>NC_031980.2:6331385-7531385 GCF_001858045.2 Oreochromis niloticus
TGAATTTGGCAATAAACTAATATTGCTTGTAGTATGAGTGTCACCATTGCTTTCTGTTCCTCTTCAGTGCATTCCAGTTCCTGACATTAACAAACCCCAGTCGACCCATTCGTTCGCTATGACCTGCATCTGGATCCATTTGAACCGCAAAGCTCAGAACGACAACTCCAAACTGCAGATACCCATACCGCACTCTCTGAAGCTGCACCATGAGTATGTCTTTCACAAAGATATGCATTTAGCAATAGTAAATACCTCAAAAGTCAGAATTTTCCCTAAACCTGGCATACCTGGTTAATTGCTAACGTCTTCCAGAATTCATAAAATGATAAACGTCCTCTGCTGCTGTCTGTCCACCACCTTTCCCCTTCTTTCTTTAGATTTCTTCAGCAGTCGCTGCGTAACAAGACGCTGGGCATGTCCGACTATAAGATCGCCCTGCTGTGTAACGCCTACAGCACCAACTCGGAGTGCTTCACTCTGCCAATGGGCGTCCTGGTTGAGACCATCTATGGAAATGGATCCATGAGGATCAACCTTCCCGGCACCAACTGTATGGCTTCGGGATCGGTCACTCCGCTGCCAATGAATCTGCTGGATTCGCTCACTGTGCATGCAAAGATGAGGTAAATAAATAAAACACAGAGAATGAATTTAATTAATTTCTTCTACTTCAAATCCCTGATCGCCTGCCCTCCGGTCTCCAGTCTGATCCACAGTATTGCCACGCGTGTCATCAAATTGGCCCATGCCAAGTCCAGCATTGCTCTTGCCCCTGCATTAGTAGAGACATACAGCAGATTGTTGGTCTACATGGAAATTGAGTCCCTGGGCATCAAAGGATTCATCAGTGAGTCTATTTTTAAAACTCGCTTAAAGTTTGCACTATGTTGAATTATAGATGTAAGAAATATGATCTTATTTCAGGAGGAGATCATTTTGCTTCTTAATGACTAATAGTTGTTTGTGATTGTCACGTCATACTTCTGTAGAGCTAGCTAGATGCTAGATTCTAAAGTACTGCAAACATAGCGTATGGACACCTGCACTCCGTCCGGCCAACTTCCAACTCCCAAGTTGAACCGTTGTAAAAATGTAAAGAGAAGAATATTCAGATATTTGTACAAGTAAAAGTAAAAAGTTGTCTGAAAAATAAATGCTCAGGTAAAGTACAGATACCTGAAAATTCTACTTAAGTAAAGTATGAAGTATTTGTACTTCATTACTTCCCAGCTCTGCAAATAGCCGACATAAAGCCGTCTGAATGTGTCAGGCTTCAGAATAGTGTTATTAATCTCTATATTTATAGTATCATGAACATTTTAATGACATTTACTGAGGAAGCAGGTTTATTTACATGATGCTGTTTTATTATGGGGTTTTGCATTACTATCGATATATTGAGCTAGTAAAATTTGCAAGTGTTACAGTTTACTGGGACACAGTCTGAACAACATAATTATTTATTCTCTTTATGGGCAGCAGAAACGTTTTAAATAATGAGAAACACTGTCTGTCCAGGTCAGTTGTTGCCCAACGTGTTCAAGTCTCACGCGTGGGGAATCCTTCACACGTTACTGGAGATGTTCAGTTACAGGATGCATCACATCCAGCCACACTACAGAGTCCAGCTGCTGAGTCACCTGCACAGCTTGGCTGCTGTGCCACAGACCAACCAGAACCAGCTACATCTGTGGTAATGTAGAAGCATGTGTCGCATATAGTTAGCACCTGCTAATATTAGAAATTTAAAGCAAAATTACACATTTTGTTGCTTTTTGAAGTCGAAAGATTAAATCAAAACAGATATTAAAATGCAGCTTCTGTGTTGTGTGCTCTTTTAATGTACTTTATTGCCTTTGAACTTGAAATTCCTACCATGAAGTTAAAATTATCTTAAACTTGAAAGTTATTATTTTAAGTCCTTCTGTTTGCAATAGTTATTTGGTTAATTCTAATTATTTACTCAGGTAAACTAACTGTGGAAGGCAGAAAAGTCCCACACAACATGTTCTCATGTTGTCCAACTCAACTGAGAAACAGATTAAGCACAAAAAAATGTTCATCAGGATTATGATGGAGTGAAAAAGAGTCATGATTCCTCTTTCTGTCTTTGTCCTGAAGTGTTGAGAGCACAGCTCTGCGCCTGATCACAGCTTTGGGAAGCTCGGAGGTGCAGCCGCAGTTCACCCGCTTCCTCAATGACCCAAAGACGGTTCTGTCAGCCGAATCCGAGGAGCTGAATCGCGCCCTGATCCTCACTCTGGCCAGAGCCACACACGTCACCGGTACCCACTCAGTTTTTGAAGACTCATTTGCAGTGTTGTTGTTTGTTTGTTTTTTGCTGCCCGCTTTATTTTAGTCATTGTTTCGCTTTTTGCTTTACTTCTAATCATCGTGTTTGACTGAAATCCGTCTCGTGTTATTTGTCACCTGCTTTCTGTATGTGCAGATTTTTTCACAGGGTCTGACTCCATCCAGGGCACTTGGTGTAAGGACATCCTGCAGACAATCATGAGTTTCACGCCTCATAACTGGGCCTCTCACACACTATCCTGCTTCCCTGCACCACTACAGGTGCAGATATTATGTTATGCAAAATATTCAAGTAATAATTGTGGTTTATTGTTGTTTTTCTCTGTCAAATAAAACATCTGAATCTTGCTGTAGTGACTCCTGGACTCTGTCTTTGCTTCAGGCGTTTTTCAAGCAGAACAACGTTCCTCAGGAGTCGCGCTTCAATCTGAAGAAGAACGTCGAGGAGGAGTACAGGAAGTGGAAGTCGATGGCCAATGAGAATGACATCATCACCCACTTCTCCATGCAGGGCTCACCTCCACTGTTCCTCTGTCTGCTGTGGAAGATGCTGCTGGAGATGGACCATATAAACCAAATAGGCTTTAGGTTTGCAGCTTCTTTTTTATGTTTCAGAGTTAACCTTCCACACGTATATAAAAAGTAGACCGCAGCAGGAAAAAAAGAAATCCTTAATTAAATAATCCAAAGCTGTGAACAGCGAGAATATTACTTGTTTACATTTCCAGGTTACACTCACTATTAAAGACACTGCTGAGTGTATTTTAATGAACCCTGTGTTAATGATGCATCTCATCACTGTTGTTGAGGCATTTTAAATGTAACATTTTACATTAATTAACCAGGAAGGATTTGGGTGGTTGGGTCCTACACAGCATCTGTGACTAATTGATCCAGAGGGAGAAAGCTGCCTTATTGTGGGATGATGAGCTAACTGCTGTTTTTTGTGGGGGGGTTTCCATTTCTTTTTTGGTCCCTCAGGGTGTTGGAACGTATTGGAGCTCGTGCACTGGTGGCTCACGTGCGCACATTTGCCGACTTCCTCGTCTATGAGTTCTCAACGTCAGCTGGTGGGCAGCAGCTTAACAAGTGCATTGAAATACTCAATGACATGGTCTGGAAATACAACATAGTCACGCTGGATAGACTCATTCTGTGCCTGGTGAGGACAGACAGAGAAATACAGGATTATATACTGTAACAAAGACATCCTAGATTCTACACTTTTCCTTTGCCTGTGCTACAATATGATAAGGGTCCATGTCTCTGCCTCCAGGCGATGCGTAGCCACGAGGGAAACGAGGCTCAGGTTTGCTACTTCATAATCCAGCTGCTGCTGCTGAAGCCAAATGACTTCAGAAACCGAGTCAATGATTTTGTCAAGGAGAATGCTCCTGAGCACTGGCTGCAGAACGACTGGCACAGCAAACACATGAACTACCACAAGGTACACGTGCGACAGAACATGTTTCGTTTAATAGTTCCACAACTGTGATGACATCTCGAAAAGTCAAGTTAAATGTAGAAATTAACTTAAATCTGTTTTAAAATGATTGTTTTTCTTCCAGAAATACCCAGAGAAGTTGTACTTTGAGGGTCTCGCAGACCAAGTCAACCCTCCCATGCAGCTCCAGCCTCAGTACCTGCCAATCTACTTTGGGAATGTGTGTCTGCGCTTCCTGCCTGTTTTTGACATTGTCATCCACCGCTTCCTGGAGCTCCTTCCTGTCTCCAAGTCTCTGGAGACGCTGCTGGATCATCTGGGAGGGCTGTACAAGTTCCACGGTGAGTAAGGCTACGAGGAGGACTGTGTGGGTCCAAGATGAGGGGAGTTGGATTCACTAGGACGTCTTAACGCATTCTGAAACAGGAAATCCCAGACAGCTGATTCTGTTCATCTGGATGTCTCGTTTTCAGTGTGAAATGTTTCATCACTCATCTAAGTAACTTCTCCAGTCATCCACTTGTCAGAATCAGCTTTTTGGGATGAAAAAGGGGAAGGTGAACTTTGCCATTATTTGGGGATTTGTATTTACCGCTGTGTTTTTTCAGATCGCCCTGTGACCTACCTGTACAACACCCTTCACTACTATGAGAGACACCTGAGAGACAGAACCAACCTCAAGAGAAAACTGGTTCATGCCATCATGTCTTCACTGAAGGTAAACAGAGAAGACTCATGCAGTAATTCATGTATCTGAATAGCTAATGCGCAATTATTGATATCAGTGTAACGTTTTATTTTACAGGACAACCGTACTCCAGGCTGGTGTCTTAGTGAAACCTATCTGAGGTTTGGCATGAACGCCCGTGAAGAAAACGTGTGGATCCCTGATGACACCTACTACTGCAAGCTGATTGGACGCCTGGTGGACAATATCCTTCATTAATCTATCACTCTTAACAACAAAAGACTGATGTCTGGTCATGGAAAGTCATTGGTCTTTTGGGCTGCTGGAAAGTATATTTACCTTACCGCTGTGAGTTCTAGTCTCCCTTAATAGCTTTAAAGAGGGATTGTATTTATTAATCCATCTAAGCTGGTTTTATTGCAGCCTCGGGGGTTGTTAAAGTAGAAAAGAGTTATTAAAAACAAGATAAAATCGGTTGGATGGGGTTCGTGTGCTGCACGAAAACAATATGCGGTTAATTAAAAGTGGTACAAGTAAAACATCCGTGCTTCCATGAAGGCTGTTTTCTCCTCTGGTGATTGTTTATCCTCCTTAGCGTTTACCTCACCCATGGCGGGAAAGTCACCGGGTCCTTTTCCCAACTGTGACTGGAGGTTCAACGAGTTCCCCAACCCTGCGGCCCACGCCTTGCACGTCACCTGTGTGGAGCTGATGGCTTTGGCCGTGCCAGGAAAAGATGTGGGAAACGCTTTGCTTAATGTTGTGTTGAAAAGGTGCAGTAAGCAAGCCATGTGCAATCATTGTAAAGTTTATGGGTCTCATTAAGCTTAAATGCCATCCTTTTGGAATTAATAGTGTTCTCTAGTGTATGCAGAATATTTTAATGATCCCTAAAATTACCTATCATCTTCTCCTTTCACCTTTTAGTCAACCTCTGGTCCCCAGAGAGAACATCACTGCCTGGATGAATGCCATTGGACTTGTGATCACTGCACTTCCAGTAAGAAAAATACTCTCAGATTTTCAGCTTTCACGATAAATTGATGTTTAGATTTTTCCGCTGAGACCACCTTTGATCTCCTCTTCAGGAACCATACTGGATCGTTCTCCACGACCGCATCGTTTCTGTGATCAGCTCTCCGGCACTGACATCGGAGACGGAGTGGACAGGCTATCCCTTTGCCTTGCTGGACTTCACTGCCTGCCACCAGAGCTACAGTGAAATGAACTGCAGCTACGTGCTCGCATTAGCACACGCCGTGTGGCATCACTCATCCATCGGACAGCTATCTCTGATCCCCAAGTGAGGCGCTCTCCTTGTTTTTATCCTGTAAGACTGTTTCTTTTTGCTCTCCTCATGTCTTTATGCATCTGTGCGTAGATTCTTGTCAGAGACTCTGAAGCCCATCGTCAAGACAGAGTTCCAGCTGCTGTACGTGTATCACCTGGTGGGGCCGTTCCTTCAGCGCTTCCAGCAAGAGAGGACGCGTTGCATGTTGGAGGTACACTTCGGATGTTCTCTTTATCTTACATCAAAGATATAATTTAGTTTTGTCTTTCTCCTGGTGGATTTTTGTACATTTTGTTCTGTGTTGCTATTTCAGATTGGTGTTGCCTTCTATGAGATGCTGCAGGCAGTTGACAAACACTGTCAGCATCTCAGCTACATGGACCCGATCTGCGATTTCCTGTATCACATTAAATACATGTACACTGGAGACAGTGTGAAGGAGCAGGTGAGCTTTTGACGTCTCCTTGGAGCATGCCAGTGTCACAACAACAAACCAATCCAGTTTTATTTGTAGGGCATTTTTTATACATGCAAATTTGACAAAAGTGCTGTACAAAGCACCAAAACACCACACACAATCATTGAAACAATAAAAAAACAACAACAATAAAAATAATATAAATTGAAGGTAAGAACACACCACTGTCATTGTGAGTTAAAAGCCAGATGAGTTTTTAAAAAAATAGGAGACCATCCTAAAATATGGGCAGGGAGATCATTCCATAATTTAGAGATGATAACTGAAAAAATGGTCCATGCACCTCAGCGATCTTGAGCGAACATATGCTGTCAGCAGCTCAGCTACGTACACAAGTGGTCATCCAGGAAAGGTTTTAAAAGCAAATAATAAAATCTTAAAATGGATCCTAAAACAAACGGAGCCAGCGGAAGGAGGCCAGGATGGGCGAGCACTGGTTAATACGAGCTGTGGCATTTTGGACCAACTGCATGCGAGCAAGGGAAGCTTTGATTTATTGTGAACTCACTAATAGTGGATACAGGAACAGGAAAGTTTATCTGTTATTGCCAGTGTGGGTAAACAGTCTTTATCAATAGAAAATGCTGTAAAAATTATGAAAATACAGTTGAAAGTTAAAAATCTTTGCACTCCTTCACATTTTCTAAAGTTGTCCAGTGAGCCGGATTAGCGTCTTCATCAGGGTATTCTGGCCCCGAGGCCTTATGTTTGACACCAGTGCACTAGAACCATATTAATATTATTTATGAGCCCTAAATATTTTGTTACCCTCTAAATACAGTGCAGTTATCAGCATTTCCATGTTTAATTGCACTGCAGAGGCGTGCATACAGCGTTGTTTGTCTGTAAATATCACGCTTGCTAACGGAAATTTCCCTGCAGATTTGAATAAGAGGACTGACTGACGCAAGGGTTACCCTGTGTTCTGCTTTTTTTTATGTACCGGATACTACTGCAGCTTAGATTGTGCACAAAATTGACCTATTATGTTGCAGATGAAAGTTTCCAGAAGACGGAGCTACTGCTGACATTCAAATAAATCCAAACAGAAAGTCTCTAAATATTAATTTTGTTTGGAGAAATGATCATATTCCAGTAGAACTATGTAATTATGTGCACAGAGATTAAAAAGTGTGCTGCCCTTTGAATAATATATACCCTAAAATCTGCAGTAAGAAGATGATGAAACCATCATCATGTAAAACAGGGAAAACCAACTGACAAGAAATCTGTGGTTTTTACACACATTCTGAGTGTGTGCTGCTCCTCAAAACACAGTTGTTGTTTTTTTTATCTCCATTTATTCACTCATTCATTTTTTGTTGCTTATCTGGATCTGAGTCACATAGGCAGCAGTCTCAAAACAGATGCCCAGACCTCCTCCTTTTGGCAATGTTTCCAAGCCACCTGTCAGATATAATCTCTCCATCATGTCCTGGGTCTTCTTCGGAGCCTCCCTCTGGTGGGACATGTCAGAAATATCTCACCTGATCAGATGCCCTAACCGCAATCTTCCTCCTCTTGATGTGGAGGAGTAGCGGCTCAACTTTGAGTCCCTCGCGAAAGACCAACCCAACCTACCCAATCTCTAAGGCTGAGCTTGGACACCGTTTGGATGGAGTTCATTTCTGATGCTTATATCTGCAATCTTATTCTTTTGGTCACTTCTCACAGACATAGGTGAGGGTAGGACCGTAGATGTACAGCTTCACAACAACAGGTAGCCTCTGCATTGATGTCAACACTGCACGAGTCTGTTCCCCTTTCTCGTGAACAAGACCCATCCAGGGGTTGCAAGGGACCTGTAGCCTATCCTGTGTCAGCGGGAAAGAGAGGGTACACTCTGGACAGGTCGTCAGTCTATCACCAGACTAACAGACAGACAACCATTTGAACTCGCATTCACCTGTGGGCAATTTAGAGACACCGTTTAAGCCAGGCTACCCCGAGAGAACCCTTGCAGATTCAGTGCAGAAAGGCTAAGTTGTGGATTCAAACCCAGTACCTTCTCTCTGTAAACACCAAGATCCCAGAGATACTTAAACACGTCCATTTGGGGCAACAGCTTATTCCTGATCAGGAGTGGGCACTCCACTCTTGACCAACTGAGAATCCCGGCCTCAGGCTCAGTGGTACTAATTTTCATTTTCAAGTGTTCACACTCAGCTGCAAACCACCCCAGCGTGACCTGGAGGTTACCGCTTAAAGAAATTCATCATCTTCAAAAAGTAGAGAGGTGATCCTGAGCCCAGCAAAGCAAAGAGACTTCATCACTTGGCTGGTTTTCATCACTTTTTTTGCAGTTTTAGTTCGATCTTAGGTGCAATCCCAGAGGCGTTCCCGACTTTATAAGAGCAGATTTGTTCCAAGCCACCACAGGACACAATATGTTGTGTGTTTTTGGTGGAGTAATTCTAAAGAAGCCAATGTGATAAATATCGATGTGATGCTTAACTGGTAGTTACAAAGCACCTCTCTGACACACTAACTTCCTTTCTTGTTTAGTTCCTGCTTTTAGCTCTGTCTACATCAGTGTATTCACTTCTCATCCTTTATCCATTCACCTTTTTTGTGCTTTGTCTAGGTGGAGAAAATCATCATGACTCTGCGTCCTGCCATGAAGCTGCGTCTGCGCTTCATCACGCACAGCAGCAAGATAGAGACTTCATCCTCAGCTGCCAGCGCTGCCTCCGCTTCCTCCACCTCTTCCTCCTCGGCCACCCCTCAGCCCCCTCCGTCCACACTCTCATCCTCCACCGCTGCCGCCTCACCCTCGCCCTCACAGCACACACACACACCTTTGTAGGTGGCCTTGCCAAACACAAACGCACAATAGCGATCACAACTGTGAACTTACATTTTGTTTGTTTTCTTCTTAATTTGGATGTTTTGTGTCTCCAGTCTTTATAAAGAAGGCCTCCTGCAAGAATTTTGTGCAAATTATTTTCAAAATCTCAACTTATGACAAAGAATTTTTTTCTTCTTAAGTTTTTTTGTCCAGCAAACTCCATAGACTGAGTTTGACAAAATATTTAAGCTTTGTCATAACAGACAAAAAGGGTCACAAGAAAACAGAAGATTTTTTGTGGCTTTATTTTAACGTATTTTTTGTAGACATTTTTTATGTTGTACATTATTACTTCATTAAAAGCAAGTTGTTTTTTTAAAATAATGGGTCTTTGTAAAAAAACAAAAAAAACAACTGTGTATTTCTTTATAGACTGTATCCTCATGGTCTCAAACCAGTGATCTTTCATGTGTTCATGTGTCAACCACTTCACCTACACATAGATCCACTATGTTACTGTAAATATAATAACCATGCATATTAAGGTTTTTCTAAGAATTATTCAGTCAAACTAAAATATTGTGTTTCTTGATGTTCCTCTCATGTTTTTCATTTGCTCCTGGGCAGGCTAGAAATACCAGACTGATTCTGACAGGTCAGCTCGCCCCTTACTCTTACTGTGGACAAACACCTCTTTAGTAGGCGAGTCACACCCACGTAGATGAGCATCTGCACAACCCAGAACACTTAATACAGGTTCTGTCTGATGCAATATCGTAACAACCAGCAGGGGGAGCCCAGCATTAACAGCTGACATCAGTCATTTTCCTCACAGATGGAACTTATTAATGAAGGATGGAGAGAGTCCTACATTAGGAACCTTACCTTACCTTGCCCCTTTTGATTGGTTCCCTTTCTCTATGCCAGAGGATATGAAAAAAGCACATAAACAGGTATCCATTAAGTTTGGTAGAAAGTCGCAAACTGAGCCAGTAACACTTAGTATTCTGGCAGAGAGCTGGATCTGGGAATTTTGCCATTTGACAGTTGGCAGTAAAGCTAATGGTTAGACATAGATTTCATTCCAAATCCTCGGGGTATATTGTTGGGTCAGTAAATCAAATTATAATTAAATTGGTCCCTTTGGATGTTGGGCAGTGGCGAGGGTAACTACATAGTTTTACCAACTATTTTTACTTCCCACTGGAGAAGCTGAACTACAGCGAAGCTGATCAATGGAAACATGTAGTTTAGGTTCCTAAAGCTGCTTAGAGGAAGTAGATAAACATTAGTTTACATTATTTATTCAAAATATCACAGAAAACTACCAACAAATTATATTTCCTTTTATGTCATATTGTAGTTTTAGTATTTGTTTATGTAAATCATCATGGAAATGTTGCAAAATGGAGTCTCTTATGTCAGTGTTCATCCCTGATTATTATCCCAAATTTGCTGTTATATGGCATGTGGACAAACTGTAAACATCTTTCCCCTCAAGAACAAATGCAATATACTAAAATAAAAAGTCACACTGGTGCTTTAAAGTGTAACGTATTACAAAAGCACCTTAAAGGAGTGTTTTACTGCACTTGTGTGTTGAAAATCATAATGCTCTTTGACCCACAATCTGGAAGGATGTTAATCGTGGTCATAAGCAGCAAAAAAGCACACTTGGACCAAATGCAGTTCCTCAAATGACCACTTGAGGTTGGCTTCAAAACAACCCAACAAATGACTTACGGACTGTCTGCAAGGCTTCACGTTAGTTATGTGTTGTTTGCGAACGAGCCGACTCTAGAAGCTGATTCTTTGTAGTGAACAAGAAGAGACGAATCTTCAGACGGTCCTGCTCAGCTGGCAGAGGCGGGACTTTATTTTGATGGTCGCCCCACGCAGCCAATCACATGCAAAGACAGACAAGGATCATACAATTGTATGAAAGAAGGAAGGGGAGAGACACTCTGAAAACAGCGAGTATAGTGCACAGGCAAAGGTGCACAACAACAGAGCGATTGTGACCCTGCAAAGATGTCTAAGAACCACTCACCTGTCCATGCTGCTTGGGGAAAGCTGGCCCTCTCTTCTCCAGCTGCCACTCACCCTGGAAAAGTGTCTTGTTTTGAGTACTTCTGCTGTAGCATCCACTGTCTTGCCAAAAACTGCAGATATACCAACTTAAACTATAATGACCTCACTTATCAACAGATAAGTGTTGATGACGAGCTGGGTAGAATGGCAGCCAGTGCCTTTTTCCATTGTGGAGGACAATAGGGTTCAAACTATCCTCCAGGCTTTAAACTCCATGTAAGTTCTCCACAGTGGTGGTAAATGTTTATGAAAACACTGATTTAAAAGTTGCTTATCAACATACAAACCATTAGGCTACAACAGAAGGCCTAAAACTGAAGAGCCATTTGGGCTGGCTCTTTGAAAAGAACCAGACCTCTCATCACTACAGCCACTAAATCAAGTCATTGAACTGGATTTCTCGACTGTGTTTATGCCGTTGGTGCCTTTTGGAGCATTTTAATGCAGCTCTTTAATAATCACTATGGCAGTACAAATAAACAAGCAGCTCATCCAAGAAGTGTAGTGTTGTTTTTGTATGTAACTTAGCGCTAATTAGCAGGTTTCCAGAGACGTGGGAAGAGCCGAACAGGTCTGCACAGCTGAGAAAAATCATACCAAAATGAGCATAATATTTGAACAGCACAACATTAATTAAACCTCTGCTCATGAAGTACACACACAGGTGAGCAAATTCATTATGAAACCATAAATGAGAAATATGTCAGTTTTGCTACAAAGAGATCCCTTTACACACAACTCCCAAGGATATGCATTAAGCCTCACATTTTAATATGTTCATGCATAATATGTTCATTCATGCAGCCTGCACGGCAGCTGGAGTCAAATTTATTTCTGCAGCAATCATATTAATGTAAAACTGCTCCTTAATGCTAAACTCCTTGAAGCCAGCTCATGATAAGTCAGAGCTTTACCTTCATCTGGATGTACGATCCAAATCCAAATGCATCTTCAAACTCGGAGTCTTAGGAGATACATTTCCTCATCAGGGGCACTGATGTTCCAAGTGTTAAAAGTATCTGGTAATATACTGATCAGGAAGAGGTGTGTGAGTGCCCTTTGTGTCAGGGTGAACACGCTGACGCTAGCTGGAGAATGATCACTCGCATGAGGCCAGTGATGCTGGTAAACACAGGCGGAACTGCAAGAGTTTTTCAGCCTCTGTGAACCCAAGCCCTTATTTTAGGATGGAGCTGATCATCCTCTCATCACTTTTGTGTGAAATATGTATAGATTTTAAATGATCAGCATCTGTTACATCACATTAGCCCCCACCATGAAATCCTTGACCTTGCTGTCACTGTAAAAGGGGTATTTATAGTCAGCACACACACCAAAGATGAACACTGGTGTAAAGTTGCACTTTAACCTTGAACGCCATCAATCATAAAGATGTTGTCAGCAGGTAGGAGCCAGTAACTGCACAAAGGTCAGTCTGGCCCGTTTTCTCTCACACTTTGCTGATTCACTTCCTCACCAGTGCTTACCTTAGAAAGTCTTGACACAGGCTGCAGTCTCACCCTGAGCCCTTCGTGCTCACGTTGAAGGCTGTCCTTTTGCCCGCACGTGGAGTATTTGAATCCTGATAAAAACCCCAGTGTTTACACAGATCGATAATCAATCACTCCTGATTATCCACTCTCAATCACATTACATTGTCACTAGGTCAGCTGTAACTAAATTACATGAAGATTATGCAAGCTCTTTGTTAATTACATTAGAGACTTGAGCATCTCTTGTGATTTCCACTGTGGTGACAGCGCAAAGTCTTATTCATCCTCCTTGTGGCTTTAGAGAAGAATGTCTTTGTGTTGAGCAACACTGATTTGGCTTTTGGAGACATGCGGCTTGATGTCATTGTTCCTCTTTATGAAAGTTTCGTGTATACCAGGTCAGCCGTGACCTAATCACATCACCATTGGTGCCATGCACTCCGGGTGTTTAATCCCATTCTCCTTTCCGTATGTATGAGTCATCCCGTGCTGTCCCTATAAGGCCCTCGCTGAGATGTAGGTCAGCGTATGTGCTGCTGGGCCCGTGGCTTACCCATTAAACTCTGGCCCTAAACACAATGTGGCAACACACAGGCCTGTAGATGTACTTGGGGGGGGGAGGGGGTTGATATCACAGTGTAGTCAAGTAAAGCTGTCATTACATATGTGTCTCAGCTCTTGTAGTGTTACGTGGGAAGCCAAGGTTTAAATATAGCATGGCAGCATATAACGCCTATGAGCTGGGCCAGTCTACAGCTTTATGTGTCATCCTGTATCGATTCTGGAACCACGTATTACCTCGGTTTGATTCCTTTAACCGTTCCTGAATCTTCTCATGCTAGAAGTTTATTGTTATTGTTATTAATAAGTAAAATGACATGAAAATCAAAATAAGGACTCGGATTTGTCACCTATATCTCATCATTGGGTGAATTATGATGGAATCAGCATGCCAAAATAAAATAATGAACATAGTAAGAGAGTGTATATAATGCTGGATGTAGCCACCATCACATCACCCATTGGTTAGAGACTTCATGTGTTAGGGATGTAACGTACACTCACGGCCTGGTCTGACACAACGCTTACCTCAAAAACATCTTTAATTTCTAAATGTTCCTTTTAAACTGGATCAGAACAGCTTTTAGTCTACCATTTCTCAATTATGGTTAGTTACTGTTTCACCTGGCCTTCACTGTTAAATTACCATTAAAACACTTTATCATCTACTTTTAGCTACTCCTCCATTTAACACCAGTTATCTATTAATTTCACCCATTTCTCCACTGTGTTTAACAAACCTTTTTGCACTCTTAGCTAATAATTCAACCACGTGTTTATCAAAATTTACAAACACTTTATTTCTAATTTTATTTTGGCATTTTTTTTTATTTATTTATGAAATAAATTCTTTATTTCTTAGTGCTAGCTATGCTTTAGCTAGCTATTTTGACATTTATGAATGTGGTTTTATCATTTATTCTTTCCATTTCTACAGTTCATCCATTTCTTTCAGGGAAATGTGAACCACAACATTCTGATTATTAAGTTAATCTTTCCTCGCATGTGAAATTGTGAATACCACTGGAGATACTTACATACCACTGTCTGAGAGTCACTGGTCTAGGTGAACACCAAAATTTGCTGCCTACATTATTGTTCTGTATCTTTTTAAATATAATTCAATTTCAGTTCATTAACTGTTTATTTATATAGTGCAAAATCACAAAAACAGTTGCCTGTATTAGAGAGAAACCCCAACAATCAAACAAATCCTATGAGGGCCATGCAAACTTAACTCTTCAGTCTTATCAAAATAGAAGAGAAAGTCATGGATTTCCTAAAATGTTTATTCATAAAACATACACAACACAGCCTGTCGGCTATAAAATGCTAATGCTACCTAGTCATATGCAAAGTGTTAAGGCCAAAGTGTGACCCCGACCAGCTGCTGGGACACAAACTTCAGTACAAGAGCAGCAAAGGTCACAAACTAACCAGCTGCTATTACCAGTTTTAATTCACTTAATTAAATGCACAATGCATTTAATAATTAAATACATTTATATAAATATGTAACTGTACATGTAATTAATTTCAAGTTGAATTTCTGTTATTACTGCAGCCCACCTGCAATACCTTTGCCCATACTTTGGGAATCAGTTTGACTAAGTTGACTAAAAAGTTTTTACCGCTGAAAGTTGCTCCACACACTTCACAAAGTGTCTTATTGTTCCTGACACAAATTGCAAAATGTGTCCATACTTCTCCCAAACGTTGATATATTTGTCACATTTATAATGAGCATGGGAGCTAGTTTCGTCATGTAAGAAGTTCACCCTTCCTTTTTAGCGCCATCATTTGCTAAAAAGTTTCAGTTATTGTTTCTCATTGAACTACTTGGTTTGACTCATAACTAAAGAGTTATGAAAGATTTCCCTGTACAAAGAAGTTTCATCACAGTCTTGTTTTTTGATCCCTGCCCTTCAGTCAGAAACATGAAAACACAAGCGTCCGCGCGGCCTTGTATGGTCAACGCTCAAGTCTTTGCGTTCAATTACTCTTTAATGGGAAGCTCTGAGCTAAACACACACGCGCGCAGACACAAACGCAGAGCACTCCAGTCGCTCATGTACAGTTGCCATGGTAACCGGAAGTATCTGGGGAAGCGAGTATGCTCGCGCTTACTTGCCTCTCTGACCTGAACTGCGCACATGAGTGGGTGATGATCTCTTAACCCAATCGCCGTGAATCTCCTCTGAAAATTGTATTTTTCTGACAAGGAGCAAAGAGATCGGGGAGAGGAGGAGACGGGAGCCGAGGGGTGAGAACAGAGAGGAGTGGTAGACTGACAGAAGCAGCAGTGAAAGGTGTTGATTGTTGTTTCTTGGCACAATGTCAGAAATCACACCTGTTACACCAGAAGGACTCAGATCGGAGTAGAAATCAATGTGCTGTTTATCTTAAAATGAAAAAGAAAAGTGTGTGGTTAGAGTACCCACAGTACGGAGAGTAATGATGCCAGAGAGGAAGCAATTATTCCTGACCGCACAGTAATTAGGATTATCGTGGAGGACAATGACAGATGGACTAGGAGAATGAGAGCAGCATCCGGTTCAAATGAAAAATCCGTTATCGTTGAACTGCTCGCAAAACACGTCATTTTTTGGGCGGGCGATTATGAAAATAGGCGTGGAGCCTCAGTTTCGACTTTAGCGAGATAACTTTATAATTGCAGGGCTGTATTACTCACCGTAAATTAGGGGTCATTAATTTTTGTTTGCCTTTAAAAAAAAACCCTCACCTGTTCGATTTTATTGGTCTTGAACAGATAAACAATGAATATAGAAAAAGCAGAGACATAAACCTTCCCAGCTATATGCAAGCTGAAACTGTGCTCGGCTGATTGCTGATTGCCACTAGTGTGTCACCAGATAATTAGAGGTACTGTTTTCCAACATTTCCACAGGCACAGACGGCCCCTGAAAAAAAAAAACACTGCCCTTTTAACTGTTATAAATCTGAGGAATGAATATTGAAGACCAGATAATCACTAACATTGTTAAGGCTTATTTTTATACTGGACTGACGCAATGACCGGTGCCTTAATCATCACACTTCACATTTCTGGGCACTCACTGCTGAGCAGAAAAAGAAAGCGTATTTCAAATGCTAAATGCTTAGTGGGGGCTCACTTTGAAAAAAAAAGTACCAGTGACGAATTTCGGTGACTGTAAACCATTTAAATTCACTTTGATGGAGTCCCACTTGCTCAGCAGCATGTGTATTTGCGGAGGACACCAGATGGTAATCGGTGTAAGCGTAAAGCGAGTGGACAGTATTCTCATCTTCATCATTCCTGATTAAAGAAACAGACAAACACTTTCATTCTCCTCAGTTTTCTACTGTTGCTAGGTGAAAGCTTCCCAAGGACAAACTGAACATTTTGGACAATAGGAAGCAGCAACATTGTGCTGAAGAAATGGTGATAATTGGAAAGACTGAATCACTGGAAAATTAGTATTAAAATGCACCGTGGTGTGCCATTTTACTGGATAGAGAAGGGGACCCTTATGATATTAGGCTAATGCAAAGACCGAAGTTTGAATGGGCCCTGAAGGTATTAACTGCATGCCTTACCTCTGTGGTGTTTCTCCCAGCTTTCCTGTCTTCTCTTCTCACTGCACTCTCACAATAAAGGCTAACACACATTTGAGAAGTGTGGCCCTTTTGTCCACATTTGTCCTCATTAAAAAAATAAAAAAAACCTTTTAAAGGCCTTTTGAGGGTTATGGCCAAGTGACAGCCTTTGAGCTAACATGGACCTGCACTTCCTCAGATGTCCACTTGAGGCACAATCCAAAAGCAAGTTAGCACCTTCACACTCTCATGCTAAAATGCTGAACTTTACAGTGAACAGAAAACAGTCACAGTCTCTGTTCTTACTTGTCTTTGAGCTGAAGATGTTTTTAACTGGATTGTTTACATTTTTAGGGCTTAAATTTAGTGGAGTGATTTCCTTGACTAACATTTTAGCCAGTACAAGCAGCTGTAGCCATTAGCAGTCTATTAGGCTTTACCTCCTCTTATTTGAGGATGGGGTTTTTTTTTTACTTACTTTTTTTTTTTTTTACTTTTTACTTTTATGGTATTTCTGGAGCACTTTTAATGTCATTATCTGATGTAAAAATCAATTGTTATTAGTGCTGTCAGCGTTAATCTCAGTAAAATGACGTTAATGCCATAACTGCATTAACGTTGCAAATCTCCAGTAGTGATTTAAAGCGAATCTCCCTGTGCGTGGGGCTGCATGGCACCAATGCGTCAGCGCGGTTAGCTCGTCAACGCGTTAGCGCCATGCAGCCCCACGCACAGGGCGATCTGCATTAACTTGCTAATGGAGATTTGCCGCGTCAATGCGGTTATGGCGTTAACGTCATTTTAACGAGATTCAGCTGATTGGATTATTTGTGTGTTTGGGCACATTTGTCTGTCTTGATCTCATCTGAGTTTATAAAAGCTGCTTTTGTAAGTCAGCGACTTTTGAGGGAGAGCAGAGAAAGGAAAGATTAATATTTCTGCTCTAATCTGTCATGCCTGCATGAAATAAACCGAATTAAACTCAAAACATAATCAAAAACCACGAGTTATATCACATATATTGCTTTGTCTCGTAAGCTCTGCTGCTGATTCTCACATCGCCTCACGCCAGGTCACTCACAGTCATGCCTGGTCAGTCACAAACAAGCACACAGTGTTCACAAATTAATTTTCTGGTGACATTTCTCTGTGGTGTAAATTAGAGTCGTTATTAGCGCAGAGTCAAAACAATCTTTACTTGAGGCCAGAGGGACATAAACAAGGCTGCCAGATACTCTATGTGAAAGTGAACCGTTAATAAATCCTCTGCTTTCTGTCACCTTCCTCTTTCTAATCACCTCACACAAAGCTGCAATGACCAAATGCACACACACGCACACAATTTTTAACTCTGTAAGGTCCAAATGAGACAATACAATACTGCTGGCTTCACTGGCTGCAGGAACTTTTCCACTGGATTCATACAACATGATCTGTTTCACAACATTTTCTTGTGTTTTATTTTTAGAGGCCAGGACTTTCATAGTTGTCATCACCTATACATTTTTTTCAAAACCTCATACAAGTGTCAGACCATGCCATCAGATGTTTACTCAATGGCAGCAAAAATTTATGAACGTCTATAAAACTTACTTACATACTTTGTAGACACACACCAACGTAATCAAATTTATTATTTTATTTTTGTGGATTATATCTGATTCAATGAGGAGTCTGTGTGTTTAGCTTCAACAAACTGCTGCCTTAAAATAAAAAATCAAGTAAATTAAATTAAGTACAAATTTTTATCGTTGACTTTTAGTGTGTTCCTATGGCAGATTTAATTACCCAGACTCTAACAGATATCTTTATGGGAACTTTATTTTGATTAATTTATTTAGAAAAGACTATAACTGATAGAATTTCCCCAAACGTGCACTTCCAAAAAGGCCAGGCTGAATCAGTGACTGATTAATTATTTGTCCTAGATCTCTTTTTGCTCTGTGCTCTCTATGTCTGCCCTCACCCCACCACAGATTAGTGAAAGATGGTTACCCTTCCCTAAGCCTAGTTTCTTCCTGTTAAAACACAGTTCTTTCTTGCCACTGTCATTAAATGTTTAATCACAGGGGATCATCTAATTGTTGGAACTTTCTCAATATTATTGTAGTCTTTACTTTACATTGAAACGTATGTTGTTGTGAATTGATGCTGTATATAAATAAAATTTAATTTAATTTAATTTAATTTAATTTAATTTAATTTAATTTAATTTAATTTAATTTAACTGAGTGTCCCTGACATAACCAGAAATGTCAAACGTATGCTTACAGTACGCTATATGAGATTACAAAAGAGTAAATACTGGGCTTAATTTCATCAGAGAGACAGAATCATTTCAGTAGATGCGCATAGATAAAATCTGTCTGTAATATTAATATAAATAACTGACTGGCCATATATGTAACGGCTTTAAGGTGTCCTGTGCATATAATCAGAAACCAATTAAAATCACAGATGTTTTTAAAATTAATCCACAGAAAGCAAATAACCATCACTGGCATGTCTTGGTACACATAAAATGCAATTGTCTGAAGTGGCTCTTACCACCTTTAACATCTTTTAAAAAATGATTCTCAGGCTAATTAAAAATCCCACAGCCATTTTGACCCTGTCAGTATGCACAGTCCTTTTTCTATTAACCGCTAAATTCATATGACAGGCCTCAAAAAGCCTTTTCCCTGCTGCTGTATGAAAAAATTCAGTTCATTAAAATGAATGTTGTTTGTTCACTCTGACCCAGCGGTGTGCTTTTTTATCCTTGTGTGTCTATGCATGATGTACTGCAGATAGCCATCATGTGTTTGTGTTGATTCACTCCATCTGTGGTGAATGATGAGCCCATCGCCCGGATGCTTTGATGAAAAAAAGAAAAGGAAAAAGAAAAACATCGCACCAGCTGTGACTGTGTCATCGCTAAACCTGAGTGAAACCTGGTCAGGGAGAAACAGAGGAAATGACACGATTATCTGAGAAGATGACCTCAGGATTTAAGGTTTACACGCACCCATGTGATGAGTTATAGTCACATCTCTGCTGTGACGGGAAAACCAGAAAGTAAAAATCAAACAGAGCTGAGAACACAGATATGAAATATGGCTACATATGAAAAACATGACTGAAGGTGAGTCACAACTGAGCTGAATATAAAAACCATCGCAGAGGATAACGGGTGAATTACTGTTTGTTTTGTTGCTAAAATTTAAAGCCCGACTGCAATCCGGGAAACGTGTTTGCATTTGACCCACCTGACAGCAGGTGTTCATCACGACAAATTAGCAGAAAATGGCTTTTGAGGCAATGTAGAAAGAGTTTTTACAGTTTGACAAGCACAGTCCGTTGTTTCCAAAGCTGTGCAGCATGTAGGTTGACAGAGTAGTTAATCACAGCTGCCAGTTGTGGGTGAACAGTTTCACAGTGTTACAAATACATGTTTCACAATGTTGTAGTATCACAATAATGCTGTACTATTGCAAAATGAGAACTAAAAAAATCAGCCTTTTAGTTTACATTATGAAAATGTAATATAACACAACTATCTGCAGAATGAATGATGCATAACCTGAGCTGTCCTAACACACACGAGTTTAACATTTACACATTTAGACAGCTTACTTTGAATATAAGGAAACAACGCTGTTGTAAATCAAAGAAACATGCTGGAACAGCTCGTCAGATTAGCTGTTTTACTTAGTCGAAGTAGGCGGGTGTGTTTGCTGAAATTGGGGTTCAGCATGTTAGCGCGGGGACAGTCTGCAGACGGCATGTCTACCTGCAGAGAGCATCTGTGGTTGATGGAGGCAATGTACAATGGTTCTTCACAAAAGGGTAAAGTTATACAATTTATTTTTATAATATAATGACGCTGAACTGTGGGCGGTGGGGCTCCCTGTGAACTTTTGCTTAAGGCCTCGACAGACTCTAGAACCATGAGTATTTCTGCTTACCATTGGCCACTTCTAGCTTAGCTTCTAGCATTGCCCAACATTGCTTATGTACTTTAGGAAATTCTATATATAGACAGAGAAAATGGGCTACAGAATCAAAAGAAGGTAAAATCTTTTTCAGTTTACTTATATTTATATTTTTAATGAATATTTACTACTCATATATAGAGTGACGGGCTATTTCTAAAACCACTTATTACCCACAATATAATGAATTTGCATTTTGTTGCTTTGTAGCGATACATTTTATCTTTCAGTCTAGTTCAGTATATGCAGCCACAATCATGTGGAAGACTGCTGGTTTGATAGTTGTCAATCAACACCCTCCAGATGGAGAGTAAGCCACAGAGAAACGTTACTTAAAAGGCTGGCTGTTCACAGAGAGCTGCATCGAAGCAGATCGATGGAAAGTTGGCTGGAAGAAAAAAGTGTGGTATGAAAAGATGCAAATACAACAGGAATGACCAAAACCTTGAGAGGATTGACAAGAAAAGTAAATTCAAGAACTTTGAAAGCTTCACCACGAGTAGTTTCCGGGGGCTACACCTGTCACATTCCTGTCACACATAATGTCGAACCACTCCTGAACCACAGACAGTGTCAGAGGTGTCTTACCTGAGCTAAGGAGAAAGAGAACCAAGCTGTTGCTTAGTGGTTCAAAGTCCTCTTTTCAGATCAAAGTATATCTTGTATTTCATTTGAAAATCCTGGAGTCTGGAGGAATCCACGGTGTTTATCCAGTGTAAAGTTTCTGCAGTCTGTGATGATTTGGGGCGGCATGTTTTATTAAGTCCAAAGTCAACGCATCCGTCTACCAGGAGATTTTAGAGCGTTTCATGCTTCCATCTGCTGAAAAGCTTTATAGAGATTCTGACTTCCTTTACCAGGAGGGCAGTGCCAAAATTACTACCAAATGATTTGTTGACCATGTTATTACTGTGCTAGCCACCTCATATGACCTGAATCCCACAGAGAATCTACGGAGTATTGTTACAAGAAGGAAAATGCAGCCAAGCTGAAGGCTATCACAGAAATTCTGGCTTCAATAACACCTCAGCAGGGCCACGAGCTGATTGCCTCCACGCCACACTGTACTGAAGCAGTAATTCGTTCAAAAGGACCACCAACAATGTGTTGAATATATAACTAAACATGTTTTTCAGATGTTTCTGTATTTTGAACTTATTTTTGATTGCTTTTAGGTTTGAAATATTTCATTTATGTGCAATCAATTCAGACTTGTTTACCCTTTTAATTTAAATTATTTAAAAAAGATGTTTTCCTCCCCATATTCTAATTGTCTGACAACGACTTAAAGTGCCCCATAATGGCTCATAGAAAATAATGATCATCACTACCAAAGCATTTTATAATTTCATGCATTGTGTTGAAGATTAAATAGCAGATCAATTAAATAGCAAAAGAAAGAGAGTAGCACAGGATACCATGAGGTATTTATATTTATTAATTTAAGAAAATGGGTTTCTTCTAATATATCTTTAACAAAAATGCATGCCAGTATTTCTTTAGCCAAAGCTGATCCTTCACACTTAGTGTCTAACTGCTGGAGGGTTTGGTAAGTACATAAATCCAGAACTTCCACCATCCCTCAGGCTCTAATCGTTGTATTACAGACATATCTTTACCTAAGGAGTTAGAGTTACTTAAGAAATGTGCTGCTGTTCGAAGACAGGCCTGCAATTTGTACTTGTCCTGGTGTGTGACAGTTACAGAGTGTCACTGTCCCTAACAAATCCTGTGGATCCATATGTGGGTAAGTGCAGGAGGCTTAGCTTGTTCATATTCCAGTCATGTTTGTGTCACCTTGCAGCTGAGGCTCTTCACCACAAATAATTGCTCTCTGTTCCTCATCCTCCTCCCTCTGCACCTCATTTTCTTAAAATTAATACTGTGATAATTGCCCGCTTTCCACCCACAGCCTCAGTGACACAGCTTTTTATGTTCAGATTTTATCATTGTTATTACAGTATTTCACAGAGTGTGTATATCTGGCACTTCCAGACTGTTCATTGAAGTAGGAAGTGAAGGGAGAATTAAACAGGATCCACAAGATGATGATGGAAAGATGGCTTGAAAGTGCACATGCACTTTGTTTTAAAAACACACAGTCTGAATGTGTTCAGGAAGGCAGATGGTGCCATGACCCGAGACTGAAATAGAAAGGAAAAAAAAAGAAGGATATTTTGTCTTTCAGAGCAAAAGCAGAGAACAACCCTGTGGGCTTCAGAGAGTGTGCACACAACATGTATGCACAACACAGAAACAGCACATTACAGTTAATGGACACTGGCCACATTTCTTTTATTGAATTATTTTTTAAAAAGCTCAAAATAATAACATTTATAGGTCAGGACTGTGAACCCCAACCAAACCCGATCTGAAAATGGCTTAATTATCAAAGTGTCCAAAAAAAAAAACCCTCCCAAAAATCTAAATGCTGGACTGCTGCACTTCCCAGAGTGCTCACAGCACAACCCTATTAGACCACATCTGCCTGGTGAAAGCCACAAATATTTCAAACTCTGCATCTCAAGTTTGTGACTCATACTTTCTCATAAGTCTCATGCCAAAGCTGCGATTTGTAATTCATGGCACTCCCTCAGACGCCAGAGAAAAGCTCAGTAATCCTCAATGAACAGTAAAGTGATCTTTATGTTGAAGTCTGCAGAAGATTTGATAAAATGATAGATCTACCTTAGACTTGTTTTAATTTAATCCAATTCCAGTTCTATTCTATCCAATTTTATTTATATAGCGCCAAACAATAACAGCAGTCACCTCAAGGTGATACAGTAATACAGAGAAAACCTAAACAATCAGACAACTGCCTTTGAAGAAGCATTTGGCAACAGCAGGAAGGAAAAACTCCCTTTTAACAGGAAGAAACCAGAACTAGGCTCAGGGAGGGGTAGATATCTGCCATGGCCTGTTGGGGGTGATGAGAGAAAGAAAGGATAAAAACAAACTGTAGAAGAGATATTAATAAGAGCTAATGATTAAATGCATGGATGTGTAAAAACACATAGTGAATGAAAAAAGATGAGTGAAGAAGAAACACTCTGTGCATCATCCGGTTGTTAAGTCTGACCACATTAGCTGTTGCTGGGTCCAAACGCCGCTTCAGGTCCCAATGTCAAACGAACAGTGCGGCATCACTGAGAGTTAAAAACTGTCTAAATTCTTTCATCTGCAATAAAATGATCAGTGTGAAGGCTCTACCAGGTGTAACAATTAAGTTTAACATACAGGCATCCATGAAAACAGAATTTATGAAGTTAAACGGAGGTTTGTAGTGAGTTAGCTCGCTAGTTTCCATCTAAAGATGAGATACCATGTTCTGATTGAGGGATTCCTGAAAAATTAAAACGTACAGCTCTGCTATCACTTCTGATATAAATGAAGACAGAAAACTAAACAGCAGTGATGTTTGTAGGGTTACTGAAGTTGGGCTAACTGGTATATAATGATGTGCTACGTGGTGGCTAGCTACACAGCTATGGTTAGTATAATATAAACACATTAGCACAGTGAAGCTGGAGGATGAACGCTAGCTTTTTTCCACTCAATAAAAGTTAGCAATCGCGTGGCAAGATGCTGTTAATGGACCAAACTGAGATAATCCATCCACAATACGAGGTTAGTCATTAATATACTGCTGCATGGGCTGGGTTGTAGTTACATCGTAAGGTTTTTAAAAAACTGAGCTTTAAAACATGCTGCTGACGACGTGTGATAATACAAACTGAGCGAGATCGACAGCGATCACGTACTTTTTTGGGGGGCTTGTTCAGATTAATGCAAGATACAAAGCATTAAAACATCTTAAAAACATAACTGCCTTAATAAACGCAGAGTAGTTTGGACCCAGAAGCAGGGTTCATACGTCATCACTCAACAACTGGATTGGAAGCCCCCGGCAGCTTAGGCCTATTGCAGCATAACTAAGGGAGGATTGAGGGTCACATGATCCAGACCTAACTATTTGCTTTATTAAAAAGGAAAGTTTTAAATTCTATTTACACTTCTATTTACACTGAGAAAAGATGGAACAACTGCATGCTGGAGCTCACATTGTGCAGAAAGCCAGAAGAAACTCTTGCTATCCTCTTCAAGGTTAAATGGACTGAAGGAACAACCCAGGTGGTCACAGGGTTCATGAATATGCAGGAGCAAGTTCTATGAATGATTTCTGTTTGTGATGAGCCACAGCAGGTACGAAGCCCTACTTCTAACACTTTGCATTAGATGCTATCATTGACCTTGTGATGAGCTGACATTTTGCAGCAGTGAAGTCACACTATGAAACGTTAGCACTGACAACCCAGAAAGTCAGGAAGAGTAGTGCCCTTTACTCTCCTATTTGATGGGACTGCAGCAGAACAAGCTTTCACATTTACCCCGATGTGAAACTCTGAGAGGGCCTTAAATGGGTGACAGCCGAAGACAGGATTTCAAGAGTGTAACTTTAAGATTGCTACACTGATTATTTCAGTCACACTGGATGGTGATAGAAACATGCCCTCCATCCACCCTCAGCCTCACAGTCACACTTGGCTTTGTGAGTGCTGGTGAATCACACCGAATGTGCTGCCATCACTGTACTATATCGCATACAGGTCGGCCGATGACTGAATCATGGAATCGGTTGTGCTGCATTACTCTGTGTGATTCAGCAAATTCGCACATTATGAGGGAAGCTGTGAAGTAAAAGAGCTCAGAGGGTTTCTGCTGATAACACCCTGGTGACCCCGTTTTACAGAGCTCTTACGGACATTTTCCATTTATTTAAAGATGATGTAAAAAAGAAAAAGAAAAAAGGAAAGTTCAGAAAAAAAGACTTTAACAGTATGTACTTTACTTATTTGTATGTGCTGGTTGCCTGCCCTCCTACAGATGGAGGGTCATAAATGTAAACAAGCAATAAGGTTATTATAATTTCATTATGAATGTTATTTTGATTCAGTGCTGGGACAGAGCCTTGAATCATTTCCAAGTCACGTATTGACCGTTGTTTTGTTTCTAGATGGCTCCAAAACTCAGTGTCCGGCTATCTACCTCCTGCTGGTCTGTAAGCAATTAAGCAATTATGTACAAAGAGCACACACAACCACATCCATACGGTTCATTGCCTCACCTTTTAAACTACATGAGGGGTTTCTTTGGCTTTGCCTTCCCATGAAGCTGGAGAAAAGAAATACAGTTGTCAAATCCTTCATGTCTAATACAGTACTGTGCAAAGGTCTTGAGCCATCTCTCATTTCTTTATATTTTGTTTCCAAGGAGCCTGAGTTTCTTGTAAGTTTTAAAGTGATCTTGAGCATTAGTTCTTCAGGCTTTAAGGTCTTTCAAAGTCTTTCTTTGGAAATTTTCTGCTTTTTCACTCATTTTGGTGATTCCCAAAGAGCTTTTAGCTGAAAACTGGCATATCTCGGCATGGTGTGCAGGTTGTCTCTAAAAAATTTGAGGAAAGTGGCAGTCCTAAAAAACATCATCAACAAAAACTACAAGTAGTTTTCTTAAGAAATAGGAAGACTCTGATGTGAGGACTTGAGAGATTGCATGAATCAGGTGAGTCAAGATTAAGAACGATTGGGATGTGGCTATTTCCGAGTGACAGGTGGGTTTCTTGTTAAACAGTTGGTAGCCAAAGAATTTGATCTTGTTAATTTATAAACCAATGGGCACCATTAGACTGGCAAGATTTATTCTTTTTCGTTAAAATATAACTGGAGAGAGAAATCAGCCTTGTACAGAAATCTAGTTCATTCAAACCTCTGGGCAGGATCAAGTAGAACAGACTCATGTTTGAAAGCCACCAAAGTCACTCTAAAAAAGTGTCAAGGTGTAAGTTGACACCTAACAGATGAGAAAATAACAGGGGGCAACTTAAAAACAACTTGTCACTAAAATAACAGTAAAATATGTACTTCAGGTCACTGTTAGAACATCAGTTTGAAGATTCTCAATACTTTGCTGTTGTTTCTAAACAAATACCAGTTGAATTTACCTGTTTGAGTTGATGTGATGTACATGTTTTTTTTTTCATTTTAAGCTTGAATAAGGATGTTCGAAGTGCTGTGACTACAATAATCAACTATAAGTGAAAGATTTGTAGCCTATAAGCCTATTTTACGTGGGACGCCGAGGCCTCTCTGCCATTAAATGAAAGACCTCAGTTACCATTAGTGAATGCATAGTAATACAATGAAGGGAGTTGGTGTAGAGATTCATGCCCACATTGTCCCAGTGCTTCATGTACATCAGCTTTGAGGCGGTTATATTTGTAAACAGAGCCTTTTCTCTCTATTTCAATCCTTCCTCGGTTTCAGCCGAAGCAAAATAAAAATCGTGTGTGGGTGTGCTTGGGGTGTGAAGGGCCTGTGAATGGTAAATGCATAATGGTAAATGTTATTTTCAAAAGATGAGATGTGCACAATTTAGCAGTGATGCTTGGAAAGCTGATAAAAATAGAAACGTTGCTTTAAAAGGATTTTACATTCTTAAGAATCCTGATTCAAATGTTTTGCTTAATGCTGACTGGTTGCTTTTTGGATAATGGATTTTGGTTTTGCAAGAGCAAATTGTGGTGATTGAACATACAAAATTTTTGCTCCAAAATGTTTCTGGGAAAACGTGTCACTTGGGAAACTTTAGGGTTTACATTAATGTTACTTAGGCAAGCAGGGTGTTGGTCCAGCCTCTAAACTCCTCAGATCAAAATCCCAGTGACCGTCAGTGGGATGCACTGGAACTCAGCAACCTACAGTTGCCCAAACCCAAAGTTTCAATTGCAAATGCACTGGTGGCCTGGATGGAGGCAACCTGTCTCCAAATAATCACAGACTGCCTCTGGCTGACTGCAATCACTCTCAGACAGATTAGCAACATGCTGCAATCAATCCGAGTAAGCGTGGGTCAGTGAGTGCAACGCATCCGCATCTCCACTCAGCTGCTTTGCAACTGGTTGCCAAGCGCCTATGTCATTTAGCAGTTAAGTGACCATACTGCAGAAAATAAATCACAATTTGTGGAGGAATTTCTACTTCAGATCCATGAAGTTCAGGCTGAACTCTGAATGCAAATAGTTAATTTGGGAAGTTTTGTTTAAATTTTGTTTGTAGATGGCAACAATTTGCCTAAAGTTTGCACTAAAGTTGCTTTGAAGATGGCAACTGAGTGGTTCCAGACCCATCCTTTGACTCATCTTCAAAGTCAACAAGACTTCAAAGACTGCAGTAATTTTGAACTCTAGCATATACAATTGTATCGCAGCAAAACAGTCCCTTTAAAATGCTCGCCACTGTTAAAATAACTTTCTTACTGTAATCTTAATGTAGTAAAACACACACACACACACACACACACACGTGCACCCAGACTGAAATAAGGAGACAGGGATAAGAGGATATTAGTTCTGAATCTCATATCCTGTTTTATTGTTCAAATATGGCAGAACAAGATATACAACACAGTACAAACAACACACCCACTCAGTCGGACATACACGTGGAAACATGGAAAGGCAAACAGAGAAGACATATTTATACGCTTGCTCACACACACACGCACGCGCACGCACACACACACGCAGGTCTGAGTTTCCATGATTGATACAGACAAGAATTTCTCAGGGGAACCGCTGATCAAACGTCCCACAGGCAAACACATCCACGCTTTCACAGACACATGAACAGGCCAACAGGACAACTTGTGTATTAAAGGGGATTTTAAGGAGATTAAGGACCCGGTGACAACAAAAAAAAGCGAAAAGAAAATGTTCAAAGTCCACCTTAAGACAGCTACCTCCCCCCTCCCCCTCCTCTTCCTCCCATCAGTCTGTGTTATTGACGTTTCAGTGAGCCCACAGTGACGGGCCTTAAGTAGGCTCCACAGAGATGAGAGTGCATTTTCCAGCTCACACCTGTTCTCACCGCAGGGAAATTAAACCTCAAACAACTGAAAATCAAAGTCACTTGCTTTTTTCTTACAACGGAAATAACACATTTTCTGTCTTATGGTGGACTTTAATTTTTTTTTTTCTTTAAATTTAACTCAAGAATCCAACCCTTTAGCCTCAGGCTGATGTTTAAGAGCCTTTGGGAAATCCCCGAACCTACCCCACACGCGGGGTAAAAAACATCCTTCAGGAAAACGAGAATCACACGAGTTTGTTTTAGTGACTGAAGGCCACTTTGATCTGAACAGTATAAACCTGTTCTGTAAAATCTGAAACCAGTTTTTAAAAACATAAATTACAAAAATCTTGTGCTTTGTACACCTTCGAAATACAAACTAAAATCCAGCGTCTTCATTTTTTTTGTTTTTACATTAAATCGTGTAAATCAGCTGTAACACAAAGCAGCTAAACAGATAAAATAATCACTGTTCTAGCTGTTTCCTGCAGTAATATCTAATTTAACACTGGTGCGTACGTATTTCTGAATAACAGTGGATGGATTTCATGAGCACAACGCTATAAGGGCCTATGTCATCAAGCTTACATAAAAAAAAGAAAAGATGGAAGACAGCGAAATTAGGAGCTGTGGGGTTCTCAGCTGTGAGGAGCTATTGTGTGACTCTCAATCACTGCTTGCCTTTAACAGCTCTTCCATGTACAGTACTACAGAATCAGATGCTTCTCAGCATCAGCATACTGATACACCCCAAAACAAAAACACTGAGCCTCAAACAAACGGACTCCAGCCTGTTTCACAGACTTAATAATTGACCAACGTGTGGTGTGCTGCTCTTTAAAAATGCATTTCACAGAGAATCAAACAAAAAAAAGAAAAATCACACTGATGTATTAGAGGAAGGTGAGTTCTGAAATAAATACTTGAGTCTAACAGTAATAACAGCTTGTCAAGGATTTAATCATGAAGGTTTTGGCATTAATGGAGATACGTTCTTGGCAACTCATAGTGTAATGTTACGCTGGAGCACACTATTTTATTTTGTAGCATCCCCAATCCACCAAAGTTAGTGTTTCTATTTATTTTTAGTGGTTGATTTATAGGATTTTGCTCAAAAGCATCACTTAAGTTTCCAAAGTGAATCTGTGTCAACTCCATGATTGTCTCGGTGCTGCCTCGGTAGTACACACTCTGGTAATGCAACTGTAATATATGACACTTAAAGCAAAGCTGTGGGGTGGGGGCAGGTTATGTCAGTTTCTGTACCAGACGTGAAGAAGATAAAATAAAATGCTAGAAATTTAAATAAGATCTATTTAAGTGGACTGCCAAATGCAACAGAAGCTTGCACAGATTCAAGTCCAGCATACTGACGCGTGTCTCACACTTAAGTTTGAAGAATCCAGCCAGTCACACGGCTTCTTCAGCCACAAAGATGAACAAATGATTTTCTGTCTATGAAGGCAGAAGACGTTTAAAGGATGGTGAAAGACTCTTCACCTGAAACCATTTCAGCAAAAGGCTTTTTCTTTTCATTATCAGAGGGAAATAAAGGACATTTCAAGTTCATTTTAAAAGGTAAACTATACACAAAACTTAATTTTTCTTATTCTAAAAGGGCAGTTTTGCAGTGATGGGTCACAGTGAAGCCTTAAATACGGATGAGTGTCTCTACAGGAGTGCTTCACATGTGTGTTCTGGGTTTGACGTGCAAACGCGTACCCCTCCCCCGCAGATCAGTGCAGAAGGAGGGGCGAAACTCTCGCTGTTAGATGTAGGACAGCAGAGTTGGTGCGGTAAGTTAACAGGCTAAACAGGCTGGCCTGTTAGGACGGTCACCTGGCGTTAATTTCAAGCTACATTATCTATTTAACTAGCACTGTGTCGAGCTAGGTCAGGTGGGCGGGTGGCTAGCGTGGCTGGCTAGCTGGGTTAGCTGGTCAGCAAAGCGGGCTGACTGGTTGGCTGGTTCAAGCTTTGTGCCCAGGTCTTACTGACTCTTCTCATGTCTAGCCAAGCCTGGCTGATGGTGTCCAGAATGCTGGTTTTTCAGTCTCTGCGCCTCGGTCGGGTGAGGTCACTTCCTGTTCACTGTGATGGAGTTGGCTGTAGTGTTCGTCTTTGTAGCAGTTTCATCTGTATTTCCAGGGGGCTTCACTGCGGCAGCATTAGGACCGCCCCCATTCTGAAGTGTTTCCTGTTTGTACTGTTGCAAGGCGCGGTTGACGGCGTCCTCGACCAGTCGCTTGCTGACCCTCAGCAGCTCCGCCTCGTCTGGCTCAGACCGGCGACGCCCACCTGGGTAGCAACAGCACAAGTATATGAGCACGTCATGTCCATTATCACTCACAATTATAACAGAGAGTTGAAAAAAAGTAATAAATCAACTTTGCCAATAAAAGAGTTCGTCAGCAAGACGGAAACAAAAACAAAGAAAATCACATAATTAATCAAAATCAACAAATCTTAGAAGATCAGTGGAATTGTGCCAAAGGAGGAAGCCATCCAGCCCTGGGCCAGATTCAGATAACTTTTGTAAAAAAAGTTATCTGAATCTAAAATTGTAAAAAAAAGGGTACTGGACATAGCAAAAGACTTTCTATTTCTTTAGGCATCATCACATCAAAAGTTCCCTTTACCAACAAGAACCTCTTTCTTTGTCATTATAAGTTTTAATATACCTTTAATGTAAATTGATTATCTTGACCCTGAAACTATACTTTAGGAAACATAACATTTTACATAAATACTGCCTCAAGGTCGAGAGTCTGGCCAGTAACGACCCCTCCTTCCCTTAGTTAGCTCCAGTTGCTAGGCAAAGTGTGTACCACTTGCAGTTGCCGAGTTGCTGCTGGAGTTGCAGCACCAAAAACCTTCTTGTGATTGCTTGGGTCATCAGTAGATTGCAACAGTTGTAGGCAGCATGGGGGCGCTAGTGAGTAAAATTTGCTTCTTACCATTGGAACCAATATGTTTCAACACGTTGACTTTAAGTTGAAAGTCAAACGTTGCCACGTTTCTGGCTTGCATATCAATTTTGCAAGTTTGACTACTGCTGAGTGAGTTATTGGTGAGTATTTTCAGACAAGCTGGCATCTGCCATACGATCTGTGATGCAGCACTAGGTGCAGCACACTCTTTGCTACCAATTACACCTGGCAACTGCAAGCAACCTCCAGCAACCACTTGCCAACTGGTTGCGGAACACGTACGTTTCCCTTGCAACTGGATGTTGCCAGAGGGTCAATGACTGATCTGTAAGCCTGCGTGACTGAGGTCTAAATTTGTTTTAGCCCATATTATGCGTAGTTTTAAAATGTAATAAAGGCATTGACTCTGCCAATGACTCTAAACCCGATTTATACCACCATCGCCAACTGTCAGAATACAAATGCCCCCTAGTGCCTGTAAAAGGGCATGTTAGAGCAACATCAGTACTTAACATAAAAATTCAAACCCATCATCAAACTGCTGATTGTTCTCTGTGTTTGTGGCTCCAGCTGAGCTTCCACTTCACCATATGTGTCAGGAATTAGTCCGTTTTTCAGCTATAGTGACATTTAACTCGACGGTAAATTTGATTGCAGCACTAAGCTGCTTCCTGTGGTGTCTGAGTGCCTTTCTGATGAAAGCACGGCCCGTTTCATTCTTTTTCTAATATGCTCAAAATGAAAACAGAAAATAACCATTAATCTGACAATAATTAATTGTGTGCATTCTCCACTCATCACAGACTGAACACGGTGACAACAGATTGATGTCCCAATAGGAAAGAAGTGATCGTTGCAGAGATGATAGTGACAGAAGATGTAAACAGCTGATATTAATTTCCTTTTTGGTTTGAACACCAAAGGAAATCATTTAAGTTTAGTTCAGCTACAGACAAAATGGCAGACAGGAGACGGCGACGCCAGTCAGAAGAATCGCCGAGATGGTCAGTCAGTCAATAATTCATGTAGAAAGAGAGCAAAGCAGGCAGGCAGGCTGTAGGATGGACAGGCAGGAGCAAGCCATTCAGAAAGAGAGTAATAGAAAAATCACCCAGCCATCCAGTCTGTCTGACGCAGGCAAACTCACACAGACACGTATGCACAAACACTATATAACCGCATTAGCTTTTGATTAATAAGGCCAAGCATAAGATTCGCACACTAACCCTCTTTACCACAGAATCCCACTGGGCCCATAGGTTTGTTTCATTTGAAATCAGCGTTGTGCTCCATTATTCATTATACAGCGGGACAGAGCATACAGCAGGAGACGACGATGATAATGTTGCTGAGGTCAGAACCAGCTGAGAGTATGATGCGTAATTTATTGTCATCTGTTGTTTTCATCCAACAGAGGTGTCTCAAACCGGCTATGTGTCACATTCTGTTCTTATGTTTTTTTTCCCATTTGTTTTGTTGTTTTTAAATATTAACCTACAAGATGGTGAAATTAAATTAAAGCAAGTTCTGATGCTGTGTTAATTGTTCAGTCATCTGCTGTTAGACTGTTACATAAGTGACAATCCACACACACAATGAGTCATTTTATATGAAAATCCTTCTGTGCAGACTACTAAATTAGCATACCCATGAATAATAAATACAACAAGGTGCCACCGACCTTGCTGTGCCCTCTGTTAATATGCAAATATCAGTGAAGTGCATCTGCTGACCTCTGTGCAGAATATAATACAGTGGCGTCAGTCACCAAAGACTGACTGTGAGCTGAAATCTATTATCCAGACCACTGGAATAAGTCAATGTCGCGAGTATATCACCTCCGCCACGGTCTGATGACACGAGCGCTGTGCGACTGTGGATTTATGCTGTTTATGCCAAGCGTCCAGCCTGCTAACAGCACGCCAAACAGAAACCAGGAGTCGTCAGAACAAGCCAGCAGTCGCTTCTCACTCATCCATTTAACTTCCCCTTGTGCTCAAATCAGCTTTGCTATCTATTGTTTTTGAACATGTTCTGTTTTAGCAACTTGAGGTTTATCGAGTTGTGATTTCAACAAAACGCTGCTGCTGCTGCTGTTGTACTGAGATGTTATTTGATTACCTGCCTGCTTGTCTCTTTGAGTGAGTCATACCTCTGATTGATGTTTGTTTTTCTATCTACCCCTTAGTTTTAGTGACTGAATTCACTGAATATGCCTTTCTCAGTAAAACTGCAGGCACATTTCTAAGTAGTGCAGAGTGGCGCTCCTGGCACTAATGATCGCAATCATTTAAATCATGTGACGGTCACCCTGTTTAGTCTTTGCTCCACTCTTAGAACTCCCTCACAGTCAGCGCCACAAACCGTCCGCTCATTACTGATGACCGGTTTCTGATTCATGAGATAAACAGCAACTGGACCAATACTTATTTATTTATTTTTTAAGCAGGCAGCATATTCTGCACTTTACTTAGGCAACCTCCTAGTGGGCGACAGTCTGAAGTAAAACAAACATTAAGATGTTTGCAGTCATGTCTTCCTCTCTGCTGTCAGAAACCGTTTAGTCAACATTTAAAATGTAGTAAAACGGCAGTAAATGTAGTTAAATTAAAACTGTGCCTAACAACAGTAAAGCTGTAATTTGGTCAAACTAATCTTTGCTTTCTTTATTTAATTAAACTGTTCAACAGCACCCTAAGGCTATGTGAGGTCTCCTGTTTTTGGTCACATTCTTTTCAGCCAGGTTGCAACACCCTGTTCATCTGTAGACTACTTCTGTTTTCTTACCCTTCCCAATTCAAGTGCATAATCTTAGCTATAGTAGTTATTACAGGACAAACAAAAGTTTGAGTCAGCCAAGAGAGACCAAAAACATTAGGTGTAGATTGTACTCCATATCAGACACAGACGGCATGTTTCTACTACTGTTTGGACCCGATCTGTCTCTCAGTTTTTTCCCCATCTGTGCAAGACTGTCAGTCCACTGTTAACCTCAGCTGTCAATGCCGGGTGACGTCTACCTTTATTTACTCTGGAGGAGGCTGTAAACCTTTGTGAAAGCAGTCCAGTACGGGTGAGTGAGTCAGAGAAGCTTACTTCACATTGATGGCAGCCAGGCTGAGGAGAATTGTTGAGGGTATGCTGAACTGTTGAGAGTAAGCACAGCAGTTCTTGTTGCTCTTAGCTGTTGTTAACATCTGTTAGCTGCTGTTTGTCAGCATTAATTAAACTTTCTTTGATATGGCCTAACACATTACTGGACTCTGAGGCAGCTGATTGATTACATTCTCACATTGTATGAGAGGGTATTCAAAGTGTTTATCACACACTTGAGCCTAACATTAGCCACATACATAATGTTCTCCTCCACCTTTGGAGTACTACATATTTGACTGGTCTCTAGCCACATGTGTAAAACACCAATAGTTGGAAGGGAGATGTTCTTCCCAGACACTGTATTCAAATATGGTGGATGGTTTGTTGGAAGATGCACACTTAGACCAAGTATAACATGCAACCCATCATTGAGGAGTGTACTTTTAAAAAGTGCTTCTTCAACATTCTTTTGAAAAATTATATTTTTTGCTTTGAGAGAAACTGACTTGCTGGGAAAAATGAGGAGCTTTAGAAAGCACATTGCTTTCGAACAACTTTAAATTGTCCGACCCCAATCGAGGCTGCTGGGTGAAACTTAGTAATGATTAAAATTCATAAAGGTTCCATATAGTGCTGGCTCCAAATTAACAGTAAAAGAAGTCGCTGGCGTGGCTGGATTTTTTTTTTAAACATTCAACAAAGACATTTATGATAAACTCTGCAGCAGTTCACATATAAAAGCTGAAAACTGTACGTTAATTGTGTTTTGTTATTGATGTTTTGTTAAATTTTATGTTGGATATTTGAGGGTTTGTATAAGAATGCATTAGAGCTGGCATATTTCAGTATGTTTGGTCTAATCATCATTTTAGATGATTAGATGCCCTATGCTCCACCAGGAGTCTACAGGAAAATTGATTGATTGAATCATCATTTTATGAATTCAGAAACAGCCCAGTCAGTGACGGTTACAGCCAGAACAAACTGGGTGAAACCTAGCCTCTCATCAAAACAGAAGAATCATATCACGGTGGGAACTGTGTAATTTACTGCACAGGACAACACAACTACAAGAGATATTCCTCAACAGGGAAGGTTCTATATGGAGCATATTTGCCTTAATTAATTGAGGCCAATATGGCTTGGGCCTCAGTCCCGCTGGCCTAGCAACAAGTCTGCGCAACCTCCAGTAGCTATGGGTATTCCCTGACTATTTGGCAAGTGGTTGCTGTAGGTTGCTGACAGTCGCACTGAAACCTCCTTGTGACTGTGTTGGTCAACAGCAGATCAATAAGGTGCAACTTTTACTCCGTGAAGTCTCCAATTACCCTTTGTGTTGCACTTTTTCCAAGTTTTATTACTACTTAGCAAGTAATCAGCGAGTGTTTAGAGACAAGTCGGCGTCTTCCATGGAAACTACAGGCAACTGTAGCAATCTTCAAGGAGGTTTTGTTTTGGAGGAGAACAGTATAACTCTTTGCGACCAAGCAATTGCCAGCAACATCCGGCACTGCCAACTAATAATTTTTCCCATTCATAACTGGTGGTTATCAGCTGGTTGCCGAATAATCTCTAGGTCTACACCACTGGGATTAGGCAGGTTTTCATTCATTGGCTGGTTCTACAGTTGGATTGCAGTTTGTACACATGCTGAACCCATTACATGGCCATTAGTTTTCTAAAGGTCTCAACCCAATTTAAGTAATTTATTTGGATATAGATTTCACATAAATCACATGAAGGAGGAATGTCTGTAATCAAATATGTGTAAGTAAAGTAAGAAAAGTAAACCTAAAATGTAAACAAGGATTATGATTTAGAGTGCAGGATGAATAATTTTACTCAAATGAGGGGGATGCATCTGAAACAAATACATAAAACCCAGCAGCACGATTAATGGACAGCCTACTTAATCACTTCCTGCCCAGATGCTCTAAATAGGACAGAGGCTGCTTCTGCTTCCACCATTTACGCTAACTTAATAAAGAGGAATGAGATTGTAGGTGATTGGATTACAACAATATTAGTAAAAATACTGAGAATGATCAGAGACACGATTTGGATACAAAAAAGCAACAAGACGGTATCATCTTTTGTAATCAATAAATTGGAGATTATTCCGAGGCTGGAAGTAATCACACCATTAATCAGCCTGAATTTGATTGTTGTGAAGGAATACGGGAAATGATGGCTTTAGGATAATTGCAGTTGTAGCTTGTAATCAGATGCAGATCACATTTTGAATGAACCCTCCCAACTCTGATTGTACACATATGACGGGGGGAGGACACGTACTTGAGCGTTTAGCACGGACTGGAGCCTGAACCAAATCTGCAACACAAGCACAAACATCAAATATTAAGTAAGCACAAACAAACAAAGCAGACATATTCTGGCGTCTCAGGGATTGCGCACACTCTCCAAACAGCACCGTTATAAGAGCCTCTTTGTGTGTTACCACGAGGGAGATACTTTCAGTGCTAGACAGCAGTGATTTTAAACATTAGGTTTGGACCCCGGGGCTACATGAAGCCTAAAAAGGATGCAGAAATACTGTGAAGGCAAAACTGTTAACCAAAGCCACTGAGTCATACTACCAAAATACTGCATTAGGTTGGACAGAAGGATGGAGAAGGAAAGCAGGGCACAATACCGTGGGCAAGTTTTCTTCTTGTAAAAGTGGCTTTTAAAAGAAATCTGTTGCATACCAGAAGCTTTTATTTTGAGGCTGCACTTCAGAAAATAAAACACTGGACAAGATACGATGACATAAGAGAGGACTAAAATCCTGACTTTGCGCTTCTTGAGTTCCTTCCGTTGCAACGAATACCCAGAAAATATCGCTTTCGATGCCAACCTTACGTAAGGCGGTTTCGTCTCGCTTGTCAAAGGTCTCTTCTGTGTCTGTATCTGTTAATGTGACTGCGCGTTTCTATCTGCCTATTCAATCTTGACCTGTCGAAGTGTCGGCCTTTATGATGGCAGTAAAGCCATCCTCTGTACCTGTTTCTCACCCACACACACTAGCAGAGAAACAGATAAGCTTTTCAAACTGCGGATAAACTGACTCCACAGCAACGAGGCTGACAGACACATGAATCTCACTCGCTCAACTTATCTCTGTCTCTCTCTCCCCCTCACACACACACACACACACACACTCAGTGTTCCCACAATTTCTCAAAGCACCAGCCCTCCTCGTATCCTCTCCTCTCGCTGCCACTCTGTTTTTACCTTCTCTAACCTCGCTCTCTCTTTATTCAAACATTTGTTCCTCTTGCTCTCCCTCTCTTTACCTTTTTTTTGCTGGCTATGTTGTCATGGTGACAGTGATGAGAACCAGACAGACACTTTTAACAGTAAAAGGAGGTTGTACCAACTTTCCATCTGTTTTTGTTGTCAAGTTTAACTCTCTATAGCCTCTAAATATCATCTTCTCCCAAACCAGTTCGTCTTTTCTTCCTCAGCTTCTTTGCCTCTTTCTTACGTTCCACTTCCTCACTGTTTGGCCTTTTTCAGGTCTCTAAAACAGGTTTTTTGGTCTTAGACTGAAAGAAAAAAAGTAGAGAAAAAAAGTTGCAAGCGCTCTGCACTGAGGTCTCATCATCAAGGAGTGACCCTAACCCTTATCATACGCTAATGTAATTTTTGTTCTCGTTTCTAAAACAAACGGGGAGAGGTTCGTTGGTTTTCTACTTCGATCCAGGCTAAAGTATCTGAACTATCATGACTAATACATCTTTTAGTGTAACTTTATTGACTTGACTTGATTTTATCCACATCCAAACTAGAATTATTATTACATTACAACCTTGCAGTTGTGTCCCTCCCGTAATCCGTCAAGGTGTAGTGAAGACTTTAAAACTAATTTTATTAGTACCGTAATTCAGTTTCTTATCCTTCCCTGAGTCACTGAATAATGGTCCAAACAAGGGGTTTTGCAAATCCTTTTGATATTACAGTAAAGCTGACCTTTGATCTTTTACAGCCGCAATCTTATCAGTTCATGCTTGGCTTTAGCAGATAGATAGAGATTCCTTTCAGGAATTACTGTGATGACATATTCACAAGAACGGGCTTGGCACCGTCACCATTGACAAACAAAATCTAAGACGTTTATTGCTAAGTTTATTGTTATATCTGTTGCCGAGTCCATGTGAAAAGTTGTGTAAAATGTAATTAGTTCCCTCAGTGTGTTTAGGACATGTGACGAGGTACATAAAGACATATGAAATCACTATTCTGCTACTGCTGCTGCTGGTTCAGATGCACAGGAACTCAACCAAATGCTTTCTTGCCTTATTTTTGTTTTTTAGAATATGCATTCAATCAACAGCAACAGAAATTGTCTTATTAAATAAAACACAATTCTAATCTTAACATGTGGAGTGGTTTTCAATAACTCAAAGAGGTTTTCTATTAAGTGTTCTAAATGGAAAGCTCAGTCTGCCACAGTCACAGCATGTCAGTGTACTGATGTTAACATATGGTTGAAAGCATCAGAGCTGCTGGGTGTTCTTGATATGTTCTCCTTTAACTTTGTTCCGCTCTGACGTGCTTCTGCTGTCTCGGTCTCTAATATCTTCCAGGTCTCATAGTTGCTCTGAGAAGCAAAGGTTGAAAGGTTCTTGGTGTGCAGATGCTATGTTTAGGATTTTGACCGTACACTGTCAGCTTTGAGTCTGTACAACGTCAAGTGACAGTGTGTGTCTGCTCGAAGTCACCACTCCACTGTAATATATGTTGCCCTTTGAAGGGACCGTTAAACACCATTACTGCAAATTCTCTTACACAACCTCCCCTACTTATTCATCTTGGTTTTAACAGCCTCTTCTTCAAGAGAACCATTTGCAGGATTCTGTTGAAATCTGGCCAATTTCACTTGAAAATATCACCTCTTGGATGGATGGATATTTTACTGAGCCCAAACCGGAAATTTAACGTACCAAATATCGGCAGCTACTGATGATGTAAAACCGTGCACAGGAACTAGCTGTAGTATCAAAAATGACCCTTAATAATCGCATTAAATTGGATCTAATTTACTGGATTGTGTTTGCTAACTATCTAAAAATCTGCTGTCATAAATAAACTCTTTTTACTTTGAATGAGCTGATTATTTTTGAAAGCTCTCGCAGGGGTTTGAGCAGAACATCAATGCAGCATATCTGCAGAAGGAGGATGAAAGGAATGGGTAAATAAAAAGGAGGAGAGGAGTGTGTTCGGGCCCTAGAGGAAGGCTTGCTGTATCATGAGTGCGTGCTTTGACCTCAGGATCCACAAACAACTGGGAAAACAGGAGAATTTCATAGTAGTCTAATAATGTAGGAGAGACTAAACGTAAAAGCTTCTTCTTCAGTACATGACTTTAGGAAGCAGAGGGTAACAATATCTGTGCAATAGGATGGAGCTTGAAATGAGAAAAAGCAGGGGGGAAAAAACCGAACTCGGTGCATGTGAGGCCAAAGACCGAGAGAGAAAGCTGAGGTTGAAAAGAAGAAAAAGAAGAGGCCGGCGGGGGTTTTGTAGGCTGTGGAGGGGTGGGTTGGGGTACAGAGCGCTGACAGTGTGCAGAGAAATATACCAGAAAGTTTTCCATACTTGATTCTGACTGCAGCAGAGTGCAGCACATTTATGCCTGATTCTCAGCAGCCCATATCCTGGTATAAAATTTATGAGGATGAGCTGTCCATGGACCGTTTATTATTAAGCACCAGGTTAGATTATTAGCCTCTCAAAAAGCAAACAAATGCACTCCCTAAATGCATGCTGCAAAACAAACAGGACGCAGTATTAATCCGCCTGATTAAATACTTGCTTATCTGCATTAATTCAGATCAATAAACCCGTCAGAAATGGCTTTGAAAAGAAATTTCAAAGTTTTATCACCGAGGAAAATTCTGCAGCTCTGACGTGGCCTAATTTTCCACAACTTTGTGAATCTTGCAACAGAAGAAACTAATTACTTTTCTGACCATCTCTTCGCCATGCCAGAGCAATGGGATACAGCAGGGTGTTGGTGCCCAGATGTGTGCAACTCAACCAGCGCAGTGAAGACAATTTTGATGGCTCAAATAAAATGAGGATGACGAAGAAGACACAAGGAGGGACCCACTAATCTGCTTTCATATCATTCTAAATACAAAATAATGAGAAAAAAAAACAATGGTGATACATAAAGTGTGATCAGAATTTTTTTTTTGTCAATTTCAAGTTTCTCTCAATAGACTTGAAAAGAGGGAAGCTTCCTGACTGCTCAGCAAACTGAGCTAATGAACTAAAAATGGACACGGATGGTAGCGAGCCAAAGCCATGCTGACTGCACAATTACACACGGAAGCAAAGTGGTGCAGACTCATAGATGGCACCAATAATCACCAATAATAACAACAGATTTAGTAAAGTGGGGTAGCATTACTCTGTGGCACTATAACTGAAAATATTTCAACAACTTACGCTGTAGTTCCAATTTTTTTAGGCAGCAATGGTTCCAACCATTATCCTAGTTTTTATAGAAAGATGACTATCACAAGCTCAGTGAGAGGAAATCAGTTAAATGAACATGATGCAGGAAGAAAGGCTGATTAATATGGGTGAGCTGTGAAAGTTCGACTGAATAAGTAAATGTAAATACTGCAGCGACAAAACCAAAGTGTCCATCTTCTACTCGTGTTGAGCCATTTTATCTGGTCCAAAAATATAAACCCGACTGATGAGCTGCAAGAAATGTCAGCAGATCCGGTGAGTAATGATATCTAGCCCCAAAGACCAGCGCTGCCTTCATTAAGCCATGTGACCGACAATGAATAAAGATAACAGTTTCAGCGTTGCTTTCATTAACTTAAGAAAAAAAAAAGTGGCACATGATCTTTTAAGATTCGGCCTGTGGGTTTGACACTGGAAGCAGACATTAAAGCTGCGGAGCCGGGCATGTGCGGCGTCTGTGAACTCAGTTTGACTGTACATCAAACAGCCCGGTCTTTTAGTGTGAACGGAAAACAAGCATGAAAAAAAAAAATCCCACTGCAATTTGATTGAAATGTTTTGGTCTTTTACTCTGGTGTGACAGAACAACACATCATAGTCTGTTTGCTCGTTTCCACTCCTCACCAGTAAGCAGTGATAGTGAACTGGTTTATTTTCGTTACTTACACATAGAAATGTATCTAATTTGGCTTTATTGTGTGCTGGAGATCTTTAAAACGGCTGGAGACAGTCTGGTCTGGTTCTAAAACAAATCGAGCTTAAACAGAGTCTGCACAAACACAGACGCTGGCAGCAATCCTGTCACAATCAAGCAGTGATGGGGAAAAGGCACTGAAGAAGTGAACATCACGTATTGATTGCACCTTAAAAAAAGCAGACAGTGGGCTGTCTTCATGTAACAAAAACTTAGTCCCCAGGCCCCCCAGGCCATGCTTTGGGCCATGTGTGCTGTAATTTAAACCCAGCTGTGACTCACTCCTTAGTATCAGGACATGAGGAAAAAGCAGACAGCACTCAGAAATGGCCTTTTCTGCTCAGTGACCAAGCTTACTTGGCTGTCAGGTCCACTCTTATAAAAACACACTTACAGGTCATGAAAGAATGGGAATACTTCAGTGTTAGCAATACAACTGCAAGAGAAAGGTTTTTGAGTGCTTTGGCATTAGCAGAACTTCTGATCTGATTACTAATCCAATGTGGTTTGATCAAAGACAAACATAAAACATCTTCAATTTAGGAGAGGAAATTTTAAATGTGTTTTATAAATAAAAGCACACAAAGTCTAGTTAATCACAAAGACTGACTTTCTTTAGACCATGCAAATCTTTGTTGTTCACAGGACCTTAGATTAATGAATAAATGACCAATAAAACCAAATCAAGACTGTTGCTGATCTCCTTTAGAGTGGACATGTAATGACGAAAAGTTAGAAACAAAACAAAATAAAACCCCCAAACCCATGGGTAACGCCAAAACACGTGCACAGATCAACAAATTCCTAAAGTCGTGTTCATGTGTCTATCATAAGGAAAACACTGAATGGTGTTAGAGGAAGGTTGGTTCCCAAAAACCAAATCTGCAGCATATTTTAAGTTTGTGAAAGATGATTTCAGTGCTCCACAACACTCTTGGAGTAGTGTTTTATGTGGACACACGAGACAAAAGTCGAACATCTGTGGTTGAAGACAGACGTCAAAGCAGACCAACACAAACATCCTATCCCAACTGTGAGGCATGGTGGAAGGAGCATGGTGATTTTGGGCTGCTTTGAAAGGTGACTGTTGCTCCTAAAGGAGATGTTACTAAATTCAAGAGTTTCCCTACTTTTTCATTTACCGAGTGTGTCTGATCAATTACAGCTGTCTGTATGTAGTTAATTCAGTCAGATTGTTTTCGTCTATAAACACCTGAGCCCATCAGAAGGGTAATCAATTCAGAAATCCTTTCATTTCCTGATGTTTCCATACAACAAGGATGAGTGAAACCAGAGAGGCGCCAGAATACAAGAAGAAATCTTAGCACAGAGGAGTGGCTGGGAGAAAAGCACTGTATCCATCTCTTCCCTTTCTCTGTTTCTCTTTGTTGTCAACTTGCTTCCCCTCTTCCGCACATGGTCTCTGCTGACTTCATCAGCACATCTCACAAATACAAACACAGAGCTGAATATTTAACACTTCTGTGACGTCACAGTTGCGCAAACCCATGCGACAGGGAAAGATGTCCGATCAAGGTCATTTCTGCTCTTTCGTTACAGATCGTGCAGGTGAACAGCTAACACAGATATCCATATAGAGGCTTTGTGACTGTTGATAGCTTGTCCCAAGCATGCTGTGTGAGGAATAAAGTTTACCTTTATCAGACTGTTAGAAAAAGAAACGAAACTGGGAACAAATTAACCGCACTGAAAGGACATGAGTGTTGCTCCTGTCCTTTCCATGTCAGGCAGAAAGCTGGTATTAGTAAATTTGAATGTGGCATGGTCGTTGGTGCCAACAACAGCTGCACAACAGTTTCTGAGTATTTCAGAAACTGCTGATCTGCTGGGATTTCCCCACACAACCGTCTCTAGAGTTTACAGAGAATTTTCTGAAAAACAGAAAGGATCCAGTGAGCAGCAGGTTGTCTGGGTGAAAATGGCTTGTTGATGTCAAGAAGTCAGAGGAGAATGGCCAGATTGCTTTGAGCTGAGGCAACAGTGAAGTTGTTTGCACACTGAAGACGATGACTAGTGACCATACAAAGTGAATGACATTCCCTGACTTCAGTGGACTATGGGTGAAAAAACACCGGCAACACAGAGTGAGTGGACCTGAGATAAATTTTTCTGAACTATCAGGTGAGAGATTAAAGCGACTACCAATGAGAGCCCAGGATACTGTCGACTGACGTGTGACTTCGTAGTTGAGGGTCAATACTAGTCAACTGGAGCCTGGAAGGTCTGCAAGCAACCAGCTTCAAACAATGCAAAACAACCTACTTGCATCTGTTTTTAACCGCAAATCAAACAACCACTTCTTACGACCAAGGGAAGACGAGCACACGTAAATGCATAACACATTGAATGTTGAAGCAGATAAGCTACAGAAACAGAAGACCAGACTGGGTGGCACTCCTGTCAATTAACAACAGGAAACTGAGGGTATAATTCACACAGGCTCACCAGAACTGGACAACAGATGATTGGAAATATGTTGCCTGATTTGAGGAGTCTTAATTTCTCCTGTAACATTTAGATAGTGGCGTCAGAATTGGGTGTAAACAACGTGAAAGAACAGATCCATCCCACGTTGTATCAATGGCTGAGGATACTGGTGGCTGTGTAATGGTGTGGGACATCGTTTCTTGTAACATTTTGAGCCGAGCATCATTTAAACACCACAGCATACCTGATTATTGTTGCTGATCAAGTCCAGGATTGGATTTCGATTACATGTGCCCCATGTAATTCATCTTTTTCACAATTCATCCTTACACAGAGCTCCAACATCCCCAGGAAATCCACACGCTCATTAATACTCAACTAAATAACAACCGTAAGAACACATCAAGCTCTCACACAGCATTTTAATGAGTACAACAAAAAATGGCTATTATTCATTAAGTTATAGTCATATAAAGAAATTAATTCAACTGTTTCAACTTTATAAGTTTTACCAGCAGTGACAGCCAACACCACCGTGTGACACCCTGTCTTGTTGGTCAGTGTTTTATTCACACACAGATACACAGCAGGAACACAAGTACGCATGTGTCTTGTTGCGCTCACGAGGGGCAACTGTCACCACATCACAGGGGTAGCATCTGACCTACAGCACAGACACACCCCCCCGTTTGTTGGCTCCCTCTAGCTGCCTCTGTCTTTCCCTCAATATTCCCATTTCTCTTAAAGCCCAATCCCTCCTTTCTCCCTCATTAGTTTTCATTCCCTGCTTCGCTCTTTCCTTTTCTCTATCCTTCTCTCTCCACTCAGAAGTAGGGCACAGTGGCTCGACTGTTTATAGCAATGCAGCTGCAAGCGGGGAAAAGAGCAAAGAGACACATCGGGGAGAAAACAGGGAGAAGGAGGGGAGAGCACACTCAGCCCAGTTTAATATTTCTGCCCTTACGAAAAAAGAAAACACACACACACACACACACACACACACACACACACACACCCCTTCTGCAGACGAGCCATTTAAGCTGGTGTCAAAGTCTGTGTTTATGACCTCATGATCAGCACGATCAAGATCTCATGTAAGGCCTGCACACACAAACATACCCTTAAATGACCATAAATCAGTGGACGATTTTATTACTTTGTATCTCTGTTTAATTATTAATCTAACTGACAGGTCGTAGAAGGCATCATCTACCTTCTACGTAAGCGTAGCCTCACACAGAGACTAGTTTTTCTATTAGTATCTACATTAGATCAAATTCAATTTACCGACTTTCATTTCATTACTGGGACTGAGACAAACAAGTAACAAATCCAATTTTACCTCCCGAAGAGAAAAGAGAAACCCTTATCCTGACTGAAACCTTCCCTTAACTATAGCAAATCTATATGTGGCAGCATGTGTGCATTTAGTTTAAGACAAGAGACGTATTGACTTTTAACACTACTCTTTGACTCTCGCGTTAAATGTTGTGACATGCTCTGACCCTCCACAACAGATTGTGGGTGTGTGTGTGTGTTTTGATAATATAGGAGGAAGAGAGTAATAATTTTAATTCTTGTCCTATGACATGCAGCAGCACCAAAAACTACGCTGCACATTCATGCAAAACCCAAATTAACTAACAATACAGCTGCTGCAGAACAATGAGAGGGAAGGCTGCAATCAAACCACAAACTGCTCCCATAATTATCCTCTGGAGCTCATTTAATTTCATGTAAGCTGATGAAGAGCAGCCTCTTTTTGTCGCTGTCACTTAGTGGAAAATTTGTCCCCTGACTTTAACTATTTATTCATTTGAATTTTCCTTTAACCAACCGAAGATATTGTGCAACGACCCCGTGCATTAGATAACAGTGGTGCTCGAAAAACAAAAAAACCATCTTCCAGAAGACACATTAACTGGCTAATCCATGCCACATGACGATCAAACGAATGTCGAATGATAACCCAAGAGCCATTTATAAGTTATTTTAGAGCCGCCCCTCCCTCCACTCGAAAAGCGTTTTGCTTATTGTTCCCCTCAGTCGGATATTTGACCTTCACTGCGCAGCGTGACTTGCAGAGCTTGACTGTGAGATGAGCGTTTTCGTATTTGTCTGCTAAAAGGTTGAAACTTTCTTTGTGCCCAACTTGAATCTGAGTTTTACGACGTGCACATATGACAATGACATTGTGGCAAAGCAACAAATCCCTGCCAATTATGCCCAAAATTGTAGCTCAGCCAGCTGACACACTGACCGCAGACCGAGAGTTTCAGTGAAACAGCAGGCACCGAGTTTAAAACAATAAAATAAAAACCTTAGGGTAATGCAATATTTTAGAACACCTGTGAAGGGGGATGAGTAGATCAAACTTCAAGGAGCATTATTGAAAAAGTGCGTCAGTGTGACGGGATGTTTAGCTTACAGTCCATTATGTTAAAGCAAAGCAGTAAAAGTTAATAAAAGAACATACTCAGAGGTATTATCATTTATATGATTAAATAAGAAATATAAAGTTATAGGCAAGCACAAAAGCAAAAAGCTCCTTTGTTTATTTATTTAATAACTTTATTTTTATGAAAGACCACTGCTATGTTATATAATAGAGGTGGAGTAGTAAATAGTAATCACAGTTTAGCCCCGTTTTGTTTGGCTCGTGTGCAAAATAATGCACATGCACGAGAAATTAAGAACCTGCTTATCAGAAGCAGCACCACCGAAAACAAACAAACAAACAAACAAACAATAAAAAACACTAATGCAAAGCCACAGAGCAGCTTTCTACAGACACGTTTTGCACTCCCTATTCACAAAGTGTTTCATCTGAAGCTGTCACTGCTTTGTGGCTCTGCTCGGCCACTGATTAATTACACACTGATGACACAGAATTACACAGCTGAAATAGGACCACTCGTCTACAAACGCTCAAACATACACAACACTAATCTGCACACAAATGCTGTGACATGGTGCTGCTCTCTCACAGACACTCCTTGTCCATGTGTAGGTCACACACTAACATGTATGTAGCTGTGCGCACACACTCAGCTGACACAAAGCACTGTGCACACACACACATATACGATGTGCAGTATCTTCCTACACTGCACGCATGCAGTCTTTTCCAAAAAAGCAGCACCGCTGAGTATCAGTCCAATTGGTTTCTCCAACAACACACACCCACGCATGGAGACAGGAGCAGGAGCCACTTACTGATTTTCTCCTCGGCTTGGGAGAAAGGGAAGCAGCACAGTTGACCCATGGCGCCTCCTTCCCTCTCCTCCTGTTCCCCTCGCCCTGCTGTTACCCCTCTTTTTTCTCAGCCCCTTGTTCTAAGCCTGATGGATGGAGGGAGAGCCCCGCTTCTCCTCCCGTCTTGCCCTCTGTGTCACTTGTTCTCCTCCCCTCTCAAAGGGCAGACAAACCCAGTGAGGATGAAAGCAACCAAACAAGAAAACCCCCCAAAAAACCCTCCCTCTCTGTCCGTGCAGCCCGAAGAAGACAGAGAAAGACAGCAGACGCTGGAAAAAAATGAACGAGTGATTCCTTGCTCTTGCTCTACTTTGCACTAACACAGGGAGGAGGGGTGTGTATCAGAGAGAGGGAGAGAGAGAGGGAAAGAGGGAGGAGAGAGAAAGAGAAGAGAATGGGAGAGCTGGACGGTGCATGTGTAGGAGACAAAAAGACAGAACAAATAAAGAGTGATTTTGGTTTGAAGTGAGCAAAGCAGGGGAGGGGCGTGCATGAGCAAGATAAAGAGTGCATGTGTGTGCAACTAGATGAGGACAGAGGAGGAGGGCTGCACGTACGAGCAGGCTTCAGTGAGAGGACATTGGAGAAACACACTGAGCAAGCCTTCGGATGTGGAAAAGGGAGCAGTGCGAGTGAGGAGACGGCGGACATCGCTCTGTGTTTGTGTGTGTGGAGGGGTCGGGTGCCTATAAGCTCCGCCTCCTCTCGTCACTGTAGCTTGAATAATGATTGTTGAACAGCCGGCAGCTGCAGCCTGCTACTGGGTTTATCTGTGTCATTTATGAGGTCTGGAATGGCATTAGGAGGTGGTGAAATAAAGAGGATAACATACATTACAGATAAAAAAAAAAAGAAGTAAAAATTCTGGACTCAAGTGTGGATTATGACTAAAACAATAGTCAGGGCTAAACACCGACATCCCAAGATGAGGGTCAAGGAAAGGCACATAAGGAGATTATCATCAGCTTCCTATATATATCCACTCTATTATTGTGAAGGTTGCAGTCATTCAGATGTAATGAATAGTAATTCAGTGTGGCATTTACATCCTATCCCAATCTCAATGAGCCTGACTGGGGGTTCTCAGCTGGTTCAGATTTTTTTTTTAATGTTAATGTCTTCTTTTTAACATCTTTACAGCAAGTTAGTTGGCAATAAGTGATTTTCAAATGCTAAACAAAAAATGGTTTGGAAAAAGGTTGTCATGGTTTCTCAGTTTTTGCAGGTAAATATTTGCTTTATTTTGATTGTTGTCTGGCGTCAGTTGTCTTAATTTTTTTGTTATTATTTCTAAAATCAGGTAAATAGGCTCTAGACAACATAGACTACTCCTTATTATTAGAGATGCAATCGATCATTATCCAACCTGGATATAAAATTAATTGGAAATAAGCATGTCAATTACTGGAAATACAGTTAGCAGATAGGGCTGGGCCATACTGGCAGGCATGTCTGACAGCGAGAGCAGTGTTAGCTTTCCATAATGAGTTAGCACCTAAAAACTAAAAGAAAATCCAACAAAGCACAGTTCTTTGTAAATTATGCAAGAAAACCGATCCTGCTAACAGTGGACAACAAACGTTTCACCATTTGAGGTAAAAGCACATCACCGAGTACAGCCAGACTGAATCCACATGAGGAAGACTAGGGCTAGACCCAAGTCACAAAATATTTTCCAATTTTATATTTTATTACACAATACTGTGTAGCTCCTGAAGAGTTACAAGAATAATCTACATTTCTGTTAAACTGGTGTGTCAGGCAGTCAAAATTTCAAAGGAAACCACTTCTTAGGCTACTTTTGTGCTCACATGTAGGGCTTGGTATTGTCACTGATTTCTAGAATTGATTCGATTCCGATTCACAAGGTCCCGATTCGATTCAATTCAATTCGATTTGAATCTGGTAAATTTTGCCTAAGACAGTCAGAAATATTATAATTCTGATCATTTATCAGTACTGACACTTGTGAGACTTCATTAGAGGTGTAGGCATCACAGCAGATGCCTTCGTATCAAAGTAACTGAGGATAAAACACAGAAAAACATGAAGGAGATTTTCCTGGCCTGGCTTTTTATAGCAGATAACCTTAAAAATACTCTGCAGTAGAACAAAAACAGAAGAAAACATGACTCAGCATATGAACATTACCTGATGCTGCTGAAGTGAAGCAGAGCAAAGTTACCACTGCTAAGCATTTTGCAATTTGTCATAATTTTAAAAAGTTTACATTTCTTCAGTATTGAACAGCAGAAATTCAAACTTTAACTTACGTAGTGTTTCATCATTGACAGTAACTCATTAACTCAGTGGTTCCCAAACTTTTTTTGCCAGGCCCCCCTTTTTTACATGAAAAATGTTCGCCCCCCCCCCCCGCACAAACACATCCTCCAAACACACACACCCATATTTTCTTTACAAACTCCATTGCGGTTTATTTCACACCTCAAACATTTAGTAAACAATTAAGCAAATACAAGTAAACGGCAATAAATTACAGGTAGTAATAAAATACACTACTAACTCTTTTAGGCTGCGTCCACACCTACACGGGTATTTTTGAAAACTCAGCTGTTTCTATGCGTTTGGGCTTTTCGTCCACACGTAAACGGTGTTGCGATTCACCGAAAACGGAGATTTTTTAAAACTCCTTTTTTGCGTTTACGTGTGGACGAGGAATACAGAGTTCGTCACGCAACGTCAAAGGTATGTGCCTCTTTTCACGTCACGCTGTGCGCCACGTTATTGTTTACATGAGATGAATTGCAGAATGGCAGATAGAGACAAAATACTGTTAATCTGACTATCTTCAGGTTTTACACGCTTACATGCACACACGCAGTTACTGTCCCTGCATTTAGAAAGGCAGAGGCGTCACGGTGTAATTATTTTACGTGTAGTTGTTTTTTTTCCTGTGTAATAATATTCGACATTGCTATCAATACATTTTTCAAAAAATGCCTCTCTGTGCAAAATGGGTTTAAACACATAAACAGCTGTGGGATCCTGTTTGTCCGTGATTTGAACCGGGGGAACAAATTACGGCAGGATCAGCCTGATATTATTTGTATCCCGCTGTAACTTTACTGCATAAAGAGCTAACATGTCCAAAATGTCAGGAGTAGTTAGTTATTACAAGAAGTGTTTGTGAACTAAAAATCAAGAATGTGGGATCCTGTTTGTCCGTGATTTGGAGAGCCCAGCGCTGCTCCCGACGCAGGGAAACTAATTTTGCAGGGGAGACCTACCTTGGCACTTGTGCAGGTGAAGCCAAAGGGAAGATATGCTTCACCATATTTTCCTGTCTTTGGCTTGGAAGGAAGTTGGTTTGGAAACACATTTGGCGATGCTTCATCTCCTGCTTTGCGTTTGTGTGGGAGCCCCGTCAAAAACTTGTCCACAGTGTCCAAGCGCTCTTTTTTTTTTCTTTTCATACCGCGCCCCCCCTGCAATGGCTCTGCGCCCCCCTAGGGGGCGGGCCCCACACTTTGGGAACCTCTGCATTAACTGAAGAAGATGTACTATTACGTGTACTATTGATATTTCTTTTTCTATTTCTTTCATATGCCAGCATTTTCGTGCTGTTATGGTTAAAACTTTTGGCCTTTCAGACACTTATGAATATTTATATTCTTTATAAATTGCAAAAACATCATTTTTTACATTACTATGTATATATTTCCTGTTTCTCCTGTACTGAAAAATGTACTGAACTGAAGTGCATAGAGATTTATGTGCCGTGACATCTGTTACGAATGATAAGTGATAAGTCTCGTCTGTGAATTGATTGGTTTCTTGTGCTTATCTTTAACGAGTACATCTCTTGGTCTTGGCTTAATCCAGCTCTATGATGTCAGCAGGTTTTTCAATATTTATAAAAAGAAAGTGGCTCGACAGTGATGATGTAATGTTCATTTTGGTGCCTAAAAATGGAAATGTTCCTGCTCCTCTCTCAGGTAAGCGTGCGGTCCTACATTCAAAGGCACTGACCTCAAAGAAGGATCGCAGATGGAGCTCGGTGTAACAGGCATTGCAACTATTCCAGCAAAGGAAAGAAAATGTTTTGCTTCATCCATCTGTGAAAATGGATTATGATAATGGCCAACAGAGTCCAAACAGACCATCAGATTGTGCCTGTTTTAATGAAGTTGTTCTCAGGGCGCAAAACACAAAATATGGACGCGCATGATCCCTGTAACACTTTCTCTGTGGAAACTCACACCTAAATCAAAACGGTGGGCTGCTGAAGAAATTGCATCCACGTATGTATATCCCACTTTCTTGCTCTACATGCCAACATGCAATCTGCAAAAAGTAGAGAAGCAAGGATCAATTTTACATGAGGATGGTGATGAGAACTGGGCCTCCAGGTACAAGGCAGAGACCAAACAGCTGTAATCAAGGTAAGATTACAACCAGGAGCATGAGTATCACGCTGCATGATCTGTGCTGTGTGCCAGTACGTGTGTTATGTACCTTTTAAGCCTTGCCAACACAATCCTTGCTCACCACCAGCTGCACCTGCCAGATTTTCCTCTCTACAACTTCACCCTATACTCCAAAATTAAATTAAAGTTAAAGAGTTGATTCAGCGTACACTGCAGACCCAGAAACCACGCAGAGGTGCATAAGGAGTCTTTTTTCAGGGGTAATTCAGACAAATTTAAATAATGTGAGGGAGGAGCTTCGTTCTCCCTAAACTTAAGGTCTCAGCTGGATGGGTCAGACAGCAATAGCCCCCCCACCGCATGTTTTCAAGTTTCAATACCACTCTGTGGTTAGTTAGTAAGTGTTTGAAATCACGTGTGCATGGTTCCATGGAAACTACAGGTGACCATGAAAATCTATAAGCATTTTTCTCCAGCGACCGGAGGCTGCCAGGGCCTCACCAACTGCTCTGTCGGTCTGCAGGCTGTGGCTTCCATATTCAAAGAATTTTTGATTTTGTTTTTCAGTCTTATGTCAATGTAACTTACATCAATATGAAAAAACAAAAACAAAAGCAAAGTGAAATTACAGGCAAACAAATGTTAAGCTAAAATTTCTAGCCGTCTTGTTGGAAGCACTTTGCTGCTACGCAGACGACTGTGTGAAACGAGGATTCAGGAAGGAGGGTGATTACACACACGACTTATAAAAACATAAGGGTGCGTTCAAGTGTCCTCAACAACTCCCTTCAGAAGCTCTGCGGATTGGCCCTCGAGTAATAAATTACTCTCCACCAGTTCCAGGGACGCGTTTTTCTGCTGCAAGTGTGCATGTGGGTCTACTTAAAAGCACACCTCTACCCTCCAGCATTAATGTTGGATTACAAACAAGGGCTAAGGGTAAGGGGAGATGTGTTAAAGGAAACACACACGCACACATATATATATCTATAAACCATGTGCATTGTAGAGCTTTATAAGCTGAGCTCAGCTGCGTCAGTAGACAGTGGAGCCCTTTCTCTAACGGAAGACTTCAGCTCACAGCTGCCACGTTTCACACAATCACACACACAAACACACTCACAGCTGTGAGGAGGTGTTCTCATTGATTTGCCTTGATTTCTATTGAGTATCAGTTACACCATAACAATACAGTATGTGTACACGCAACGCTTGCTATTGATTTTGGGCTTTTTAATGTCAGGTGTTCAGGGTTAGATACAGGGTCAGTTATACAAACAAAACGCGATGTGAGGATGTTTTATCCCAGAAGAACACATTTATTCTCCACATGTTAAACCATAAAAACCGTTGGGGAAAAATTAACACAGCAGTAATCTGCAGCATCTTAAGTACTCTTCCATTTAAGCCTCACAGTGCACACACAGCGATAGCTAAAAAAAAGAAAAGAAAAGAAAAGGACACAGTGTGGACTTTGTTTAGCTGATCTGAACTCATGGTGCCTCAGCACTTTGTCACAAGACAGGTTGTGCACACAAAGCAAACAAGACAACTGCATACTTTAGATAACCGAGCTCTATTGAGAGCCTGTTGTTATCAATGCTATCTGATTATCTATACACGTGCCCACAACACAGTTATGTAAGACTGTGTAACACACCTGGCATTTCAATAAAATCCACCAATACTTATGTATGTAGCATTACTATAAATATTTGGTCACATAATTTGGCATTTCAAATACGGAGTAAATCAAACCAAGGCCTCTCCATCTATGCTTCATCTATTCACTATGAACAAACTGAAAGTTATCTTATTGCTGCTAAGGTAAACTAAAGCTACAGGACGGCAAATTATAAATCATCTTTGATAATGTTGCCTGCAAAGAAGATGAGATCTATTCAGCACAGAGGTGCAGATTTACAGATTACTGCTCTCCTGTGGCGGTCGCCACGAGGTAGGATTTTTACCATAAAAACTCAAAGTACTTATCAACCTAAAAAGGAAAAAAGATTACTCATCTGCATTGCACATTTCAGCCAAGACTGAACACAAAACCAAATGGGCTTTTTAGTGGATAATGTGGTCTTTCCACAGTACCGACAGATGAGGTTTTTCTAATTGTCTGTTTTATTTAGACAGAAAACACCACATAAATTCACTTTACTTTGACTGCTATAATGTAGCCTGTTTGCTCGTCTAAAGTAGCACATCCCTCTCCCACACACGGGCCTTGTTATGATGTTCAATTTTTTTTTTGTGTTGAATCAATTTGGCGAAACTAATGTAAAGTAGCATTTTTCACGTGCTCGCTCCATCAGCGTTCACTCACACTCCAATAAACAAGCTGTCCATTGAGGTGGGATCTGTATTTACTCATTCACAGACCGGTGGAGCTTCTTTCACTCAATCACACAATACTACTATATAAAACCCTCAGGCTGTTTGCAAATGTCATTTTGGTAATCCCCCCGCCCAAAGTAACATGTAGTAACATGGATATGCATCAGAAAGACACAAATTATGGTAATAACGTCTAGGAAAGTAACAAAATTCTCTTTTTTATTTTAATCTTGAATATTTCACAAGTACACATGCAGATGGAGAGATCAGCAACCTGGTGTTGTTGGATTGAATCAAACATCATGTCCAAGAGGTGTTCTATTGCATTTAGGTCAGGTGAGCAATCAGTGGTATCAATTCCTTCATCCTCCAGGAACTACCTGCATATTCTTGCCAAATAAAGCCGGACATTGTAGAGTCTGACAGAAGGCCCAAGGATTTCATCCTGACACCTAATGGCAGTCAAGGTGCCGTTGCCTAGGCTGTGGAGGTCTGTGCGTCCCTCCATGGATATGCTTCACCAGACCATCACTGACCCACCACCAAACCAGTCATGCTGAACGATGTTACAGTCTCCAGACCCTTTCGCGTCTGTCACATGTGCTCAGCGTGAACCTCCTCTCATCTGTGAAAAGCACAGGGCTTCAGTAGCCGACCTGCCAGTTCTGGTATTCTATGGCAAACGGGCTCTACAGAGCCAGGCAGTGAGCATGGGGCCCACTGTCCTGCTGGAGATCATTTTGTAGTTCTAGCAGTGCTCATCTCGTTCCTCCTTGCACAAAGGAGCAGATACTGGTCCTGTTGATGGGTTAAGAACTTTTCACAACCTTGTCCAGTTCTCCTCGACTAACTGCCTGTGTTCTGGCACCTCTCCATGCTCTTGAGACTCCATGCTTCTGGAGTAATGATGTGTCATCCTGGAGGAGATACCTGTACAGCCTCTGCAGGGTCCCGGGATCACCTCATGCTACCAGTAGTGACACTGACCCTAGCCAAATGCAAAACAGGTGAAAAACAGTCAGAAAAGATGAGAAAGGAAAAAAATTATCAGTGGCCTCCACCTGTAAAACCATTCCTGTTCCTGTTCCTCCAACTTGATTAAGTAGATTTGTATCCGAGACGTTTAATCGACTTGATGCTAAACTCTGATTAAAAAGCATTCTTTTAAGTTGTTTTGAGAGCCACTACCCAGTTGTCCATCTTTTGCCAGTCCTGCTCTTGTCACTGCAGTGTCTCCTTAGCTCGACCGAGCCTCCTCCACCTCGCCTTTTAAATCAAGCTTCCATTCCGTTGTCTGTTTAATGTCACCTTCACTCACACCTTCAATTTTCTCTCGCCATCTGTCTGGCCAACCTATCTGCCCTTTCCATCCGCACAATCTATTTAATTCTACTGATTGTGCAAGCCCGTTCCTCTCTCCTCCGCCTTTCCATTCTCTTCCCACACTCATTTATCGTTCTCGATTAATCTCACTTATTTCTTGCTCTCTCCTTTTCAATCTCTTTCTGCTGTGCTTCCATCCTCCCATCTATTCAGCTGGATTATTTGCTCCTTTCTCCTTCTCTATTCTCATCTCCTTTATCTTGCTCCAACACACCTGCTATCCTCTTAGCGTTCACTACTGCAAATTGTCAGGTGCTTATTGTTTGCTGCGATCACTACAGATTCAGATGTCGACCTTAGATAACATACCTGTGTGCCGCGCATAAGCTTTACCATTCTTTCCTAACATCTGAAAAATTCCTGGCAGGGCCTGCTTGATGCTGGAGCCTTGTTCTCTGGTATAATGTGTAATTCCAGGATCATACTACATGATATTTTTTTCTTTCAAGATGTCAGATACAGCAGTGAGAGTCAAGAAACTGCTACTTGGCCATGAGACAAGACTAGACCCTAATCATTCATATGACAGCTTGGCATTTTCATAATGTGCATGAAGGACAAAGGTGATTGTGAAGGGGGTGTTAATCATGGCAGCACTGTCAACGTCCTTGCTCTTCCTCGTCAACATATTCTCATGGTGTTCGTCGGGACTATGACACTCTGCAGAATTTGTCAGACTAGATGAGAAAATGATGTTGCTCCCAGATGATGGACAGTTGTCTTATAGTTTACTTTTAGTAGTAACACAGCATGCAATAAAACAAGCATCTGTTTTACTGTTCTGCGATCATTGGACTAATATTGTGTAATCTGACTGTGTACAACACCTGATTTAAATCGGGCTGAACTCCCCCTTCAAGGTCACCCTCAGTAGTATCTATGGTTCAGCTTCAGCATTGCTGCTATTTTTAGGCAGTTCTGTGGGAATCTCGTTCGCTGCCTTTAAACTTCCTCTTTGATTAATAGTCGTTCTTCTCCAGTGTGTCAAACTGGTGATCCTTGAACTGGATTTTTATTTCAGGGGAACTTGAAGAGAGGTCAATCTGGCGAGTCGATGGTATTCTTCTAGGTTCTCACTGCAAGGTTTACATGCTTCAAGACATTTTCATCCTGGGGAACAAACTCACAGTGCACAACTTAAATTGTGGTACAACCTGGTGTCACTGGATTGACTGCGATTGAACTGTGGACTTTAACTGAAACATGCTGGGTCAAAGCCAGACACCCACTTTACCACACAAAAATCTGGTCAGCTTGAAGGAGAAGTTTCACACCAATAGTTCGTTTACTCTGGTCCGAATCAGTTGATAAGTTTGGAAACTTGTAGCTTTTTCCCGTGACTTGGTTTCTTTCACAGAGAAAAATCCAAGTGACCTCCATGTGAACCTAAATGCGTCACTACAAACAATGTGTGAATGTTCAATCGGCTTATTGGCCAGATGTGTCTGAGGCGGGAGCAACAAAAATAAAAAGAGGAAGAAGATGCTAAGTTCTGTACTATTGAAGAAGTATACTGTATATACTTAAATTATAGTGTACTATAGTCCCTTGCCACAGCACAGAATACAAAGGACACACGGCTGAGGAAAGTTTTTCTTAGCTCAGTCTTGCAACAAACACCTGGTAGCTGTTTTGGATTAAGGTTGGATCGCCTTTATACCATAAACAAACTGCTCTGGAGTTGATTGGAATACGTGGTCTTGGTGCTGTTCTTTTGGTCAGCACCCGAGTGTTCACATCTGCTCAAATAAACCAGAGCTCAATTTGAAAGGGACTAAAAACTGCAGGTGTGAAAGGATCCTAAAGTGTACTCTAGAAATGTTCATGCAAGTAGTTATAAAAAGATTTCCAGGTAGCGATTTAAAAGTGGCTCTGAAAGCAGTGAAAGGTGCACAAGAAGAAAAAAACTTGAAGGAGAAACTGGCCAAGACATTTATGATTACATTTTTATTTTTGTACAATTATGTTTTCCTCCCTTGTAAGCACATCCAGAGTTACTTAAGTATAAATTATGCTGGTCACACTAAAACTGGCAATACCTCTGTTTTATGAGATGGCGCTTTATAGCACTAAATCGAAGGCCTTACACAGATGCTCCAGTATAACAGACACTCATGTCTTCCCTTCTTACAAGGAATTACAGAGGAGGAGGAGTGTACAGGAAGAGAGGTAGTCTATATTAAATTAAATCAATTATTAGAAACAGAGCCAGGCGGATGTGCCAATATTACCACACGGGAAGCCTTAAGCATTAACAGTGAGAGCCTTTAGTATAATTAAGGCTCGTTTGTTTTTACTGTTTTATTTCCCTAGCGCACCCATAATTGTTGTGCTTCCAGCCGAAAGAGGACACTGATCACTGCTTTTAAAGCAGTAGCAACAGCCATATATATATATATAAACGCGTCTTATAACAAAAGATGAGAAAGAAGGGGAGAAAATCTAAATTATCTGCTGAGTGCCAACAAACAATGAACCATTACCGAAGTAATTCAAAATTTTTACAAGCATTTTTCCATGGTCCCTGCACTCGAATGTCTGGCATGTGTCTTTCAACAAACGCAAGGCAGATAAGATTCAGCGGACCTACCCGTCGTTGTGGCCTCTACAAACCAGAGGAGTAAAAAAAAAATAAAAAAATTTATAATCCATCCAATGAAACCATCGATTATGTCCCCATTTTTTTTTTTTACAAAACTCTTAAATGTTCAAAACATCAGGGGTCCCTGTATACCATTAAACTCTTTACAGCTCAATTTTATCCTTTAAATATTGTAAACCCCTGATTCAATATTTCTCCAGAGAGAAATTAGCCCACTTACACTCAAATTAACAAAACTGCGTCATCAGTCTGTGTAGCTGCTGAGTGGAAAACGAGCATTGCCAAAGAGTTACTTCATAGAAGAAAAAAAAAAACATGCAGCACAGTCTGTACAGAAGTGAGTAACCTTATCTTAACAAAATACCAAAGGGTCAGAGAGCAACAAAGCACCTTCTTGAGTCCATGTGCACGCAGTCCCACAGTGCTGCTGAGCACTTCTAGTCTGTGCGTGCCTGTTAATAAGCATTTACACCCAGTTATTTGGGTGTCTGTACATAAAGCTGTAGGTGTGAATACTGTAAATATCAAAAGGTCCCGACTTGACCTAGACCTATTATTCTACCTCCACAGACACAGACTGGAAATAATACACTAACCATCTCCTATGTAAGGATGCTTTTATAGGCTCGATTTCCATTGGCTGTAACTACATACTAATGGGAAACTGTTCTACTTCTAGGGGGGATTAAAAAAAAAATCAGGATAAGTATAACCGTTTAAATGTTCCAGGCACATTTTGTAGTGACATGACGAGTGATGAGGACACTTTTCAACACATGCACACAGACTTCTTTAATTGTTTTGTCTCCGTGGCTTAAATTTATGTCACATTCCAACAGGCCAGCGAGTGGAAAGAGAACGAGAAGAGACTCAAGTGTTTTTTGGCGTCTTCGTGCTAAACTTTTGCCACCTGTCCAAACAAAAGTGCACAAACAGCTTTTCCATTTATTCTCTGGCCGCCACAGAACAAAATAAGTCAGATAAACATGTCTGATTTTTGTAAAATCAGACCGTTTGTTTTATATTACATCTGTAGCACAAACTCTACATAGTATTTTTTTTAACTATTTCCTGTACTGATTGATGAAATGATGTTTTCATGTGCAGGTGAGGTAAAAGCAAATAACATAGTTTTTCTTATTTTTAACTATGTGACGTAAGCTCAGTGTTTGCACTTCACTTTGCTGTATATGTTAGGCACTATCGGCTTCTTTGGCAACACTGCAAACACAAACCAGTTGCTCCCTGTTGCATGAAATCCCTGCTTGCTTCAGGACCTGTACTATTAAACTGTAACCGCCACGCCAAACTGATCTCTACTGAAAACATAAAAGTATACAACTTAAGAACATTACAACAGGCAACAAAAATCCCCGTCACCCTTTGTTCTTGCACTCTGTACAGTCTTGCTTCCTCGACCATAAAAAGATGCCCTTTTAGATTACATTCAATGAGCTCTGTAGTGGATTATGTTGTAGTGTGGATTATGGGATTAAGATATACACATACAGACTCTGACCACTGTGCCCCACTGGAAAAAAACACAGAATGAGAGCCTGAATAATTCTGGATTTTATTTTTTTTACCAATCAGTTCATAACCTTTATGTGTTTTTTCTGGAGTCTTTCCATTAAAATTAAACTGAGACTGTTCATCTCTTTGTAAATGAGCAAACTTTCAAATTCAGCAGGGTATCAAATAATCATTTCCCCTGGTGTATGTATTAGTCAGATGCTTCGCTGACCCTTGACGTGATCCCGTGAGAAACACGGATGTAGAGGAGAACACGCCCGACCAGTTCATCGGACGCTATAATCAAAGCAATAGACACCAAACTACTGCTATCACCTGCAACACATTATGATGTTTTATGCAATATTTTGTAAGCAACTCAAGTACGAGGCCTTAATGTAAACTAACAGTATGCGATAAAGCTCTACTTTAAATTAGCCACGTTATTAGCGATTTCCCATTTGAAATACGGTTGAAGTGCCAAGTCTATTCCCGCTGCATCGTCGTCTCCATTGAGCCATAAGACAGCAGCAGGTGTGCTGGCTGAATAATTGCTCTCCTACAGAGAGAGTGATGACACACGCTGCTCATCATGTGTTCTTGGCTGTAGAGATTTCAAGTGTTCGTGCGGATGCCGGTCACTCTTAAACTACAGGTGTTTGGGAAGATGAATAGTTTGTTTTTCTTAACTGCTTCAATTCTGCCATTGTTGTGCGCTGGTATAACTAGATCCATCATACACAACATTTCTGCTATTAACGCTGCTGTTGTAGCATGGCTGGCAGCAGAATGGAAAAGAAAGTATCGGTTTGTTGGTGTGTTTGAGTGGTTTGTGGGAAAATGAAGAAACTCTGTTTCTAAACATAAAAAACCACAGTGTGCTTTGGAGGGCATCCATCCATCCTGGTTTGCTACGGAATAAAATCAAACACTATCGATGGCTCAGAGGAGAGGACTTTTGTGGTACAGACTCTCATCTTGCTCTCAGTGTTGCAACAAGTAGCCCAGTTATAGCGATCTAAAAATATGCTCAAGTCTCATGTCAGATTTCTGTCTCATGTTGGTGAAGCTGTGATTATGGTCAGCATTGTTCTGTCTGCACGTAAGATTCCAATTAGTGAATTCTGAGTCATAAAGTGGGTTTTCCTCCACGAGTTAGGGTGTTTAGTTAGGTGACGACGTTAACAGCTGTCACAAATACAGAACATATTAAAAAGAATACTGACAGACAACAGTGCTACCCCTCAGCCCCCTGATAGCTGCAACTATGGTATCAATTTGAAAATCCTAGGTGACTTCCTTCTTGAGTTATTGCATTTACAACATTTTCAGAAAACCTCCGAAATTGTTCTTGACATCGAGGTAAGTGAGATTCAAACTCGTCAGAGGTTTTTAGTAGGTGCACCTATGGCATCAATTTCAAAACCCTAAGTTGCCTCGTTCTTGAGTTACTGTGTTCACAAAGTTGGTTTCCATCCTTTAAAACCCAGAGAAGGCCGAGCATGGTGGTCAGCATCTGGCGTCTTGGTCCCAATTTCCTCCTCCCTCACCTCCATCAGGACTAGCTTTATCTTTATGTGGCTTTTACAGTTTGTGTATTAAGTGTTAGTTGTATGGGGAGTCACCAGCACTCCTGGTGGACTAAAGCTAATTTAGGGGAGAAGCCTGAATCTCCCAGCCCGCTCTGAGGTTGGTTCATAGTCTTCTCCTGCGTGTTTTAGCCGGGGCTCCCATCTCTTTTTGTTGCAGTTGTTTGTAGGTCACTATTTTCATTATTAAAGGCTTGTTGAATGGCGGCAGTGAGACCGCAACACTTTGTACAATACAAAACATCACTACAGCTTCAGCTGAGTTATTGTAGTTCTTCTTAGTTTGTACGAGGACGATTTTGTTTTTCTCTTAAAGTTTACATTGTCTCAGTTTAAAGCTTACGTAACCTCTAAGCTTGAGGGACTCATCCACTTAAATCCTGCCTTTCCTAGCACTTTGCTCACACACAGCGAGCAGTATCACATCATATTTAAACTCTCCTCACTGTAACATTCAGTGAGGAAGCTGCATGGTAACATCAGAGCAATGGATGCAATATTTTCCCCCTATTTTCATACATTTTAAATAAGCGCTGTTTTGGAAAAACACTTGACAAAAAACACAAGCTTTTTGATGATGTGAAGTGTGAGGTAAACACCCCCCTCCCCTCGACCGTTTCTCACTCCCACACACACACACACACACACACACACACACACACACACAGTCGCTCTTTGTCTCTCACAGACAGCCCAGTGATCCACAAAACATTGTGACAGCCTAGTTACACTGACAGCTCTCTCTCTCTCTCACACACTCACGCATACACAGCTATTACTGCAGATACTTGACAGCGAGACTTAGGAAGTGCTTGTGTGTGTGAGACTGAGGTATACACAACTCCGGTTAACTCCATGGTAACTAAGGGTAGGACAAATTTTGGTGTGACGACATATCGGAGTGCTTTTTCTTGTGAAAGCTTTCTGCAAAATACCCTAACTAAAAATTATGTCACTTTTCAGAGCCAAACTTTATTTCAGACTCATGACTGAGACATAAAAACATAAATATTTCTACTGAAGTAAATATTGTAAAGGAAAGGGTTACTGGTAACAACATTATGAATATAATAATTATGGAGCTACTTTGAAGCCAAGAGAAATGAGCTATTCAGTGGATCCTTTCATCTGAAAGACGAAGATATACTTCACCACGAATCTTCCTTCAGTACTTCAGACCTGTTTTACTTGATGGCATCTGGTTCTGACCCCAAATGTTGATGCTTTTATCTGCTCTTTAATGACTGTTTAGGTTTTCTGCTACACTTAAAACATGGATGTAACGTCGGGGGGGAACCAAGGCAGAAGTGTGTTAAAACTGTGCATTATATTTAATGGCCACTGGGGGCTGATTCGCGTGGTTGCAAAAAGACTTCTGTACCTATAGGAGTCGGGAAAACGGCTTCTGTAAACACTTTCCTGATGAGTTTATCGGCTCAGTCGCTCATTTCGGGTTCGTCGGGTCATTTTTTAAGATTTTGTAAATTCTGGTCATACTGTGTTAAGAGAGGATTATTTTGGGTTTGCCCAATCACAAAATAAGAACTTGTGATTGACAAGTCGTTAGCCAAAGAGCATGCGCTTTCACACTCAGACCTGCCTCTTCTCATCGCATCGGGTTTTCGTGAAAACATCTAAAAGCTTCAAAACAGAACTTCACAAACAAGTGGGTGACAGCAAGGTGGTTTATGTTCTTACCCAGCACTCAAACCATATTTTATACCGCAAGCTGCATCCAGCATTTGCTAATTTAATCAACTCAATGTCATTTGAAAAGAGGGTCATCAGTCATTAAATTCAGCATTTCATTGATCTTTTCCTCCAGCTTTCTTGGGGTAACTTTCACATTTACTCACAGATATTCTGAAGCATCACAGGTGACCCGTCATGTAGGGCGTTAAATACTGTGATACCATTGGTGTGGCTCCTCAGTGAATCCTACTCATAATAGAAAAACATGTGGCCAATGCAGAGAAACAAGTCACTCAGTGTTTCCATCCCACTGTGAAACTAACTGAATATTTATTTTGTTTTTTAATTATCACACAAACTGTTTCTACATTTTATGAGGGGCTCTGAAAAGAAGTTTCCTTTCACTAAATCTGGCATTTTAAAAAAAAGATGCTTGTTTGTTGCCCTGGGGCGTTTGGATCATCAGAGAAGTGATTTTCATTGAACCACAGACCACATTAATTAGGTCAGCAGAGTTTCTCAAGTTAAGACTTCTTGGTGGCAGATTGAAACACTAATCAGTCACAGCTTAAAACTACATGATGGATGTTTTATGAAAAGCACCATAAATGACCCTGAGAGAAGCATTTGTGCCTCTAATCTAAGTACAGCATGTTGCTTTGTTGGTATTTCAGAGCCGAGGGGCACATTTTCATTTTGTTTCTAAAAGCAGATTAAATGATTACAATAATTTTTTGTTGCATTTTTTTAATAACAAAATGTCTCCAATCTCATCTCATCATGTGAGGACTATCGGTCTATTGTTTTTCAATGACGGATGACAAGAAGTGGCCGCTCACAAACTAATCACGGCAATTTGTTTTATCCCCAGACAGACGAAACTGATGGAAGTAATCCTTTAAAAGACACGTTTTCCTCTAAACAGAATTCCCTGTCGGCTCCCGGTAGCTGCTAGACAAGAAGAGCACAAACGTACTGACAGTCTGGCAGCATCCCAAGTCGACAGTGCCATCTCAAATCATGTCTGGCTACAGAGTAATAAACAGCACGACATCAATGACAAAGGAGCTGAACGGGCACAAGAATTATTCTACTCGATCAAACCGAACTAAAAGCATGAGCCATTTCCCTCCATGTTTCGCACACTCACATTTTTACATGTTTCACTCACAGTAATGAAACTGTTTAACTTTTTAAAGCAGAAACCTTTCAGTACTTCTTACATTTAGAGATAATTTGAGTCATTATTCTCTACCGCCGCCAAGTTTTCAAAGACCCGGCAGGCATTAAGACACAGCTGGGTGGTAATGGCTAAAATGGAAATTAGCTCTCTTGTGTAACACTGCTGTGTTTGATTAGACCACTGTGCCTCTCTTTTAAGTTCTGCTAAGTACTTGAAGTTTGATGGTGTTACACAAATCCCCTTAGAATAAAAAAGAAAACTGATCAAACCACCAACAACAACAGCAAGTAGCAAGAAAATGAAAAAACTGCAGTCATACTGGCAGATAAAATCAGCAAAACCACCAAATCCTCATTCTAATGAATAACAAAACTGAGCTCTAGTTCACTTCTCCCACAGAAAACCAAATTACAAAAATATTAAGCCAAACTGTTGTTGCTGTGAGCACATTTTACCCACAGCTCCCACAGAAAACCAAATTATTGAGACTCTCATGTGAGCTGACAGCGCCCTCTGGTGGTTCAGTTTTGCCTTTGACGCAACAAAACATGGCTCAAAAATAACTGTGTGAGTTTGTGTGTTTACTAACCAAGCTGTAGTGACGTTTCAGTGTGGTAATATCCATCTTGCTGCTTCTTCTTCAACATAGAACAAAGATCCACCCGCTCAACCGTCTGATCTCCAAAAAATCTGCGGTGATGAAACGAAAAACAGTCACAATGACAGAAGATAAAGACGCAGTGAGCACTGAGGCCTCCAGCAGATAATAGAGGCAGATGTCAGTCATATAGCTGCTTGATGGGAAAGAGCAGCGGGGGTGACAGCCAAATTTAAGCCTTTTTCACACGCAGCAGGTAGGAGAGAGAAGATGAGCACTCGTAAGCTGGGAATTCAAAGGATTATTACCTGCGCTATTCTCATGCTGGAGTGATCAGATGTCAAATGTATTTTGCACCTGGGAGATGGCTTTAAATACAAGGCATACTAGGTTTCTGTGTAAATTTGCATCTTAAAAACTACAAAAAAAAGAGTCAAAACATTACGAGATGCCATAATGTTCAAGCACCGTGTCATCTATAGCAGCTGTGTGAGTCATACAATGGCCCACTGCACAAGAAGTCCAAACCTTATAATGTGCTGTGCAGATTATGAATTTTTCATTGTATGAGAAACAAAGTACCTACTTGTCAGTGTAGTTGGAGTAAAGGGCCGGGTCCACACGCTTTATACCCTGAGAGAGACAAAGGAGAAATGAGTCGTATTAGTCACAGGTTGTGATAAACAAAGTGAAATTTGTGCACACACACACACACACACACACACACACACACACTGACAGGAAGAAGACAAGTACGCCGCCCGGCAGGCACCAGGAAGGATAAAGTAAGATAAAGTGTCAGAGGGAACAAGATAGATGCTATAATTCTTCTTCTTTCCTCATCACCAACTCTAAAGTGATATAAATTCAATTTTCTTCTTAGTTATTAATTCTAATGCCCATTATCAGTTTTTGCTGGAGCCATAATGTGACATTTACCTACGGCTGAAACATTTTAACAGCTGCTGAGGGGAAGGGGAGGGAGAAGCAACAGGGCAGATGGTGTAGTTAAAGGCAGCTTTTTATTAAAAACAACGCAAACCTGAGATCGGAGTTTTGAAGCTCTGGACAGCTTCATAATGGTGAGGTGGGGTTCAAACCCTCGGCAGTCTCCTTGCAGAAGCCCCTGCTCCTCAAAACGGCTCCGCAACAACTCTGCAACAGACGTGCGCACATTTATTTTTAATATAAACTTTCACCAAGTGAATCATTCAATTAAATACTGAAAATAAGCACATTAAAATATTCAGCACATTTTCACAGCAAACCAAAATAAGCACATTTAATAAACTAAAAGGAAGGATGGCAACTTTAGAGAATATGACGTGGATTCAAATGCACAATAACATGACTCCATTTCTTCCACTCAAGCATCTCGACTCCCTGTTATAGATTTTTTTTTTACTGCTATAACAGAGCACACAAATGGAGCGGCCACAGACGGCTGAGAATGTGTGTCAGATGATGTGGGGAAAAAAAGCTTTTAGCCCAAATATCATTTAGCTACTGAGATAAAGATAGATAAGTGAACAAAGGCGTAAACACACAGACAAGCCTGCAAGGACAAATATACAGACAAACAGTGTTTAGAGTCAGACTACAGAGGTATTTTTAGATGAGGAGCTCTACAGGGAGAGAAAGGTTAGTATATAATCAATACCAGTGGTGGAAAGTACAGACAAGATGACGAGAGGGCCTGACTTCCTGCCTTATATTTCCTTTGCTTGTAGCACTTCCCATAAGGACTTTTGATTTGTAGATCTTCTGTTCCTACAGAGTAATTTTCCACAAAAATAACAACTGGAGCCCTTCTTTATGAATGCTGCTTGTTAAATCCCACCTTATCTAAATGCTTCATAAGCAGGGCCTTAAAAGAAGCTTCAGTCTACATGAAAACTTTAAGGTTTCAACACAAAAATCTCTAATGTTACTACTAATGAGAAAAGCCCTACAAACTCCGACATTCACAGGAGGTGGGGGCGCCATTCCATTCCATTCATCCCATGAAATGTAACTCTACACCTTTAACTTGTTTAATATGCAAAGATCTATGACTTTCATATCAGCCCTTTTACATTATCCTTCCACTTGCCTGCAACTCGTCCCCCAGAGTCCTCCACACTCTCAAATTCTCCTGCTTGTTTTGATAACCAGATGAGAAAAGCCCCGGCATTAATGTCTTAATCAGGAGGTCCTGGAACAGGTCCTGGTGGTGCTATGCTGGGAAGGGGAGTGGGGAGGTGTCGCACAACTATTCATTAAACAAAATTCAATACACCCGTCCAAGCAAAGCTTTTACATACATTAACATTAGTGCAGTAAAAGCTTCCCAGCCAAAGAAACATCAGCATTTCCTTTGAACCTCATCTGTCACTTTCTCTCCTCTGTCTGCGTTTCCGTTTCGCCCGGAGGAGCACAGGAGACGTACACGACGAAGCAGAGAGCAGAGGAAAGAGCAAAACACCAGCACGAACGTAACATCATCCAAACAGCATCGCAACACAGCGATTCTGAGATACCTGGCACGCTGCTTTGAAAGATTCATGGCATCCATGCAACCAAAAGATTAAAAAAAAGCTGCATTAAAGTGTTAAATATGAATTTATTCCCTGCATTTTGGTCTCAACATCCATCAATACCATTCGATTTTAATGCAAGTGTTATCAGCTCTCCAGTTAGCATTCCCCACTGTCCGCCATTTAGTATTACCTGGTATTGTTCTCTGCTTCAAACAGCTTCAAGTTTCACTAAGAAGATTGATATCTGGTGCCAGCTTACTGATAATTGTATCATAACAGGATGTGATACACTATATAGTGATATCAGCATTTCATCCCACCCCTTTTAAGTTAGATAAACCTTGTCCCAAATCACCAGCTCTGGCAAGTTAGCCCCAGCTAATAATTGCCATGCCCGAAACCCATCGTTGTCTGATTCACTGTTTTTGAGACTTAGATAAAATAAAATCCCCCTCAAACTCTGATATCAAAAGTAATAATATGTAGAAACGTTGCCCTTGTAGCTCTGTCTAAAACAAAACAGCTTCTGTATTGCTGAATTACACCAAACCCTGACACTGAATTCTTTCTGGGATTTGCCTTTGCTTGGCCATAGCATGTAGCACATTTTTGGCTCTCAGCAGCAGATCTCAGCATGAGCGGCTACAAATCCCACAAAAAAGTAATGCTGCCCAAACACTATATGTTCAGTTTAGAAACAATCAAAAAACCTTATGTATCATACACACATTAATTACAGCATACTTCCAATTTAACTGTTAAGAGTGCAAATGGACCGTATTAAGTGAAGGTCACCTCATTCACTCTGTATTACACATGTGTGTGTGTTTTAGTGGTGCAAGAGCAATGGAGTGGGAATCCTCTTAGAAATGGCTTAATGTTGTTGCCAGAGGCACAACAGAAAAACAAACACGCAAAAGCTTCTGAAGGCACCCACACACGTGGATTCAGGCACAAGAAGAAAAATGTAGGAACCGAAACGTCGACACGTACAAATGTACACACACACACACACACACACACACACACACACACACACACACACAAAGTGATAACAGAAAAGGAAAAACACTAAAAATTCCATTTTATTTAATCAGATTGACTAAATTACAGATGAGGACGTCTTCACACTGAAAAACAAATCAAAATGTGGAAGTCTCTGCACTACATAGAGTATGACTTTAATCATTTCTACACGTTTGTTTGTACGGTGTATAACTTTGACCCGCAGGTTCTTACCAAACTGGTTGCCATTTATTTTTAGAAATCCACTATTCTCGTCTTACCAGCTCCTCTGTTGTCTCTGTGAGACAAACATCAGGCTTAGACTTTCCATGACTTCTGAATGAGAGACTTATGACTCTAAACATCTTAAAGAATGTGCCCTTCCTTCTCTTGAAGTTGTCTAATCATTGATACCCATAAGAAAGGCTCCACCACAGCAAGCATCCACCTGCATTAAGGTGTTTTAAGCTTTGTAGTGTCTCGAGAAGGAGATAAAACCCTCCAACTGTGCATACTTTTAATTGATCTGATATGTAGGAATGTAAGAAGACACTATTAGTTACTAGCAGCTGATTCCAACTTCAGACATCCCTCCAAAGTGCACACCAAGCCAAGTACAATATCACATTAGCACTGAATGATACAATTTCACCCTCTACTAAAGCGTGAAAAGCAACTAGATTAAAAATGTTACTCAGTGCTTTCATACCTAAACACCAAAGAGACAGAGAGAGGAAGGATGACCACAAGAGCAAGAAGCTAAATGTTTTCCACTGACCTGCCAAGCTGTCCAATGTGTGTCTGTGTTGTCCGGAGGCCAGTCCGACAAACACCACCTCCTTCCTGAAATGACTTATCCCTGAGAAGGGCAAGACCAGATCCCTCCCACCCAGCAACTCAGCCAGTGACGGCTCAACCTGAGCCAGCACCGCTGTCGCCCTAAAAGGAAATATACACATGAATATGCACAACACACCAACACGCACACACATTCATGACTTAATCCCCTCTCTCGCTCCCTTCCTGTCATATTACATAATGGGAGAATCTAGTGATTACTAATAACAGCATCTTCTTCTTGATGGGATTAAGCATCACTTCATCACATAACGCAGCTCCGATGTCCCTGAGTGTCACGGAGTTAGCTCACAAAAACACAGACTGCCTTTATATTTCCATCAGCCTCTTAAGCTATGCAAGAACAGCAATTTCACACTCAGATCTTTATTTTTCTACTGATGTGTTTGGGACAGATATGTGCTGACAGAGTAAAAAATAACCGAAAATGATCATTAAAAGAAAGTTTAAGATGAAAATGATGTAATGAAATCCATTCCAGGGGTGTTTGTTCACTTTAATTGATACATAAAAGAGGTGATTTTCAATTTAAGCTGACTAATACAAGGGTTACTCTAAAACATGCAAACCGCTCCAAAAAAATGTACAGCCTGACCGTCGCGGAAGTGCTGAGAGGAAAAGATAAGACACAAGCCACACTTAATGTGACATGTTGGTAATTAGTCACTGCCAACACTGCATCCGTGTCTTTAGTCCATACATTTATTTCCACAACAGGATTTTGGCGAGCTATCAGATTTAGCTGATGTTGTGATAATGTGCAGCTTTAAAGAGGCTAAATGGGATTCAATAAGAAAATTTGATTCTGACAGTAAACTAGTTTGAGAGCACTCTGTTTGATTGAAGTTCAGCATTTTAGGATTACTGTGCATTTTATGCTCAGAGAACAATAAAGAAAATGGAGAAACCGGAACAAATAGAACAATAGAACAAACAATAGAACAAACTAGATGTTGTTCTAGTCAACCTACATCCCAAGACACGACACCTGCTGTCACTGAGTACACCCCTGCTACATCCATGCATGTGTGCATGTTTGGCAAAAAAATAGAAAAAAAAAAGCTGCTGAGGATTGTCCGCATGGAGGAGGAGGAGCGACCCAACACAGTAATCTGGGTGATACAATGATCTCAGTGAGGGGCAGAAATTTGTTTTGGTAAAACAGTTTTTTGTTGCATAGCTTTGGCCATTTTATTTGCCGCCCCTTCTCTGAGCCTGGGTCTGCTGGAGGTTCCTTCCTGTTAAAAGGGAGTTTTTCCTTACCACTGTCACCAAGTGTTTGCTCATAGAGGGTTGTGCAATACCGAATAGATTTCTTTCTGATATCTTTCTGATTACCTTAAAATATAAAGCACTGTGAGGTGACTGTGGTTGTAATTTGGCACTAAGTATACCTGAGTTGAACTGAGTCTTCTTAGGTACAATAATGAACCTCAGAACAGCCCTATAATGTAGCATCCAATGTGTGTTATTAAAAAAAAAAGCTCTGAAGGAATAGATCAAAGAGCTGCAACAATGTGTGTGTGAATGTGGCTCGCAGTGCTGGAGTGATCAATAAGACCAGAAAAGTGGAATATAAAAAGCAACCCACAACACTGTGAGCACTTAGATGATCATTTTCAGGCTCACAGAGAGATGCTCTGCTGTAACTAATAACATTAACAATAGTCGTCTTTTTACTGTTACTACTCAAGGCCATTTTTAATGCTATGAGTAACAACTGAGTTCAAAATGGCTGCTGTAAAAAAGCATTTTGTTGTGGGATCAACAGAAGACTTTTGTGATAGAAGTCATTTTATGATGTCGCAGTAAGAAAAGGATGGGTATCTAAATGATGAACTTCTTCAGTTTGAGGGCGACTCTTATTCAGAGCAAAGTTTACTTCCTGTTGTAACTACTAAAACATAATTTATTGCTGTCATGAACAATATAATGTCTGCTTTTTACTGTTAGTGTGCTATAGCATGACCAAAATATGACATGCACTCACATTCTACAATCTAATTATAGTTAGTTAAAGAACCAAAGATCATTTCATTTCATATGAACTTCTGTGTGTGTGTGTGTGTGTGTGTGTGTGTGTGTGATGTGGATGTCAGCATGCGCACCAACTCACAGGTCTACTTGCTCCTGATTGGCAAGATGAGTGACTAAAAGCGTGATGTGAAGAGTTGGGACAGGGATCATAGCTTTGGCCAGTCGGGGGTCCTGCTGGAGCACGGCCTCTTGGACCTCACTCACAGCTGAACTTATCTGTCAGTGGACAGAGAGCAGAAGTCAGTTAAAAGCCACGTCCTTAAACTGTGATTTCATATTGACTGTATGAAAGGGGAAATTAAACTGACAGCTATCAGCCTGAGAGAAACTCGAGGTCTGTTAAAGAACACCTGCCAAGGCCCAGGTGAGGTTCAAAGAGTTCGTTACCATAGTAACTGTCCCTTGATTTCCTTCACTTTCTTGTTAACAAACTCAGAGCTTTCTGTAAACCCACTTTCTGGAGGAGACCCTTTTTTTTTTAAACAACCAGCTTTTGATAGATGAAGAAAGGAAAGATGTCTGGGGGTGGTTTTTCTTTCTATTTTGTGGTTCTACGGAGAGACACTTTCCATAAAAAGTATTTACAATGTGCATAACTCCACCTGCTCCAGCTCCTTACCTGAGTGTTAGTGATGGGGATGGAAACAAAGTAATTGGGTCGCTGGCTCTCTTTCTTTTTCTTCTTCTTGTCCCCGTCGTCCTCACTGTCCACTCGGCCCTCGTTGTCTCCTCGCTTTCTCTTTCTCTTTTTCTTAGTTGACTCTTGGCTGGGGACTACGGACAACAGCAAAATGAAAGCTGCAATTAAAAATATCAATTAAAAGGTCCCAAATCGCGAAAACACATCCTATTTTGTTATGTAGTTCTAATAGAGTTGGAGGTGTAAAATATAAGCTATGAAAATATGAAGTTGCTTCTGATTCCGTTCCTCCAGCACCAACACCAGTACATAAAAACTGGACATCACACTAAGGATTTGCATAAAAATAAATATAATACAGGATCAGGACAGTGAAAACAGACCACTTATTAGCCACAAGGTGCCCGTTTGACTTGTCATCAGGGCTTCTTAATAGTGGGGAAAAAAATGCTGCTAATTCAAGTAATTATAAAACATTAGGAACATACATAGTGCTTTCCATGTCGTTGGGCTGGTCAAAGCAAATGGAAGCTCTGACAATAAGTTTTCAGAAGTATCAGATGACTTCAGCGTTTTCTTCATCAGTTTCTTCCTCTCCCTCCTCAGCTTCCTTCTAGTCTTCTTCTCATTTGATCCTGAAGGAGCTGTCAAAAAAACAAACAGGTTTAGCATACTGTATATACATGAACTGAATATACAAATGAAAAAAAAAGAACAGACATGCAGTCACAGGCGTGGAGTGTTACCCACAGATTTGACACGGCTCATGAAATAGTGTGCTAGACACAGCACCAGAACCCAAAATGATGATACCCAAAATCTGAAAGTCTGAGAATCATACAACTGGTATTGGTACTGAGTACTAAGTTTCTGGCACTGTAACATCTTTACAGTGTGCTTAAGTTGCTTAAGTGCAGAATGCCGGCATAGAAGATCGTGTTCTACTAACGTTAAATTATTACTACTGTATGAGTAGTCATCTAAATTGCATCTGGACTTTGACTCAGGCAGAACCACATAATAAAACGTGTTATGCCATAAGCTTAAGAGTTTCTGGCAAAAACTTAAAGTTATGTTTGGTCACCTCATAAGATTTTAAAAAGCAGTTATGAAACCTTTTTTCATTTAAATTCAATCATGCAAGGACACGTGGCAGGCATGTTTACTAGTCTATTGTTTTCCACGCTCACATTTGATAAATATCACTTTGCTAAATAAAACACAGATTTCAAATTATGTGGTACCAAGAAGCCTACAAAAAAGAGAATTTATTCCCCAATTAAACTAAAGATTATCAGTATTGTATGACAGTTTCAACCAGTTTGTCAAACTTACTGGACACTGAGGCGGCTTCAGTATCTGCAGGACTTTCCTGGACCTCCATGCCGACTGCCCCTGTCTGGGCTGAAGTCATCACCATCTCTCTCAGCTCCTTGTGCTCTTCTCCGACCTCCTTTCCTGCCAGATTTTCATCACCACCATCACCCTCATCATCTTCATCTGATGCAACTGCAGTTGTGTCTCTTCCGTAGGAGATGCTGGCTGGCTGCATATCACACACGGTGAGCAGATGATTATAGGACGGTGCTGTCACCTAAAACAGAGAGGCCATGTATCATTTCCAGGTTACACTTTCTGCAGCCAGCTTGATTTTTCTCTTCATTACCTGCAATCTGAACCGCTGTGCAGGCGGCTTGAGGCGAAGAGCTCTGGCTTGTTGGCAATGACTGACAGATACTGAATGCTGACTCCTAAACGGCACTTCATTAACAGCACATATCCTCTGTAAACACGCGCTTTGTGAACGCTTAGACCCGAGGCTCAATATCACACGGCTGAAGATCATAACACACAAGTCTGTTCAATTTTAGATATAAACTTTTAGATTTTTAAACAGAGAAATACGTGAAGTAGGCATCACAGAGAACAACATTGCAACTACCTCAAAAAACAAAACACAAGTCTGCAGCTTCTTACGAAACTCAAAAGACTGGCTTTACCTCCGTTTACAACACCTGTTGAACTATATCAGAGTCATGCTGCAGAACATCTGCTGAGCTACACAACTGTTAGCTAACTGTCTCTAACGGAGGTGTGCTAATGTTTATCAAACTAAACGAAATACGCGCATTTTTCCCACTTTTATTTATATCGAGCTGGCGCAAAAAGTACGCAGGTGGTAGTGTTTGTATCAAAACTAGTAAGGTAAATAACACAAAATAATATTCATGCAAACGCGCTAACTAGCAGGACCTACCGGAAGCATTCATTTGTAAACAATATCAAACTTCCGGTCTAGAAAAAAAAATAAAACAAACATTTTCAAAATAAAAGTACGTATAGACGTCCTATCCAATTAGGGGAAAAAAAGACACTAAAGACACAATCACATTCATCCAGCTTAGTTTAACTTCATATTTTTTCCACCTTAATTTTCCCTTTCATGAATGCCTTTCTGCAGAAGCTCTACACCCCAGGGGGCCTCAAAACACAGTTTAAGAACCACAGTGCTAATCTAAAGAATTAATAACACGTCATTTATGTTACATTAATTTGGCAGCAAATCAAAGGACCTAATTAAACGTACTTATTCCGTCAAATACTAGAATACAGCGCAGTTTATGTTAGTTCATTTTTATTTAGATGACAAACTTTACACCAGACATAAAACAAACAAAAAAAAAGTTTTTCACATACACAATTTTTCATTTTCTATGAATATAATGTATACATGTATAAAGTGGGCTTATCACTGAATATGTGGTCTTTACATTCTTTAGTCCTTCTTAGTGTGAGTAAAAGCCAAGAATATAGAAAATAACAGCAGAAACATTAGCTGAACTAGGTTAAATTATACTGTAAATACACTGGTGTTTTGAGGACACCTCAATTTTTTAAAAAATAAGGGAAAAAAAGAAAAAGACGACAACAGATGTTGTATTTACATTTTTATTCACAATTTTAAACATTGGCTTGATTTTTTTTCTGAAAGATGAAATTAACTTGCAGATTTACATAGCAACCGTGAAACTAATCACAATACATTTGACTTTGATAGAAATGCATTGATTATTTATCTTAATGATCAAAAGACTTGCGGTGTCACTGTGTACATACAGCTGTAACTGTCACTTTTGTTTTGTTTTTGTTTTTTAGAGATAAATAGCAGTTGGTACAGTTGAAAGTAGTTTTATGACTATCTACACCCTATATACTGTGTCTCTGACCTCTTCTTTGACACTTCATGATCATACCTGTTGACTCTGCAACTACCCTTACAGCTGAAATATCTTAAAGTACTGAAATAAAGATCACAAAGGCAATTCTGTGCTGCCCTTTTGTTTCACAATGCACAAAATAATTCTTTTGCATGATCAAAACCATAAAATCCTCAATTTCTATGCAAATGGTCAGAGCAATCTACACTACTCAAGTGATACAGTGCAAAAAAAAGCGGATTACAAAAGAGTAATGCATGGGACATATTTACAGTTTCTTTGACTTGTTATATCTGACTTTACACTATCATTATTTAGTAAAAAAGGATTGAATTCTCATTAATGAATTACTAATACTACCACCACTATTACTACTTTTAGCAGCCACATTCTGTGTCTTTCCAGTTGTATCTGTAATTGTCTGAATATCTGCGTGCTTCAGTAATGCATCTCGAATTTCAGAAATGGCACTGTTATTTTGCTGACACTGCAACAATCCATTCACTGTCTCATGGTAGAAAATATGGAATGGTGACACAACATTAGAAACATTAGTCTGTATTTTCATTAAAGTTAGATGTTTGGGTTCATGTGTGTGATGCATCAAAACCAGAATGACAGGCTGAGAACCTACAGAGAGCAAAAAAGGGGACGTATTATGAGAACATAACATAACAGTGGAAAAGTATTAAAAGAAATAAAAATTTGAATGGCCACAGATTAGACAATATTCATGCCATTCATGATGCTTTTAAAATCTCTTAATTATTATGACTTACTTTCAGGTCATATTCTCAACCTCAAAAATGTCTCATTGAACACAACTGCAATTTTTTGAATGGATGTTTAATTTAATTCTTTCCCTTACCTGTGACTTGCGTCATGGCTGCATCAATATCTGTCCCCATACGTGAAGCAATGGGACAGAAGACAATAATGGCCTGGCAATTCTGATCGCTTCCTTCCTGTTTGATCAAATTCAAATCAGGATCCTCACTTAAAGACTTTACTTTGTCCAGTATCTGCTGATGGGCATTAAAAGTTTTTCCACTGATCACCATCTTGTACTTCAGTGTGGCTATAGAAATAATACAAAAAAATTACAAATAAAGAGCAAGTTAAATTCGCAGGAGAATCAAATTAAATATTCTGGAATACAGTCATTCATGGTAAATAAAATAAAAGGCTTTTATTCAGTGAGTGAAATTAATTTATTAATGTAGCACAACAAATTCTTGCTAAAACTTCCTAAAAATTAATAGAATTATTAACAGAGCTTTCCTAGTCTTTTAAATATAAAGTCTTGAGTTGAAGAGGTTTTAAACATAGTGATTTAGATCACCTAAGTATAAATATAAAAATGTTAAGCATTCTCGAAAAGTAGTATGTATATTTAGGTAACTATACACTTTACAATATGCAGCCGAAATTTAAAACATTTTAGGGTTGATTAATACAATACAATTTTTTAGAGTAAAACAAAATATAAAGGCTAATAGATCCTAATCATTTGATACACTATAATGCCAAACGTATCTGCTTTCACACACATATGAACTTTAGTGGCATACCATTCTTAATCCATATGGTTGAATATGATGCCAGCCCCATGTTTTCAGCTATAAAAGTTTTCAGCTCTTCTCATAAGGCTTTCCACAATGTTTAGGAGTGTTTATGGAAGTTTTTGAGCATTCTTCCAGAAACACATTTGTGAGGTCAGATACTGATGTTGACGAGAAGCCCTGGCTCGCAATCTCTGCTTTAATTCAACCAAAAGGTGTTCTGTAGGGATGAGGTCGGGACTCTGTCCAGGCCAGTCAAGTCAGTAATGGCGTGCTTTACACCACTGCATCTAACACTTTGGACTTATTCCCATGACTCTGTGCACTATAAACATCAGGATCATCTGTGATTTTACGTGGCCTGCCACTTGGTGGCTGAGTTGCTGTTGTTCCCAATCACTTCCACTTTGTAATAATACCAGTAACAGCTGACTGAAATATTTAACAGTGAGAAAATTTCACTACTGGTTTTGTTCGTGGAAGCAGTCTGCATGGCTAGGTGTTTGATTTTATACACCTATGACAATGGAAGTAATTAGAACACCTGAAATAAGTCGTCTTGGTTAGTGAATACTTGTGAATACTTCTGGCAATATAATGTGTATAACAGTGTATTGAGTTAGATTTTTGCGATTTTTTAACATATAATAAGTGAATATTGAATATTACCTGGAGTTGGAAACAGTAACACCTGGTCAGTAATACAACCTTACATTCTAACAGTGAAGAGCTAAATTTACCTTGTCTTTTCTCTGGATGGTCACGCTTGACAGTAGTAGAGCGTGAGGAGTGCAATGCACTACTGGCAGCTGTTTTCAATAAACATTTAAAACAGCATTAAAATTTAATAATAGCCATACATAGCTCCATATGCATGTGTCTGTGTGACTGGAGTGTAAAGTAAAAGAAAGTGAGATTTACCTTGTTGTGTTTGTGGAGGGTCACCAGTTTGGCTATTGTGACTACTTGACAAAGATCCTGTTGAGTACAATGACATAACACATTTACAAGAAATTAAAAAAAGAAATCTTATGAACGTATGTAAAAATCTTAACTGTATTCTAGTGATAATTTACCATATAGTCATATACCATAGTTATATATAATATGTAAGAGGTTTCTGAAAATCTATCCTGTAAATGACAATATAGCAGCAACATACCATGGCTGAGTCATGGTCAGATATTGTGTCTATTCAGTATTGAAGACATGGGTTATGCATATTCAGCATAAATGGACTGGATCAGATAAAAAGCTTTACTTATGTTAAGTTGAAGTGTGCTACCCTCTGTAAAAGCTTTGAATCTGCACTCATGAACTTAAAACACGCTAATATTAGACTAAAAAAAAACAACTGGTTTAAAACCTTTCTCCTGATCCTGCAATGGTTGAGATTTCCTGAAGTCCTCCAGTTGATTGATATGTGCATCAAGGAAATCCTGCATTTTATTCATTTGGATCTTCATTTCCTTCAACATTTTCAGGTAGTCCACCAAGACTCCATTTTCGGTTAAGGCAGCTGGATGGAAAGATTTGTATAAGTTATGTATAAAAATCTGCAGGTCATATTTTAAAACTGCCCCAAAACATCCTAAATCCATCCATCTATTTTCTTCTGCTTATCCAAATCCATCAAACGGAAAAGCCAACAATGTTAGCAGGCCTGTACTTACTGCTGAGAGATTCCTTGAATTCTTTCACAGGCACACCAATTGGTTTCTGAAACAAAGAAAAACAAATAAAAGTGTTTATTGTCCAGATCTGACTTTCTATATGGGTTACACATGTCCATCTGAATCTCTCTCCTATACACAGCTTGCTTGCTTACCTGCGTCTGTATTATATCAAAGATTTTCCTTCTCAGTTTGACATTTTTAACTCCAGGGAGCAGCTCACCCAGGTCTTGCAAAGTCAGTGACTGGAGATCTGAGTCACTGGTCAAATCTGCCTCTGAAAGAGCAGATCTGTTATTGATCACGTAGTCTCCTGATTATATAAAGTCAGTTCGTTGCAATTCAGTTTGTGGTTCAGTTGGGTTTTTTCTTGCATAAACGGTAGTCCATGTGTTTCTGACACCTAATACTCATTTGTTGCAACAACGGAGCCTACTTACTGTAACTATGTAAATAAATATTTACATCTTATTTACTCTGACAGTAAGAATCAGGCTACGTCCACACGTACACGGGTATTTTTGAAAACAGAGATTTTCTGTTTTCGTTTAAAAAAAAAAACGTAAACGCCAAAAACGAAGAAAAACACTGCCAGGAACATGCCAAAGCAACAGGTGGTGGATATATTCCTAGAAATGTTGGCCAATCAGAAGTCTAGAAGCCTGGGAGGGAAAGAGTAAACAAAGATGGCGCATAGAAGCAGAACTGAGTCCTATGTGTGGAGGGACAGTAACTGTGTGTGTATATGTAAGCATTTAAACACTGCAGAGAGTAAAATTAACAGTAACAGTATTTTGTCCAAGTCCGCCATCGTAGAAATTTATTTCACCGAAACAATGGGAGTGTCCAAATTCATGGGCTGCATCCTCCTGAGGCCGCATTAGTAGGCCGATTACGTCACAGCGACACGATGAAGGCTGTCCCAATTCGTAGTCTCCTCCAAATGCAGCCGACAAATGTGTCCTCCTTTTCCCCAAATCTGAAGGATGGGTCGGGTGTGTCCTTCGTGACCCACCATATCCCAGAATTCATAGCGTGGCCCAGCCAATTCCAGTTTTCAACAATGGCGGCCGCTACTAAGTTTTAATATTACTCTTATTACTCTTTCTGGGTCACAAAATAAACTTTTAACATATTTTCAGGTGAGAATGTAGCTGTGTAAACTTCAAATATCTGCATGGTTTATCAAGACATCACATATTTGCAAAAGTGCTCTGACGTTTTCATAGACGTCTGTTACCCACCCGCTGGATAGCTGACCGGGAGCTCGAGGGTCACTAGAGCCGGCGAGAACGGCACAACTCCCGGCACATCATTTTCAGATCACCGCGGTCTTTCGCTACTCAGGTTAAACATAATATATAAGTCACTTATATAAACTAAAAATGTTATTGTTTGGCTTTTTTCAGCGTTTTATTTGTTCATGAGTAAATCGGTTTGGCTGAGATTAAAGTTATTAGATTAGATTAGATTAGATACAGTGGCTTGCAAAAGTATTCGGCCCCCTTGAACTTTTCCACATTTTGTCACATTACAGCCACAAACATGAATCAATTTTATTGGAATTCCACGTGAAAGACCAATACAAAGTGGTGTACATGTGAGAAGTGGAACAAAAATCATACATGATTCCAAACATTTTTTACAAATAAATAACTGAAAAGTGGGGTGTGCGTAATTATTCAGTCCCCTGAGTCAATACTTTGTAGAACCACCTTTTGCTGCAATTCCAGCTGCCAGTCTTTTAGGGTATGTCTCTACCAGCTTTGCACATCTACAGACTGAAATTCTTGCCCATTCTTCTTTGCAAAACAGCTCCAGCTCAGTCAGATTAGATGGACAGCGTTTGTGAACAGCAGTTTTCAGATCTTGCCACAGATTCTCGATTGGATTTAGATCTGGACTTTGACTGGGCCATTCTAACGCATGGATATGTTTTGTTTTAAACCATTCCATTGTTGCCCTGGCTTTATGTTTAGGGTCGTTGTCCTGCTGGAAGGTGAACCTCCGCCCCAGTCTCAAGTCTTTTGCAGACTCCAAGAGGTTTTCTTCCAAGATTGCCCTGTATTTGGCTCCATCCATCTTCCCATCAACTCTGACCAGCTTCCCTGTCCCTGCCGAAGAGAAGCACCCCCAGAGCATGATGCTGCCACCACCATATTTGACAGTGGGGATGGTGTGTTCAGAGTGATGTGCAGTGTTAGTTTTCCACCACACATAGCGTTTTGCATTTTGGCCAAAAGGTTCCATTTTGGTCTCATCTGACCAGAGCACCTTCGTCCACATGTTTGCTGTGTCCCCCACATGGCTTGTGGCAAACTGCAAACGGGACTTCTTATGGTTTTCTGTTAACAATGGCTTTCTTCTTGCCACTCTTCCATAAAGGCCAACTTTGTGCAGTGCACGACTAATAGTTGTCCTATGGACAGATTCCCCCACCTGAGCTGTAGATCTCTGCAGCTCGTCCAGAGTCACCATGGGCCTCTTGGCTGCATTTCTGATCAGCGCTCTCCTTGTTCGGCCTGTGAGTTTAGGTGGACGGCCTTGTCTTGGTAGGTTTACAGTTGTGCCATACTCCTTCCATTTCTGAATGATCGCTTGAACAGTGCTCCGTGGGATGTTCAAGGCTTGGGAAATCTTTTTGTAGCCTAAGCCTGCTTTAAATTTCTCAATAACTTTATCCCTGACCTGTCTGGTGTGTTCTTTGGACTTCATGGTGTTGTTGCTCCCAATATTCTCTTAGACAACCTCTGAGGCCGTCACAGAGCAGCTGTATTTGTACTGACATTAGATTACACACAGGTGCACTCTGTTTAGTCATTAGCACTCATCAGGCAATGTCTATGGGCAACTGACTGCACTCAGACCAAAGGGGGCTGAATAATTATGCACACCCCACTTTGCAGTTATTTATTTGTAAAAAATGTTTGGAATCATGTATGATTTTCGTTCCACTTCTCACGTGTACACCACTTTGTATTGGTCTTTCACGTGGAATTCCAATAAAATTGATTCATGTTTGTGGCTGTAATGTGACAAAATACTTTTGCAAGCCACTGTAAAATGAAACTTTATTAATCCCTCGGGTGGGTTCCTCCTTGGTTTTCACACAGCTGAATAAACATCAAATAGAAATCTGATTAAACAGAAGTATGAGATGGTCTAGAATTTACACCAGTGTCCTGTTATATTTTAGATAGCAAGGAGCAGACGGCCGAGTCTAGTAAACTCCACCGAGACAGCGGTGACGCAAATCTGAAGGCTAGACTGTCCCATTTCACAGCCGTCTACTTCCGGCCTACCAGACCTTCTGAGGACCCGGCCCACGTAGACCGCGAAGGCCGGGTCCTCAGGAGGATGCAGCCTAAGGAGGAGGCGTTCAATCACTGATGAGCCAAAGAAAATAGCCAACTTCTGTGCGAAGTTTTACAGTAACCTCTACACTTCCAAATATTGTCAGAAGTTGGCTTCTCAGTTCTTTGACTCCATCCCTAATGTTAACCAGCTGTCCAAAGAGAACAGTGATTTCTGTGACAGACCAGTCTCTTTGAAAGAAGTTTCAGTCAGCTAAAATGTAATAACTCCCCAGGTCCTGATGGTTTAACGACAGAATTTTATAAAACATTTTCCGATATCTTAAACCCCTTCCTAAAAGAAGTTTACATGGAAAGTGTAAATAAAGGCTCACTCCCCCCGACATTATGCCAAAGTTTGATTACGCTTATCCCTAAACCCAGAAAAGACCCACTCTTACTTGACAACTGGCGACCAATATCTTTAATAAATAATGATTATAAAATCTTAGCACTCTTACTAGCCAAAAGACTGAAATTAGTACTAGACCCTGTTATTGATAAATGCCAGTCAGGGTTTATGCCAAATCGACATATCTCTAATAATATAAGACTAATATAAGATCTTAGACTACTCTGAGCTTGTTAAAGATGAAAGCCTCTTGCTTTTTTTGGACTTCTACAAAGCGTTTGACTCTCTGGAACACGAGTTTATTTTATCTACTCTAGATAAATTTGGCTTTGGTACCTTTTTTAGTAAATGTGTTAGACCCTTTATACTAATGGTAATAGTTCCATTAAACTTCCTTATGGTACTTTCCCCAGATTTTCTCTTAAACATGGGGTCCGCCAAGGGTGCCCCTTGTCTACTTTTCTCTTTGTGTTAGCAGCACAGTGCTTAAATCTACAGATCAAAGCAAGTCCAGACAAAGGTATTAACATGGCAGGAAGAGAGATTTTTATCAGTCAGCTGGCAGATGACACAGTGCTCTTCCTTAAAGATGTTTCTCAGGGTTCAGTTGCAATCAGCACCCTTGAGTCTTTCTCCAGAGCATCGGGCCTCTTCCTTAACCTCAATAAGTGTGAACTGCTACCAGTGAACAAGTGTACTGTGTCCCATGTTTCCAGTATTCCAGTGAAAAGTTGTGTAACATATTTGGGAATCGTTATTACCAAGGATGTGAATTCTAGGAACGCTCTAAACTTTAACCCTATCATCAATAAAACTCAAAATTTGCAAAGAGATTTGTCCCTAAAGGGTAGAACGCCGCTCACCAAGGCCGAGGGTTTGTCTCGTCTGACCTATGCTGCTCAATCTTTACGTGTCACTAACTCTACATGCAAATCTGTTGATAAAATATTATTTAATTTTCTGTGTAAAAACAAAATTCGCTACATTCGCAATTCCGCAGTAATGAACAATTATAACAATGGTGGCTTAAATTTTATAGATCTCAGCTCCCTAAATTATACTTTCAAAATAAATTGGATAAAAAAGCATCTCAAAAACCCTAACTCTATGTGGAACTTCATTTCTCATCATATCTTTTCACATTTGGGTGGCTTGGACTTTATTCTTCTCTGCAACTACAATATTCAGAAAATCCAAATTAAACTCTCAAACTTTCACCAACAAGCTCTTTTGGCATGGTCCTTGATCTATAAACATAACTTTTCTCCACAAAGATATTATATTTGGAACAACTGTAACATTATTTACAAGAATAAGGCACTATTCTTTGAAAACTGGTTTAATAATGGTATTCTTCTGGGAAGTCAACTATGGCTTATTATACAATTACTCAGAGTTCCTATCCAGATATAACATCCCGGTATCCCCAAGGGAGTTTTATATTGTTTTTGATGCCATACCCTTTGGTCTGTCCACGTTGTTTAGAAATACCACCTCCCCACTCCTGTTCATGTCCCGCTCTGCCCTGAGAGACACTCCTTTAGGTCAGATTTGTTTCTCCTCTTGTAAAGGTGTGAATGCCAAGGTTAGGTCTTTTTTTCAAGAGTCACTTGTCTCTATTCCTCCTTCCATTTCTTTCTGGTCTAATTTTGTCAAGGACACTGACTGGAAAAAAGTTTGGTCTTTGCCACAAAAATTCCTCCTTAATAACAAAGTGAAGGAAATTTCATTTACGCTAATTCATAGATTCTACCCTGTTAAATGCTTCCTTCAAAAATATAAGCGGGATATAGATACTCTTTGCTCCTTCTGTAAGACCGCCCCAGACACCTGCTCGCATCTATTCTGGTCTTGTACCTTTATGCAGATTTTGTGGAAAGATATCGCTAGTTTCATCTCTAAGAACATCTTATCAAATTTTGTGCTTTTTTACCAAAATGTGTTATTTGGTTACACTGACTTTAGTAGGAAAGACTCGAATGCTTTTTACCTCATTAATCTGATTTTACTCCTCGCCAAATACCATATCCATAAATGTAAGTTCTCAAGCAAGAAACCACACTTTCTCACTTTTAGGAAAGAAACTGAACTCTATGTGAATACAATTTACTCCTCTCACAACAAAAAAGCTTTAAAAACTGTAAATATTTGTAATATGTCCTTGTTTAATTATTCAATGTCACTGTATCTCTCGCTTTTTTCTTTTATTTTTTATTCCTTTTCTTCTTTCCCCTTTTAATTTTGATATGTATCTTAGCTATTTAATTTGACACACTGTTCCATTGTATTATAATTTTGAGGTACATTATATTTGTTACTGTTCCTCTTGAAACAAAGATGGAGAAAAAAAAAGAAGAAGAAAAAAGGAAGCAGCCTAAGACTTTGGACACAGCTAATAACGTGGCGCATACCTTTGACGCTGCGTTACCTCCGTTTTCCTCGTCCACACGTAAACGCAAAAACTGATTTTTCGAAAATCTCCACCGTGGCAGTTTTTTTCTTTTTTTTTAAATCTCCGTTTTCAGTGACGTGTGGAGGAAAGGTGCAAAGGCATAGAAAAATCTGCGTTTTCAAAAATACCCGTGTAGGTGTGGACGTAGCCTAAATATTCTCAAAATACTGCCACTTACGTTCCAGTACAGAAGCTGCTGCTTCATCGATGCTTCTTATTTCCTCAAGCAAAACATCCATGATTTCAACCGTAGAAAAGAAGAAAAAATCAGAGAATACGGAGGTTGGACTTTTCTCAAAGGAAAGTGAAACTAGACTCACTGAACTGCTTGGTCAAGCTATGACGTGAGAGGCGCTTTGAGCAACCATTGGTTATTGGAGTGCATGAGCAGCCTCGTCCACAATGACTGCCAAAGAAAATTCTGGTTCCTAAATATTCAAAGTCATTAGGGCAAAATATATATATATATATATATACACATTTCCATTTCACATTTTGGCACAGTACCAACACCATGTCACGTGATGTGTCTCATCTTTAAAACTCCCAAAGTCGTTGTAACAGTTAACACAAACACTTAAAACACCAGCAGGGTGCAGCAGTGCACAGTTCTTCTTTGCCACAGTGCAACCTACACAAAGTGCATACACTGCAATACATCTCAGTGCATGCTTGCACAGTAAATTGTGGACTCCAAAAGAACACTAGAGGGTGTTAATTTGAAAAGGAAGAGCGACAAAACCAAGAAATGATTTCCTTTGTTTTAATGTGATGTCAGGTATTTAAAGGTGAGGGACCTTTAATATTAACACTGTACTTAAAGTCTGAGCTGTTATATGTACAGGATGTTCTTGGCACCTCTCACAGAACAGCATGGACTTTTGTTCTCCGCTCATTAAGCTGTTTAATAGTAGCTTCAGCTGCAGGCTCAGTTGGAGCACTCCTTTCCACACCTGTTGAGCCACCAGACAAACTGATTCATGAAATAATTGCAAAAAATTCACATTTAAAAAAAAAAAAATTGAGTTTTTTTTAACTTTAGGACAAACATTAAAAATAATTGAACATAATTTTTCCTATGGGATTTAATGGTTATCATTTTTGCTAAATGTAGCTTCTTCTTTTTCAATTTATTGTTTAAAAATGTACTGCGCAATATATTTAGCTTTTTCTGGGGGGAAACATAACGATGATGTAGAATTCAAATCAAATCAAAGCACTTTTATTGTCATGTCACATAACTGGTACACTGGTACAGCACATGTGAGTGAGCTTCTGAGATCCACTATTGTTCTCCCTCTACACCAATGACTGCACCTCCAAGAACTCGGCTGTACGGCTGCAACTCCTGATTTTTGCAGATGACACCACCGTCATTGGCCTCATTCAGGATGGTGATGAGTCTGCATATCGACAGGAAGTTGAGCGGCTGGTACACTGGTGCAGTCAGCACAACCTGGAGGTGAACACACTTAAGACTGCAGAGATGACAGTGGACTTCAGGAGACATCCCTCAATACTGCTCCCTCTCACATTATCAGACAGCCCGGTGTCTACTGTGGAGATCTTCAAGTTCCTGGGCACCACCATCTCTCCCAGGACCTGAAGTGGGAGACTAACATTTCCTCCATCCGCAAAAAGACACAGCAGACATTGTACTTCCTGAGACAACTGGGGAAGTACAGTCTTCCACAAGAGCTGCTGATCCAGTTCTACACTGCAGTCATTGAGTCTGTCCTGTGCTATTCCATCACAGTTTGGTATGGAGCAGCCACTAAACAGGACAGGTGCAGACTGCAGCGGACTGTACGGGTAGCAGAAAAGATTATCGGCGCCCCCTGCCCTCCATCCAGGACTTGTAATGGGCAGGGAAAATCATTACAGATCCCTCACACCTTGGACACAGACTTTTTCACCTGCTGCCTTCTATAAATTACACTGGAACACAGTGCAGTTTCTGATAGTTCATCTTCATTTAAATGATAAAGTTTACACCACCCATAAGACGAAAAAAAAATGTTTCAATCTTAATATGTAGCGCCAGAGCTCATTTTGCTATAACTACTAATAAGCTACTTAATACACTGTATACAGTAGGCATTTTACTGAGACTTTAAAGCACTGGATAAAAGAATAAGCTAATGAGAACATTTAAATCATTCTGCTTTGTTTTTATATATATTGGCCTTTGGGGGGAAACAGAGAACTAAAAAAGCACAGATATTATGATCACTTATGTATCATTTGGTTTTCTGTTTATAAAATCTTTTCCATTTCCATCTATGATCTTTTTAAAATGTTTATATCTATATAGTTTATGAATGCTGGGCTTTGTACTGCAGTGTTAATCTACTTTCAAGTGTTTTTGTACAGAATATAGAAACTAAAGACAGAAATATTAGCTGAACCAGTGATGTTCCTTAAAACCACCTGTAGTGCATTATCATTACACTGGTGTTTTGACGTGTTAAGGACTCCCCAATAAAAATAAAAATAAGATAAAACAGTAGCACAATAAAGTTGTATTCAGACAGTATATCAGCATTTAAAATTTTAAACAAACATTTTAAACAAATTTCCCACGTGTGTGACTAATAAAGGTTATCTTATCTTATCTTATCTTATCTTAACTTAAACCCTGACTTTTTTTGCTCTTCTGAACTGTGGGAAAGACATGAACATGTACATAGCCACTGAAATACTAAAAATACTAATCACCAGACTTTTTTTTTTTTTAAATATAAATGATTCCCACGCACCATAAAATGCGCATTTGTGTTTTTTGTTTTTTCAGTTGTATTAGATAAAGTCCTGACTGGTGTACAACCACACAAAAACTAATATGTCATGTCCTGTTTTCACATGATAATAACTCTTTTAGACTTGAACTGATGATAAACACACAGACAGTACAGATGGAGACAAATCAAGATAAACTGTACTTGTTTTGTACTGTTTCTTCCACTTAAAGCTGAAGCTGACACAAGCTATTATAGTTTCTTTTACTTGTATTTGCAGGATTATGCTTTCATTGTTTACTTAATATATTTTGAAAAAAACTTAGGAATAAACCGATTCTGAGTATCTCCACTTGTACTTTCAGTTATGTCAACACCATATTTCAGTAATTCTGTTCGTATCTTAAAGATGGCATCATTATTTTCCTGACATGGCAGCAATCCAGGGACCTTCTCATGGTAGAAAACATGAACACACAAAACGACCTTACAAGAATCCTTCCATGTTTTCACTGAGGGTACAGATCTGGCTCCATATGTGTGATGCATCACAACCAGTATGACAGGTTTATCACCTGCAGTACAGAAAACAAAAAAACCCAGCTGATTAAGTATAACTAATAATGTGGTCTTGTCACAAACATCATAAGATTAAGGATCATAAAGCCTCATATTTTCTTTAACCACATAAATATTAGCCGTCATTCATGTGGATTTATCAGTTTGACTTTAAAATCATCATTAGGTACTTTAAGTTCATATTCTCAACCCCCAAAATGTAAATCATTAAAAGCTTGACTGAGCATTTTTCTCTGAAACATGGATGACCAATTAAATTCTTTTTCTTACCTGTGACTTGGGCCATGGCTGCCTCAACATCTGTCCCCATACGTGAAACAACAGGACAGAAGACGATGATGACGTCACCATCCTCCTGACTGAGCAACTTCAAAATTCTATCCCCGCTTGAAGTCATTACTCTGTGCAGTAGCTGCTTATCGGCATCAAAGGTTATTCCGCTGACGACCATCTTGTACGTCACTGTGGTTAAAATAATTGAACAAGATAACAACATAGTAGAATGAAATTAGACTATCTGAAATACCGTGAAAAAAGAGCAAAGAGTGGAAAGAATTTATTAAAATAGCATAAAACAACCCCCCCAAACTCTTTTTGAAAATTACTGGAGTGAATAAGACACCTTTCTGAGTCTTTTTATATAGATTCTTCAATTTAACAGATTCATATTTTTAAGCATTTTGGGTCACCCTAATGTAAAATAAATATGTTATAAAATGCTAGAAAACACTATATGCACTCGGGAAAATATACATTTTACAATATGCAACTAAAATTAAGTGGTTCATGGCTAATTTTAAGGATTTATTTTTCAATACAATTCTTTGAGTTTTAAAAGCATTCATTTATAGAGGAGAAGCAAAACATAAAGATTCTACCCTACAGTAATCTAGAGTTAGATTTTAGATTTTTTTCAACACATAATAAGTGAATATTGAATTCTATTCCAACTAGAGTTGTAAACCTTAACACCAAGTGACACAGCCTTATAATAAAGGAGTGCAGAGGTAAATTTACCTTGTCTTTTCTGTGGCTGGACATGAGTGGAAATAATAGAGCGCATAGAAAGACTCCGGCTCCTGCTACTGCAATCTGACAGTCACATAAAACAGCAGTAAAGAATTAGAAAAACATGTATGTCATTTGAGCGTAAAGTTTAAAGAGTTAGATTAGTTCGATTTTTTTTATGGGGGGTTACTAGTTTGGCTACTAAGGAACTTCACTGGACCGGAGGCAACTAAAGAGTTTGACAAATAACCTGTTACATACAGTGCTATAATACATTTACTCCATAAATATATGTACAAATCATATCAACAGAAAATAAATATGGGGCAGTTTGTAGATATTTGTGGAAAGCACGGTGAAATGACTGAAGGTGAAGACAAAATCTATCCTCTAAGTGGCAATATATCAGAATTTTGACTAGACAGTAACAATTCTCTGCTTTACCCGTTTCATGTGTTTCTGACTCATGTGTTTGAAGAACCTCGCTAACTTAACAGCAGCTGATTTTCTGGTGGGAACAAAATTAGATTAAACTTCTCGACTGTTTTCTGGATTTAAGCATGCAATCATTTCTTTAAGGTGAAATGTCATGAGAGACCACAAATTTTAAAAACTAATAATGTATTTATTTTATGAATGACATTCAACAGCATTTTAATTATTGACAAAAAGGTTTGTTATCCCTTTTAATTTGTCCATGCCATAGGCAGAATGGCATGTTAAGTGTCTGTGAAGGTCCTCAGTCATCCAGGTCATCGTGGCAAGAAAAGCGTCTGGACTTCTTTACGTTGCTTGAAGATGTTTCACCTCTCATCTGAGAAGTTTCTTCACTTCTAAGGTCAAATGGTGGAAAGTCCCAGATTTAAGCCCTATGGGAGTGTCTCCCAAGAGGGACATGGACCCCCTAATGATCCTCTACCTAATCACACAAGTCAAGGTGTGAAAACGAGTGTAGGTCACAATCAGCCAAGTTTCGGGTGAGCTCATTAGGAAACCTCGCCCTACCCTATCATGTGATTTCCTGAGATCAAAATGCCCAGGATGTGAGTGGGAATTAAGGCGTCTGCGAAGGGATCTCAAAACTGGATCATAGATGGCAGACAGTTGGTGTCGTAATCCACCGCCTCTGTTTAAAAATGATCGTTCACAGTGGACATAGATGGCTTCTTTCACTCCTTCTACAATGGCATGTTAACTGAGACTTCATATCTCTGTTATTTCTATTCTGTGGATTAATGTAAAAATAAATGTTTTAAAAGCAACCAAGACTGAGCCATGGTCCAGTATTCTGTCCCAGCCATGGCTTATGCAAATATAGCCTAAATACCGTATTTTCCGCACCATAGGGCGCACTTGAAATTCTTTAATTTTCTCAAAAATCGACAATGCGCCTTATAATCCAGTGCACTTTATGTATGAATTCTGGTTGTGCTTACTAAACTCGAACCGATTTTATATGGTACACGGCGCTCAAAAAGCTGTCAAAAAATGTTTTAGTATGACTTTGGTGAGCTACGAACCTGCACTGCTTAATGGATTGTCGGAAAATTACGGCTACTGTAGTCAGGAGTAATCTGGGTCCAAAACTCTGTCAGCTTCAGGTCTTAAAGTCAAACAAACACCTTGGCATCCCTGAGAGTTAAAAACTGTCTAAATCTTTTCATCTTTAATAAAATGATCAGTGTTGCTGCTTTACCAGGTGTAACAACTAAGTTTAACATGCAGGCATCCATGAAAACAGAATTTATTAAATTTATTTATTAAATTGAGTTAGAAGTTAGCAGGAAGCTAAACCACATAAGCTGTGAATTCACATACAAGAGTAAACACAACTAAAATCCTTACACTTATGTTAAGTTGAAGTGTGCTACCCTCTGTTAAAGCTTTGAATCCGTACTCATGAACTAAAGACACGTTAATATTAGGCTGATTATACAAATTCAGTTCATTATAATTCAATTTGTGGTTCTGTAGATTTTTTCTTGTTAGTTTGCGGCATAAACAGTAGTCCAGATGTTTCTGACACCTATACTTAATGTATCTAATGTTTCTAATAAACATTCACATAAAACAGCATTAAAATTTAATAATAGACATACATAGCTCCATATGCATGTGTCTGTGTGTCACTGAAATGTAAAGTAAAAGAAGGTGAGATTTACCTTGTTGTATTTGTGGAGGGTCACCAGTTTGGCTATTGTGGCTACTTGAGAAAGAACCTGTTGGGTACAATGGCATAACACATTTACAAAAAGATTTTAAAAAAGTTTCAAACTTTACATATTGAATATTTCCTGGAGTTGGATACCTTAACACCTGGTCAGTAATACAACCTTACATTCTAACAGTGAAGAACTAAATTTACCTGATCTTTTCTCTGGATGGTCTGGAGTGGAGGTAGGAGAGGGTGGGGACATCATTGCACTACTGGTACTTGTATCTAATAAACATTCACATAAAACAGCATTAAAATTTAATAATAGCCATACATAGCTCCATATGCATGTGTCTGTGTGACATTGGAGTGTAAAGTCAAAGAAAGTGAAATTTACCTTGTTGTATTTGTGGAGGCTCACCAGTTTGGCTATTGTCACTACTTGACAAAGAACCTGTTGAGTACAAGAGCATAACACATTTACAAGAAATAAAAAACAAATCTTATGAATATATCTAAAACTCTTAACTGTACTCTAGTAATAATCATTGTTGGGCACGTTACTCTGAAAAAGTAATTAATTATAGTTACTAGTTACTTCTTCAAAAAAGTAGCTGAGTTAGTAACTGAGTTACAATATTCTAAAAGTAATTAATTACTTGAAAAGTAACTATTGCGTTACTTTAAAAAAACGTTTAACCCTCTGTGGTCCATTTTGACTACTTTTGATTTGACCTCTACATTTTACCTTTAAAACTATGTACTTTGCCTTGTTTGGTATCATTCTTTTCAGCACAACCTCAAATGTCTGAATTTACAGTTATGTTTTCATTTTGACATACTGTATTAACAAAATTGATCTAAAACCAGACAAAAAACATAAAATCCGAGTAGAAAAAGTGATATTTTTTACTGTAACAACCACAAACATTTTTCTGCTGTCTTTCTCTCTCTCTCTCTCTCGCCGTCACTCCTGAAACTTCCCCCTCTTCCTAAACAACCAAATTTCATGTTGCCATATCATTTTTTGATTGGTTGACATGGTACAGTTTTCCACCAACACCAACGGGCTGTTTTTTGTGGGGGGTTTTTTTTTTTGCTCATAAGCAGAGAGTGCTTGCTAGCGCTGTCCTTAGACAGTAAATGTGATGAAACTATTGAGGACAAAATGCCGCGTATATATTGTTTATCATGACTCTGGTTTTACGTGGCCTATCAACACAATTTAAAAACTGGTATATATCACCTTGTTGCTTTGTAATCTTGAAGTGGTCATGTGATTGGCTTACCACGACTACTTTATTCTTCCTCAGTCAAACAGCAGCACTCATGCGATTGTTTTGCCCCCTTAGCTCCAGGTGTTGTGCCAAAAAGTGATCGTCTGCCAGAAAGTGATTGCCGCGCAGCTGCATAAAGCTGTTGCGCCCAGATTACTTACAGCTACTTCTGTGCAACTGATATAAGGTGAGGTAAGCTGAAGACAGCTTCAACCGTCTGTTTAAAAGTACTAAAGCGACCGCAAAGCATTTTCTTGTTAGTAACGGTAACGGCGTTGTAACGATAGGAATAGTAATTAGTTAGATTACTCGTTACTGAAAAAAGTAACGCCGTTATTCCTGTCACTGGTAATAATTTACCATATAGTCATATACCATAGTTATATACTATATGTAAGGGGATTCTGCAAATCATTTACACTTTGTTGTAATACCACTAAAAGTTGACTCTGGAACATTTAGCAGCAAGAAAATTTTATGACTGCACTTGTCAGACAGCAGGCATCTATTCACGATACCATACTGGAATTCACAGAGCTCCTGAGAGCGACACATTTTTTCAGAAATGTCTGTAGAAGCAGTCTGCATGGCTAGGTGCTTTATTTTATACACCTGTGACCATGGAAGTGATTAGAACACCTGAATTCAATCATCTGGATGGGTGAGTGAATACCTTTGGCAATATATTGTGTATAAGAGTGTACTGAGTTAGATTTTTGAGATTTTTTAACATATAATAAGTGAATATTGAATATTGGCTGGAGTTGGATACCATAACACCTGGTCACTACTACAACCTTACATTCTAACAATGAAGAGCTAAATTTACCTTTTCTTTTCTTTGGATGGTCTGGAGTGGAGGTAGGAGAGGGTGGGGACATCATTGCACTACTGGCAATTATATCTAATAAACATTCACGTAAAACAGCATTAAAATTTAATAATAGACATACATAGCTCCATATGCATGTGTCTGTGTGACATTGGAGTGTAAAGTCAAAGAAAGTGAAATTTACCTTGTATTTGTGGAGGGTCACCAGTTTGGCTATTGTCACTACTTGACAAAGAACCTGTTGAGTACAAGGGCATAACACATTTACAAGAAATAAAAGACAAATCTTATGAATGTATGTAAAAATCTTAACTGTACTCTAGTAACAATTTACCATATAGTCATATACCATAGTTATATACTATATTTAAGGGGTTTCTGAAAATCTATCCAGTGAATGACAACATAGCAGAACTTTGATAGACTTTACCTTTTCCATATGTTTGTGATTCATGTACAGATTTTTAACATTTGAAAGCAGACTGTGAACATAACACCAGCGGATTTTGTGGCAGGAACATAAATCAGATATAATTTCACAGATGTCTGCTGTTTTTATGAACAATTCTAACCAGTGAGAAATACATAAAATCAACTGAAGGTAAGCCCACAGCATTTCAATTACTGACTAAAATAATGAATGCCTGTTAACCTGTCCAAGACATGGAGAGAATGACATGTTAATTGAGCCTTCATGTCTGTGTGCAATATATGTTTTGAGCATTCTTCCGGAAACACATTTATGAGGTCAGACGCTGATGTTGGAGAAGAAGGCCCAGCTCACAGTCTCCACTCTAATTGTTCCCAAAGGTGTTCTGTTGGGTTGAAGTCAGAACTCTGTACGGGCCAGTCAAGTTCTTCCACACCAAACTGGCTAACCCACATCTTTATGGACTTTTCTTTGTGCACTGGTGTGCTGTCATGTTGGAGCAGGAAGGGGCCCTCCCCAAACTGTTCCAACAAAGTAGGGAGAATGAAATGATCCAAAATGTCTTGGTTTGCTAAAACATTAAGATTAAATGTCACTAGAACTAAGGGACCAAGCCCAACTCCTGAAAAAAAACCCCACACCATAATCCCCCGCTCCACCAAACTTTACAGCATCTAACAGTTTGCATTACACTCAGAGGAGTAAAGCTTGGATCTAGCTGCTTGTCTATGGAAATCCATCCCATGAAGCTCTGTATGCACTGTTCTTTGAACTAATCTGAAGTCTGTAGTGATTGACTCTGCAGAAAGTTGGCAACCTCTTTGAACTATGAACATCCGCTAAACCTGCTCTGTGATTTTACATAGCCTACCACTTGGTGGCTAAGTTGCTGTCATCCTCAGTCATTTACACTTTGTTGTAATACCACTAAAAGTTGACTGTGGAACATTTAGCAGTAGGGCTGCCACGATTAGTCGACTAGTCACGATCACGTTGACTATCAAAATCGCTGACGACTAATTTAATAGTCGACGCGTCGTTTGAAGCTTTGTAAGATCCCAAAAGACGCAGGAATAAGTAGTAGGATTTAAGAGTGTAATGACGGACTGAAACAGAAGATGGCAGCACTGCATGTACAAGGATGCCAGCTGCCGCTAAACCCCGAAGAAGAAGAAGAAGCTGTGTCCCAGAATTCATAGCGCGGCCCTGCTCAGTTTCCAACAATGGCGGCAGCTAGTTAGTTTTAAAGATTACTCTTACTACTCTTTCTGGGTCACAAAATAAACGTTTAACATATTTTCAGGCGAGAATGTAGCTGTGTAAACCTCAAATATCTGCTCAGTTTATCAAGACATCACATATTTTCAAAAGCACCCCGACTTTTTTAGAGACATCTGTTACCCACCAGCTCGATAGCTAGCCGGGGTTCTAGGCTCACGAGAGCCGGTGAGAACACCGGACTCCTGGCAAATCGTTTTCAAACCCACCGCCGTCTTTTGCTACTCAGGTTAAACATGATATATAAGTCACTTAGATAACTTAAAAAATGTTATTGTTTGGCTTTTTTCAGTATTTTATTTGTTCCTGATTAAATCGGTTTGGCTGAGATTAAAGTTATAGTTTTTACACAGCTGAATAAACGTCAAGCAGACAGCTGATTATCAGAAGTGTGAGATGGTCGAGAATATACTTCGGTGTCCTGTTATATTTTAGATAGCAAGGAACAGACGGCTGCGTTTATTAAACTCCACCGAAACAATCTGTAAATTTCATTAAAATTTAATAAACTATCATCTTGTCTTTATTTTTAGTTAGCACATACCTTAAACACATAAAGCTGTAAGCTAATGATAGTTATATAAGAGCAGATGCATGCTGATGCAATAAGCTGTAGGTTGTACGTCCAATGGATGCATGATCTGATTAGTCGACTAATCGCAAAAATAATTGGTGACTAGTCGACTATCAAAGTAATCGTTTGTGGCAGCCCTATTTAGCAGCGAGAAAATTTTACGACTGCACTTGTCAGACAGCAGGCATCTATTCACGATACCATGCTGGAATTCACAGAGCTCCTGAGAGCGACACATTTTTTCAGAAATGTCTGTCGAAGCAGTCTGCATGGCTAGGTGCTTGATTTTATACACCTGTGACCTGGTCACTAATACAACCTTACATTCTAACAATGAAGAGCTAAATTTACCTGATCTTTTCTTTGGATGGTCTGGAGTGGAGGTAGGAGAGGGTGGGGACATCATTGCACTACTGGCAGTTATATCTAATAAACATTCACGTAAAACAGCATTAAAATTTAATAATAGCCATACATAGCTCCATATGCATGTGTCTGTGTGACATTGGAGTGTAAAGTCAAAGAAAGTGAAATTTACCTTGCTGTATTTGTGGAGGGTCACTAGTTTGGCTATTGTCACTACTTGACAAAGAACCTGTTGAGTACAAGGGCGAAACACATTTACAAGAAATAAAAAACAAATCTTATGAATGTATGTAAACATCTTAACTGTACTCTAGTAATAATCATTGTTGGGCACGTTACTCTGAAAAAGTAATTAATTATAGTTACTAGTTACTTCTTCAAAAAAGTAGCTGAGTTAGTAACTGAGTTACAATATTCTAAAAGTAATTAATTACTTGAAAAGTAACTATTGCGTTACTTTAAAAAAACGTTTAACCCTCTGTGGTCCATTTTGACTACTTTTGATTTGACCTCTACATTTTACCTTTAAAACTATGTACTTTGCCTTGTTTGGTATCATTCTTTTCAGCACAACCTCAAATGTCTGAATTTACAGTTATGTTTTCATTTTGACATACTGTATTAACAAAATTGATCTAAAACCAGACAAAAAACATAAAATCCGAGTAGAAAAAGTGATATTTTTTACTGTAACAACCACAAACATTTTTCTGCTGTCTTTCTCTCTCTCTCTCTCTCGCCGTCACTCCTGAAACTTCCCCCTCTTCCTAAACAACCAAATTTCATGTTGCCATATCATTTTTTGATTGGTTGACATGGTACAGTTTTCCACCAACACCAACGGGCTGTTTTTTGTGGGGGGTTTTTTTTTTTGCTCATAAGCAGAGAGTGCTTGCTAGCGCTGTCCTTAGACAGTAAACGTGATGAAACTATTGAGGACAAAATGCCGCGTATATATTGTTTATCATGACTCTGGTTTTACGTGGCCTATCAACACAATTTAAAAACTGGTATATATCACCTTGTTGCTTTGTAATCTTGAAGTGGTCATGTGATTGGCTTACCACGACTACTTTATTCTTCCTCAGTCAAACAGCAGCACTCATGCGATTGTTTTGCCCCCTTAGCTCCAGGTGTTGTGCCAAAAAGTGATCGTCTGCCAGAAAGTGATTGCCGCGCAGCTGCATAAAGCTGTTGCGCCCAGATTACTTACAGCTACTTCTGTGCAACTGATATAAGGTGAGGTAAGCTGAAGACAGCTTCAACCGTCTGTTTAAAAGTACTAAAGCGACCGCAAAGCATTTTCTTGTTAGTAACGGTAACGGCGTTGTAACGATAGGAATAGTAATTAGTTAGATTATTCGTTACTGAAAAAAGTAACGCCGTTATTCCCGTCACTGGTAATAATTTACCATATAGTCATATACCATAGTTATATACTATATGTAAGGGGATTCTGCAAATCATTTACACTTTGTTGTAATACCACTAAAAGTTGACTGTGGAACATTTAGCAGCAAGAAAATTTTATGACTGCACTTGTCAGACAGCAGGCATCTATTCACGATACCATACTGGAATTCACAGAGCTCCTGAGAGCGACACATTTTTTCAGAAATGTCTGTAGAAGCAGTCTGCATGGTTAGGTGCTTTATTTTATACACCTGTGACCATGGAAGTGATTAGAACACCTGAATTCAATCATCTGGATGGGTGAGTGAATACCTTTGGCAATATATTGTGTATAAGAGTGTACTGAGTTAGATTTTTGAGATTTTTTAACATATAATAAGTGAATATTGAATATTGGCTGGAGTTGGATACCATAACACCTGGTCACTACTACAACCTTACATTCTAACAATGAAGAGCTAAATTTACCTTTTCTTTTCTTTGGATGGTCTGGAGTGGAGGTAGGAGAGGGTGGGGACATCATTGCACTACTGGCAATTATATCTAATAAACATTCACGTAAAACAGCATTAAAATTTAATAATAGACATACATAGCTCCATATGCATGTGTCTGTGTGACATTGGAGTGTAAAGTCAAAGAAAGTGAAATTTACCTTGTTGTATTTGTGGAGGGTCACCAGTTTGGCTATTGTCACTACTTGACAAAGAACCTGTTGAGTACAAGGGCATAACACATTTACAAGAAATAAAAGACAAATCTTATGAATGTATGTAAAAATCTTAACTGTACTCTAGTAACAATTTACCATATAGTCATATACCATAGTTATATACTATATTTAAGGGGTTTCTGAAAATCTATCCAGTGAATGACAACATAGCAGAACTTTGATAGACTTTACCTTTTCCATATGTTTGTGATTCATGTAGAGATTTTTAACATTTGAAAGCAGACTGTGAACGTAACACCAGCGGATTTTGTGGCAGGAACATAAATCAGATATAATTTCACAGATGTCTGCTGTTTTTATGAACAATTCTAACCAGTGAGAAATACATAAAATCAACTGAAGGTAAGCCCACAGCATTTCAATTACTGACTAAAATAATGAATGCCTGTTAACCTGTCCAAGACATGGAGAGAATGACATGTTAATTGAGCCTTCATGTCTGTGTGCAATATATATATATATATATATATATACATATATATATATATATATACATATATACATATATATATATATATATTGCACATTTTAGCCGCAATGTTTAGGAGTGTTTATGGGAATTTTTGAGCATTCTTCCGGAAACACATTTATGAGGTCAGACGCTGATGTTGGAGAAGAAGGCCCAGCTCACAGTCTCCACTCTAATTGTTCCCAAAGGTGTTCTGTTGGGTTGAAGTCAGAACTCTGTACGGGCCAGTCAAGTTCTTCCACACCAAACTGGCTAACCCACATCTTTATGGACTTTTCTTTGTGCACTGGTGTGCTGTCATGTTGGAGCAGGAAGGGGCCCTCCCCAAACTGTTCCAACAAAGTAGGGAGAATGAAATGATCCAAAATGTCTTGGTTTGCTAAAACATTAAGATTAAATGTCACTAGAACTAAGGGACCAAGCCCAACTCCTGAAAAAAAACCCCACACCATAATCCCCCGCTCCACCAAACTTTACAGCATCTAACAGTTTGCATTACACTCAGAGGAGTAAAGCTTGGATCTAGCTGCTTGTCTATGGAAATCCATCCCATGAAGCTCTGTATGCACTGTTCTTTGAACTAATCTGAAGTCTGTAGTGATTGACTCTGCAGAAAGTTGGCAACCTCTTTGAACTATGAACATCCGCTAAACCTGCTCTGTGATTTTACATAGCCTACCACTTGGTGGCTAAGTTGCTGTCATCCTCAGTCATTTACACTTTGTTGTAATACCACTAAAAGTTGACTGTGGAACATTTAGCAGTAGGGCTGCCACGATTAGTCGACTAGTCACGATCACGTCGACTATCAAAATCGCTGACGACTAATTTAATAGTCGACGCGTCGTTTGAAGCTTTGTAAGATCCGAAAAGACGCAGAAGTAGTAGGATTTAAGAGTGTAATGACGGACTGAAACAGAAGATGGCAGCACTGCATGTACAAGGATGCCAGCTGCCGCTAAACCCCGAAGAAGAAGAAGAAGCTGTGTCCCAGAATTCATAGCGCGGCCCTGCTCAGTTTCCAACAATGGCGGCAGCTAGTTAGTTTTAAAGATTACTCTTATTACTCTTTCTGGGTCACAAAATAAACGTTTAACATATTTTCAGGCGAGAATGTAGCTGTGTAAACCTCAAATATCTGCTCAGTTTATCAAGACACCACATATTTTCAAAAGCACCCCGACTTTTTTAGAGACATCTGTTACCCACTAGCTGGATAGCTAGCCGGGGTTCTAGGCTCACGAGAGCCGGTGAGAACACCGGACTCCCGGCAAATCGTTTTCAAACCCACCGCCGTCTTTTGCTACTCAGGTTAAACATGATATATTAGTCACTTAGATAACTTAAAAAATGTTATTGTTTGGCTTTTTTCAGTATTTTATTTGTTCCTGAGTATATCAGTTTGGCTGAGATTAAAGTTATAGTTTTTACACAGCTGAATAAACGTCAAGCAGACAGCTGATTATCAGAAGTGTGAGATGGTCGAGAATATACTTCGGTGTCCTGTTATATTTTAGATAGCAAGGAGCAGACGGCTGCGTTTATTAAACTCCACCGAAACAATCTGTAAATTTCATTAAAATTTAATAAACTATCATCTTGTCTTTATTTTTAGTTAGCACATACCTTAAACACTTAAAGCTGTAAGCTAATGATAGTTATATAAGAGCAGATGCATGCTGATGCAATAAGCTGTAGGTTGTACGTCCAATGGATGCATGATCTGATTAGTCGACTAATCGCAAAAATAATTGGTGACTAGTCGACTATCAAAGTAATCGTTTGTGGCAGCCCTATTTAGCAGCGAGAAAATTTTACGACTGCACTTGTCAGACAGCAGGCATCTATTCACGATACCATGCTGGAATTCACAGAGCTCCTGAGAGCGACACATTTTTTCAGAAATGTCTGTCGAAGCAGTCTGCATGGCTAGGTGCTTGATTTTATACACCTGTGACCTGGTCACTAATACAACCTTACATTCTAACAATGAAGAGCTAAATTTACCTGATCTTTTCTTTGGATGGTCTGGAGTGGAGGTAGGAGAGGGTGGGGACATCATTGCACTACTGGCAGTTATATCTAATAAACATTCACGTAAAACAGCATTAAAATTTAATAATAGCCATACATAGCTCCATATGCATGTGTCTGTGTGACATTGGAGTGTAAAGTCAAAGAAAGTGAAATTTACCTTGTTGTATTTGTGGAGGGTCACTAGTTTGGCTATTGTCACTACTTGACAAAGAACCTGTTGAGTACAAGAGCGAAACACATTTACAAGAAATAAAAAACAAATCTTATGAATGTATGTAAACATCTTAACTGTACTCTAGTAATAATCATTTTTGGGCACGTTACTCTGAAAAAGTAATTAATTATAGTTACTAGTTACTTCTTCAAAAAAGTAGCTGAGTTAGTAACTGAGTTACAATATTCTAAAAGTAATTAATTACTTGAAAAGTAACTATTGCGTTACTTTAAAAAAACGTTTAACCCTCTGTGGTCCATTTTGACTACTTTTGATTTGACCTCTACATTTTACCTTTAAAACTATGTACTTTGCCTTGTTTGGTATCATTCTTTTCAGCACAACCTCAAATGTCTGAATTTACAGTTATGTTTTCATTTTGACATACTGTATTAACAAAATTGATCTAAAACCAGACAAAAAACATAAAATCCGAGTAGAAAAAGTGATATTTTTTACTGTAACAACCACAAACATTTTTCTGCTGTCTTTCTCTCTCTCTCTCTCTCGCCGTCACTCCTGAAACTTCCCCCTCTTCCTAAACAACCAAATTTCATGTTGCCATATCATTTTTTGATTGGTTGACATGGTACAGTTTTCCACCAACACCAACGGGCTGTTTTTTGTGGGGGGTTTTTTTTTTTTGCTCATAAGCAGAGAGTGCTTGCTAGCGCTGTCCTTAGACAGTAAACGTGATGAAACTATTGAGGAAAAAATGCCGCGTATATATTGTTTATCATGACTCTGGTTTTACGTGGCCTATCAACACAATTTAAAAACTGGTATATATCACCTTGTTGCTTTGTAATCTTGAAGTGGTCATGTGATTGGCTTACCACAACTACTTTATTCTTCCTCAGTCAAACAGCAGCACTCATGCGATTGTTTTGCCCCCTTAGCTCCAGGTGTTGTGCCAAAAAGTGATCGTCTGCCAGAAAGTGATTGCCGCGCAGCTGCATAAAGCTGTTGCGCCCAGATTACTTACAGCTACTTCTGTGCAACTGATATAAGGTGAGGTAAGCTGAAGACAGCTTCAACCGTCTGTTTAAAAGTACTAAAGCGACCGCAAAGCATTTTCTTGTTAGTAACGGTAACGGCATTGTAACGATAGGAATAGTAATTAGTTAGATTACTCGTTACTGAAAAAAGTAACGCCGTTATTCCCGTCACTGGTAATAATTTACCATATAGTCATATACCATAGTTATATACTATATGTAAGGGGATTCTGCAAATCATTTACACTTTGTTGTAATACCACTAAAAGTTGACTGTGGAACATTTAGCAGCAAGAAAATTTTATGACTGCACTTGTCAGACAGCAGGCATCTATTCACGATACCATACTGGAATTCACAGAGCTCCTGAGAGCGACACATTTTTTCAGAAATGTCTGTAGAAGCAGTCTGCATGGCTAGGTGCTTGATTTTATACACCTGTGACCATGGAAGTGATTAGAACACCTGAATTCAATCATCTGGATGGGTGAGTGAATACCTTTGGCAATATAGTGTGTATAAGAGTGTACTGAGTTAGATTTTTGAGATTTTTTAACATATAATAAGTGAATATTGAATATTGGCTGGAGTTGGAAACTATAACACCTGGTCAGTAATACAACCTTACATTCTAACAGTGAAGACCTAAATTTACCTGATCTTTCCTCTGGATGGTCTCGAGTGGAGGTAGGAGAGGGTGGGGACATCATTGCACTACTAGCAGTTATATCTAATAAACATTCACGTAAAACAGCATTAAAATTTAATAATAGCCATACATAGCTCCATATGCATGTGTCTGTGTGACATTGGAGTGTAAAGTCAAAGAAAGTGAAATTTACCTTGTTGTATTTGTGGAGGCTCACCAGTTTGGCTATTGTCACTACTTGAAAAAGATCCTGTTGAGTACAAGGGCATAACACATTTACAAGAAATAAAAAACAAATCTTATGAATGTATCTAAAACTCTTAACTGTACTGTAGTAATAATTTACCATATAGTCATATACCATAGTTATATACTATATTTAAGGGGTTTCTGAAAATCTATCCTGTGAATGACAACATAGCAGAATTTCGACAGACTTTTCCTTTTCCATGTGTTTGTGATTCATGTACAAAATTTAACACTAGAAAGCAGACTGTGAACGTAACACCAGCGGATTTTGTGGCAGGAACATAAATCAGATATAATTTCACAAATGTCTGCTGTTTGTAAGAACAATTCTAACCAGTGAGAAATACATAAAATCAATTGAAGGTAAGCCCACAGCATTTCAATTACTGACTAAAATAATGGATGCCTAATCTGTCAAGACATGGAGAGAATGACATGTTAATTGAAACTTCATGTCTCTGTTATTTCCATTCTGCGGATTCATGTAAAAATAGATGTTAAAACAAACAAGACTGAGCCGTGGTCAGATTCCATTCAGTATTGAAGACACTACTTATGCATATTCAGCATAAAAAGACTGGATCATATAAAAAGCTTTACTTACATTAGGCTAAAGTTTGCTACCTTCTATTATTGCTTTGAATCTGCACTCATGAAATTAAGACACATTAATATTAGGCTTTAAAAAATGGATTAAAACCTTTGTCCTGGTCCTGCGATGGTTGAGATTTCCTGAAGTCCTCCAGTAGATTGATATGTGCATCAAGGAAATCTTGCACTTTATTCACTTGGATCTTCGTTTCCTTCAACATTTTCAGGTAATTGGTCAAGACTCCATTTTCGGTTAAGGCAGCTGGATGGAAAGTTTAAAGTTATGTATAAGAATCTGCATGTCATATTTTAAAACTGCCCCGAAACATCCTAAATGCATCCATCCATCTTTTTTCTTCCGCTTATCCAAATCCATCAAATGGAAAAGTAGCAGGCCTGTACTTACCCCTGAGAGATTCATGTGGGATGAAGTCCTTGAATTCTTTTATGAGGATATCAATTGGTTTCTGAAACAAAGAAAAATAAATAAAAGTGTTTATTGTCCAAATGTGACTTTTAATATGTGTTACACACCTCCATCTCAGTCTCTCTCCTCTCAGTTATACACAGCTTGCTTACTTACCTGCGTCTGTATTATATCAAAGATTTTCCTTATCCGTTTGAAATTTTCAACTCCAGGGAACAGCTCACCCGCTTCTTGTACAGTCAGTAACTGGAGATCTGAGTCAGCTCTCAAACCTGCGTCTGAAAGATCAGATCTGTTATTGATCAAATAGTCTCCTGATTATACAAATTAAAGTTATTATTGTTTGTTGTTGTGATTTGGCGCCGTATAAATGAAATTGAATTCAATTGAAATAACATTCAATTTGTGGTTCTGTTGATTTTTTTCTTGTTAGTTTGCGGCATAAACGACAGTCCAGTGGTTTCTGACACCTGGACTACCGCTGCAACAATGAAGCCTACTTACTGTAATATATTTATGTATATATACATATTATTTATTATTTATTTAGTGTAGGATTAATATTCTCAAAACACTGCCACTTACGTTCCAGTACAGAGGCTGCTGCTTCATCCTTGCGTCTTATTTCCTTAAGCAAAATATCCATGATTTCATCTGCAGAAAAGAAGAAAAAAAGTCAGAGAATATGGAGGTTGGACATTTCACATACTGTATAGTTCCTGTTTCTGTTCTTCTGTTGGATCATTATGACATCTGAACAACATGGAAACAGACCTGCTGTACAAGCTGAGCCTGCAGGAGCAAAAGAGAAGATGCTAGGATGAAAAAAAAACCCTAAATACTTTCAGATGTAGATATTGTTGATCGTGTTGTCAGTCTAGCCTAGCTTGATCACAAAACGTCCATCGTTTACAGTCAAAGAAACTGGACTGACTGAACTATTTGGTCACGCAATGAGGTGGCAGGTGCTCTAAATAACCACTGGTAATTGGAGCGCACAAGCAGCCCCGTCCACTATGACCACTAAAGAAAAGTCTAGTCATAAAATATCCAAAGTCATGCACTCTGTAAAGATACATATAATTTTTACACTAAGTTATACCTATATCTATATATCTATACACATATATACATATATATATATATATATATATATATATATATATATATATATATATATATATATATATATATTAAAAACAAATCCCCCGCTCCGCCCTGCAGACGGTCTAGCTGAAGCTCGGGTCCTCTACCAGAGGCCTGGGAGCTTGAGGTTCCTGAGTTGTTCCTAGGACTGCCCTCTTCTGGACAGAGCTCTCCGATGTTGTTCCCGGGATCTGGTGGAGCCACTCGCCTAGCTTGGGAGTCACCGCACCTAGTGCTCCGATAACCACGGGGACCACTGTTACCTTCACCCTCCACATTTTCGCGAGCTCTTCTCTGAGCCCCTGGTATTTCTCGAGCTTCTCGTGATCCTTCTTTCTGATGTTGCTGTCATTGGGAAGCGCTGCATCTATATGGCTGTCTTCTTCTTATATATACATATGTACCTTGCAGATGTAATCCACAAGGTGTAGTGTTCATGGGAACTTTTGTGTATTCTTCCAGAAACACATTTGTGAGGTCAGACACTGATGTTGACGAGAAGGCCTGATTCCCAGTCTCCAGTCTAATTAATCCCAAAGTGTGCTGTAGGGTTGAGGTCAGAACTCTGTACAGGCCAGTCAAGTTCTTCCTCATCAATCTGGCTAATCGATGACTTTATGGACTTTGCTTTGTGCACGGGTGAGCAGTCATGTTGGAACAGGAAGGGACCATTACTGACTAAAAAAATTGATGCCTGTTAATCTGTCCATGACATGGACAGAATGACATGTTAATTGAGACTTCATGTCTCTGTTATTTCCATTCTGTAGATTCATGTAAAAGTTGATGTAAAAGCAAACAAGACTGAGCCGTTGTCAGATATTGTGTCCATTCAATATCAAAGACATGGCTTACGCAAATTCAGCATAAATGGACTGGATCATATAAAAAGCTTTACTTATGTTAAGTTGAAGTTTTAAAACCCTCTATTAAAGCTTTAAATCTGCACTCATTAAATTATGAAGCATTAATATTAGGTTAAGAAAAAAACTGGATTAAAAACCTTTGTCCTGGTCCTGCGATGGTTGAGATTTCCTGAAGTCCTCCAACAGACTGATATGTCGATCAAGGAAATCATTATTCATTTGGGTCTTCATTTCCTTCAACATTTTCAGGTAGTCCACCAAGACTCCATTTTCGGTTAAGGCAGCTGGATGGAAAGTTTTGTATGAATTATAGTTATAGTTTGTATAAGTTATGTACAAAAATATGCATGCCATACTTTAAAACTGCACTGAAAGATCCTAAATCCATCCATCCATTTTCTTCCGCTTATCTAAATCCATCAAATGGAAAAGGCAACAATGTTAGCAGGCCTGTACTTACCCCTGAGAGATTCATGTGGGATGAAGTCCTTGAATTCTTCTATGAGTACATCAATTGGTTTCTGAAACAAAGAAAAACAAATAAAAGTGTTTATTGTCCGGACCTCTCCGAATCTCTCTCCTCTCAGTTATACACAGCTTGCTTGCTTACCTGCTTGTGTATTATATAAAAGATTTTCCTTCTCAGTTTGACATTTTCAACTCCAGGGAACAACAAACCCAGGTTGTGTAAAGTCAGTAACTGGAGATCTGAGTCAGCTCTCAAACCTGCCTCTGAAAGAGCAGATTTGTTATTGATCAAGTAGTCTCCTGATTATACAAATTAAAGTTATTATTGTTCGTTGTTGTCACGGCCAGGCGGATCAGCTGCACGCTGATCAGCACTCTCTCTGTTTCTCTCTCTTCCTCTCTCTCTCCGCTTCTCTCTCGCCGGGGCGGAACTCACTGTGGGTTCACGCCCTCGGCCCACGCCCTCGGTAGATGAGACACCTGGGTCTCATTAAGGTGATCAGCATTTAAGCCAGGAGGTGACTGCTGTTCGTCGCTGGATCGTTGTCTACCACGCGTTAGTGAAGCCAAGCTACAGCAAGTTAGTTAAGAGTGTTTTCCTGTGTGCGTCGTACTTAACCCTGTCTCCCTGTCTACAGAGCTCCCTGGATTTTCCCCCCGTGTGATTCCCGTGTGGCAGTGTCGGAGTGTGAGCCTGTGATCGTGTGAGTGGATATTCTGAAGAACGCGTGCTTTCCCCTGGACTTCCCTGGAGACCCCTTCTCCCCTCACTCAGCTGTATATAGCACCCCCCACACATTCTTGTATATACACCTGGTGCATTGTAAATAAACCCTTCTTGTGAGCATCAGAACCGGAGTCCTGCGCTTGAGTCCTCCTCCAAACCGTAACAGTTGTTGTGATTTGGCGCTGTATAAATAAAACTGAATTGAAATAACATTCAATTTGTGGTTCTGTTGGCTTTTTTCTTGTTATGCCGGGCTCACACTGTGCGATTTTTGACCCATTTTGAGCCGATTTTTGAGTCGTGCGACTGTTTTGGCAATCGGCCCGAGTTTGTCCTTCATCGTGCATCGTGTAGTGTACGTGGGGTAACGAGAAGCGATTAACACCTCACGACCAGCTCCCGATCATCAATCGCTTGGTCGGGAGGATGTCAGCGAAAAAGACGGCGCAGCACGGCAGTGCAGCGTGTGATCTGGACACAAGCGATGGAGGCACAACTTGTAGAACTTTGGAAAGCTCACCCGAGCCTTTTCGATGTGGCCTCACAAAATTATCACGACCACAACAACCGTGAAAATAGTTGGACTACACTGCTGCTCAATCACAGCTGCCTGATCAATGTTTTTCATAAAGTTGATGGTGGTGGTGTGAGTCTGTGTGAGTGAAAGACAGAGAGGGAGAGCAAGCGGCAGAATTTCTGTTATAACTTTCATTTTATGAACGCACAGTTTGAGCACTCAGGTCGCATCAGAGCATCGGGCCGTATAGTGTGAGACCCTGCATCGTGACCTATGAACTTCTAACCCCTGCAAGTCAATCGTACAGTTTGAGCAGGAGCTGAATCGCGCGACTGAAAAAATCGCACAGTGTGAGCCCGGCATTAGTTTGCGGCAAAAACGACAGTCCAGTGGTTTCTATACTCATTTGTTGCAACAACGGAGCGTACTCACTGTAACTATACATATATATATATATATATATATATATATATATATATATATATATATGCATAAATATTTACATCTTATTTACTCTAGTAGTGTAGGATAAATATTTTCAAAACACTGCCACTTACGTTCCAGTACAGAGGCTGCTGCTTCATCCTTGCATCTTATTTCCTTAAGCAAACCATCCATGATTTCACCTGCAGAAAAGAAGAAAAAGTCAGAGAATACGGAGGTTGGACATTTCTCATACTGTATAGTTCCTGTTTCTGTTCTTCTGTTGGGTCGTTATGACATCTGAACAACATGGAAACAGACCTGCAGTGCAAGCTGAGCCTGCAGGAGCAAAAGAGAAGACGCTGGGATGAAGAAAAAAAAAAAACCCAAATGTACTTAGTCTAGCCTAGCTTGACCACAAAAACACCCACCATTTACGGTGAAAAGAAAGTGAAAGTAGACTGTTTGATCACGCTGTGATGTCGCAGGCGCTTTAAGTAACCATTGGTTATTGGAGCACATCAGCAGCCCGCCCACTATGACTGCCAAGGAAAGGTCTGGGTCCTAAAATAACCAAAGTCATCTGGGAAATTGTATATATATTTATATTTAACATTTTGGCACAACGCACAGTACCAGCACCATGTCACGTAATGTAATCATGTAATGTGTGTCATTTTTAAAACTCTCAAAGTCGCTGTAACAGTTAAGTAAGGGCTTTATTGTTTCAGTCGAGTCCCACAGCATCCGTCTAAAGTTTGTGTTACAGAGCGAGACTAAAAGAGCCCAGTATGCAAACACTTAAAAACCCCAGCAGGGTGCAGCAGTGCAGGTTTTCTTTGCCAGTGCAACCTGCAATACATGTCAGACACTGCAATACATCTCAGTGCAGGCTTACACAGTAAAATGTGGACTCCAAAAGAACACTAAAGGGTGTTAATTTGAAAAAGAAGAGCGACAAAACTAAGAAATGATTTCCTTTGTATCATGTGCTGGCAGGATATGTAAAGGTGAGGAACCGTTAGTATTACGTTAGTTCTCCGCTCATTAAGCTGTTTAATATTAGTAATATTATTTTGAATTGTTTTTAAATGTTAAAAAAAAATTCCATGATTTTTTGGTAGTCAAACAACAATGCCTACTGCACGGGTAGCATGTGTGTGCTCACTCTGTCCTCAGAGCGAGTTTCACCAACAGTTGAATTCGTACTTCACTCTCTTTGTATGTCTGCAGAGAGCTGAGAGATAAAGAGAAGCTATCTTGAAGCCAGAAGCAGCAGCGTGTTTGTCTTTGTGGCTATATAGCTCATGTCTCAGTCTTACTTAGTGGTCTCATTTACAGCCATCAAGACGACATCTAATCTGTTTGATTCCAAATAAGTAAGTAATGATTCATTTTGAATAAATAAAAGAGCAATGAGTGGGGAAACATGTATTTAATAATGTGAAAAAATGAAGATGCCAAAAATGTGCAACTGCAGAGCACTTTGAGACCCAAGAAGTGTATCACACAGAAAAGGAGATTATTAAATATGTTTTTATTTTAAGAAAGTATGGTTAATGGTATTAGATTTGAACCTTTTGTCAAAAATACTGCGAAGTATAAGAACACAAAGGCGTGGATTCAGAGGCTGGTGACTGCTGTCTGTATATCCTGCAGATGACACAAGGAGATGCAGTTTCTAAAAGTGTGCGTCTTTAAAACAAATCAAACTGACATAAACTCAGCATTTCTGCTCAAATCTCAAATTCCTCTTGAACTTAACTTCAAAAATTCTTGCCGAGCAAAGTCTGCAATCATGCGACCTGCCTTCATTTAAAGCCAAATCATCGAGCCACCAGACAAACTGATCCATGAAATAATTGCAAAAAATTCACATTTTTTGAATATTGAGAGTTTTTTAACTTTAGGACAAAACATTAAAAAATAATGTAATATAATTTTTCATATGAGATTTCATTTGTATCATATTTGCTACATCTAGCTTCTTTTTTTTTTGCAATTTATTGTTTAAAATTGTATTGCACAATATATTTAGCTTTTTCAGGGGGGAAATATAACAGTGATGTAGAATTCAAATCAAATCAAATCAAAGCACTTTTATTGTCACGTCACATAACTGATACACTGGTACAGGACATGTGAGTGAGATTCTGGTGTGCGAGCTTCACAAGCAACAGTGGTATGGAAAAATACAAGAAACATAAGAAACAAGTCAAATATAAGAAGAGGAATGTACAATTATAAGAATGTATGCACATTACTAGTATGTATGCCATGTCTGTCTGTCTGTCTGTCTGTCTGTCTGTCTATCTATCTATCTATGTGTGTGTGTGTGTGTGTGTGTGTGTGTGTGTATATACATATATGTTAAATATACATAGGTCAGCAGTTTGAGTACTGTGCAAAAGAAATGGCATATATGTACAATATGAGAGTGTATAGTGTTGACGTTCCGGTAGGTGAGAGTGAGGTGTCTATGAAGTGTCACTGTTCAGCAGTCTGGTGACCTGATAGAAAAGCTGTCCCTCAGTCTGCTGCTTCTCAGGCACTGTTTCTTGTAGATGTCCTGGAGGGAGGGAAGCTCACCTCCAATGATCCTTTCAGCACATCGCACCACTCAAAAACTCACAAAATCTCATATATCAAATAATCTACTAATAAACAGACTTGGGATTAAGGGGTGAATAACACAATGCTAAACTAAGAAACAGGCCATTTATGTTAAATTAATTTGCCTTTACTAGTATATGGGGAAGATCACCTCCAGAACACGGTTCCTCAGTATTGGTGCCCCTCAAGGCTGTGTCCTCTCACCACTATTGTTCTCCCTCTACACCAATGACTGCACCTCCAAGAACTTGGCTGCAACTCCTGATTTTTGCAGATGACACCGCCGTCATTGGCCTCATTCAGGATGGTGATGAGTCTGCATATTGACAGGAAGTTGAGCGGCTGGTACTCTGGTGCAGTCAGCACAACCTGGAGGTGAACACACTTAAGACTGTAGAGATGATAGTGGACTTCAGGAGACATTAGTGGTGCAACGGATCAAAAATCTCACGGTTCGGATCGGATCATGGTTTTAAGTCACGGATAGGATCAATTTTCAGATCAGCAAAAAAAGAAAAAAAGACAAAATTTTAACATTTACTTATTAACTTATTTAAGTATTTTTTGCCTATTAAAAACATTCAACTCAAGACTCATTCCATACAATTATATAAAAACAAATTAAGGTGCAGTATAGGGCAGTACAGGGCTTTGGATCTACCACTCCGCTGTGATATAATGAGCGGTCACGGTCACGTAGCTTTCCGCTGACCTGGAGGTCCACCCATTTGTAGTTGGGCAACAAAAGATGCCTGGGACAGTTCAGCCATAACTTTAAACTTTTCCTGCTCATACATGCCTGGGTACGATCTTGTCACTGAAGTGGACGCGCAACGGGATATCATAGCGTGGCTCAAGCACGTTCATCATAGTTTAAACCCCTTGTTTTGCACAAGGGAATACGGCCTCCCGTCTGCAGCTAAACACCCCAGTAGCTTTTGTAACAGCTTTAGCCCGGTCAGATTGGGGAACAAAGGGCTGCTTAATGCCGCAAACTCCTCTGCTCCTCCACTTGGACCGCTAGCGCTGGCCATAACTATCGCTTGACAGACTGACCACGCGCACCATACACATACTTTTTTTTTCTTTTTCGAATCTTCGGATCACGTGTGTCCCGTGGAGTGGGATCGGTTCAGATTACGGATCAACCGTGATCCGTTGCACCACTAGTAGACATCCCTCAATACTGCTCCCTCTCACATTATCAGACAGCCCGGTATCTACTGTGGAGATTTTCAAGTTCCTGGGTACCACCATCTCCCAGGACCTGAAGTGGGAGACTAACATCTCCTCCATCCGCAAAAAGACACAGCAGACGTTGTACTTCCTGAGACAACTGGGGAAGTACAGTCTTCCACAAGAGCTGCTGATCCAGTTCTACACTGCAGTCATTGAGTCTGTCCTGTGCTATTCCATCACAGTTTGGTATGGAGCAGCCACTAAACAGGACAGGTCCAGACTGCAGCGGACTGTACGGGTAGCGGAAAAGATTATCGGCGCCCCTTGCCCTCCATCCAGGACTTGTAATGGGCAGGGAAAATCGTTACAGATCCCTCACACCTTAGACACAGACTTTTTCACCTGCTGCCTTCTATAAATTACACTGGAACACAGTGCAGTTTCTGATAGTTCATCTTCATTTAAATGATAAAGTTTACACCACTGTTGTGTCCACATACTATTGCATTTGTTCTGTGATGCATTTACCAGAAGCGCTAGAGGGCGCTAGTGAGTATGTTGTTGTTGTTGTGGCTTTTGAGAAGAAGAAAAGAAAAAATAAAGAAAGGAGTTATCTCCGGTGATCCTCTGTTCCTACCTGCGTGTGTGTGTAATGCCTGCTGAACTTACACCATACAACAAGTGGCGACGAGAGTAGTGGTGATTCAGTCATGGCTCTGCTCTCTTTGCAACCCCCGGCTGTGTTCCTGGATTGTCCAGGCGAACCGAAAATTCCATTTACTGCGTGGAAAAAGTTGTTTGATAACTACATGCTTGCGATCGGGGGTGATGACTTTGCTGCGGAGAGGAAGAGGGCCCTGCTCATTCACTGCTTGGGAACGGAGGGACAACGAATCTACAGCGCCTTGCCACTCGCTACGGATGATTACGAGGGATCCGTAAAGGCTCTGGAAACGTACTTTCATCCTAAAGTCAATGTTGTCGCCGAGAGATACCGCTTCAGGCAACGAGCTCAAGCTGTCGGTGAGTCTACAGATCACTACGTCGCAGCACTGCGTGAGCTCGTAAAACAATGTAAGTTCGGAGCTATGGAAAATGAAATGTTACGGGATCAACTTGTAGAGAAGACAAATAATGCTCGTATACGTGAAAGACTGCTAATGGAGGAGGATTTGACCCTTGATAGAGCTTTGGAAATTGCTAGGCGTACAGAGGCTGCAATAGCTGATGCAAAGGCCATTGCTGTTGGTGAAACAAAGCCTGTTGCCGCTGTTCAAGTACAAAAGAAGATGCGCAAGCCAAAATACAAAGCAGCTAAAAAAGCGGATACAGCTCTGACGTGCTACCGTTGTGGTTCAGCTGATCACAAAGCCAATGATAAATCCTGCCCCGCAAAAGACTGCAAATGTAATACTTGTGGGAAAATCGGACATTTTTCGAGAGTGTGTAAATCTTCCCATAAGCCTGTTAATGAAGTGACTGTGCCTGAAATGTGTGTTTTAACTGTTGACAGTTGTGTCAGTAGTGATCCAGCTAAACTGATGTGCACTGTTACTGTCACTGTACCAAATACTGCACAGGCATGTACTGTTAAACTACTAGTAGACACAGGATCTGGTGTTTCTATACTGCCTGAACATGTTTACAGCACAAACTTTGGCTCAGTTAAGTTAAGTAATCCAGCTGTTCAGCTTATTACATATTCAAAAGAGAAACTGGATGTATTAGGATGTCTTAGAGCTGACATTACTTACAATGGCAAGAGTGCCTCCACAGATCTCTACATTGTGAGAACAGGAACACCCATACTGGGTATGGACTTGGTCACTGCCCTCCAGCTACACATAAAAGGGGGACAATTAGTCCTTGAGAGTCCCAAGGTCTGTGCTACACTTCAGCAAACCTCTGCTCTGCCCGCTCACTGCAAACAGGAATGTGAGTCTCCATCTGCATTTGGATGTGCAAAGGACTTTGTACATAAAGTGAAGGTGCGACCTGAAGTGAAGCCAATACAGCAGAAACTTCGACGCTTACCCCTGTCAGTCCGCGAGGCTGTTTCCGCAGAACTCAAGAACCTTGAGGAACATGGCATCATAGAGAAAATTGATGCATCTGAATGGGTCTCCCCGATTGTAGTCACTAGAAGGAAGACTGGTGGCATACGCATGTGCGTTGATTTGAGAGAACCTAACAAAGCGGTGGTCGTTGACAGTCATCCCTTGCCACTGATAGAGGACATACTGTCTGAGCTGCGTGGGGCTGTCATGTTCTCCACCCTGGATCTTAAATCCGCCTACCATCAGCTGACACTACATGAAGAGAGTAGAGGGCTCACTGCTTTCATTACACATGAAGGACTGTACCAGTACTGCAGAGTCCCCTACGGGTTGAGTTCAGCGCCTGCAGTGTTCCAAAAGATGATGACACAAATCCTACGTGGCCAGAAAGGGGTGCAATGCTATCTTGATGATGTCATCATATATGGGACTTCAGAAGCCGAACATGAGGCCAACCTGCGTGCTGTGTTACACAGAATCAACAATGCAGGACTGAAACTCAATGTGGACAAATGTCAACTCCGTCAAACTACTCTGAGCTTTCTGGGTCAAAAGATTGGTCCAGAAGGTCTGCTGCCAGATGACTCTCATGTCACTGCTATCCTGCATGCTCCGCCCCCTACTGATCCTGCAACCCTGCGCTCATTTCTTGGCTTGAGTGCATGGTACAGCAAGTTTGTGCCAAATTATGCGACTGTTGTTGAACCTATGAGAGCTCTTCTGCGTAAGGACTGTTCATTCCACTGGAACAAAGCAGCTCAAGTAGCATTTGATCAAGTCAAGCAGTTAATCGTGCACAGCCCTGCTCTGGTGATGTTCGACCCCAGTAAGCCAACCATAGTCTCGACAGATGCCTCAGACTACGGCGTAGGTGCTGTTTTGACTCAACTTGATGGTAATAATGCAGAACAGACTGTTGCATTTGCCTCTCGGAGCCTGTCTGATGCAGAGAGGAAATACTCAATCGTCGAGAAGGAAGCCCTAGCTTGCGTCTGGGCTGCTGAAAAATGGCGCACATGGCTCTGGGGCAGAAAATTCCTCCTACGAACAGATCACCAAGCACTCACAACACTGCTGACTACTAAGGGCAATAACAGAGCTGGTCTACGCATAGCCAGATGGTCAGCTCGTCTGTTGGAGTTTGACTATGAAGTGGAATATAGAACCGGGTCATTGAACCATGTTGCTGACTGTCTTTCTAGGCTCCCGCTTCCCGAGACAGACATGGCATGTGCAGGGGATGTGGAGTCAGTTGCAGCCATCCTCACTGATCTGAGTGCTGTGTCTGAGGATGACTTCCAGTCAGCGTGCAAAGCCTGTCCAGTGTTCACAAAGCTCCGTGTGCAGATACAGAAAGGCTGGCCTGCAAGGAAGACGTCACTGGAACCTGACTTACAGCCGTACTTCCCAATCCGCCATGAACTTGCGGTCATGAACGAGTGTATCGTCAGAGGTACACATCGATTGCTAGTGCCTGAGTCGTTGCAGAGAAAACTCACTGATATAGCTCATGAAACTCACCAAGGCATTGTACGTACCAAACAACGCCTGAGGGAATTGTACTGGTGGCCCAAAATGGATTGTCACATAGAGACAATGATAAAGAACTGTGCAACATGCAGACAGAATGACAAGTCCACTGTCACCCATGATGCTCCACTTCAACCCATTCCTTTCCCAGCTGCCGCTTGGGAAAAGGTGTCTGTGGACATCATAGGCCCTTTTGAAATAGCCCCTTCTGACTGTAGATTTGCCATCACATTGGTAGACTATTTTAGTAAGTGGCCTGAAGTAGCTTTTGCTCCCCGAGCTGATGCAGCTACTATTATTCAGTTCCTTTCTGTAGTTTTCTCTCGTGAAGGAAATCCAAAGACATTGATAAGTGACAATGGCTCCCAATTTCTCTCTGCTGAGTTCGCTGACTTCCTCAAAAGCAGGGGAATCCAACACCTGAGATCCTCAGTGTATTACCCAAGAGCTAATGGGGAAGTTGAGAGATTTAATAGATGCGTTAAAGATTGCCTACAGACTGCTTCAATTCAAGGACAACCCTGGAAGTCGTTCCTGAGAACTTACCTGATGGATTACAGAGCAACACCTCATTCAACAACTGGAGTTTCCCCTTCAGAACTGCTCCACGGACGACGAATGAGAACAAAGTTACAGGTAATGGATATGCCTGTTCCTCAGACAGAGAGGCATACCATGTGCGAAAGAGTTAAGAATAAGCAAATGAAAATGAAAGAATACACCGATGCTCGCAGACACGCCAAACTGTCCAACTTCCAGCCTGGTGACAAGGTACGGGTTAGGAAGCCATGGAAGGTAAAGAAAGGCGAGTTAAAGTTTTCTAAACCAAGGACTGTCATGACAAGGAAAGGACCAAATACTTATTTGCTGGATGATGGAAGGACCTGGAACGCCTCACACTTATCTGCTCTGTCAGAGCTGAACACAGGTACTGAATCTGACACAACAATGGACTGTCATAAACCAGGAACTGATCTAGCATCTAACTCTGATGAGTCTGATAGTAGGCTTAGGCCCACCAGGATGAGGAATCCACCTTGCTGGACCCAAGACTTTGTCATGGGGAAGTGAATGTTATAGAGTACTGTGAAATATGTTAAATGTGTATTAGGTGACATACATCAGAATGATGAAGTCAGGTTCATGTAAGAAATCCTTGTTCAAAGGGGGAAGATGTTGTGTCCACATACTATTGCATTTGTTCTGTGATGCATTTACCAGAAGCGCTAGAGGGCGCTAGTGAGTATGTTGTTGTTGTTGTGGCTTTTGAGAAGAAGAAAAGAAAAAATAAAGAAAGGAGTTATCTCCGGTGATCCTCTGTTCCTACCTGCGTGTGTGTGTAATGCCTGCTGAACTTACACCATACAACAACCACCCATAAGGCAAAAAAAATGTTTCAATCTTACTATGTAGCGCCAGAGCTCATTCTGCTATAACTGCTAATAAGCTACTTAATACACTTTATACAGTAGGCATTTTAGTGAGACTTTAAAGCATTAGATTAAAAAATAAGTTAATGAGAACATTTAAATTATTCTGCTTTGTTATGATATAGTTTCCCCCTTTGGGGGAAACAGAACTAAAAAAGCACAGATATTATGATCACTTATGTATCATTTGGTTTTCTACTTATAAAATCTTTTCCATTTCCATCTATGATCTTTTTAAAGTGTTTGAATCTATATAGTTTATGAATACTTGTCAAGTGTGGGCTTTGCATTACAGTCTTAATCTACTTTCAGGTGTTTTTGTACAGAATATAGAAACTAAAGACAGAAATATTAGCTGAACCAGTGCTGTTCCATAGAACAGGCTATAGTGGATTATCATTACACTGGTGTTTTGACGTGTTCAGGATTCCAGAATCACTGAAAATAGATTACTAATAATAATAATAATAACAACAATAATAATAATGATCAACAAGGCACCAGGGAAACAAAACGATCCATCATTCAAAAATAAACCAAAATATGAGAACTAAAAATACTGGGTCAAAACTGACCCAGAACCGTGACAATCTTATCTTAAACCCTGACTTTATTTGTGTGTTGTTTTTTTTTTTTCAGTTGTATTAGATAAAGTCCTGACTGGTGTACAACCACACAAAAACTAATATGTCATGTCATGTTTTCACATTCTTTTAGACTTGAACTGATGATAAACACACAGACAGTACAGATGGAGACAAATCAAGATAAACTGTACTTGTTTTTTACTGTTTCTTCCACTTAAAGCTGAAGCTGACACAAGCTATTATAGTTTCTTTTACTTGTAGTTGCAGGCATTATACTTTCATTGATTCATTTTTTTTCAGTGAATTTTGAAACCAGGAAACTTAACCAACTCTGATTATCTCCACTTGTACTTTCAGTTATGTCAACACCGTAATTCAATAATTCTGTTTGTATCTTGGAGATGGCATCATTATTTTCCTGACATGGCAGCAATCCAGGGACCTTCTCATGGTAGAAAACATGAACACACAAAACGACCTTACAAGAATCCTTCCATGTTTTCGCTGAGGATACAGATCTGGCTTCATATGCGTGATGCATCACAACCAGTATGACAGGTTTATCACCTGCAGTACAGAAAACAAAAAACAAACAAACAGCTGATTAAGTATAAATAATAATGAGGTCTCGTCACAAACCACATAAGATTAAGGATCATAAAGCCTCATATTTTCGTTAACCACATAAATATTAGCCGTCATTCATGTGGATTTGTCGGTTTGACTTTAAAATCATCATTAGGTACTTTAAGTTCATATTCTCAACCCCCAAAATGTAAATCATTAAAAGCTTGACTGAGCATTTTTCTCTGAAACATGGATGACCAATTAAATTCTTTTTCTTACCTGTGACTTGGGCCATGGCTGCCTCAACATCTGTCCCCGTACGTGAAACAACAGGACAGAAGACGATGATGACCTCACCATCGTCCTCATTGAGCAACTTCAAAATTCTATCCCCGCTTGAAGTTGTTACTCTGTCCAGTAGCTGCTTATCGGCATCAAAGGTTACTCCGCTGACCACCATCTTGTACGTCACTGTGGTTTTAAAAATAATTGAGCAAGATAACAACACAGTAGAGAAAGATGAAACTTACCGGAATACGGTAGGAATTTATTAAAATAGCATAACCCCCCCCCCCAAAAAAACCATTTTTGGCTAACACTTTCTGAAAATTACTAGCATAAATAAGAGCCCTTTGTGGGATTTTTTTCTATAAATTCTTCAGTTTAATAGATTAATATCTTTAAGCATTTTGGGTTACCCTAATGTAAAATAAATATGTTATAACATTCTAGAAACACTATATGCACTCAGGAAAATATACATTTTACAATATGCAACTAAAATTAAATAAGGGGTTCATGGCTAATTTTAAGGATTTATTTTTCAATACAATTCTTTGAGTTTTAAAAGCATTCATTTATAGAGGAGAAGCACAGCATAAAGATTCTACTTACTTAATATCTAAGAGTGGGTTGAGTTAGATTTTAGATTTTTTTTTTACACACATAGTAAGTGAATATTTAATTCTATTCCAACTAGAGTCGAAAACCTTAAAACAAAGTAATACAACTTATAAAAAGAGTGTCGATACCAGTTTACCTTGTCTTTTCTTTGTCTGGCCATGAGTGGAAGTGATAGAGGGTGCAGAAGGTGTCCTATCTGACAGTCACATAAGACAGCAAAACAGATAAAAAAAAGAAAAAAAAGAAGAAGTATGTCATTGAAGCGTAAACTTTAAAAAGTGAGATTTTTTTATGGAGAGTTAGAAGTTTGGTTACTAAGGAACTTCACTGGACCAGAGGCAGCTGAGGTGCTTAACAGAGAACCTGTTAAATACACAGTTATAATGCATTTACTCCAAATTAAAAAAAACAAAAACAAATGAACGTATAAGTATATGTAAAAATCATAATAAAAGAAACTAAATGTGGGGCCGTCTGAACACATGCAACATTATGCAACTGTAAGAACAGTGTAAGACCTCAGAAAGAACACAACAAGAGTTTGTAGGTATTTGTGAAAGGCATGGTGAAATGACTGAAGGTGAAGAGAAAATCTATCGTGTGATTGGCAATATAGCAGAATTTTGACTAGACAGCAACAATTCTCTGCTTTACATTTTTCACGTGTCTCTGAGTCCTGTGTTTGAAGAACCTCGCTAACTTAACACCAGCTAATTTTGTGGTGGCAACACAAATCAGATTGATCTTTGCAACTGTTTTCTTGATTTAAGCATGCAATCATTTCTTTAAGGCTTTAAATCTAATAATATATTTATTTTATAAATAGGCATTTGAATTATTGAGGGAAAAAAAAGGTTTGTCATGCCTGTTAATTTGGCCCTGCCATGGGCAGAATGACATGTTAAAGAGACTTCATGTCCCTGTTATTTGCATTCTGTGGATTCATGTAAAAAATTAATGTTTTAAAGGCAAACAAGACTGAACAGATATTCTGTCCCAGGACTCTGTCTCCATTCAGAGCCCCATGGCTTATGCATGTACAGCTGAAATGGACTGGAGCAGATGACAAGCTTTATATATATTCTGTAGGTAAAATCTGCAGGTAGGTGTCTGACGTATATTTCAGTCAACGTTGTTGTTGCCTTTGCCACATAAAATTCAGCTGAGAGGGCAAAACCCTTATATGCTTCTTGGTGCCTCATTTAGTTTGCAATATCTTTTTAAGATGTGACGTTTCCACAACAGCATGTCTTCAGCCAGTTACATTCTCTAAAGAAGACAATAAGACGTGAAAAAATATGAAAAAATAAAAACACCTTAGCCTAATCATGTATTTAATAAGCTGTGAATTCACATACATGTTAATAATGAAGAGAGTAAACATCGAATAAATCCTTATACTTACGGTAAGTTGAAGTGTGCTACCCACTGTTAAAGCTTTGAATCTGCACTCATGAACTTAAAACACCTTAATGTTAGGCTAAATATAAAGAACTAAACCTTTGTCTTGGTCCTGCGATGGTTGAGATTTCCTCAAGTCCTCCAGTAGATTGATATGAGCATCAAGGAAACCTTGCACTGTTTTCATTTGGGTCTTCATTTCCTTCAACATTTTCAGGTAATCGACCAAGACTCCATTTTCCGTTAAGGCAGCTGGATGGAAAGTTTAAGGTTATGTATAAAAATCTGCATATCATATTTTCAGTCTGCACGGAAACACCGTAAATCCATCCATCCATCTATTTTCTTCCACTTATCCAAATCCACAAATGCAAGAGCCAACAATGTTAGCAGGCCTGTACTTACCCCTGAGAGATTCATGTCGGATGAAGTCCTTGAATTCTTCTATGAGCACATCAATTGGTTTCTGAAGCAAAAATCAAACACAAGTGTTTATTGTCCAGATCTGACTTTCTATTTGTGTTACACATGTCCATCTGAATCTCTCTCCCATACACAGCTTGCTTACTTACCTGCGTCTGTATTATAGCAAAGATTTCCCTTCTCCATTTGATATTTTCAACTCCAGGGAACAGCTCACCCAGCTCTTGTAAAGTCAGTAACTGGAGATCTGAGTCAGCTCTCAAACCTGCCTCTGAAAGAGCAGATCTGTTATTGATCAAATAGTCTCCTGATTATACAAATTAAAGTTATTATTGCTTGTTGTTGTCATTTGTCGCTGTATAAATAAAATTGAATTGAATTATAATTCAGTTTGTGGTTCTGTTGAGTTTTTTCTTGTTAGTTTTACGGCGTAAACCGTAGTCCAGGTGTTTCTAACACCTATACTCATTTGTTGCAACAGTGGAGCCTACATACTGTAATATATTTATGTATATATTTACATCTTATATACTCTAATAGTGTAGAATAAATATTCTCAAAACACTGCCACTTACGTTCCAGTACAGAGGCTGCTTTTCCATCCTTGCTTCTTATTTTCTTAAGCAAAACATCCATGATTTCACCTGCAGAAAAGAAGAAAAAATCAGTGAAAACAGATGTTGGACATTTCTCATACTGTATAGTTCCTCTTTCTGTTCTCCTGTTGGATTGACATGACATCTAAACAACGTGGAAACAGACCTGCTGCGCCAGCTGGGCCTGCAGGAGCAAAAGAGAAGATGCTAGGATGGAAAAAAAAAACCCTCAATACTGTTAGATGTAGATATTTTTGATCATATCGTCAGTCTATTCTAGCTTGATCACAAAAACGCCCACCTTTTACAGTCAAAGAAAAGTGAAACTAGACTGACTAAACTCTTTGGTCATGCTATGATGTGGCAGGTGCTTTAAGCAACCATTGGTTATTGGAGTACATGAGCAGCCCCGCCCACTATGACCACTAAAAGCCTGGGTCCTAAATATCCAATATCCATGCATTCTGAGTTAAAGGTATATGTCATTTTTACACTAAGTTAAACGAATTTGTGAGGTCAGACGCTGATGTTGGACAAGAAGGCCTGGCTCACAGTCTCCTCTCTAATGCATCCCAAAGGTGTTCTGTTGGGTTGAAGTCAGGACTCTGTGCAGGCCAGTCAAGTTCTTCCACACCAAACTGGCTAATCCACATCTTTATGGACTTGTGCACTGGTGTGCAGTCATGTTGGAGCAAGAAGGGGCCCTCCCCAAACTGTTCCAACAAAGTTGGGAGAATGAAATTATCCAAAATGTCTTGGTTTGCTAAAGCATTAAGAGTTAATGCCAGTTGAACTAAGGGACCAAAAAAAAAAAAAACCCACACCATAATCTCCCTCTCCACCAAACTTCACAGTATTGCACTCAGTGGAGTAAAGCTTGGATCTAGCTGCTTGGCTATGGAAATCCATCCCATGAAGCTCTGTATGCACTGTGCTTGAACTAATCTGAAGTCTGTAGTGATTTACTCTGAAGAGGTTGCCAACTTTCTGCAAACTATGAACATCCGCTAAACCCGCTCTATGATTTTACATAGCCTACCACTTGGTGGCTGAGTTGCTGTCATTCTCAATCATTTCCACTTTGTTATAATGTTGCTAAGAGTTGACTGTGGAATATTTAGCAGCGAGAAAATTTTACGACTGCACTTGGTAGACAGCAGGTGTCTTTTCACAATACCAATTCACAGAGCTCCTGAAAGTGAACTATTCTTTCAGAAATGTCTGTAGAAGCAGTCTGCATGGCTGGGTGCTTGATTTTATACACCTGTGACCATGGAAGTGATTAGAACACCTGAATTCAATCATCTGGATGGGTGAGTGAATACCTTTGGCAATATATTGTGTATAAGAGTGTATTGACCTAGATTTTTGAGATTTTTTAACATATAATAAGTGAATATTGAATATTGGCTGGAGTTGGAAACCATAACAGCTGGTCAGTAATTCAACCTTACATTCTAACAGTGAAGAGCTAAATTTACCTTTTCTTTTCTGTGGATGGTCACCAGTGGAGGTAGTAGAGGGTGGGGGCAGCATTGAACTACTGGTACTTGTATCTAATAAACATTCATGTAAAACAGCATTAAAATTTAATAATAGCCATACATAGCTCCATATGCATGTGTCTGTGTGTGACTGGAGTGTAAAGTAAAAGAAAGTGAAATTTACCTTGTTGTATTTGTGGAGGGTCACCAGTTTGGCTATTGTCACTACTTGACAAAGATCCTGTTGAGAACAAGGGTATAACACATTTACAAGAAATTTAAAAAGAAATCTTATGAATGAATGTAAACATCTTAACTGTACTATAGTAATACTTTACCATATAGTCATATACTATAGTTATATACTATATGTAAGAGGTTTCTGAAAATCTATCCTGTGAATGGCAACATAGCAGAATTTCGACAGACTTTACCTTTTCCATATGTTTGTGATTCATGTACAAAATGTAACACTTGAAGCAGACAGCTAACTTAATACCAGCTGATTTTGTGGCAGGAATATAAATCTGATTAAATGTTTACTGTTTTTATGAACAATTCAAACAAGTGAGAAATACATAAAATCAACTGAAAGAAAGCCAACAGCATTTGAATTACTGACTAAAAAAAATGGATGGCTGTTCATCTGTCCATGACATGGACATGTTAATTGAGACTTCATGAATCTGTTATTTCCATTCTGTGGATTCATGTAAAAATAAATGTAAAAGCAAACACGGCTGAGCAGTGGTCATATATTGTGTCCATTCACTATTGAAGACATGGGTTATGCATATTCAGCATAAATGGACTGGATCATATAAAAAGCTTTACTTATGTTAAGTTGAAGTGTGCTACCCTCTGTTAAAGCTTTGAATCTGCACTCATGAACTTAAGACACGTTAATATTAGGCTAAAAAACCAAAACTGGATTAAAACCTTTGTCCTGGTCCTGCGATGGTTGAGATTTCCTGATGTCTTCCAGTAGACGGATATGAGCATCAAGGAAATCCTGCACCGTTTGCATTTGGTTCTTCATTTCCTTCAACATTTTCAGGTAGTTGACCAAGATTCCATTTTCCGTTAAGGTAGCTGGATGGAAAGTTTAAGGTTATATATAAGAATCTGCATATCATATTTTCAGTCTGCACGGAAACACCCTAAATCCATCCATTCATCCATTCTCTTCTGCTTATCCAAATCCATCAAATGGAAAAGCCAACAATGTTAGCAGGCCTGTACTTACTGCCGAGAGATTCATGTGGGATGAAGTTCTTGAATTCTTTTATGAGCTCACCAATTGGTTTCTGAAACAAAGAAAAGCAAACAAAAAGCCCTGATTAAAACATGTTTATTGTACACTTCTAACTTTCTATTTGTGTTACACATGTCATTCTGAATCTCTCTCCTCTCAGTTATACACAGCTTGCTTGCTTACCTGCGTCTGTATTATATCAAAGATTTCCCTTCTCAGTTTGAAATTTTCAGCTCCAGGCAACAGCTCACCCAGTTCTTGTAAAGTCAGTGACCGGAGATCTGAGTCAGCTCTCAAACCTGCGTCTGAAAGAGCAGATCTGTTATTGATGACGTAGTCTCCTGATTATACAAATTCAGATCATTATATTTCAATTTGTGGTTCTGTTGGTTTTTTTCTTGCATAAATGGTAGTCCACGTGTTTCTGACACCTATACTCATTTGTTGCAACAATGGAGCCTACTTACTGTAACTATGTGTTAAGATAATCATTGTGTGTACTCATGTTGTACAGTGTGTTTAGCTGCATTATGGTTACTGTTGTTTAACAGAGAGAGAGTATTTTAGTTGTCACCACAAGGAGGCACTGTTTCATTGTAAGGGCACGTATGCTGCGTCATCACGCCCCTAAGAAGAAAAACTATACCACAACAAAAAATGGCACCCATGAGGAAAGTTTTGCGGCGTGTTGATGTGGAATAAAGTTCCCAAAATATTAAGGACATTTTTGCCTCCGTCGTCATTTTCCTTCGAGTTGATCGCTGTCGATGCTGCAATACTCAACACTATGTATAAAAATATTTACATCTTATTTACTCTAATAGTGTAGTATAAATATTCTCAAAACACTGGCTCTTACTTTCCAGTACAGATGCTGCTGCTTCATTCTTGCTTCTTATTTCCTTAAGCAAATCATCCATGATTTCACCTGCAGAAAAAATCAGAGAATACGGATGTTGGACATTTCTCATACTGTATAGTTCCTGTTTCCGTTCTGCTTTTGGAACGACATGACATCTAAACAACGTGGAAACAGACCTGCTGTGCAAGCTGAGCCTACAGGAGCAAAAGAAAAGACGCTGGGATGGAAAAAAAAACCCAAAATACTGTTAGATGTAGATATTTTTGATCGTATTCTCAGTCTATTCTCGCTTGATCACAAAAACGCCCACCGTTTACGGTCAAAGGAAAAGTGAAAGTAGACTGACTAAACTGTTTGGTATGCTGTGACGTCACAGGGGCTTTAAGCAACCATTGGTTATTTCATTTCATTTCTTTATTTATTTCACACATGGTTCAACAGTGTTTCAATGTTCAGTGTTATTGGAGTTCATGAGCAGCCCCGCCCACTATGACTGCCAAAGAAAAGTCTTGGTCCTAAAATATCCAAAGACATGCTCACTTTGTTAAAGATGCACATAATTTTTACATAAAGGTTTTAGCACAACGACCAACACCATGTCACGTGATGTAATCATGCAATGTGTCTCATCTTTAAAACTTTAAAAGTCTGTGTAACAGTTAAGTAAGGGCTTTATTGTTTCACTCACACTCCCACAGCATCAGTCTTCAAGACTAAGTTTGTGTTACAGAGCGAGATTGAAAGAGCTCAGCATGCAAACACTTAAAACACCAGCAGGGTGCAGCAGTGCACAGGTTTTCTTTGCCAGTGCAACCTGCACAAAGTGCACACACTGCAATACATCTCAGTGCAGGTTTGCACAGTAAAAAGACTTTCCTCCAAATATGCTGCCAGTAAAAAGACTCCAAAAGAACACTAAAGGGCGTTAATTTGAAAACTAACAGCAACAAAACTAAGAAATGATTTCCTTTGTTTCATGTGCTGTCAGGATATTTAAAGGTGAGGAACCGTTAGTATTAACCCATTTAATCTCAAATTTTCCCCTGCAAAATAAGTGCATGCATTTTACTCCTTAGACGTCCCCTACACACAATATGTTTAATTTTGTTAATGTAACAGGCGGTTAAAACAGCAACAATTGTTGGGATTATATGGGTTAACACAATACTTGAACTTTGAGCATATGTACAGGATGTTCTTGCAGCCTCTCACAGTACAGCATGGACTCCCTCCGCTCATTAAGCTTTTTGCTGTTTAATAGCATCTCCAATATTTTTTTGAATTGTTTTTAAATGTTATAAAAGCTGAAAATGGTTACTTTTCCTTTATTTTTTGGTACTGCACAATGGTACTGCACGTGTAGCATGTGTGTGCTCACTCTGTCCTCAGAGCCAGTTTCACCAACAGCTCAGTCAAATTCGTACTTCACTTTCTTTGTATGCCTGCAGAGAGCTGAGAGATAAAGAGAAGCTATCTTGAAGCCAGAAGCAGCGGCGTGTTTGTCTTTGTGTCTATACAGCTGTTTGAGTTTTTCACGGAGGCCTTTTGGCAGTCGCTGACAGAAGGTGGAGTGCTTTTTTTTCTCTCTCCTGTCTCAGACTTTACTGCGGGGGGCGAGACAGCTCCTGGTGGCTCTGCTTAGCTTCCTTCATGTATGCTGTTGGAATGAAACAGTGTTGTGTGAATCTGACTGCGAAACATAGCAGTCTCTATGCAGTGACATTCAAAGCGTCTCTGAGAATGTGAAAACGTCTGGCTGCTCCTTCCACGATGGCTCAGTGTTTAGCTGAGATGCTTTTGATTGTGGCTTTGAAGCTTCTTCGGTGGTCCCTTTGAAGAGAAAGCAAACAGTAATACTAACAGCAGGGTTTGAGCTTTAGTTTCAGTGCACAGCAGAAGTTGTTTTGATATTTCACTCTTTCTGGGTTTTAATTAAACTGTACGCAAATACGACACATTACTGCCGAGCTGCTTCAGTGACCGTTACTTTATCTGAGGGGGAAGCAGTGACAAGCTTTGGCCAGAAGATGGTAATCAGGCATCATGGATCTATCGATTCAGCAAATGCAGGAGCGTTAATGGATAAGTTTAAGAGCACATTTGGACTCTAGCCGAACTTTTCAATGATGCCAAGTCTGCAGTGCATCAGAAAATACTGAACTGGAGCCAACGCTTAACCCAAACAGATGTCTCCGTCTTACTTAGTGGTCTCATTTACAGCTATCAAGATGATATCTAATATGTTTGGTTCCAAATAAGTAAGTAATGATTCATTTTGAATAAATAAAAGAGCAATGAGTGGGGAAACATGTATTTGACCATGTGAAAAAATGAAGATGCCAAAAATGTGTAAATGAGACCCAAGAAGTGTATCACACAGAGGAGGAGATTATAATCAATCAATCACATGTATGTTTTTATAAAGAAAGTATGGTTGATGATATCAGATTCAAACCTATTGTCAAAAATACTGCAAAGTGCAAGACCACAAAAGTGTGGATTTTTGATTTAGAGGCTGGTGACTGCTGTCTGTACATCCTGCAGATGGCACAAGGAGATACAGTTTGTAAAACTCCGTCTTAAAAGCAAATCAAATTGACATAAACTCAGTGTTTCTGCTCAAATCTTAAATTCCTCTTGAACTTAACTTCAAAAATTCTTGCAGAGCAAAGTCTGCAATCATGCGACCTGCCTTCATTTAAAGCCAATCTCAAAGAACATTCAAAGGACACCGTCAAGCCAACTGAGAAACTTAAAATAATTCTACATGCAGAACTTTTAGAAAACTTTAAATGGGCTCAGAGGCAAAAAAAAAAAAATCAGATTTGGTCCAAGGCTATAATGCCATGTCATGTGTACCAGCATACAGCATGTATGAGACTCTCTTTTTAGACCACAGACTGTCCTGTGCTTCATCATCTGCTCTGCTGGTCATGTCAGAGTACGATGACTGCTGACAGACTCACACTTCTATGCTATGATCAGAAATAGCACTCACTTGAGTTTCGACTGAGTCATGATAGCAAGTCTACCTACATTGTGAAGCCTCATGGGTGCTCTTTGGTTGCTTTATTCAGGGGCAGTGATATGAAAACACTGCTGTATTGCCTGTGCACATTACACATAATTACATATAAACTGAGTCGGGGGTTTGGGGGGGATGGATCAGTCATATATAAAGGTAATAATTCCACTTTTCCTGATACCAGCTTAGACAACATTATGAAGTGTTTAATAATGTTGCTTCAGGAATGTGAAATTGAATTAAAACAATTATAAAAACAACAACAACTGTAAATACAGGCACATAAATAAAGGATGGACCCAGTTATTAAAAAAACAACTACAAGGGAGAATGTATGATTTCCTGTGTGTGCATGCTGCAAAGAGCAGACACTGACCTTTGGATTTCATAAGCAAAGAATGGATGTGGAAAGACGATGTCAAGTGGGGAGAAGAAATTCATATGTATTTGATCCTTTGATATGAATGGCAAGCAGATAAGCACAGATGAGAGGTTGCTCTAAAACTGGGGAACAGCGATGCAACTCGTGTTCCTTCGCACCAGGAGTCTGATCTCCTCCTCTTAACATACTCAATTATCTCTGAATGAGATTTTCTCTCGACTAGAAACAAGCAACATGTAAGATTAAAAGTCAACGCTTTGTAGGCACAGATGCACACACACACGCGCACACACACACACACACACACACACACACACACACACACACACACACAGTGCACACAGTCACAGACATTGCCCTGAGTTATTATGCATTCATAAATCAAAAGGTTGTGACGGGAATTAATCTAAAACGATGGTGAGCGTAAGTCACCGGATGCAAATATGACAGCTTTATTAGAAAACTAGATTGCTTGAATTTGTCTGAATTAATGTGACACTTTTTCTGATTAAATAGCACTCCCTTCCCTTCACTTACCAAGCTGGGGATGGAGCGGGGAGGCGATTAAGGCGACCACAGAGAAGCAGAGACCGCTCATATCCACACTGTTTCTTTTCTTTCTTTTTTTTTACCTTATTGTTGTTTATACAACAGCAATACTTTTTAATTAAGTTTCTGAAATGAGAAGTCCAAACCATTCACTGCCTATGATCCGAACAAACTGAACAATCACATTCATTGTGAGCTCTAAATACAAATATTTAACTCAAAACGATGAATATGTAAGCTGCTACTCTATGTCTGAGCTTAGTTGGACAAACTATTGGATGTAAATATTGATTAGTTGGCTGAAATTACAATTTTAAATTATTCATATGTTAGCAATTAGCAAGTACATGCAGCAGTATGGCAAGGGTGTCAAACTCATTTTACATCATGAGCCACATGGAGCCCACTTTGATCTGAAGTGACATTTCTGTAGTGTGAAAATGCAACTTTTCTGCTATCTGTTTATCTTTGACTTACTTTAGTGTAGTATAATTACCTATGGAGGTTATCAGTAGGAAAAGCTATAAAATGTCACATTTCCCAAAGTTATCCAATGGGCCAGCTTCAAGTCTTTGCCAGGCCAATTCTGGCCACCAGGCTTTATGTTTGACACACCTGGTCTCTGCCTTTAGCCATAGACTTTCCTCCTAATATGGTGCCATCTCGTTCCACAAACCGATGACTAAAATCCCCAAAGCTTCCAAAACAGTGGTCCACCAACCAGTGGTGACATCCCCTACCATCTATAGGCCTCCAGCTAAATGCTTGTCATGGCCTAGCAGATACAGCCGTCCCGCTCTCTTTTCCTGGCAGTGCTCGGCAGGTATTCCCACTCCAGCTGCAGCCTCTTCAGCACACCTGTTCTCTGTTACCTGCTGGGGATTTGAGGACCAGGCTGTTCTACCAGGCTCCGCCAGATCGTTGTACTTAGCAGCAGTAATCAGACCTGTGCTTATCTTATGCTTTGCTTAACCTTGGGTTCTCACTTTTCTTCCTTGTTCCCTCCTGGTGTGTTTGGTTGCTGATTCCTGGTGAAAGAAGCAGTCGGAGCCTGGATTGGGAAAATCAGGGAGATATTGAATTGGGATGGCACAAGGACATGCAATACGTAAAAGTGTGCGTCTTTAAAGCAAATCCAATTTAAATAAACTCCACATTGCTGCTCAAATCTTAAATTCCTCTTGAACTTAACTTCAAAACGTTTTGCCGAGCAAAGTCTGCAATCATGCGACCTTCCTTCATTTAAAGTCAATCTCAGAGAACATTCAAAGGACACCATCAAGCCAACGGAGAAACTTAAAGTTATTATATGTGCACAACTTTTAGAAAAACTTTATGTGGGCTCAGACGTTCTTGTTTTACAAAAGCAACATTTAAAGCAAGCAAAAAAACCCAGAATTGGTCCAAGACTATTATGCCATGTCATGTCTAACAGCATAGAGCATCAATGAGACATACATCTCCAAGCAGATGTCTCTTTTTAGACCACAGACTGTCCTGTGCTTCATCATTTGCTCTGCTGGTCATGTCAGAGTACAATGACTGCTGACAGACTCACACTTCTGTGCTACCACTACTGAGTGAGAACCTTGAGCTCTCACTTTCCTTCCTAGTTCTCTCCTCATTCAAACAGTTGGTGTCTTGATTGGGAAATTCCCTGAAGAGAAATTCTTACCTGTAAAAACCTACCTGGCTTAAATAACTAAATTCTGCCTGAAGAACTTGCATGCCTGCCCACTCTCTGTAACCCACACAGAACACACCAGCACTGCAGGTTATACTTACCAGCCAACACTCACCTTTACCCCTAAGGTGAAACTTACATTCTGGATAACCCTGCCTATAAATACAACAATTAAACCGGTAACATTTGTCTGGGTCTACTTTTAGGTCCTGACATTCTAGTCTAATATGAAAATGCTAATTTATGACATTTTAAAAATATTATATGTACTGTATGCAAATGGTAAACGGGCTGGTTCTTTTCTGCTCTACTCAACAACATGTCTCATTTAGCTATTGACACACTTCCATACAAGCACACTTTTCTACATTTAAGTGCTTTCTACCTAACTTTAACACTTTAATGAATTCACCAGGAACAATTCAGTTTAGTACTGTATCTTTCCCAAGGATACTTTGGTATGCTAGCAGAGACTGAATGACCAACTTTCAATGGATAACCTGCTCTTCCTTATGAGCTACACCCAACCCGACCAAATATCTGAAAGCTAAATGCTCACAGCTGCATCACCATTTAGATGTTTAGATCTTGTTAACGTTGAGATTTTTTGTAATCTTCTCTTTAGACCCAGCTGAGATCAATGGGAATGTCACAAGATATTTTCTTTATGTTTTTTGGTGTTTAGGAAACATAAATCCAAAATATGGTAAAAATGTGAAATTTGCCCTGGGAAGATAGGAGCTCACCGAAGACATAGAAGAGGTGCGTGTGCACCAGATCTGTAGAATATATTTGTTGAAAGATTTCATTCAAAATTCAGGAGATGACCCAGTCAGTCAGCTTTGTCTTCTGGGAAGCACTGAGGTCTCCATTAAAAAAAGCCTCATAGTGTTACTTCAAACAGCAGTTTAAGCTATCTCCGTGAGGACTGACTGACTGCTGAGTGACAGATCAGCCAACCAAAATTTCTCCCCCTGGAGAGAAACAACAAAGATTGAAATACAAAATTAAAGACATAGCAGCTATAATTTACCTCATTTGCGGCATCTTTGTAAATATTAAAAAATGTTGGTTTTACTCCCTCGGGAAATTCTGATCACAATTTGGGAAATGTTAGGACTGGAATAATTAATCAGGGTTTGATTCAAAATGTACCTGATCAAAATAATTGTTGCTGCTCGGTGCTCCTATTAGCTTTTTTAAGAGAATGATGTGAAACATAGCGGTGCTTGGGTATTTTCAAAGTAAAATAAAGAAGTCTTCCATCCTTTGCAAACCACTTTTACCAATATTTAACATCACAAATCAACAAAGTGTTCAGCTTCTTGTTTTACATACAGTCTCTATTGTACCTACTGCATTCCTTAATGGTGCTTGTTGTCATTATCGCTCTCTCTTCTGTCTTTCCTGTTGCTGTTCGCTTCCTTTTAATTAAAGAGCACTTTTCCCTCTTCTCTAAAAGACATAACCGCAAACAGAATCTGTGAATTACCTCCTCTTCTGAGTGCTGATGTATAAAATAGAGCAGCGAGGCACCAGAGACGGGGAAATAAACATAAAAAAAGAAGAAGATTTAAGTCAGAGGTGATGTGACATGTTTATTGAACAGACAGGTTTTGGGGGTTATGACGGAAAATAGCGAGTGACTCTGCTGATTCCACCTTTAGAGAGGAAGGATAACCAGCCTGCCGCAGGGAGAGAAAAGCAAAGTGGCAGGTAACGACAGAATGCAGATCACAGCCCGACGTGCACAACTACACTCTGGGCTACGGGTTGGAGGTTGACATGCCAGATTTTGTATTCAACACACAGCCTTGTGAAACCAGTGGTGGGACTGTGTTAGGAGACGGGGTGGGGGAAAGGGACTCTCAATGTAAGGGCTAAAGAGTGCTTTGGGAGTCGAGCCAGGAGGGATGGTGCAGCAGCCCGGGTGGGATGACTAAAGCATGAAAGGAGGGTTAGGTCATTTCCTTTGGGAGGCAGGAAGGGGGGGGTCTGGTACAGTGGATGGGTTAGACTGCAGTAGCACATCTGTGACAAACTGTAGTACACTGGAGCAGGTGGAAAACGACCACAAGACCAGCAAAATGCTACTGCGTTCCTATTTGTCTCATATTTTCTGTGGCTTAGCTGCTGTCTTCAGATCAGTCAAGTGAACCTCTGGAGGAAAAAAAAATCTTGTGCCTGCAAAAATGTTTGGAGAACTGCTGAATATTTTAGACTGTCAGCTGCACACACTTTGAAACCACACTGGAGCCACAGCAGGAGCCACATCTGTTTTTATTTGAAGAAATTAAAATCGACATAAGAGTTACAAGCCTTTGCGTCTTTGAGTGCTGTATTAAATGTTGGAGAGAGATGAAAAAAAAGTCTAAAAATGTGCCAAAATGAAACATTTTTCTCTCACACTGCAGGTTTAAATGGCGTGGGAGCTTCGACTGATGACTTACTCCCTTGTTGGATTCTGCTGTGCGGCTGCTTTGAGTGTGTGTGTGTGTGTGTGTGTGTGTGTGTGTGTGTCCATTCTTCCACTGCTGTCTTCACAGCAGGAGCCAAGCTTCTTAAGGAAAACACACAACATCGAGCTGTGGTGAGATTTGCTTTGTGCAGTCGATGTAAGTGTTTGTGCGTTTGCACGCCTCGAGCTTCGTTTTGCCGGCGCTGGTGCAAGTAAGTGTCATGGTGCATCCACGTGCCTCATTGTGCATGTGTCTGTGTGGGTTGTTGTGCATGATAGTCATGGGAGTGCGATTCCTTTGATCACGACAGCTGCATGGAGAAGCAGATTACCTTTCACTGCTGCTGTTTGTGACAGAAAAGCGCTCTCAGGTTGACAAACCCCACCAGCAAATTTAATATCCTCCTCATTTCGCTGACGTATCCCGGGCTACGAGCAGTTGCCGAAGTTATTTGTGAATATCATGGAACAGTAAATAATGTGACAATATCTGTCGACTCAAAACAGGGAGCACGGGGCTGAGGTGTGCTACTGAACAGATTGTTCCAGTATGGCAAATTTGGCTGGGAGCAGATAAAAATGATCCCCAAAGTATTGATGCAGGTGAAGAGTTTTTTTAAGTAACTGTAATTTGCTACAAAGATTGTTACTGTCTGAAACCAAATACTTCCAAATAATTTAAAATTAAAATGTTGAATACTACCAAAAAAAGTCAAATAAAGAGAACAAACCACTGAGTTGCTTTCAGTGCAAAGTGTTACAGTTGTGCTTGGACTGATTTGCGTCTTTTTTTTTACACAGGAATGTGTACTGTTATTTTTTTTCCACAAACACACATCCAGGCACACAAATGTATGTTAAATAATAATATCCCCGTATTCTCTGCCGTACCTCTTTCCACCTCTCCTGTTCAGGCTAATGTTAATTCCCCCAGACTGCTCTCTGCCTGTCAATAATTAGTTTGACATTTTAAAAAATTGCCCTTTTCTTGGAAATTGACAGTCCTCTCATGCCAAGTGGTAACCTCCAGGGCTGAAAAACGAAACCTTTTCCTTGAATTGCCACTTAAAACCAGCTCCTAAGGGGATTCAGACCCCATAGATGCCCTCCCCACCACCACCACCACTACCAACACCACTGTAATAAAATGGCTAACTTTTAAAAAGGTTACACCCAAGTACAAAAACTGAAACTGCAGAGGTGTTGAGTTTTTATCTACTCATGTGAATCACCCATTTATGCTGTGGTATGGTAGTTAGCACTGTCACCTCACAGCTAGAAGATCCTGGCTGGCTCTGGCTTGTTTACATGGGGTCTCTCTGGATACAAGACATACCAACTGGCTGGGGTCCCATGCCAGTGGGAGGCCCCAAGGACTGTCAAACTTTAAGCTAAAGCAGTGAAAATGTGCAAAGTTTTAAGTGATAGCAGGAGAGACGTGACCTTCTAAAGCATCGATTATACTCAGTTGCGGACACAGACAGCTGGAAAACCAACGGCTGAGTAGTCGTTCCTGTTTTGTTTCTGTGAACTCTGCTTGCAGTCCGCTGGGCCTCACGCTCACTGTCCGATTATGAAATTTACGTGACTGGGTCCCAAGCGGACTCTAACGGACTCATGGACACGAAGAGTATAAAACCCTGATAAGTGAGACCCGACGAACTGGACTCACTCCTGATGCAAGTGGTGTGCATGACTCTGTTTAGCTCTTTTCATAACCAAGGGCAGTCTTTGGACCTGGAGCATGTAATGACAACATCTGCACAAGCCAAGGGCTGTAACACACATTTAAAGAATGCTTAAATTTGCAGTGTTTTTTGTTGGTGTCAAACTATAACATGTAGTATTACATAATGGTGATTAACACTGGTTGATCCCTTGTGAAGTTTTGCCTACGATCCGAGGAGACTCTAGAAATGCCATAGTGCCTCCTCCCACAGTCTAAAGAGATGTTCTAATCTATATGCAAATTTTGTAATGATTAGCCTCAAGGATAACTTGTTTTCTTACAACTATGCAGTTATTTAGTCCCAATTCCTCAATTTCTCTTAAGCAAGTGGAAATGCTTTTACAGACACTATTAAACACCAAAACACCCAAACACCAAAACGCCTTCACCAAAAAATGACCCCCAATCATGACCACATTTTTGCCTAAAAGATGATGGTTCACCTTCATCCTTCAGGGATTTCATAAAGTGTTGGACAATTCTTAACTCAGTTTTAGCAGTTTCAGCAATCTCCATATCAGCTTGATGCAGGCCGATAAATGGAGTTGAGTAACCTGTGTTTCCATGACCACAGCTGATTAAGATACAAGAAGCTGCTCGCTGTATCATTTAGGATTAAATAACCTGTTGCCAGCTGAAACATATTAATCACTGCAGTGATTATCCAGAGGAAGGCTCTTACTTATTTGCTTAGTTAAATCCAGATGGCGACTGGCCAGGCAGTGTACCTAAACACTTAAAGAAAGATGCTGTGTGTTTCCTCATTAGGGCAAGATTCTGTCTTCAAGTTGCATGGCACAAAAGAAACTTAATGAGTAGTGTAACAAATTACTCTCTGTAGGGAACATCAAGTAACATAATGCATTAATTTTCTGTAATTTCAGAGTAATATGCGATATGTTTCCATCCAATTTGGGGAAAGAGGGGAGAAAAAAAGCTAAACTGGAGGCTTTAAAACTGGATCATAAACCAGATAAACCAGTGACTTCAAAGTTGCTATGGTTCAAGGTTTGTTCTGTCCTAATCACCATCATCATTAAAATTAATTTAGGCAATGTTACAAAAAATCTGCCCAAATAAGTGGCAAGACTTACGTCAATCAGTAATTTTTTTTATACACAGTACAATATATAATTTGTACTATAAATAGAGGAAGAAGCAGCTTAGTTTGGCAGAAACTTTTAAAATGACCTAACTACGTCTAAGGCTAACTAAAACTACCAACACCTTATCAGCATGAGTGTTTAATTAAACAGTCATTAATTAATTTAAATTCAATTCAATTCAATTCAATTCAATTTTATTTATATAGCGCCAAATCACAACAAAAGTCGCCTCAAGGCACTTCATAGCTACAGAGAAAAACCCAACAATCATATGACCCGCTGTGAGCAAGCACTTTGGCGACAGTGGGAAGGAAAAACTCCCTTTTAACAGGAAGAAACCTCCGGCAGAACCAGGCTCAGGGAGGGGCGGGGCCATCTGCTGCAACCGGTTGGGGTGAGAGAAGGAAAACAGGATGAAAGACATGCTGTGGAAGAGAGACAGAGATTAATAACAGATATGATTCAATGCAGAGAGGTCTATTAACACATACTGAGTGAGAAAGGTGACTGGAAAGGAAAAACTTGATGCATCATGGGAATCCCCGGCAGCCTACGTCTATTTCAGCATAACTAAGGGAGGATTCAGGGTCACCTGGTCCAGCCCTAACTATATGCTTTAGCAAAAAGGAAAGTTTTAACCCTCTCAGGCTCAAATTAAGTTTTAGTTACAGGAAAAATCTGATATTTGGGGAAAATTATCATATGGGGTAGTACAATAGAATCCTGACTTTTTTTTCTAATCAGGTTGTTAGTTTTTAACTGTTGCAAATCGGCAACGCCTGCCTCGAGAGGGTTAAGCCTAATCTTGAAAGTAGAGATAGTGTCTGTCTCCACAGAAGAGGGGCCTGAAAACTGAAGGCTCTCCCATTCTACTTTTAAATACTCTGAACAACAAGTGACAACAAGTTGCAATTTTAGGAAGGTATACCTTTTGTAGTGTCTGTTTCCTGGCCTGTTGCAGTAATCTTATGTCTTTTTTGTGAGGTTGCAAATCATCGAAGTTAAATCAGGAATTTAAGAGGATTTATTAAGCAGATTTAAATAATTTTGGATAGAGACAATTTCCAGTCTTTGTGCTAAGTTAAGCTAATAAGCCGTTGACAGCTTCACAGATTTCAGACACTAGCGTAGCATCGGCCTTCTCTAGTGTAACTCTTTGCAAGAAAGCAAACGTGCAATAATTCCTTTAATGTATAGAGCACATTGTAGTCCTATGTCCCAACCTATGGCCTCTGAAACCACTTATTTTATTGGTCCAGTCCAGCTAGAGGTGTTTCTAGGTGAAATATACACAAAAACATAACACGACTCAAGATTTAATTTAATATAAAAATGTAATATATGATTTAATATTTCTGTGAAATGACTTGATAAAAGCAATACCCAGTTTTGTTTCAAAAAGCCCCTAAATTCTCACTGAGACACCAATAATAGTGTCAGCAGCCTGCTTGCTATTGTAACACTGGCCAGTGTGTGTGTGTGTGTGTGCGTGTGCGTGTGTGTGGGCTCCTGCAAACTGATAATCTGATCAAATGTTGGCTTTTGTGCTTACTGCTTGATTTCTGTGTATGATTATAGGCTGAGGAGTTATTAATGAGAATATGAAGATGCGTGTACAGTAAACAGCTTACTGCGATTATGAGCTCAGCATGGGTGACAATCCAAAGTGGTGTAAACACCGTCTGTAAACACACTCTGGACTTCTGGCAACATGAAGCTCATTATGGGGTGAGCGTGATCAAAGGTTTGTGGCACTGCTGATCCTGAAATCTGTTTTGGATAACAACAAGCCTGGGAAAGAAGATGTTAGACATTAAAAGCTGATGTCTCAAATTAAATCAGAAGTAAAGACTGAGACTCCTTGAGCCTGTGTAAAACGGATACACTCTATTGCTTAAAGTATTCACTCTCCCATCCAGATCAATGAATTCAGGTCTTTCAATCAGTTCCATGGCCACAGGTGTATAAAATCAAGCACCTCAAGAAATTTCCTCACTACTAAATATCCCGCTGTCAACTGTTAGCAGTATTATAACAATATGGAAACAGGTGGGAACGATAGCAACTCTGCCATAAGTGACAGACTGTGTAAAATCACAGAGCGGGGTTAGCGGATGCTGAAGCGCATACTGCACAGAGGTCACAAGGTCTGCAATTCAGTTCAGTTTTATTTTTATAGCGCCAAATCACAAGGTAAAGAAAACAGAGAAAACCCCAACAATCATATGACCCCATATGGGTGACGATGGGAAGGAAAAACTCCTTTTTAACAGGAAGAAACCTCCAGCAGAACCAGGCTCAGGGAGGGGCGGTCATCTGTCGCTACCGGCTGGGGGTGAGTGGATGAAGACAGGACAACGACACGCTGTGGAAGAGAGACAGAGATTAATATTAAAAAATAATTAAATGCAGAGAGGTGACTGAAGAAGAAGCACTCAGTGCATCATGGGAATCCCCCAGCAGTCTAGACCTACTGCAGCAAAACTAAGGGAGGATTCAGGATAACCTGATCCAACCCTAACTGTATGCTTTATCGAAAAGGAACGTTTTAAGCCTATCTAATCTAAGAGTCAGTCTCCACCAGACTTCATGTGGCCTTCAGATTAGCTGAAGAACAGTGTGTAGAGGGCTTCTTTGAATGGCTTTCCATGGCCTGGGCCATTGCAACACCTCTGTTCTTTTAATTTTCAAACCCATTTCACTCTAGAATACTTTGGTATACAAAGGAGCTCAGCTTAAATGCAGGTACCCAGGTCCTTTGGCAAATCAAGTTCAAATCATCACCCCTCCACCACCGTGCTCAACAGTTAGTATTAGGTGTTTGTGCCCATGTGCTGTGTTTGGTTTTTGTCCAAAGGACATTGTTCCAGTCTCTGAGTTTGTTCAGATGCAGCTTTGTACACTGAGCCCTTCTGCCATGTTCTTTTTAGAGAGAACAGGTTTTATCTCGGCAATCCTTCCTTGTTCACTCTTTCCTAATTGCACTGTCACAAGCATGTAATATTTAACATGCTAAGTGTAGAGTAGAGCCTGAGATGTAGCTCTTTGTTTCTTTTTCAGACTCTCTGAGCATTGCACGGACTGATCTGGGGGTGAAGATGGTCTCGATGTTTTCCACTTGAGAATCTTTCTCACTGAAGAATGATGGACTTCAAATTATTTGTAAATGCCTTTATAACCATTTTCAGACTGATGGGGAGCAACAATTGCTTCTGTAAGATCACTGCTGTATTATATTTCCTCCTTGGCATTTTGTTGCCACACACCTGAATGCTCCAGAGCAGCAAACTGCCAAAAATTCTTTTATAGAAGTGAAAACAGTTTCTGATGATCCATTCCGTTAATTGAATCCATGTGATTCACAGCACCTGGCTGCTACTTACCCTCTTAAGGGTATTTATTGTAAGGGTATTTTATAGTTATTGCTATAGCAGCAGTAAGTCTCCACAGAGTCATATGAAAACAGTCATTTTTACATTATTATATAATACTTGTTTTTGTATAACTGGTTTTATGGTGTTTTCTTTCTTTGGTGTTTTCTTCCTTTATTTACGAGATGTTGTCAAACACATATTTCCCTGACTGTGTTTCGTAGCAGGGTGGTGCGCTGATGTAATGGTTTTATCCATTTCCATGCACATATTACAGCACACTTAAAATTGTGGATTTCTACATTTTGTACATTCCATCACAAAAACCACTCAGAGCACCCTGGCTGCAGAAACAAGTTACCTCTCAAACACCGGGCTGTATTGGAAAAATATTGACAACTTCTAATTAGCAGGGTTTTTTTTATGAACGTCTCATTGTGTTGTGTTGTCATCATGATGGTACTTGATCTGGTGCCCCCCCCCCCACTGCTGATTAGGCTGAACTGTGATGATGTGTACTCCAGCATGCTGAGCGATTGAGTATGAGAATGTGTAAACTCAATTACACGTTACAAGCTCATCTCCCTGTTAGAAACTGTGATTTTAAAAAATGAGCCTCAGTTACCTGTTAAATAAACATCGTCACTTTTTTTTTAAAGTAAATATACTAAAATATGTTTTTTAAAAAGCAGATAACTGGTGTCCGTTGGTCCCTGGCACAGTGAGACCAACAGACCTTTAATGAATATTAAACTATAAATTTGACTCCGTTTCTTTGTGAAAGTGTGAGAAACACAGTCTCTAAAAGAAAATTTGCTTGCACGAAATTCGAGAATAAGTGCAGAAATGTGCATGTTTCACGTGGACTGTGCCATGCGCATGTACCCCTCCCACCCTCGGGTGCGGTTCACTTTTGTGTAAAGCACCTAGCCTGAGGGCCGACGTTACCAGGTTATGTAAATAAATTAAAGCAACAAATTATGTTTAAAAGCTTCTCCCTCAGGCCAGGGAAAACCAAGATCCATTATTCATGGCTCTTACTGCCGGGAATCTAAAGGCAGGTGTGTGCGTGCGCGCGCGTGTGTCTGTCGGTATTTTTTGTCAATTATTCAAAGATTAACCGCCCTTACCTCATCACATTATCTCGCTGATGAAATTGAATATCATTTACATTCTGATACCGGTAATGAAACCACAACAACAGGCACTGCTCCTTTTCACGCTGCAGCAATGGAGAGATTGTGGTTGAAATCTGATGCCAAAAACAAGTAAAAGCCGACATTTCAGCTCACTCAGACATTAGTGAAAAGGGAGAAAAGAAACAGAAGAGACAACATAGCAAGAAAACATCCAACAAAGCCTTGAAAAACCAACTATTTGGGGGCTTAAAAAATAAGAAGTTTATATTTTGGTGATGATTTAAGTTAAAAAAAAAAATGTATTAGAGTAACTGGATAGAAGCTCTACAGTGTTTTCCAGTCAGGTGCGTTATAATTCCATCAGCATGAACAGGTGGGGGGATGGTAAAAAGATCTCCAACACACTTACTTTACACATGACCACACCACTCTAGCTTCACACTGTAACATATTAAATCCTAAAATAGAAAAGTAGTATCAGGTAAATGATAAGTGGTAGGAACGTTTGTACTGGGGTTGCTGTTGGCTGGGGGAGGAAAAATAAAAAGGACTTGCTGGAGTAATACGTGGCCCTCGTGCATCTGTGTTATGCCTACAGTTAAATAATATACACCCACATTAGTAACAGAACAAGAAATATTAAAAGCAAGTTAAAGACTTAAAACATTACTTATTTTTGCTTCTATGACTGTCATGTGTGAGCGTGTGGCTAGCAGTTAGCGGACCCAAATTGCAGACTCTGAGACAGATTCAGAACTCACACAGTTTTATTGGTGGGGCTCGGAAAACTAAACACAAAACACCTGAAAAAACTGTAAACTGGAATCTAGAGCTTACTAGTTTCATCAGTCCTATCGATATTTAAATCGATCCGCAGCTCAAGAGGCACCTGGTGTGGCAGCACAGAGTGGGCTTACGCAAGCTTGGCAAGTACCCATGTATTTTCCTTTGCTGCTTTTGTTTGTCTGCACCTCTGATGCACCCTGTTATTACAAAATATGTATTTCATTTATTTTAAAGAAAAACTCAAAGATGAAGATCATTCTGAAGTTGAGAAAGTCCAAGAAAAGCCACATATGTCTTGTTAATCGACACAAAAAAGAGTTACAACACGCTAATCAAAGAGTTTAGAGTTGCTAACTTTTTTATGTTTACTATCTAATTTTTCTGCAATATAGTGGACAAGCTTATTTCCCCGTTTAACTAAATTCTTCATTTAATCCGCAGTAATGTCATCATTGTAAAGCAATCCCATTTCTCATACTGCATCCTTTTGTTTAAGGTGGTGTATATATTCAAACTCCATTAACACTAGTCATCATTAGCTACTAAATCATCATCTGGTTATAGTATGCATTAGAGAGAATGGATGCTAACCTCTCCTAAGGTAAGTGACTATTTTTCTTATTCACTTATAGCTATAAGCATGCAATGATGAGAAAAAGCCTGGAATAAAACTGTCTTGCATAATTTCTATTTAAAACTCTTCCTAAGCATGGTTTGAATAGATAATAATGTATAATGCAATGTAATTTAGTGAATCAACTCCCTGTTCAGTTAGATTTTCTACTACACCAATGTGCTCACCCCAGCGTGGTTAAAATCCATTACAGCTGCAACAAAGTTATGATTTCATTATAATTTCAATTTAAGTTCATGATTTCATTATACTGGAAACTCATTCCCAAAATACTGGTTACCAGCTGCAGCAGTACGGCTGGTATTGTAATAACCTTGTGTATGTGTATGCATGTGTGTGATCTTTAAGTGATTTTATGCCTTATTGTTTATCTGCAGCCTTTTATCAATGCAATAGTGTTGCAACCATCTACAGTATATTCACCAAACTTTTTAGGTGTTTAGTTTAGTTTATCTGGATTCACAGATGTTAAAATGCCCGAAGGACTGGAAGTTAGAATTAGCTCATTAGCATTTTTGTACTTTAAAAGAACAAGGGCAACATTAGCTGATGCAGATGAACTAGGTAGGTTACTAGTAGCCTAAACTGATAATTAAAACAATAAAAAAAAACAATACAGATTTTTATAACCTCCTTAGCCTTAGCTAAAAAGTTAAACATTGGCTAAAATTTGGATAAATGCAAATGAATCCCAAGGCTGTTCAATTTTAACGCATACGTTTAGTAATATCTGACTCAAAAAGAGCATTTTTATTTTACTTTTACTAGCTAGTGTAGGTGCTAGACCATCTTTAGCTAACAAATGTGAAACACTCCTGAATTATTACTGTTAATTAATTAATAATGGAGAAATGTTGACACACTCTTATTTATGTTGTTACTTTGGTTCATTTTGTGGACATTTGTTTATGCAAAGCTCTCTTAGGATCCCATCACTCAGGTAGAGGTCTGGACTTTGTCTCGGCCATTGCAACACCTTGATGCTTTTCTTTTTCATCCACTTTTCTGTAGATTTGCCGCTGTGCTTGGGGTCATTGTGTTGCATGATGCAATTTAGGCCAAAGCCGCCTTGGCCAATGACGCAGCTGGAGCTTTTTTCATGATGTTTTAGAAAAGGATGACTGAGTTGTTTTCTCCTTTATGTATCTCTCTTTAACCTGTTCTCCTGCTCTGCTTTTTAAGAGGTTCTTGGTATCAAAAAAAGCCAAAATCATCACCCCTCCACCACCGTGTCTGACAGATAGTGTGAGCTATTTGTGCTGATGTGCTGAGTTTGGTTTTCTCAGAACTGCATTATAAGCAGACATCTCCGCCTTAGTATTGTCTGTCCGAAGAACATTGTTACAGGTGTCATTTGGACAGTTTGTCCAGTTTTTTTCATATTCAGCTTTGCAACACTAAGCCCTGCTGCCATTTTTTTTTTAGAGAGAAGAAGCTTTCTCCTGGCAATGCTTCCACTTTGGTTTTTTGTTTTGTTTTGGGTTGGGTTTTTTTTTGCTTTTCTCTGAACATTGCACACTCTGACCTTGGAGTGAATTTGCTAGAATGCCCGCTCCTGGGAAGCCTGGCGACTGTCTTGAATATTTTACACTGTTGAATAATTTTCCTCACTCTGTAGAATGATGGATTTCAAATTATGTGGAAATGGCCGTCTATTTTTTACTGGATTGATGAGCAGCACAAAGTGCTTCCTTAGGATCATTGCTGATATATTTCCTTCTTGGCATCGTGTTTACACACACCTGAACGCTGCAGACCGGCAAACTACCAAAACCTCTGCTTTTATAGAGGTGATCAAAGTTGCTGATGAACAATTATTCCTTGGTATTGAATGATTAGCTGAGGGCATCTGATTAGCAGCATTTGACTGTTACTTACCCTTTTAAATCCTATGGAAGCACTTTGTACTTTGTTTGTTCACTGTGCAATATGTCATGTTTTGTAGTTGACCTAAGATTGTATTTACCTACTATTAAGGCCTGCTAAGTACCAGATGACACCGATGATGTCCTGACACACAGTCCTTTGTTTGTCCCATCAAACTTAGCCACTATAACTCACTGGTAAACTAAAAGTAACCATCACAGTACTGCTTCACCATTAAAGTGTATGAAAAGGTAAAATTAAATGTAAATGAAGCAGCTGGAGCTTTTTTCATGATGTTTTGGAAAAGGATGACTGAGTTGATTTCTCCTTTATGCATCGCTCTTTAACCTGTTGTCCTCCTCTGCTTTTTAAGAGGTTCTTGGTATCTTTCTGATTAACTCCATATTTCCTCTTTCTTTTCCTTTTTTCAGAGCACTTCTGCATTAAAGACAAAAACACAGACACAGTCTACAGTACATACCTATGTATTTGATGATGAACACTTAAAAAGGTTTTCATGTGCCACTCACATAGGTCCCGAGTGGCATGGACTGCTGAGCTTGTGCCCAGGGTGCCGACTTGACAATCTTGCCCAGGGTCAGACATTTTACTTTCTTGTTTGTTTGTTTGTTTCGCTGGCATTGGCAGAAGGGCAAGGAAATCATAAGCATTGATTGGCTGAGGCAGTTGTTGCCCCAGGGGTGTTGTTCTCTGGACAACAAGCACTTGGAAAGACGTGCTCCTACTCACGAGTCCTGGTAAAAGGGCCAGAGTTATGGGTGCTCGTGTCAAGGCATAAAATCAAAGGCAGAGATACTCGTGAGCTGTCGCAATGCTGGACGCGTGAGAGTCTTTTGTTAAAGGGCAATAAATTCCTTTTTTGGATGTTGCAATGGTGGCGGTGGAAGCCAGGAGTGCTTCATTTCATTACCTTACATTTTGTCATTTTATGTCTCCATGGTAACGCAGGGAACATATTCTAATGTGCCTAAAATTTGATATAAAAAAACCAATCCACCTATTTTAGAGCAAATCACAAAAGTCCAGTAACTACAAGCAGAAGCGACACAGACGTGAAGATCATAATGTGTAAAAAAAGAGCAAAGGTTTCAATTTGGAATCTTTTATTCATCAAATTAAATCATCAGTTACCGTTGAACAGACAGAAAAAACATTACTGCGATATAATGTGCAACACTGTAACAGCCGTCTCAACCTTTCTGTCCTCTCTCCTCCAGCTCTTGTCCTTTTCCAAATCCTGTCCCTCAGAGATCCTCTGAGTGGAAAGCTGATACGCAAGAAAGAGAGTTCATAAAAACGAATTTTCCAAGTGTAAATATTGCCAGATGGTGAGTGACACATAAAACAAACTTTCCTTTACATGCATGAAAATAAATGGCTGACATTACCCAGCAATCAGTTTAAGACTGGGTGCATAAAGGAATGATTGTTTGCCTTTTGATTGGCCTTGAACTGTAGCACATCTTTCTGCTGCCATCAGTGTGAATCAGAATGACTGTTAGTTATTTTTGAATCTACGGTAAATGTTTTAAATGCAGTTTTAAATTGCCCTCAGCGGCATGTGTGCACACTTTGTCTATTTATCATAACCCTCTTAGTCAGCTACTGCAAAAGCTAAGCCCTTAATAAAACGTTAGGCAGGACGAGCATCGCATGAATTGTTAATAACGGTCAAACAACTGATGGTTAATTTAATGTCAGGTGATGTTTTCTTACATGTGAGGCTTTCGGTTAGATGATGAATACCTTCCTCCTCCTCATCAGGAGCTACCAGACTGGCTGCAAATGCCCACATCATCTCCAGCCAATCAGTGCTCTCCTGAGGTGAGACTCCAGCAGAGCTTGATTTTATTGGACGAACTCCACCTAAAGCAAAGCAGAATAGAGATAAAGATCTAATGAATAGTATATAACTAAACAACAGAACCTTTCATTTTAATGTTTTATCTGAACTAGAACGGCAAATCAAAGTTTTGCTCGAACGTAACTTTCTCTCAGTCAGTGACCGAAACTAAGCACTTTCTAAGCGCTTGTCTGCACCAAAAACCATACCACAATCAAAGTCACTTAAAATCAGCTTTCTTCCTCGTTCAGATGTTCAGTTTAAACTTCACCAGGTTGTCTTGACCGTGTCTACGTGCCTAAATTTGCATGGAATTGCCGCTATGTGATTGGCTGATTAGATATTTGCATTAACAAACAGTTCAACAGTTATACCTAATAAAGTGGCCACTGAATGTTTACTATTCTGTATTTATTTGGACTCTAATAGAGTAGCTTTGCTTTCACAGTTCAAAATAATCCTTAGTTATCTGATCCTGGACTTTGGAAACAAGCTGTTTTAGCTCCTCTCCCTTTAAGAGGGCTTTCTTCTGATTGGCTGTCCATCTCAAGCACTTTTGACCTCACAGTCAGAGCTGTGTGTTCGGATATCCTCTCCCGCTGATATCGTGTAGAGACAAGAGTAGAAAAACCAAGGTGACACAGAGGTTTTAGACCAGTGTGAAGCCCGCCTGAGCTTTTGGCTCATGCTGATTACATATAAATAGACTGATGTCATCAACTGAAACTTTGGCCATGTTTAACATCCAAACTGTAAGATTTTATATGACAGACAATTATATAAGACTTTACACTATGAAGCTGTTCAAGCTCACACACAATGATGGGGTTCGACACACTTCTGTAAGCCTTGGTTTGTTTTTGCAACCATATGCTAGTATACTATCATAGTATACAATATGCTATATAGTATACTATCATAGCATCGCATAGCATAGTATAGTACACTATGCGACAGGTTTATGTTTTGAATTTGGGTGTATATATGATGTATGCTGGCTTAGAAGTCTCTGCTTGCCTCTAGTCCTCATACTTCTCTTCCCAATGGCGGCAGGGGGAGGGAGGCCTGAGGAGGGGAGACACACAAGCATGACATTAACCGAAACTGCATCGTATGAAGTACACACAGGACGCATGCTGAGAGGAAAAGGAAGAACACGCACAATAGAAAGATAATCCACAACGAGAGCTGAGAAAAACAACGATGAGCAGCCTTCGTCTCTGCGCCTCACTGCATAGTTCGTGTTTTCAGCCACATATAGCGTTAGATTTACAGCTTTGCTGCTTTAATGCAGCAAAGATGTTAAAGAGAAAGAAAAAAGCTGCTCCCGAACACAAATCACACTTTCCATTAAAAAAACATTTTTTTCTCCATGATGCAGAGCACATGCTGAATGAGAGCACAGCAAGAAACCACAGCGGTATTAAATTTGCAGAAATATTAAAACATTCCTGATTAATTTTTACCTGGATTTCCACCCCTGATCTCATCTGCATGAATATAAATAGTTGTGACTCACTAATCTTTCCATTACAAGCACCCTGATACTGGATCTTTAAGTCAGTAATGCACAATGGTTTTTTACCAGTTACCAAAAATGTAAAAGGACTGAATTATTATATAAATGCAGGTAGGTTCGTAAATATTAGGACAATGAAATAATTTCTAAATTTAATTTTAACTCTGTACACCAGCAAAGTGTTTTAAATCAATCAATGAATATATGAGTTTGTAAAGTGAAAACTTTTAGCTTCAATTCACAAGAGTATTACAACCATTGTTTAGGAATTACAGCCATTTTTATACATAGCCCCTAATTTTTAAAAGGCTAAAAACTAATGGGACAAACTAACCTTGACTTGTATAGGACCAGAAGTTTTTTTTGAAAACTACAGATATCACTGCTGGGAGATTTGAAAAAGCATGCAGGTTTATGGTCATTAACATTGGCTTCACTCTACAGAGCTGGAAGCTTCGTCTATTTTTTACTCCTTCTGTGTTTTTAAGAATATACCAGAATATACCAGAACAGGCTTTAGCAGGTCACCACTTTTTAGTCAATTGTGCGATTACTTCTGTTTTTCTGTGTATAAATGTGGTTGTAATTCCTAAATAGTTCATAAATCCCTGCAATAAATAAAAACCTGAAATAAAATAAAAAATAGTGCACTTTGGTGGCGTACAGAGGCAAAAATAGAAAGATAATGACATCGTCACAGCATGAATCTCACTGTAAATTATTTCTTATATGAATTAAAATCAGATCTGTATTTCATACATATAAGCAACAAATGTTAATGACATAAAAAATAAAAGTCATCATATTCATGTGATGAAAATATTATTATTAGCATACAGACTAATATATAAACGATCTATAAATATATATACCCGTCTAATACACTGTCCCTTGTTTTATTAATATCTATGTGTAACCATTATTTCTACGACCCTGCCAAAAGTATTGCTTTTTTAAAATTTGTCATATATATTATATAAAATTATCAATATTTAATGTACAGTAGATCCATTGTATTCTCTGCAGTCTGCAGCCCAGGTATTTGCTCAGTGTCAAAATGTGGACCTGAAATATTAAACACTCCACAACCATAAACTGCTCAACAAGTGTTTGTTTTTTTTAACTGATTTATATTTGTTCATCTTGTCAAATCGTCCCCCCCAGAGTCGTCCACAAATTCACTCCACAGGCTGCTATCAACATGGCCTACATTGTTTTGTTTACTTTATGTTTTTTTGCACACACACACACACACACACACACACCTTTTTAATTTATTTATTTGCCGATGAATAAAAGATCAAAGAAACAGTGAAGGAGATGAGGTGGGTTGTGTGTATCAAAAATGGTGGGCAGTCTTGGCGTGTGATTTTGTCATGTTATTGTTCTAAATGCATGCTGGGTAACATAAGAACGACGACCATGTTTTTCCAAATCGGGTCAAATTGTTCTTTCAAGCTGAAGTCAAGTTTTCTAAATTTGTATGATCTGTCAGGAAACTGAGCCACTGTTTTTCCAGTAAAATATTTTGTTGTTTTGTTTTTTGGCGATAGTTAAATCTATTAAGATAAAAGTTTGGCGTTGTCAATGAGGACAGGTCAAGTAAAAGCAGAAGGGGATTTTAGGATGATGGATGCATTATTATTAAGATCAAATTTTAAGAATTCAATCAGAATTCAAAAAGAAGACTTGATGTCTCTAAAGTTTTAAAAGAAGAAGACTTTTATTGTTTGCATTAATATCTGAGCAAACATTGAGATTTCAATCAAGCTTACAACTGAAACACAATTATTAGCAATGAAACCAATGGACTTACCTACAGCTAAAGCCATTTATAAAGGGCAACCTCCACCAAGGTACCAAATGATACATATTTTTCTCCAATTGTGTCATTTTAAGGATTACCTTTTTCCACGGGAAATTGGGTGCCCGGTTTCCTACAAATTACATTTCCAGCTAAACTATTATTCCCATAATGATTGTAATAGTGCTCTGGATTACATTCAGAGGCGGTGTTTTGTTGCGCGAGCAAATGAGTGAATGAAGCATGCCGTCTATTAACGACAAATGCATTAGTTAAACACACATTCAGCTAAATGTTTGCTCGTTACGGTAATAGAAAATGTAATGTGATTTCTAGGTTGGATTACTGAACACGGGCGTGATTAGGTCGTAATCAAATGCTGCATGAGAAGCATTATGAAGACATGATGCTGGAATATTATTTTCTGCTTCCTTCCTTCTGTGTCTTTTGAACATTTTTTTTATCTACTTTAAAGGCTGTTTGTGTGTCACAGCTTCTTTAACACTTTCTTAAACTGTCCAGTAATTGCTGCTGTTTCTGTTTATTGTCTTACCGAGCTGCACACGTGAGCTTAAAATGACTTCATCTCATGTGCAATCAGCTGATTAAGGCATGACCTGTCGCCGCTCTGCCTGAATATATCTGCAAGCAGCCGGATATTAATTCTTATTTTGGCTTCTCTGGTCCTGAAACTATTACCTGTTATTAAGCTGCTAAAAGTCCTTAAAACAAACTGTAATCATATGCTGCCACTGCAGTGCAGGTGTTTTGCATCTGCCTCTCTGAGGAACATGTGAATTAGCACATTCATCAATACTCTGCATTCAGATAGCTGTTGGCTCTGGAGTGCTAAATGGATTGTTTGGATTTTCTCCGTGGATCTCTTTCAGTCTCTCTCTCCCAGGTGGAGGAAGCTTTCCGCCTGCTTCTCGCCCAGTGCGGAGGAGGTGCATAGGCTAATGGAGCCTCATAAAACAACTGATTAATGCACTGACATTTCTTTGATTGGCACTGCAGACACAGAGCCAGAGAGACAGGGAACAGGAGGCCAGCTTTCTCCCTTGCTAACGCTCCCTGTCCTTCTTTTGATTGCTGTTACTCCGTCACTCAGTTTCCCTTCCGCTCCACCTTTCTTTGTCTTTCTTTCTTTCTTTTTTTTCAAATCACACCTCTCTTCCACTTCGCTCCTCTTTAAATCTATTTTCTCTCACGCTCTCACTTTCATGTGCTTATCATCTGACTCTTCTCTCTTCTGCCTTTTGTTTTTGTTATGTTTTCAGTTTACTGCAGTTTAGCAGCCACATCAAAATGATAAAACACAAAGGATATAGATAAAAAATACAAATTGTGCAACAGAGATTTAAAAAAGGGAACCCAAGGGGCTCTGACAAAAAAACAAACAAACTTCAGAAGAAAAGCGCAGAGTTCGAAGAGACAAAAACAAACTGGATAAGAGAAAATAAATGAGACAAGAGAATATAGATTATCCTCCATTTTTTCTTTCTATCCTTCCTTCATTCCTCCTACCTGGAATATTATTAGATATTAGATTTAGTGTGCTTTGTGTTTAGCTTTGCTTCCTGTGTCTCATTGGTCGTTTCAGTCTTGTTCCCACCTGTTACCTGTTCCCTGTTTGTATATATGATCTCATTCTGCTCTCTGTCGTAATCTTCCTCAGTCTGTTTGAGTCCTTCCTCGATCTTTCCCTGTATAGTTCTGTTTGTTGGATTACTAGCTCCTGGCATAAGTTAATTTTGTATTTTTTGCAAGGGTAGAGCAATAAAGCTGTTTTCATTTATACTTTTGTCTGCCAAGTCCTGCATTTTGGGTCGTTCCCTGCCTAACACACAGCTGAGACGTGACACCTTTTGCTTTTGCATTTCTCACGCATCTCGGCATTTTTCCATTCCTGTTTTTGTTATTTTTGTTTTTTGCTTTCTTCTGAATTGCCTGTGTTATAGAGTGTGTCCCTGAGAGTGTGGGGGTCTCTGTCTCTCTAATTCCGTATGTTATCCCATATTTTTCGTGCAGTTTTTCTTGATTGCTCTGGTGCAATACTCACATCAGCAACATCATCCTCTCCACTCCTAAAGCAGATCTCAAAACAGTCAAGGTATTTCTCATAATGCCGACTCACCTGTGCAAAAGACTAAAACAAAACTTTTTCTTTCTTTCTTTTTTTCATGTCAAAACATACAGAGTGAACGATCACTTCAACTCTGTGAGCAATGAGTAAAAACCCTTTCAGGTTTTACGACCTTTCATTTTTAAGACTTGGACACCAAATGGTTTTATACATTTATCAAAGCCCACTGACTTTGGTCAGAGTGCTGTAAATATTGTGGCCTAAAGTAGAGTTGTAAGTGTTCGGGATGTATTTGAAACTTTACACAATATCACTGCTGAATCTGAGAGCAGCAAAATCCTATATGTGAAAGTATCTTCCTATTATTATTATTCTTTTGGCTGCTTCCTTTAGGGGCCTCCACAGCAGATCATCTACCTCTATCTCTCCCTGTCCCTAGAGTCTTCCTCTGTCACACCAACTCTCTGCATGTCCTCCTTCGCTATGTCCATCAATCTGCTCTGAGGTCTTCCTCTTTTCCTCCTGCCTGGCAGCTCCATCTTCAACATCCTTTGTCCTTTATATCCACAATGTCTGGGAGTACCAGGATGGACAGGATTAGAAATGAATACATCAGAGGGACAGCTCAGGTTGAGTGGTTTGGAGACAAAGTTAGAGAGGCTTGGCTGAGGCCATTTGGACATGTGCAGAGGAGGGATGGTGGATATATTGGGCAAGAGATGTTGAAGATGGAGCTGCCAAGAGGAAGACTTCATTTCAGTTCTTCAACCTTTTTACTCTATACTAACCCGTATTATTTGCAGCACTATTACCAAAGTCAGTGCAGCTTTGATAGACACCAGAATCCATTTAAGTCTTAAATGCTCAAAGGGGTTTTTTTTAATCACTCACAGAGACTGAGTTTGCATATTTTCACATCCAGTGCTATGAAAAATGATTTGCCCTGTTCCTGATTTATTGATTTATTTACTTATTTTTTTGTCAGACTTGTTTCAGATAATCAAATAAATTGTAATATTAGACAAGGATAAACTGAGTAAATCCAAGATACAGTTTTTAATTTCAGGGGAAAAAAACTTTTTCAAAAGTAATTGCCCCCTAAACCTAATAACTGGTTGTGCCAGCCTTGGCAGCAAGAACTGCAATTAAGCGTTTGTGATAACTGGCTACAAGTCTTTCACATCGCTGTGGATGAATTTGGACCACCATTCTTTCCAGAATTGTTTAATTTGAGCCAGATTGGAAGGTTTGGGGACAAGGTATTTATGTCTGCAGCTCAATCAGATTTGAGCCCAGACTTTGACCAGGCCACTCCACAACCTTCATTTTGTGTTTTTTGAGCCATTCAGAGGAGGACTTGCTGCTGTGTTTCGGATCATTGTCCTGAGTGTGCATGAGCTTCGGAGCAGGAACTTATGGCCGATATAACCTTCCAAATTAAGACTTGATGTGTTACTTTTTCAGATATTCTAGCTTCACTTTGTCAGAAAGCTTCTATTTAAATGAAATTCAACTCAGCTTTCCAAAAAGTGCAGTTAATCACAGTTAATTCATGATTTAAAAAGATGGGCAATTACTTTTTCACACAGGGCTACATGTAGGTTTGGATTTTTTCCCCCTTGATTATAAACACTTTCATTTGCAAACTGCATGTTGTGTTTACTTGTGTTATCTTTGTCTAATATTTTAATTTTCTTGATGATCTGAAATGCATGTATGTTCAAAAAATCTACAACTGTATTTCTTTTTTAATATTCCAAAAATGTCTTGTAGCTGTTTCATATATACACCCTGATCTTTGCTGGAGTGTTGTGATGGAAGAAAAGCCTTGTGTTAAAAAATTGAGCCCAGCATTTTGTCATTTTTCACCTTGGAAATGTTTGCTTCAAAAACTGAACGGATGAAAGGAAAAACTATCATGTACATCCTACACTGAGCTTCTAGAAAATCCCTGTGTACTCCCGTTCTCCGGTCTAGCCCCTCGGCAAAAGGTTTCCTTGACTTATATAAAGATGAGTAACTTTCATAAACAAGTAAACTCTCACTGAAGGACTCTGTTATTGTTCAACATTAAAATGATCCTGAATTATCACGTTACCAGTCATGGAAACATGTACCACATTAATCATCACTGAGAAAGTCCAGACAAGCATGCTGGTTTTTATGCACAACACTAGGAAAGAACGAGGACACGCTGATGGGTAACAAACTAAAGAAAAATAAAAGCTGTGCAAATGATTGGAGAAACTGAAAGCGAGCAGGAATACTGGGTCACTTAATGCTTTAATTAAAACTGTGGACTTCAGTCAGCACTTCTCAAACCATTTGGGAGGTTCAGGGCCAGGGACAGTGCTCTCCACAATTGCCAAATGAAAACACCAAATGATGAAATGGATTTTGGAGGAGCAGCGTTTTAGTAAAGTGCAGGAATGATGTCAAGGAGCACTGAGTGTATTCTGGACGCTTGTGACAGCCAAATACCTTTCTGTCCTTCATTTCCTTTAATTTGCCACCCATCCGTGGGCCTTGATAAATGCAGACTGTTTACGCTTGGTGACAGAACAGAACGAGACTGAATTCCAGTGAATCTAAAGTAAATTAACAAAGGCTTGACATCAGGGCAGATCGACACTGTTTGCCTTAAGCTTAAAGAGCGAGTAAAATAACCGTTCGTTCTCCAAACAGACTGACTGTCTGGAGTCTTTAGGTGCTTTAAGACTTGTTTCAAATACATTTTAAGAGGCATGTAATGGCAATCATGCCAATCTGACCACCAGGATCAGTGGATTCATTAATGTGGGTGAAAGTGTACATTGTTTTAGATGGAGGTTCATTTGTTCTGCAAGCGAGATTTGGGAAATCCAGAATGTAAAAAGCTATTATAGCTTATAGCCTCTTAAAAAATTGAGATTTAGTATCGATTTACCCGTTAAAGATGAAAGTCAAAGCCTCCGAACTAAAGAAAAACATGCTGAGCAAAAATCACATCTATCCAGATTTGACTCTGGACAACTGCAGTCAACACTCTGAAAGCAAGCGGAGCAGTCAAACAGTGTTTTTGCTGTTGGTTTTACCAGGAGGTAAACACACGGGGTCGTCACAGTATGAGGTGTAGTCTTTGGATGGGATGGCAGGTGATTGACAGCATGAACATGGAGGGGAAGTGGAGGGGCGGGGTGGAGTGGGGTAAAGAAAGGGGAAAAGTGAGGAGAGGAGTTAGAGATGAGTGTGTTGGATGTGTGAGGCAGGCCTATCCTTACGCTGTAGGATAGTGATGGTGATGTGTAGTAGCAACCGGTGGGAGAGTAGAATAGATAGAAGGGTCACTGTGTCGCTGTTGTACATGGAAAGAAGCAAAGGGAAGCTCAGTTGCAGTTTGATATTTAACTTTCAGTTTTACTTGGCTTATTTAAGTTCGCCGAGTGTTAGTTATTATTTTTTTATGGCTTAAAAAAACTTCAAAAAAGAGCAAAAGAATGTAGCACTAGGTGTAGAAAGAAAAAATAAAGAAAACCAAATCGATCTTTTTTATTTATTTAGGGGACGTTTACTCTACCTACAGCCTTTTTTCACATTTTTCTTCCACAGCCAGGTGCTGCTTATAAAATGCACTTCATTAATTTATCATCAGCAAGTATTTTCACTTTGATAAAAGCAGAAGTTTTGACAGTTTGCCGGTCTGGAGCATTCAGGTGTGTTAACACAATGCCAAGGAGGAAAGACAACAGCAGGGATCTCACAGAGGCAGTTGTTGCCCATCAGTTGGTAAAGGGTTATAAGGCCATTTCCAAACAATTTGAAATTCAGTATTCTCCGGTGCAAAAGAGGCTTCACAAGTGGAAAACATTCAAGACCGCTGCCACCCTTCCCAGGAGTGGACATTTCAGCAAATTAACCCCAAAGGTCTGATCGTGCTCAGGGAAACGGCAACAAACCAAAGAGCTACATCTCAGACTCTACAGGCCTCAGTTAGCATGCTAAATATTGAAGTTCATAGCACTACAATTAGAAAAAGACCGAAAAAGTATGGCTTGTTTTGAAAGACTTCAAGGAGAAAACTTCGTCTCTATAAGATGAACATAGCAGCATGGCTCAGGTTTACAAAGTTGTTTCTGAACAAAGCACAAAAGATCTGGAAAAATGTCCTTTGGCCACACAAGACCAAGGCAGAGGTGTTTGGCCCAAACCAAACACCTCATCAGTAATGATTTGGGTTTGTTTTTTTAGTCACAGGGCCTGGGCACCTTACGTTCACTGCATGGACCATGGAGTGGAAGTGAGGACATCAGTCAGACAGATAGAGCTTAGCTGAAACTGGGTCAAACAACAGGGCAATGATCCTAAACAAAGCACAAAGGCTGATAAAAGAAAAGAATCAAGGTGTTGCAATGGCCCGGTCAAAATCCAGACCCCAACCTGACTGAAATGCTTCAATGGGACCTTAAGAGAGCTGTGCATAAAGAAATCTGGTAATCATTAATGAATTGAAGCAACACTGCAAAAAAGGAGCATGAACTAAAACTCCTCCACAACAATGTGAGATGCTGATGAAGTTTTTTAGAAAACATTTACCTCAAGGGATTCGAGCTAAAGATGGTTCTACAAGTTATTTAATCACGACATGTAGTGGTTAACGCATTTGTTTGGCAATGAACGGTCACTGGTTTGACATAAGACCAAGTGAAAGATGAATGATATAATAAAAAAAATGTATAGGGTGAAACTGCAACCCAGCTCCCTTCCACACAATTAAAAGATAATAGTTTCATTATTGAAACAAACGCTGTTTCAGCAGAAGTGGCCACAAATTTACTGGATACAGTGATGCTATCAGACGAAAATAAACACATTCATTTTGACTAAAGGTGTGACTGAAACAGTGTTCATTTCAAGATAAATATCAAAACTTTTATGGATTAAATGCTAATTACAGGTTTACACTGATAATGTTAACATGCATACCAATGGATTCACCCGAACTGAGTTCTGAGTATTTAAGCAACTGGTACAGTATTTAAAGAAATACACTTTTACAGACTCCTGCCTGATAACTGGATGAGGAGATTGTAAAGTTCAACTAAGAATTCAGCTGGTCGATAATTTCTGCTGATACCGGCCAACTAAAGATACTGGCATCCATGTATGTGAGATACGCTGATATTACAAATTTTGTGTTTATTTTTATTTATTTCATTATGACAATGTGCATTATTATGTGCATGAAAATATTTTTAAAAACATCAACATTAATAATCTGAAATGAGGGCAAACCCAAAAATACAATCTGGGTCAGACTCTAAAGTCTTATCCTCACATTTATATCCCATAATTAAGAAGCGACATCCTCAGCTTAGCTTAAAGAAACGTGTCCAAACAGCTCTACTTGCCAGTAATTACTTAAAATAACACTTTAACGTGTTACAGTTTGATGTGCTAAAACCGAAGCGTAAAACGAGAATTTGTTGTCTTGTGATGAGGCTATTTTTGACACGACCAGTTGCCAAGCAATCAGCTGCGGCTGCTGCAGGAAGTTGCTGATCTGAGTGAAGAAAGTTCACCAAATAATCCTCTCTGAAAATGGCAGTTTCTCACTTAGACAATTTGTTTCTTTTTCCAGGAATAAACACTAAAGACATAACGTAGGAAACAGTGAATTTTAGAAATGAGTTTAAAGTGTTTTTTCCTTCCGAGCACAGCTACCATCTGCAGTTTTATAGTTAACAGACAGCTCAGAGAGCAGTGCTGTGGTGATCTAGCGCTCAAAGAAGGAAAACAACATATTTCTCAACAATATGCTTTAAAAAACTGCATCATTGCTAAATTTTTGCTTTTTGTTTTTTTGCTAATAAAAAGAAGCATCAAGAAGGGCGTAAAAATATGCAAACCCCTCTGCCGGCTTCTTGTCAATAAAGGAGCGGCGGAAGCAGTTTTTGCCTTTTTGAGAATTAATTCAAAGTGAAAGCAGTGTAATGTTCAGCTCTGCACCGCCGTGTCTCCGTGCTATATTATTGTGATTTACTGCAATGGACGTTTCCCCTAATATATAAATTAACAGCTTTCTACAGATTTGCAAGCCTTAAGCAGAACTGAAAATGCTTAAGCAGAGATCTTCACTGTTGCATTCACTTCAATCAGCAGCGTGGTTGTGATCTCAGGGAAATTCATTTCCTGTTATCTCATGACAATGAAGCAATTAAAACCGGATCAAAGCTAACAAAATGTGATTACTCGAGACAATTAAGTCATGAAATGGAGATAAAGGGATTAAAAAAATATATGAGAAAACAAAGCTGCTCCCCGTTTGTGTAATGTGGCAACAGCCGATGCACAGGATTCCACTGATGTCCACGTTAAGCAGATTATTAAATGAGTCATTTTACTTTGTACGGCTCAATGCTGTAATCAACCCCTGTGACTCCGTTATTAGTATGCATGTTAACACCAGAACGCACCCTTTCAATCCATTCTACGGCCGTATGAGTGATATTTAGGAGGAAATGAGGAGCTACTGCCCTGATAAATAAGCTAAGAAAATGGTAGACTAATTAATGTTAAAGTTTAACTGAGTATGTGAACAGGAGGAAATGCATTCGCTAAACCAGTGTGCATCAAGAAGATGGGAAACACACCTCACGTTACTCTGAACAGAACTGGAATTAAAGCAAAACACACACATGTCGAGGCACATGTGGTGAAAGCAACAAGGAGATGGTGTGTGTCCCATAGTTTGACTCGGTGAAAATGATGTCCACTTTTGAAGTTTGCTTCAAAAATGTCTGAAATCTTGTTGGAAAATGCTCAGATGAAATATGGAAGTGTGAAATGTGGAAAATGGGTGATTGATGAGTGGAAGGAAAGTGTCATTAGGCATTATAAAACATTACAAACACATCATGATAAGAGTTTGAATAATAAAATGATGAGAATAAAATGCTGAATAAAGTTCAGGATTTTTTAAGAAGAAAATTAAACAACCGTTACCTGCTAGAGTTTTATAATCAAGCAGATCAAACAAAACAATAGCCACTGCTGACCACGTGATGATAAGGGCCACGACCATCAGCCAGGCCATTGGTGAGGTGAACGTTAATATGACATCATCCAGAAATGTCCTCTGATTGGGCCGAGATGGAAAGGCCCCCTCCCTGACGCTGGTCTGACTGCTCATTGGTGAAGATAGCTGGGAGCAGAGGGAGAGAAGAAGAAGGAAGGAGAAGGAAACTTGAGTTTGGAGGGAGTCTGGGTACTGAAATACTTTCAAGAATGTTTAAAAATTTAAAAGCATCACTGCAAGACACATTCAGTGTAAAGTTACTGAATCCCCGACTGATTACTGAACAATACTGGCCTGTGTATTGGCACTTTTGCACACAATATAATAGAATTTTATATAAAAATACATTATCAGTGTTGTATCACTGTAATAGTGCTGAACTAACACGCTATATATTTTGACTCAGTTCTTTATTTAATTTATTTAATGTATTTTTCTATGCCTGTTATTTATTTAAATTAATTTAATGTTAGTTTTGTTTGTTAATTCGTGAACAGTACTTACACAGACTTTCATTGCTCAGTGTAACCACTGTGTTTTGCAGTGTACATGTTTTGCAGTGTCATTTGTTATTTATTGGCGAATTACAATATATGTGTGAGTCCTAGCTAGGCTTTCTGGATTGTAAGAAGTCATTACAATAGTGAGAAATCCAGTGATTCATTCCAGCATGGCATGAATAACATGTCAAATAATTTCAATTTCAATTTCATGTTTTTTTTATTTATTTATTTTAAGAATAAGTGGGGCATAATTTCAGTGAGACATTGCTGATGAGTTATGTTTTTGGGGCACTACAGTCTAAAACGCGATTAGTTTCCAGAACTTGAAAAAATTATGCAAACTCGTTGCCTTTGAATAACTAAGTACAGCTCACTTAAGGTGACTAAGTTAGGGCAACTCATTCATTTTGAGTACAAGCGCCACAAGGCAAAAAGTATATAAGTGTATTATATTCAAGAGAAGGTAAACAGTTCTTCAGCCATTCTCTCCAAACTCTGGCTAAAAGTAAATGTAAATAGTACTACTGTGCTACTATTTAACATAGATTTGCAACAAATTGCTTCTTTTAAGTGTAAAGTGACCACGACAAGCTCGAAACGTACGGTGGCACAGTGAGTTCAAATGCACTGCAACTTAAGGAAACATGGGAAAATAGAAAAATGCTGAGAAAGCCTACAAAACTCAACAGAAGTGTTTTTTGGGGGAAGCAATAATGTGACGGACCAGCTGCAGAATGACAGAAACGGAAATATGAGAATGACGACACACTTAAACAAAGTGGAGGATTCATCGGTGTTGTGAGGGAGAAAAAGATGTGGATAATGTTTGTTGTTTTAATCACACGACTCATATAATACTGTAGATACACGTTTGCTATCAGCCGTTTACTATTAGCTTGTGACTTCTGCAGCTGCTCTGTCACATTATCGTCTCCACAGAAACACTTATGCTGTGTTTTGTAGGGTGTTTTTATTGTTTTATTTTGTTTTTTTTGTGAAGCATTTTTTTCTATTCCAGTTGTGTTCTATTCATATTTTATATATTTGTTTTATATTTTATTATCTCCTTGTGTTTTCTTAAGTTGCGGTGTGTTTGACCTCTCAGGGCCACCGTAGAATGCATTGCAATAACAATAAAAAATATGGCTGAAGAAGAGGGAGTTTTGTTAAATAATAATATAATAAGATGTACATATAAATGTAGCCATAAATATTAAGTGATGACAAAACCGTTACCTAGTTAACGCTCAGTTCTAGCTTACTTACCGACTGTAGTTTACCAAAAAAGTTTCTTCTGTGACTTCAGCGAAGTTAGGGTAGTTTTCCTAAGAGGCGTACAAGGTTTTAAAGCAATGTTTAACAGAAACAAATAATCTGATATTAAATGACAATTAGCATTAAAACAGATGTTTCAAGCATTTTAAAAACCACACAAACCTCTGGAGCGTTGGAGGGCTAAATGTTTTGTGGTCCTGAACTGACAGTGAATGCTGGTTACAGGAGTTGCTAAGTGTGTTATATGACATTATGCAGATATGTTACCACCATAAATTCACTGCACCCACACTGTCAATTTGTGCTCAATATAACAGAGTAACTGGCACGTCTGTGGCATTGATGTTAGCAGCTCAATGCGCAGCAGGTGTTTATTTATGCAGCATTTTGTTTTTCGACGTCAGGATGAACACAAGCTGCATGAGGAGGAGAGGGGCAGAGCGACAGAAAGACGAGGAAGAGAGAGACAAACAGAAGAGATAAGACGATTACATCCCCGCTCCAAAATCGGCGCTTCAAGACAAATTACTTCTCTAAACAAAGTTTTCATCACTGTATGGCAGCGGGGGCCGCGCTCCAGTAACATGATTACATGCCCGTGTTAGGTTGTTTGTGTTCATTATGTGGCGCTTGGGATGATTCCTTTTTTTTCTCCCCTCTTTCTGCGCCTGCCTCTCACGCGGCGTATCTGCTAATATGAAAGGGGAGATTTGAAGAAACTGCTCTGTATCCTTCTTTTTAATTAGACTCTGAAGGATGCAGATCCATGTGAGTGCTGCGTGCTTTGTGCAGGTCTGGTTTAAGCATTCATTATGAAAGTCTCATTAAGAGAATCGGCTGCTGTTTCTCACCTTTGATGCCAATTAATTTAAACTCAGTATAGAGTGGTGACAATGTTTTTGCTGTCCTCTTATTACATAATGAAAGTACCGTGAGGCAAAATGCATCCCATGTTATTTCTCCACTTTCTTCTTCTGATGAGTTAAACCCAGTCACGTGGGTACCTGAGCTACATTGTACCCTATAAAGTAGCAGCTATTATTTATTTATATTTTGCAAGGAAAATGGGAAATAGGTGCTCTGATGTATTGAAGCATGTGTAGACATTTGTGGAAATACAGTATATGAGGCAAATTGGACAAATCTAATGGGCTTGAAAGTCAAGATTTGGTATGACCACCTTTGTTCTTCTCCAGTCTTCTTTAAAGAGATTCAAAGCTGTCTTTGGATATTGGCTTCCTTTTGTTCTGTTCTCTGTCAAGATGATCCCAGAAGGCTTCAAAAATATTGAGGTTTGGGCTCCGAGGAGGCCAATCCATGACCGATAGTTTTATATTGTGTGTTCTTTTATCCACTTGTGCTTTTACTGCATTGGCAGCGTGTTTCGGATCATTGTCATCCTAAGAAAATGAAGCCATTTCCAACCCGACAGTTTCTAAAGGGTAATGCATGATGGATCGAAATCCAGCAACAAGCTCCCCAACACCACTGACTGTAATGCAGCTGCTATAGACGGTTGTGATCTCACTGTTGGACCTCCCTCCTGACCTGGCGATTTGAACCAAATATTTCAACTTTGGATGAATCAGTCTGCTGATTTTCAGTCCAGTTCTTCTGTAATTTAGTATACCTCTGCCTTTTCTCCCTATTTCCCTTCCTTAAAAATGGTTTTCTGACAGCCACCCCTCCACTGAGACCATTTCTGATGAGGCTGTGACAAACAGAAGGTGGATCAACTGAAGGCCCAGATGCATCTCTCAGGTCTTGTTTAAGACCTGAGACTTGAAGATACTGTTCATCTGCTGTTTGTAGGCCTGCCTTCTTTTGTGCTTCACTTGACCAGTTTCCTTAATTTTTTTAAGCACATAGTGCACACCATGCTGTAATATGCCAAGTTTTGTGACAGGCTGCGAGTAACAAAGTTCTTAAAGATGCAATTTAAAATTGGTTCTTTGCTCAGTTGTCTGTTCTGTGCAGGCAGAACACTGATTCATCTGTTGAGTTAGGTGCCTTTTTTATGCTTGAATGATTCACAGGTCAGTGTTAAGTGGACACACACCATGCTGCAATATATCAAGTCTCAACTCACAGCTCTTTGAGAATCACCTTGTTTGTACAAAAATAATATGTCATGGCTGTGCTATCTTTTACATTTTTCACACATTCAATTCCTTCTTTCTTTCAGCATGGGGTTCAGAAAGTAAAATGTGAAGATTCGGTAGCTGGTCTCAGGCTGACCTTTCTTTTGCAGCGTTCAGTTAACAAGTTGCAAAATCAATTTAACATAATTCTACCCACTCACACCCTAATGCACATTTGTGTGTTCGTCTGATTCGAGAAAGCTGAGCATTGATCTGGTGAACAACAGCTGCCGTCTGTGTTATTTCAGAAGCTGAGCTGAGAGCGCGTGCGCGTGATATAAAGGCCGACCATTGATCAAGCGAAGCCTTGGCAACAGTTAGTCAGGCCAACATATTGATTTGCAGCAGGTAAAACAGCAACAATGTTACAATGACAGAAGGACTGGAGAGTGGTCAAAATCTCCTGCAGCAGGTAGAGGGGAAAAGCTGCACAGTGCAAAGATCCACTTCACTGTTCTGCTCCTAAATGTATTAATTAAGTTTATTTCCTCTGTGTTTGAAAGTTTCTGTCAAACTGTGTGTCACAGTCTGCAACCTTTTCCCTTTTACTTTTTCTCAATTGCTTTGTTTTTTTTTCCTGAATTAGACTTAAATGGAACCTGTTTGCTCATTATTAAATTCAGTAACATTATTCTTGGACTCAACTAGAACGGCTTTGTATGATCCTGATATTTAGATTCATATGCATTAGTTTAAAATGAGTATTCACCACTGCAGCAGTATATAGAGTCGTGGTATATAGTCTTTGAATTATAAGGTTTCATATACAGTATAAGGACTTAGTTAAAAAACTAGGTGATCCTTAGTCAGGTCTTAAAATGATGTAAATAAAACCTCAGATGAACAACAACACATGACATATTCCACCGTGTCATTATTTACTGAACCAAAACTAAACCTCACTGCAGGAGCAGTGAGTGAAAAACCAAGTACACCCTGACTGCTTCCATAGGAATTAAGTAATAGTCAATAATAAATGCACTTGATTAATTGTCCATCAGCAAGTGTGAGCACCTCTATAAAAGCAGAAATTTTGGTAGTTTGATGGTCTGGAGCATTCAGGTGTGTGTTAACATGAGGCCAGGGAGAAAAGACATCAGCACTGGTCGTAAAGAATTAATTGTTGCGGCCGATCAATGTGGGAATGGTTATAAAACAATTTCCAAGCAATTTGATCTCCATTGTTTTACTGTAAGAGAGATCATTCACAAGTCAAAACATTCAAGACAGTTTCTCATCTTCAATGAAGTGGACAAAAAGCTGAAGAGCTACATCTCAGACTCTACGAGGGTCAGTTATTCCCAGGAGAACATGTTTTGGAACATGGCAGCATGGCTTAGGTTTGTGAAGCTACATCCTAACAAACCACTTCTGAACTTCTGTAACAATCTTTCTTTTTGACAGATGAGACTAAAGCGAACATGTTTTGACTAAAATTTACATCGCTGAACATTGATGAACACCAAACACAGCATTCCAGCACGAACACGCCATACCAACTGTCCAGCATGGTGGTAGAAAGGTGATATTTTGGGTTTGTTTTCCAGCCAAAGGACCTGGTCACTTTGCAGTTACTGAGATGACCATGAACTCCTCTATATACCAAAGTATTCTAGAGTCAAATACGAGACCATCCATAGGACAGACAAAGCTTGGCCCACACTGGGTCACTGAGCAGAACATACGGTGACCCTGAGAGGCCAAACGGACTGCAACTTAAGAAAACATCAGCAATAAGAAAAAAGCTGCAAAAGCACACAAAACACAACAGAAATAGGCAAAACGACAACGGAAATAGGAAAAAACAAAACAGAAATAGGAAAAACGACAACAGAAATAGGAAAAAACACAACAGAAATAGGAAAAACGACAACGGAAATAGGAAAAAACAAAAAAATAGGAAAAACGACAACGGAAATAGGAAAAAACACAACAGAAATAGGAAAAACGACAACGGAAATAGGAAAAAACAAAACAGAAATAGGAAAAACGACAACGGAAAAAGGGAAAAACACAAGGGAAGTGTTTCTGGTGAGACAATAACCCGACGGACCAGTTGCAGGAACCCAAAACATGGTAGGCGTGATTGATATAATACCGATGACGGATTTTTAGGCTAATAGTTAGGCTAACACACTTACCTCTCATCTTTTCTTTCCTCACAAAACCGATAGATCCTCCACTTCTTTTAAGTGTCTCCCAGCGCAATTCTTAGCATATTTTGTTTCCTCCAACTGGTCCATCAGGTTATTGTCTCCCCAGAAACACTTCCCTTGTGCTTCTGGAAATCTTTTTTTTCCTATTTCCGTTGTCATTTTTCCTATTTCCGTTGTGTTTTGTGTGCTTTTGCAGCGTTTTTCTTAATGCTGGTGTTTTCTTAAGTTGCAGTCCGTTTGGCTTCTCAGGGCCACCGTAGGAACAGCAATCCCGAGCAAATCACAAACCTACAAAAAAGCAGCTGAAAAAGGAAAGAATCAAGGTGTCGTCCACATGTCATTGTTTACAACATAGTCAAAATGCTTAGCCATGCTGCCACCACCACCACCAGCAACAGCATACTTTGAAAATAATGCATTATTTCTGTATATTTTAGTTCCAAAAGGGCCAAGATACACAATTTTGTAAGTGGGAGATTGATTGCAGGAGACTTTATAGGTTTTGTTTTTACAGTGATAAATCATGTCAATATGATACATTAGAGAAAAAGGCTTTTTTAAAGAATGGCACACCCAAAAATAACTAAAACTACATCACCACAGACAACTGTAGAGGCTGGAAAAGACTTTCCAAAAGATTTTTTTTCATTGCATGCTTAAGTATCTCTTGTAATGTGGACACAATATGGATTTGAGAACATCAGAGGGACAGCTCAGGTTGTGTGGTGTAGAGACAAACTTGGTCTGGTCTGGGTATGTAAAAAGGAGGGACAGTGGATATATTGGTGAATGGACTTTGAACATGGAGCCGCCAGGCAAAATGAGGAAAAAAGGGAGACCACAGAGAAGATTCATGAATGTGGAGAACATGCAGAAGGCTGGTGTAGCAGAGGAGGATGCTAGGGATAGGGTGAGGTGGAGGAAAATGGTCAGCTATGGCAGCTAAAGAAAGAAGAAGAAAATAGCTGAGCCGACTGCACAGTTCTGCCAACATGTATAATACATCTTGGTTACCATACCCAATTAATACAGCAGACATGAATAATAATTTACACCAACTGGGAAAAGCATTCAGAAGATAAAGAAACTGCTTTCACAACAACAAACTGCTTTTGAAAATTTCTGATCTGAGAAATGCACCAAAGAGAAAAAAATGTAATTCACTCTGCGTGTATATATCCGCCTTCAAATACAGACGACCCAGCCCACCTGCTGTTACCCTCGAGCTCTGAGCTTGATCCGCACTCACGCACACAATGGCCGACTGGTGCTGCTGCCTCCTCCACGACAAAGGAATGAGCAGAATTAGAACAATGTGGGTGCCGACAACTAACTGGCAAATGAAAGGGCAAATGAAAGACAACAACAGCTTGGTCAAAACTCTGAGTCACCGAATGCTGTAAGGAGTCAGCACAGTACTGCTTACAAAGTAAACTTGCTAGTAATGTTTCCAGTTTTGAGTTGCTTTTATTTCACCGTCAAATGACGGTTTGTCTCAGCAGGAAAACCCAGATGTTCATGAGTGTGAATCCAGAGCTTTTACTTGTAGGGCAGCTTTGTTTTGCATTATTGTCCTCATTACTTTGATATACAGCACCAAATACAACCCAAACCGCTGATAAATGCTTGTTATCAGGATGATAAGTTCCTAAAATTATCGTGCATTTACTGCATGGAGGTGAAAATATATTTGCACATGTGGTTCAGTTTATGGGCACGATAAATGAAGAGTTATTTATATGTCACCTTTTTCTCTTTATTCTATTTTACAAGTTATTTGATGGCACAGAGGAACAGGAAAAAGAGTAAAGTGTGAGAAAAAAGAAAGGCAATTGTTTCAACATCAGAGCGAGCGTTTTCAAATGCAGTTGTTCCCCACCTGGGGTTCAGGACCCCCTATGGATATGAAGACATGTTAGAGAGACCCCAAGATGCTTTGAAAGAAAGAAAGGGGAATATATCTTTTTTCTTTCTTTTGGAAATTTCGACTCTTTGAACTCTGCAGGCTTTAAAAAATAACGCACGTAGCTCCATTTTAAGGATGCCACAAGTGAAAAGGTTTGGGAGGCACAGGTTTAACGGGGGAATAAAGGATGAATTATGGTCTTAACAACAGTGTTGAGCAAAAAGTTGCTTTTTCACTAGATTTTGTGCTGACAGTGTGATGTGGTTTTCCATCTTTGCTAACTGCTAATTTCAAAGAATAGTATATTTAGGACACTTTATAGTTTTTAGACATGTTGGATTTGGAATTGCAGGTAAGTGCTCAGTGTCATTACATCCATGCAGAAAGAGAGCAAATGGTCATCATCAATGTTCCCTCTAATTTTCCATGTGTCTGAGCGAACACACAAACTCCCTGAGCGGTCCCTTGGACCACTGTGAGCGACATCAGACGCGTGCACTGTGGTCACGCCAGCATCGAATCCATCCAAGTTACATGGTTTATTAAGATAATCAAATTACAGCATTTACATTTATGTTAGACTACTTTTAATTAACTGCTTTAGCCCACTTACAATGGAAATGTAAAACAAAAATGTAGTCATTGACCTGTGTAGTATGTTCACACTATTGGAAGTAAAAATAACTTGAACTCGAATTTTGAAAACACAACTTTCTCCTTCTTCTTTTTTTTTTTTTAAATAAAGCTCTGACTTGTACTATGAGTCTGAGTCTGTGGTCTGGGAAAGAGTCCCGTAACTCTCTGTCTGCAAAATACAGTATATAAAGACCAATGTTTGGCAATTAATTATATAGTTACTTCTTCAAAAATTAACTGAGTTATGCAAACAACAAAGTTTTTTGCAGCTATTTTTTAAAATGCAGCCAAGGTGTTTTTTTAAAATAAACATTTCAAACTATTTACAGAACAATCAGCTGTTCTGCATCAAATTTGATGCCACAGAAATTGTTTGTGCCACTCCAAAAATAATTTCTGTCCACATAAAGGAGAACAACGGCCTGATACCTGCAGGCCTGACAACAGCAGATGTATCACTGCTGTAACACCTGTAACATTCAGCAGTCGCCTCATTGTTCTGACACACACAACAAAACTATTGACTACACTACACACTAACTACACAAGATTTGCGCTAAACGTCTCAAAACACCGCCGTCACTTCTAAAACTTCCCCCCGTTTCTTAACAACTTGCCATATCATTTTTTGATTGGGCGACATGGTACTTTTTTCGACCAATAGGAAAGGGTGGGGGTTTTTGGTTTTGTTTTTGCTCACAGGCGGAAAGCGCTTTCTAGTGTTTTTCTTATAAAACGCCGTTTTTACCGTTTCTTCCCGCAGTAAGTATAAACAACGATAGTATTCAGGAAGAAAACCAAACATTATATATTTTTTATCATAATTCTGGTTTTACGTGGCCTATCAACACAATTTAAAAACTGGTATAAAGTCCACACTTTTTCCGTCAATTGTTCCGTCTGTCCTGCTCACATCTCCAATGGTTATCCACGTTGTCATTAACGTGGCTTCACCACATCAGCCACGCCGCTTTGCCAGCTAAAACACCGGTGTCGGCACATACTAAGGACGCTGTCATAGCCTGTCAACGACGTTGATTAGCTGCGTATATACGAATGTGAATCGCATTATTGGCTGGACTATGGGATAAGGTGGCACCGTTCTAATCCCATACGGGAGCAGCCAGTCACTCACTGACTAACACTGCAAAACAGAATTGTTAAAGTTTTAAGTTTAATTTCAATTCAGGTTAGATTTTTTTTTTGTGCGCAATGCAGATTTTCTGTGCGCAGAGACCGTGCCAGCAGTGCGCAATTGCGCACGTGCGCAGCTTAGAGGGAACATTGGTCATCATATAGAATTAAATCATGAAGGAGAAATTTAATGTAATTTTACTTGCAGTTTTGAGCAGTAGGTCTCCAGGCTTTCAGAAGGTCTTTCAAAGTTTTTCTGTTTTTTATTCTTTTTCAGTCTAGTCCTTGTACCTGACCGTTTTCACAAAGTTTGTTATGTTTGTTGAGCCACTTAACACTGACAATGAATCATTCAAGGATCAAAAAACACCTAAGAAAGGGATGAAGCAGTGTTGTGTCTACACATAACAGACAACTTAGCAAAGGACCAATTTTAATGTGTCTCTTTAGGCACTTTGTTAGTAGCAGCCTGTTAGAAAAACACATGGTTTGTTTGCATTTTTTCATTGAAACTACAGAAAATGACAAAGATAGCACAGTCTGATAGATATATGACAGTATTTTTGTACCAACAAGGGGACTCCCAAAGAGCTATTAATTAAAAACTTGCTATATCTCTGTATGGTGTGCAGTTTGTCCTTAATAGAGTTGAGGAAAATGAACAAGTGGAGGACAAGAAAAAGTGTCAGGACTAAAAAACTGTCTACAACAGAGGAACAGTATGTCAAAGTCATGTCCTTAAGAAATAGGAAAACTCCAGCAAAGACCCAAAACAGGACCTGAGAGATTAATCTGGGCCTTCAATTGATCCATCTACTGTTCACTGAATCCTGACCAGAAATGGTTTCAATGGAAAGGAAACTATCAACAAACAATTCTTAAGGAAGTGAAATAGGGAGGAAAGGCTGAGGGACATGAAATTACATAAGATTTAGAGTGAAAATCAGTGGTAACAGGTCCCAAGGAGTGGTAAACCCAGCCATCAGTAAAACATGATGGAGGCTCTGTTATGATTTGTGGCTGAAATTTGTTTGGCAAGATGAAGAATCCATGACTGATAGTGGTCATTGTTTGTTTTTCTATCCAGCTGTGGCACAATCACCAACACCAATGAAATGCTGTTCGTTAACTTATCAAAACCAATCACCATCAAACGGAGTACCATCAGATTTTGATACCATCTGGAAAGCATCTAAATGGGAGTCTTATAGTCTACACCTCATGTGTGCACATACCTCCCATTTTCCAGCCGCACATATTTCCCATTTTACCATAATTCAAAATAAAAAGGAATGAGGGTTGTCTCAAGACTTTTGCACAGTACTGTAACAGCCGCTAATGTCTAATCACAAAGTCAAGAACACATTTTTAAACTGACCCTCAGTTTAAAAGACCAGTTGTGGTACCTTCAAAACCTCAAGAGGAAACAGTGACATAAGAGATATGGCCCAGATGGTTCTCCATGTTATTAATAGCGCCATCTCACTGGCTGTTAGTTACCTAATATCTATTTTAAATGACAATAAAAAAAAGAGTAACTGGTTGGATTGCAAACACTCTCATGTATCTGTTTTGAATTTATTATTTTTATAACTTTTAAAAGAGTGAAATTGATTTTTAAAGTACCTTAGTCTTTGAAGTTGCTGGATGTTCACTGATAATCTTCAGTCTTTCAAGGGCTCTGGGAATGCTGTGTTACCATAGAAACAAGTATGTAGCTCCTTGTCAAGTCCTGTTTTTGACCCAAGTTGATTATGAGAAAAGAAAGTGGAGGCAACACTCAAATCATACAGCAAAAAAACAAAAAATTGTCTTAAGCCAGATCACAGCGGGTCTAAAATTACACAAAAACTTTCCCACAAGTGGCGTGAAACTGGGATAAAATCGAAGAAACTAAGTTTTGTGTCCCAAAAAGTTACCAATGCGAGGTTTCTGAGATTTCAGTGCTGGAGAGAGTGAGACAGAAAGGCGAGAGACTGATAGAAAGAAGCAGGGAGACAGAAGTTGACCCACTGAGAGTCACCCAGCCCCTCTGAGGGTCCAAAATAGACAGATAGGGAAGGGAGAGAGGGAGGGAGCAAGATATGGTAGAAAGGGTGTAAAAGGAACAAAAGAGTTAAAGAAGAAGGAAAAAGGCAGGAAAAGAATACAGTGAAGAGACAAAGGTCTAAAAGTCTCCTACTCACATGTCCCAGAAACACAGAGCTTATTAATCACCAGCGAACAGCTGATATTTCATCAGTGTTTCCTCTGAGAAGCCCATTTCTTCACCTCATCTCACCCACACTGACTCCATAACTGTAAACAAATATAAAGACAATTCCTTTACATCTGCAAATTGAATTAAGTAGTACTATTATGATTAAATGCTTGGTGGTTCCTCGATAACACTGACAAAAGCGCATTTTACAAGATTCTCAGGGGTCCAAGCAGATTCACTGTGTGCCCTTGACAAGAACTTCAAGAAAAAAAGAAGCACTTAAAACTTAAAACTTTCTAAATTTCCCAACCTTTCCCAGACTTACTCCAGGGGAAACATGTTTCCTCCTCAGTGCCCAGGCTTGTCAAACGGAGGTCAAAGTGAAGAGTAAATAAGTGAATAAATACCTAGCTGAGCCCCATGTGAGATTTTAGGCCTTGTCAGACACTGTTTTTTGGAGGCCCAGTTTAAACAAGGATGTGTGTGTGTGCTTGTGTCTGCTTGCGAGAGCTTTCAGAAGGAGTAACCTGACCCCCCCAGCTTTGCCCTGTGAGCCTGTACTGCAGAGGCTATAATTAGAGATACAGACAGCAGCTGGTGTTAACATTGGACTGGACTGCTTTAAATGTAGGGCACACAGAGAGGGCACAACACACACACACAAACACACGTGTTCTTTCTTCTGTAAGATGTATCACAAAAAGTTAGGCCAACACTGTATGTTGAGTCTTTTTGGATCGGGTGGGGGGTCATTCGTAACTGAGGAGGAAAAGTGGGCTACCCACCAACTGGAAGGTTGGTGGTTCAATTATGGACTCCCTAGTCTGCATACTGAAGACAGGACTTCAGCTTAAACTCAGCTTTATTGCCAAAAACTGTAACAGCAAACAAAGATGCACAAAACAAGGTAGGAACAGCACTAACTGGAAGCTATGACTCAACAAACAGCATAGAGGGAGATCACAGCAAGAGACAGAGGGAAACTAAAGGCTTAAATACACCCAAGGTAATGAGGGAAATGGAACACACCAGGGACACAGGTGAACTACATCAGACTAAGGAGACAGGGGAAGCAAAACTGAATACAGCGCGCACAGGACGAGACACTATCAAATTAAGACAAGAAATAAACAGAGACAGAGACCCAGACTCCACATATACAAATTTGCCACAGGGAAGGAGTAAACAAACAGACAGGAGAAAAGATTCACCAGACAGCCACAGAAACAGGGCACAGAGAGCAGACACAGAGACATGACTGGAGAAACAGACTGAGTCCAGTGGAAATGACTGAGAAATGAGACAAGGACAGACACATGAACATAGCCTGCCAAAGTAAAACAGGAAATAACCGAACAAGGAAACAGAAATGCAGACTTAACACTGAGAAAAAGGTAAACAAATACTGAGCTGGAGTCCAGACACAGATAGACAGACAGAGAAACCAACACAGAGGCCAAACTGACTAAATACACAGAGATGAGACCAAGATAGACTGGACATGAAAGAGAACTAACTAAATCGAACAAGGAACTTAGAACTAGGAATATAAATACAAAAACTCAGGTACTAGGGAAATTGATACTTGATTCACAAGCGCTTGAAAATCAGTTATTTTTTACAACTCCAAGAGTATGAATCCTGAGTCCATAACAAAACTTCAAACTTCAGAGTTCAAACTCTGGGAATAATTTCTACCACTTTACACCATCATGAAACAAATATTACTCAGTTTATATCATATTTTTCCACACAAATTATTCTGCAATCCCAAATCCCCCCCAAAAGTTGTGACACTGTGTAAATAAAAACAGAATGCAGTGATTTACAAATCTAATAAAGTTATGTTTTTTTCACAAATGAACATAAAAAAAACAAATGTTATCAACAAAAAAACATCTAATTGGAACATTTTTACCTTTTATGGGATGGGTGCAAATAAACGCTGGAAAAGTAGGTAGGATGAAAAGGAAACAGCTGGAGAATTATTTTGCAACAAATTATCTTAACTATAAAATGAGCATCTTGGAGAGGCAAAGTTTCTTAGAAGTAAAGTCAGGCAGAGGTTCACCAATCTGCAAAAAACTGCATCTGCAAATTGTGGAAATAAAATTATTGTGGAAATCAAATTTCTGAATATAAAACTATGAAGACTTTCAGTATCCCATCATGTATAATATATATTATCATCAAAAGATTTTGATAATCTAGAGAAATTTCTGTGCTCAAGGGACAAGGCCAAAAATCAATATTGGAAGTCTCTGTTCTTCCAAAAACAGACATTGTCCATGGGATCACAAATCCAGGGTAAAGCTCTGTCATGCAAAGAAGTCATATGTGCCATCTTCTCTGGGCCAAAGTGGAACACTGTTATATAGTCACATCTGGAAAGGCACCATCGATGCCAAAAGGTATATACAGGTTCTAGAGCAGTATATGCTCCAATCTATTTGACATCCTTTTCAGGGAAGACCTTGCATCAATTCCAACAGCAAGTTTAGAACTAGTCTGCTTGCAGTCCAGACGTTTTATCAACTGAAAACATTTGGAGCATTATGACATGAAGAATATGACAAATTCAACCGAGGACTGCTGAGCAGTTAGAATTCTAAAATCCAAAATTCCTCCCCAAGAAATCCAGCAGCTGGTCTTCTTTGTTCCCAGAATTGGACTGTTTTTAAAAGGAGAAGGGGTGCTAATATGTGTTGCTGCCATCAAATTCAGAATAATCGGAAAAAAAAAAATCTTATAATGGTACACTTTCTCAGTTTAAATATTTTCAATGTTTTCTATGTTTCATTGTGAATAAAATCTGGCTTTATGGGATCATTCTGTTGTTTTTTTCTCCATTTTCCACAATGACAGAAGAACAGATTGAACTTAGGATAATAAATACTCAAGTATGTATCCTATCAGGTGCAGTTTGGGGCCACTGGTTAGCTGGGCTCTTATAAAGTTATATTAGTAGTAATAGTAGTAATAGTGTTACAGCACTAGCTTTGCTACTGCCTCTAGATCTAATTAATTCTCATCCCAAGACACGTCAAGAGACTTTTGGTTCATATCTTGAGAAGATCATGTTTTGTGTTGAAGTCAGTGCCGTTCTGCATCAGTGTTGTGTGTTAAAAATGACCACTATCTTCAGAATTCAAAAATTAAATGGATCCTTTGTGTGATCATATGTGACAAGCTGAGAGTGACAGACCCGTCTCACTGTGCTGTCGACGCACTGACACCACAGGTTACACCACCTTCAGTGTGTATGAGGGACCTCAACAGCTTCGACAGGAAGCACAGTACCTGGAAAAATCTTCCAGCGAATGTGGTTGGTCCGTTATCCTCCACCTGCAAACAGTGACGAAAACAGAGACAGGACTCTTGTGCTCTGCATATGTCAAAGTGCATTTTCGGGATTATATACCCACACCAAAATCTTTTTTTTATTACTTGTTTACTGGTGAGCGTGTTGCAGCTTTAGTCCTGATTTTCCATTATTTCTTTGTGATCTCATTTGATTTTTCTCTCAGCTAGCTGTTTCGAGCACACACAAATGCACACCCATGAGAGATGTACTGATGAAACCAAACACCCAAAGTAATTCTGATGAAACGAACAGCAATCAACAAGAATGGCGCTCATGTCTGCACTACAGTACGTTGTGTCTGCCAGCGTCTGGCTTTGTGTGCCAGTCTGACAAAAAATACACAGATGCATCTTGTTTTTGTATATTTGCAACTGTGACTCAGCATATTGAAGAGGTATGTGCAGAAAGTCCCCAGTGATGCAGTTGTGTAACAATTCCAGTGGGTTTTAAGAGACTAACCGTCACACTGACAAATTGAGGTCCTCTGTGACAGTGCATGGAGAGCTTCACTGATCCCTGGGCACTGGCACAAGTTCAGATCCTGGAGAGATATTCAGCCCTGCTGCTTCCTGTTCAGCACCTAGGACAGCGAACAAGGACAAGCTCCCACCTGAGGCCAGAAGACGCAGCTGGATGGGATGTGTCCAACAATCTGGTTCAGTGCCTCAGGTGAACTGTTAGAGCTGAGGTTCATAAATCTCAGTATGGGAGAGTTTGAAGGCGTTAGTGTGAACCTTACACAAGTTCTTGGATACCACTACTAGCATGACGCTAGACCTTACTTTAAAGACTTGAATTAAAGCTCAGTGAAAAAGATTAGACTAAATTTCAAGTTATGTGATGTGGTACACAATGTCAAGAATTAAACAGCATGAAGGTGTATTTAATCATGTAAAAGCAGAGCTGTAAAACTGAAAAAATAAATTTAAAGCTAAGAAAACGGACACGATTGCAGCTGGAACATTTAAAAGTAGCTGAAACTGTAAAATTGTTAGAGTTGCAGTTCTGATCCCATCATTAGGTTTTCTAGTGAAACAATATCTGGTTAGATTAAAATTTGATTGGATCTTGGACATCTGATACAGACATTATTATCCTCTACAGGATCAACTGTAACAGTGTTATTGATCCCTTAACTTTGAAACACGGGCTGGATCTGATTAGAAAACAAAAGGACACTGCATGTTCATATGCACTCAAAAAAAGGTTATTTGCACTCAAAAACATAAAGTAATAATTTTGAGTAAAATCCAACTAAAAAATGTCAAATCGAACCTTTATTTATTGAAATAATCAATCATAAGGAAAATTTGCTTGTTGTATCCCAGTTAAGTAAATTCCACTTTACCAGATTCCATTAAAATTAGTTTGCTTTTTTACATTGTAACTTATTTCAAAAAGTTCAATGCAATCAAATTACTTAAAATACACATTTGGGGCGTTTTTGTATAGTTGCATTCCCAAAATTTAAAAAGTATTTTTGAGGAGCTTTTTAGCTTTTATTGAAGAAGACAGGAAAGCTGAGAAAGAACACAGGGAGACCGAGGCAGATTTGAACTTGGGCCAATGCAACAACTTTATGGAAAATGGGCTGCCTTCTTTGTCATCTTTTATATACAGTATGTGTTGTCCTTGTTAGCTCATAGTAGTGTTACCTGAATTAAACTTGTGGAAAGCAGAATATATTTGTAAGGCCAAAAAGAGCTAAATGTGCGCAAGACTCAAAATGTTAATCCAACATTTTGAGTTTGGATTTTCAAGTTCAGTTTACGATTGAATATTTTCCTACTATTCATACATTTTCCTTTGTATAGTTCTTAGTTCCAGCATCTGTTTGTGTTAGCTTATTTTTTTAGCTCAGTGTTCCCCATCTAATCCTGTGGTTTCAGTTTCCCTATGTTAAGTTTGTAAGTTTCCCCATGTAGTTGCAGTTTCCACTTCCTGTCTTATTTTAATAGTTAATTGCTGCCTGTGCCTTGTTTAGAGTTTTACTTCCCTCTCCTTGTCATCATTGATTTGGTTCACTTATCCTAATGTTACCCAGCTATGTCTTGTATTTTCCTTTGTGTTTTTCCTCCCTAAATGTATCCATTCAATCCTTGGTCCCATTTCCTTTGGACCAGCGGTCTCCAACCTTTTTTGCGCCACGGACCGGCCTTTAAGGTGTCGTGGATAAGTACAACAAAATAAAACCAGTACCAGTACCAAAAAAGAAGATATATTCATAACACACGGGAAAACACCCAGGGAAACAGAGTTAACGATAAAAATGATTTTAAAAAACATAACTATAAAAACCCTGAAAACCATAAATTTCACACCCGAGCTTCGACTCTCGTGGCCCAGTACCAAACGATTCACGTACCGGTCCATGGCCCGGGGGTTGGGGACCACTGCTTTGGACTGTTTCAGCTATCATTTATTAAAGGTAGGCTTAAGTTTTTACCTCGCCTGCCTCTGATGAGTGTGCATTCAGGTCCTTATTCCTCACAGTCTACATCTAAAGCTTTAATTTTCACATTGGAATTATAAGCTAAATGAGGAACGCCATTAATTCTCTGGAAAAACATGTAATAACCCATAGGTACATGATGGAGTGTTGCTTCATGTAATGAGCTGCTAAGTCATCTTAACATGTCAAATTAAGATGTATATTAGACTGAATAAGATGTGATTTTAAATTACAAATTAATTTGGGGGCCGGATGCTTGCTCGTGTTCCATGTGCTTCCTTAGTAATACTGCCAGGGGGTACCAGTCACCTATTTTGGATGTGTAGATAGCTGCAGGCCTTTAAGCAGCAGAGGACAGCAAGGACACTGTTATTAAACAGATGTGAAGAACAGACCAGTCATACATCAACCGTATATGTCTGTCTTTCCATGCCGCTCCCTGCTCCTTCATTACTGCCTGACTTTTTCACCTACCCTCTTTCTTTTCTTCCTCTCCTCCCTCTTCTCACTTCTCCTCTGTGCCTCTGTAACTGTATGTCCTCCTTTCACCCTCGCCTCTTCCTATTCCTTTTCTTAGTCTCCTCTTCTCTCCTCCTGTCCCTTTGTTTATCCAACCTGTTCTAGAGTTACGCTTCTTCCATTCCCCATTCTTCTGCTCCTTTCCCCCTCCATCCATCTCCCTCTCTCTTTTCACATCCTGCACTTATCTATCTCTCCGTCTCTTGCTGTCTTTGTTTCGCTCACTCTCCCCACACACACACACGAACACACAACTCTTCTTATTAAATTAGTAATAATGTCACCATGCTCCCTCCCAGGAGGCCAGTGTTATTGACTTCATTATGCAAATGTAAACCAGCCCAGAGCTATACTACTGATGGGATAAGACATGTACACACACACAAACACACACACGCTGTTTATAGGGCGAGTGTGCTGGCCAGGAAAAATTTCTTGCTGTTTCAGATAATTATGTCAACCAGTGGAGTTGATGTGTGAATTAGCATGAAATCTGCTAAATCCGAAAGGCCTGGGGCTTATGATATCCGTCTTGGAGTGACAATGTGTTAGTATTATACACAAGACTAGACTATAGAATAGAATAGAATAGAATAGAATAGAATAGAGTTATCAAACATATGTGATTGTGTAAAAAATTGGCAATTTTCACATAAAACATATTAACTGTAATGCAGGCCAAGTTACCCAACAGGTATCTGAATGGCCCGTGACATGTTGGAGTTATTTTGGCTTTGTGGTTTGGCCAGGCAGCGACTGTCCTCTTATTCGGTCTCTGATCTGTTGAGCACGCAGTTCGTTCTATAGTAGTGGCACTGACTGATAAGAGTTGCCAAACCCTGCTGTGTCTTGATACAAGTTCACAGACCTGGAAACGTACTGGAGTGTATACAGAAAACACACAGGCTCACATATGGGCACACATACACACACACGTTCAGCCACAGTATTGGCAGAGCTGGTCGGGACAGATGGAAAGACAGCAGAGAGCAGGGAGGAAGTGGAAATTAAAGTCACAGTGTCAGGATGAACAATTGGAGCTAAGGGACAAGCAATACATGCTGTTAAAGTATTCCACCTCAATATTAATCAGTGGCACAGGTTTCCTTTTTACAATTCTTCATTAATTACAGTTTGAACAAATAAAAATACAGTTTGTTTTTCTAACACCAAAATGTGTCACCATTGTTTGGATAGTACATGCCCCTTTATGCCTCCTTTTCTTAGTTCAGCTGATTTACTGAAATGCTTAGGTAGTTGTTTTGACTTCACTGTTGCTTAATTAAAATTGCCTAAACCTCTGTCTTGTTTATTTGATTTGAATCCAATATCCTATTGAGCCTCTCTGGCACTTCTTTGAAATTAAACCTCCACTTAACAAACCTTAAAGCCATAGTTTGTTACTTACCATGTAGCTGCAGCTCATTCACTCAGCGTAAGTCCAAGGAATTCAAGTAAGATCAACTCAAAATAGGGCTAAAATAAGACTTTAAAAATCAGAGAATAAATAACTGAATGAGCAAATATAAATATTTGTTGATTCCATGACATTTCTTGATCATTTTTTTTTTTCTTTTTAGCTGATCTACCATTTTTAGTTTAGCTCGATGAATAGACAATAAACTTTGTACACAGAGTACTGCCTTTACTTTCTGTCTTTATCTCATCATGACTGGATATTAGATGAAACAAGACAAATTGCTAACATACCCCCTTTCTTTTGTTCATTTATGCATGCTGACAGCCTTGTCCAACTTGCTGTACTTTTACTCATCATCGTAGCCTTTTTGAACTCTCTCCGGGCTGAAGAGTTGTAAAATGTTATAACTGTAGTTGTCATCTAAATATGCACTATTGGCAGACGGTGATGAGTTGAATGGGATTTTTTAAAAACCCATTCCTTTAGCAAAAGTAGGAATAAAAAAATTGAAAAAAACCCTCTTCACACATAAAAAGGTATTACTGGCAACTTGTGCATAAATGATAAAAGTAAAAGTATTGCAGCAAATCTGTTTAATCTCCAGTAATGCATCACATCCTGTAAAATCATCAGTTTGTATTGTAACTGTCCCATGAGGAGTACATGTCTCTAAAAAACAGAAAAGAAGCTTTTAATGAGCTCAGGAATACAGGTATACACCTTAACTCTTAATATCTACACCAGGATTGAAAATATTAATGCAAAATGAAGGCGCAGTATTAGCAAGACACCTTGTTTAACTTTGTACATTCAGTCAACCAAGTGATATCTCGACCATCCAAGTGCTGACTGAGTCTGCACCTATTCAAGTTGTCTGTTTCATTGAAGCAGACATGGAAATAGTTCCTCTCTCAATCATCAAGGCTTTCACTGCTAATGTGCTAAAGGACTTGTTAACGTTTTAACACCACAGTCTAACTCTTCTACATCATGCACGCACGTTGGCAGAGGTTGTTACTGAGGAAAAACTTTTCAGTAACAGTGATAACTCACAGAGGGCTTGTTTACTGGCAAACGTTAGCTCTGTTTCTACACAGAGTGGGGCGGCAGCTTTCCCAGTTCTCCATCAGTTTCCTGTGAGAGACCATGGTTTATCTATAATGACCAGAAAAGGCTATGTTTTCTGGAAATGCCCATCAAAATACTGGGCCCTTAAAGACTCCAGTGCAGTAGGAGCCAAGCTGACACAAACCTGCTTCTGGAGACAATAGTCAATTGCAGCCACAAGAACACGGGAATTAAAAGGTTAAATGCAGCAAACAGTTAAGAAGTTTTGTTACAACACTATTTGAGATGAAAAGAGTGAGATCATGTTCATTTTGTAATGTTTTAATTAATGTCTAGTTTCAGATTTTACTGGACAAGCACTGCTGGTCTTGCTTGCTCTAAATGAATGACACTGCTTTATAGAATATTTACAGCCTGGTACAAAAAACTGTTCTGTTGGTTTTATCATACTGGCTAGCTAACACTAGAGTTAACAAATACCTCTCCAGCTCTAACCTGTTATCCAAATATGGCCAACCGCAACAACTCAACATGTTAATCTACAAACTATTTTTCTCAGGAGACTTTTTGAGTGGTCATAGTAAGGTTTATTATGACTCAGGTGTTACATTAATTGAGTTAATTTTTTCTGTTACTAGATAACACAGAGAAAACTAGAAAGAAAAGTGGTAAATCTATACATCCTTCTTTTAAATTCAGTTTATTAGTAAAACGATAATTTCCGTCCTGTATATTAGCACTGTCATTGTGAGGATGTAAGTGCACAATTCGCAATACTGTGCAAACTCATAGCCTCAAACATACGATAATGTGGTTCTCAGTATATTGTATAAAGGATGAGAAATCAGCCAAGGCAGATAAAAGTCAGTAAGGTCAAAGCTGAATAAAAACAGAGCCGAAACAGAACTACAGGTGCATAAAGTAAAAAATTGTTTAAAGAGCCAATTCGCTGACCAACTTACTGACCATTTGTAAAAGGGGCCGATGCCATCTCACAGTTCACTGCCTCAGTTTTGGTCCAACAATGTAGAGCTCTTAGACTGACAGGAATATCTCTTTATTCATCTGTTCTGGTTCCACAATTCCAAGGAAAAATGGAAATGACATTTTTACACAAGTTTAAAGCACACAAAGCTTTAGTTTCTTCAAAATATTCTGCATTTAAAACAACTGAAACCAGACAGACTCATCAACTTCAATAAGATTGTACTTTTGATAGAGATTCTGGAGTGACTGTGTTATTTAGCGCCAGATTGTGCCAGAGACTGACTGACTGACTAGCTGTGCTTCCATCTGCCTGTTACTCAGCAGTGTCTGACTAACTGACTGACTGACTTATATAGAGCATCAAATGATATAAAAACAGCTATTAGATGCAGCTATTCACAAAGATGATGTTTTTGATTCCGCCTGTCTGGTCAGAAGGCATTCGAAATGAGGAGCTGCACACCAGACACCTCATGCATTTTTAATCCTCTGTTCTACATCTCTTTTTCCTTCTCTATCGCTCAATTTTTTTTGCCTCTCTCTGTCTGCCCTTTGCTTCCTTTACTCGCTGACGTTCATGCTGCTGCTTTATGCTGTGATTATTTTTTTCACTCTCATCTCGCTCTGTTTGTTCTCTCTCTCCATCACTTGCCACAATATCGCTCTCAAGCCAGCTTCTTGTCTTTTCTCTGCTCTGTCTCATTTGCCTTTTGTTTTTCTTTGCTCCAATCACCACGATCTCTCTGTCTTCGTATTCCCATCCAATTTCTTTATTATACATTATTAAAGACGTGATTCATTTTGGAAATCACCTGACCTTGGATTTGACTTATTCAGTAGCCTGCCTTTCTTTCTTTCTTTCTTTCTTTCTTTCTTCCTTTCTTCCTTCCTTCCTTCCCTATTTAGACAATATTCCCAAACTGGGTTCTAAGCATGCTTAAAAGAATCTAGGACACTAATTTGACAAATAGATGCTACTTCTGATTTTTATTTATTTATTTTTATTTATTAATACAATCTTAAAAAGCAGCACAAATCTTAAATCAGTGTGGCTCACCACCAAGGGGTGTGAGTGGTAAAATACACTTTTCCTGTCATTTTAAAATCTCCCTGTCACACCCACAGAGTGACACCCCATGTGTGTGTGTGTGTTCCACAGACTAGGCCCGGAAATCTGAGGATTTGGTGCAGTATCTTAGCTGCTCCTGGGCCTGCACATTTCTGGCCAGAGATCTCTGATGTTGTGCCTGGAATTTGCTGGAGCCACTCTTCCAGTTTCAGGGTTATAACTCCTAATGCTCCTGTTTCCATCAGATGCTTTCTTAGTACACCTTGCTAGTCCTGGGTTGGACCCTCTTTTTTGCCTTCAAAATTCTGTTAATTCATTCTTAATGTGGCACAAACTCAGAGAGGTGTTGGACATTTAGAATCATGTCATTCATCCATGATGTGAATCTCCCATTACATGTACATCAGCCATCAGACAATCTATACACAGTAGCCATAAAAATATTAAACAGTGCTCAGTTGTTTCTAATGGGCCCAAACTGTTCCAAAAAATCCCCCAATACCATTACATCACCACTAGCCTGAACTGATGACATAAGGTCCACGTTTTCACATTGTTGATGCTAAATTGTGACTCTACTATCCAAATGTTCCAGCAGAAATCGAGACTCATCAGACCAAGCAATCTTCTGTTGTTGAATTGTAGCTTTACATAGCTAACAGGAGTGGTATGGTTTTTGCTGCTGCAGTCCATGTGCTTTAAAGTTTAACGTGTCGTCCATTCAGAGATGCCCTTCTGCATACCTTGATTGTAACAACTGATTATTTGAGTTACTGTTAATTTCCTATCAACTTGAAGCAGCCTTGGAATTTTTCTCTGATCTCTGGCATCAACAAAGCATTTTCACCCAGAGAACTGCAGCTCACTGGGTATTTTCTCTTTTTTAGACCATTCTCTGTAAACCCTAAAAATGATTGTGTAGAAAAATCCCAGTAGATCAGCAGTTTCTGAAATACTCATGTCAAGCTAAGAGTCACTTAAATCACTTTCCTTCCCCATTTTGATGCTCAGTTTGAGGTTCAGAGTGTTGCCTTTACCATGTCTGCATGCCTAAATGAGGCTGGTAAGTGAACAGTCAGTGATCCTTGTGAAATTACAAGGCAAGTCTTTGCAAAATGAGAAAAGTGACACATTTGATAGGAGCGTTCTTAGCTGTGTTTCTACTTGGTTTTCAAGTGGTGATGTAAGAAGGAAGGCTTAGATTTTATATTTGTTATGAAAAAAAAACTAGGAATGGCAGAATTAAATGTATTAAACAGAAACTCAACCAGAGCGGAATTTGATAACGGGACATCAAGCTTGTTGTGGTTTACATTATACATTTAGCCCCTGTTCTTGATAAAAATGACAAACGCAGTGAATCGTATTGGGCTCCCATGAGCTACTGCTGCAATATCAAGATCTAATAGCACTTACTGTTGTGCCTCCAGGCACACACACACACGACTGAGTACATGCACTATCATGAGCCCTTGCACATAGACAAACACTTGAGGCCAGCCTATTAAGAAGGGAAAATGCTTTCAAAGATAAGAAGCACTAAAAAAAAAGAGAAAAAAAGCTGGATTAGTGTGTATTTATGACGTAAATGTCTGCATCCACACTGTGAGGGTGTCTTTGTTTGTTTCACAGTCACAATAAAATTCTTTGAAGACAAGAAAGGAAGCTTTTATTTTAGGGTTACTGTTACTTATTTTAAGTGTTCAAAGCTTCTTAAAGGTTACCATCATGTTTCAAGGTAATAAATGAGTGTTTGTGAAAATTAAAGTGTTTTTTGTTTTGTTTTGTTTTTTAATTTTAGGAAATTTATTTGACCTCGAAAACTTGAAACGCTTCTGTGAAAATAAAAGCTAATTTCTGATGTTAAAAACGGAACCTGACACCATTGAGACTTTGTGGTTTGTATGTTCTCTTGGAAAATATGAGGAATTTGCAGGCACTTGCTGCTGTCAGTGTCATGCCTCTGTTTAAATAAAAGTCTTTATGCAGTGTCTTGAAAGGGCAAACCACGAGCTAAAAACTGCTCCGTTTTGTCGCCCGAGCACATCAAAAGATTAGGTGATAGATTCGACCTTCTACCACCACCAGATCCATGCTGTGCTTTCCGCATTGTGGCTCATCTGTTGTATTATGCAGAGTGAATTCATGTTGTTAGAGATGTCCATACTGTTGAGATAAATGTGCAAAAAATGTGAGAGCCTGGCATCTCCACCTCCTCACCCTGGTAGGTGACAGGTGTCTGTATTTCCCGGGTCTGCCTGAAATATTTCTCCTGCTGCTGAACTGCAAATGTTTCTGCTTTTATCAAGCAACAAGCTCTCCACCACACTGTCCGTAATTAGAGAAACGGGACAGGTGGCAGTGCCTCTCAGAGAACAAATCAATATGGCTCTGCACCAAAGGCCATGAGTGGGAAAATGTGTTTTTTTTTTCCTGTCACGGTGCCCATGTGAAACGATGGTTTTACCAACAGTGTGTATAACAAACATGACATGAGAGCATCATCCAAATACTGATTGGATTAGAAATGATGGAAAGCTAAATAATCTTTCACACAATGCCCCTTTCAATGTCTTAAGAGCTTGAAGACAAGAGGGTTCTTCACTTCACCCCAACTAATCACAGCAGGTTGCTGCCACTGCCTAAGCCTGTTTCTGCAGGAGGTTTCTTCCTGTTAAAATGGAGTTCTTCCTTCCTACTGTCACCAAGTGCTTGCTCATAGATGGTATTCTGATTGTTGGGGTATTCTCTGTATTATTGTAGGGTCTTTAGCTTAAAATAGCATCTTGAGGTGATTGTTTCTGTAATTTTTAGCTATATAAATAAAACCGAATTGAACTGAAAAAGGTGGTATTTAAACCATCTCCTCATATTTAAACTCAAGTGGGTGTTGTCCTCTTTGGAGGTTGTTGCTGACCTACTATTGATCATGTGGTAGCCCTTGCCCTACCCTGTCATGTGACCTATTGGGATCACCTGCAGCAAGGTGTGAGTGGGGGAGAGAAGAGATCTCAAGACTTCATTGTAAGTGGCTGATAGATGGTGTTATACACAGAGTTAAATACCAAGGACTCTCCACCTTTTATTTTTAGAACTGAAGAAACTTCTTAGATCAGAGGTGAAAGGTCACAAATGTAATGAAGGCTAATTGCTTTCGTTTATCATGTTCTTAAAACTAGCCGTGGATGACAGAGAACCTATACAGACATGCCCCTTTCAGTGTAAGCACACTTTTTAAGCACTTTTTCATCTTCGTTCATGTAACAATATAGCAGAGCTTTAAGGACAGCTAAGCCAGTGAGCATGAAGTTACACTGAAATGCTCTGAACAATATTTTTTTCTCACGGAAGGCAAACTTTCTCTTCACCCAATTAAAATGTTAACAGCCTATTAAATGGCCATCAGTTGTAATTACTCTGACATGGAGAGTAGGCGTCCTTGTGGAATGATTTGCAGGCCAGCAGGTGTGTTATCATCCATTCTGGTCAATTATAAACAGAAAGTATGATGTAGGTGACCTCCAGTGCTCAAGAGAAAGTGCGTGTAATACCTCCAGGAGACTCGTTACTACTGTAACCTCTAAAATTGAGTTTTCTCACATGAGTGAACTGCAGGACACAAATCAGGATTTTTTTCCTAATCCGTTGGTCAAATCTGTGTGAAACTCATCAGATTTTTTCTTCTACCACCCACCCAACCTCCTTATGCCAACTTCTCCTAAATGGATTTTCAGCAGCTCTGCACAAACACCATTACATGAGGTGATAATGACCTTCTGAGCCTACTAGCTGGCGGAGGAGGCTGTCTACTGACAATATCTATGGGACTGATGACAACAACAGCCAGCTTTTCTGTTTTTCTCTTTATTTTATAATCTACAAATCCAGACCTGAACAATGGACCATGTTACCGCCTATATATTTAAAGTGGGTTCTTTCAGTTTCAGCAGCTGAACTACGCTGCTATGTTGCAAAAAGTATGCTTATGGAAGCTTAAATAGAAATTTGTGTTTTCTGGCTTGTTTAACATTTTAAAATGTTTGTAGGGATGGCTGTAGCTCAGACGGTATAGAGCAGGTTGGTGGTTCGATGCCTGGCTGCTCCAGTCTGCATGCTGAATATCCTTAGGTAAGATACCAACCCCACGTTGCTCTCTGATGCATGAGTATGAATGTGTGTGAATGGTAGATAGAAAGCACTTCCACAGAAAAAAGTGAATGAAGCAATTTGTATTAAGTTCTCAAGTAGAGTAGAAAAGCGTTATATAAGAACCAGTCCATTTACCATTTGAACATCATGAATGATCTTTTCCTAAGCAAACCAAGTAGTTTTTTCCCTGTATATAACTGTCACGGTACTGGGTCTTTTGTGTGTGTTTTATTTATATTCTTTGATTATTGGTATTCATGGGTTTTGGTTCTGCTTGTGTTATATTTTCAGTCCTAGGATTTTGGTTTCTGTTACTTTGCCTTGTCACTCTTGTCTCCATGTTCCCTCTGTTTTCCCAGTCAGTCTTGTCTCTGTCTCAGTGTCTGCGTCTTTGTGATTGTCTCATGTTTCCTGTTTTACTTTGAAAGTTTGTATCCTATGTCAGTGTATCTAGTTTTGCTTCCCCTTGTCTTGTTATGTCTTATTAGTCCCAGCTGTGTTTCCCTCTGGTTTCCCTCATTACACCCTTGTATATTTAAACCCTGTGTCTTTGTTGTGTCGTTCTTCTGCTATGTGCTGTGTGTTTCCTCTATGTTGCTCACCATCCTCGTACCTAGTTTCTAGCTTCCCAGTTTATGGTTTGCTAGTGTCTTTGTTCCTCATGCTTAGTTTTTAATTTTCTCCTTTTGGATTTTGCTTCTAGTATGTTTTTGCTACAGTGCAATAAAGCTGCCTTTTCCTTTAGTGTCTATAAGTCCTGCATTTGGGTCCTACATCCTGCTGCCACACAGCATAACCTGACAGAAACCAAGCAATTTTGTTGTCTTAGTCAGTAAAACAGGAACTGATAGACCTCCTGAGTAAAAGTGTAAGGTTTGACTTGTACCCCAGAGAGTAATACTTCTCACATTGAGAACCTTGATTGTGAAACTAAAATGTGTATTTAGTTGCTTAAGATAGGGGGGAAAAAGACCAAATATCTGACTCATACTTTTGCCAAAAAATATTCCTAGAGCATGTCAGTGTTCTCTTCAGTTTCTTTCTTTTTTTTAAAATATATTTTTGTCATTGTTTCATTGATGCAAAGCCACGTTCTTGTCAGTAAGACAAAATGCATGTGACAGTCTTCCATTTTAACGCGCTTTATTTCAGCCTGTTTACTGCAGGAGTGTGCAGAGATCTCCTAAGTTGCCTTAGTCTAACTTGGTATGCGCTTTCATGTTTTTGCTGCTGTGATCTGCATTTTTCTTCTATTTTTACATCAGGACCATTAGCATGGAGGTTCCCTTTTTCAGAACAGCGCATTATCCCCCTGTGACCCTCTTGTGTTGCACTTCCCATGCTTGCCCTTCTTTTCTGTAGCTGTCATTGTCTTTCCTCTGTTTTTTTCACCCATGTCTTGTTTTCCCCTCTATTTGATCTCATTTCTGTCCATCCTCAATTTTACAGGGTGTAAACATTGTATATGAGTCTTCAGCAGTTCACTCACTGTAACTGATATTTCACAATAACATATTTTCAACTATCACGGGTCTGCAGTTAGATTGTTTTCACATAGGACATGGTGTAGGAGGTATAGCATGTCAAAGTGGCAGAAGGAGTGTGTGTGTGTGTGTGTCTGTGTTTTCCTTGCGTTAGTGTGTGTGGATGCAAGTGTGTGTGTGTGTGGGCTGAGATAGGCTGGCAGCAGCAGGCATCTGGTGACATCTGGTCCAGACAGATAAAGTAATAAACACACACTATCTCTCTATCGGCAAGGTGTAGCCTATCGCACCTTCTCTTTCTCTTTCGCTGTCACTCCGTTTTTTCTTTTATATCACTTTTGGCCTGTGTCAGAATCACTGATACGACAGGAATCAGCAAATACTGGCGAAGTAGTGTTTCAAATGAGGATAGAAATGATAACAATAGATAAAATAACCAAGTATACGTTCTAAACTAATGCTGTGCTGGCAAAGACATTAATCTTTTATTTATTTATTTTACAATTTTTAATAGTGGAAGTTCTCATGAAGGTAATAAAAATCTGTTTACGCTTCCTTTTGACAAGATCTAAGAAACAAAAGGCCAAAACCAACAAAACCTCGGCGGCATGCTTTATGTCGTTGCCATCCTGGAAGATCCATCTACGACTCATGTTCAGTGTTCTGGCTCATCCAAGATTTTACAATAAATGGCCCCATTCATTGGCCCTTTAATTTGGTGAAGTCATCCTGTACCCTTAACACAAAAAACACCCCAAAGCACAATGTTTCCACCTCCATGCTTCCCTCCCAGGATGCTGTTCTTTGTGGTTGTTTAGTTGCATGATAGTGAGATAGATTATTTGTATCTGTAATCATCTATTGTAATCAGGTTACAGAGATCAAGCACTTATGTCACTCAATGACACGCAGTTTATAACTTCCTGCAATGTGTTTCTTCTTAATTTTTGTTTGATATTATGTCTCTCTCCATTAAAATGAAACTACCATAAAAATTAGAAACTATTCATTTCTTCGGAAGTGAGCAAACTTACAGAGTCCTCAAATAATTATTTCTCCCACTGCATCCTCATTTATCACAGGGTTCAGCAACCTTTTATATCAAAGGAGCCATATTTGAGCAATTTTTCCAACAAATAAATCTGTATGTAGCTGCAAAATACATTTGAGCCTTTTGATGAAGATGGCAAAGCCTAATAGGTATAAATTAGCCCATCAAAACTGTGCAAATAATTCTCCCCTTTCATCACAGTCTCTGATGCATTATTTAAGTATAGAACTAGGATTTAAAAAATGTTTTTAACAAAGAAACTGAACAATTAAGTTGTTCAGGTTGTGAAAAGTATTTATTAAAATGTTAAGGCTTACTTTAAAACCGACCAGCATTATGAATCCTGTCTTTTCAAGTACAAATGAATCAAATTAAAAGCTTTGCTTTGCTTTGATAAAATAATAACATATAAAGAACATATAAAGAAACCGAACGACAGCCCAATAGCTTTAAAAGTGATATAAGTTAAAGATAAATTTTAAAAAAACAGGCCACTTTCAATTTAATTTTTCACTGAAGTCCTGAAGCAGAACACCAGTAATCCAGCAGTGTTGATTAAAAGCATAAAAATCTGCCCAAAATGGTAAAATTCTGTATTTTTTGTGGTGACATTTGTTTATTTGGATTTCAAATCCATAGCTAAGGAGACTCAGGACTAGTCACAGATGTGTATTCATCCATGCTAGCCAACATTGAAGTTTTAATAAAAACTAAGAGGATAAGACATCAGGCGGCAGACAAAGGCTATGTCACACATTTTTAAAACGGGAGAATGTAAAGATTTACTAACGCTACAACAAATAAAAATGAAAAATGTTTAAAAACAATTTTCATTATCGTTTGGTTTTTATCGCGGTTACAGGGAGTTACTGGAGATGAACTAAAGGGCTCTGAGCTAGGAAAATTAGAGCTGTATCTTCCACTGATGACAACTCTTGAAGTTCAAAGTGAAATCTTTTTGTTTGCCTCTTCTTCATCAAAATAACTTGTTTGGCAGAAAGACCAGTGCTATAACAATTATGCAGTTTTTTCTCCAGTGGACGAGTTTTGATCACCACAGTTTTCAGTAATATCCAACCAAAGCTGTCTAACAAGAAGGTAGTACCACAGCAAGTGCATTAGCATAAATATTACTTCACAACCGTACCCACACAGTTTGGGTGATGTGTGCTCAATTTTCTCCAACAGACGGGGTGCAAGGTGCTATCTAACACGTCTGTGTCTGCACTACTTTTAAATTAGTGTTGTTATACTTGCTTTTTGTCCTCCTCTTCTCCTTCATTTCCTTCTTTTTGTGTTTGTGGTTGCTTTTAAAGTTTAAACCCGCTATTTCACTGAATCCAGATAGACTGATGGAAGGAAAGCTGGAAACTGATCAGTGGACAACCACCACACAGTCCAATGAATTTTATTTTCCATATGATTTATTACCATCTCTGAAACAGCATGAAATCTTGAAAAACAAATGAAATCTTTCTGCCAACATGGGCAAGATATCCTTGGAATATTTCGTTTACCAAACCATAAAATCAAATTCAACTCAAAATTGTTCTTGCTTTTCAGTTTTGAGGAAAAAGTCATGGAGACTTTTTCACAGCAAAATTGGCCTTTTCCCGTAGTTAAAGCCTGATGATATTGTTTTTCTTCATTAAGGTTTAATCTTCAGATTATTTCTTGCTTAATCAAATGATGCCTCTTGTTTTGTTTGCAGGTTTAAAACCCCAAGATATCCCATTTCCAATCACAGACAACAAAGAACACCAGAAAATATTCGCATTTAATGAGCTGGAATCTGTTGGGGGTTTTTTTTTTCTTTTTTTCACAGTTTCTGCAAATAATCGCTCGCTGATAAATTTGTAATATATCTCCGGATTAACTATTTCACAGCTCCTCATTTCAGACTTTACTCTTACCTCCCATGTCTGCTAAAATCACATATAAGATGTGTACACACGCGCAGGGGAGATTTGTTATTTACTCACCCCTGAACCACACGGGGGCCTCGCTTTCAGTGGTCAGAGGCTCTGTGGGTACAGGCCCAAATGGCCCCGTCCAGAAGGCTTTTCTAAAGAGCAGATGATGTGTGACAGGGAGAATTAGGAAGGCTGACTTCTACAAAGGCCTCAGAAAAGACAAGGAAAGGTTGAGAAGGAGCTGGGAGCGGTTAAGAAAAAGGAGGCTGACTATAAGCGAGAACCTGAGAGGAAATATTGGTGGATGGAGTGATGGATGACTAAGTAAGTAAATGATAAATAGAAGGAGGGCTGGGTGGATGAATGGGTGGATGAATGGGTGGATGCCTCGACACATGGCCCCAGGGAGTCAGCCATTATACATGCTACTGTCACTCAAGATTAGAGGCATAATTAAACTCCTGTCCCACTGCGTGTGGCTGGAACGAGTGTGTGTGTTTGCATTTGTTTGTGCATGCCTGTGTGTACCTGGATGTGTGTGCGTGTGTGTGTGTGTGTGTGTGTGTGTGTGTGTGTGTGTGTGTGTGTTGTTTTGGGTGCGTGTGGGAGGGGCAGACTGTGACAGAGATTGATGGTGAGGGGAAAGCGGGCCATTATGTTGTCTAGCAAAAGGAGTGATAGCCTCTCCACCTCTGTGTCTGTTTAAACTGCTGGCCATTTTATAGGCGTGGCACAAGTGACCCCACAACACACACACACGTGAACACACACACATATGCACACATAGATTCTATAAGCCTTTAATTAGGAACAAACTGCTTATTTCGAGGAGCTTCTTGAAGCTTCATTTGGCTGCAGTTGGTAGCTGGAAAGCCTCTGCTGGATTGCACAGGCACTGTGAAAACAACACAGAGCCGCTGAGCAGAAACTAAGTGTCATTTATAAATTAGACAATCACCCTCAGAAGTGTTCACCCAAGGCTCTTTCCAACAATTTATAGATATTTGCGAGTTATTTTAATAAGCTACATCATTTTTCCCTCCCCTTTAAAATGTTTAGACTTAATAGCAGGTTATCAGAAAACCATTCAGACTTCAATTAAGTGAATGAAAAATGAGGATAAAATGATTATCTTGACAGCTCAGAGAGGACACCCGACTGAGAGAGAGAGAGAGCAGCTTCATTCACGATGATGGTTAAAGGCCATGCTCATGAGCAGCTGCACACCGACCAGGGCTACGTCTCTCTCTACATGTTTGTGTTTCAGTGAGTGAAAGAACCGCGCCGCTCCCCTGCCGAGCAGAACATCAGCCTCATCAAGTCCGCCGGGCGCAGATACAGCACGGGGGCAGGATGACTTCGGCTGCCTTCAAAATAAAAGTCCAATAAATAAAACCAATGTTTCAAAACGGGAACATATAATGCACTGAAATTTGTTGTACTAAGCAAAATTTACTTGAATGATTTCAACTTTTAAAATATAAAACAGAATAAATTATTATTATTTTATAATAATAAAATAATAATAATTATTATTATAATGATGAAAGAGACCTTCTGCATACAGTACGCATTGTGTGCTTAAAAACATGCCACTGTCAATACTATACTGGTTTTAAATTTTGGACTGACTGAAGCTGATTAAAAGTAGTTAATGTCTACACTATCACAGGTACTGTATAATGTATTATGCCTGTTATTGTAGGGCAGGGAAGCCAAAGCCATTTTAAAAAGAAGGTAACATGCAGCCCCCTTTGATCTTAAGCGTGCAAGACGAGTGAAACTCCACTTTCTGTCAGCGTAAAGGCGTTTAACTGCACATTTAATATGATATCTTAATATAAGATAAAGAAGTGCAGCTTAAACAGCATATCTCAGTTTTTCTACATGATGAATGTGTACAATTGCTGAAAAAGTTCACAAAAGGTCACTGCACAAACTGTCCCATTTTTTTTTTTTAAATTTACCTATAAATACTTGGCAGTATATTCACTAGAATAAGGCGGTAACAATTATTACGTTGTATTTTTAGGGACTTGCGTTTATTTTTTTTCTTTTATTTTTCCCACAGATGTTGAACTGTTGTGAAATAAGAAAATCAAATCTCACTTGGCTCTGTCTTTATAAGATCACATGGTCCTACACCTATGCCCAAAGCACGCTGGTGTTTATTTTTTATATTCTTATAAGGAGGAAAGGAAGATCAGTCCTTATAACATTTTATATGTAACATAAAAGGACAGTTGAATAGTGCAACATCCATGATGCACATCAGTATGATGTACAATAAATATGCAAATAAAAGCAAAGTTAAGCCACTGCATAATACAGCCGCCCCCTAGAAGGACAGCATTTTTACAATACAAGATGGGGAAATTTGTTTTTATACTAAAGTAGCCGGAAGTTATTCACTCTTTGAAATTTCTTGCAGTATCATTATTTATTATTTCTTGGAAATACTTGATATGTTACCTACTTATTTTAGTGTATATACTGGTAAGTATTTGCAGGTAAATATAATTACATCAGAAAATACATAAAATTTCCAGTTAATTCTTGGGAAATTACACCCTTAGTCGCGAGAATATTATAAAGTGCTATTAGCCCTGATAGCAGCGTGGTACTCCACCGGTTTTATATTAAAAACACTTTCATGTCCAGTGTAACTGTGATGCACTGTGAACTGCTGAGTATGCAGGTTAAAGACTGGGAATAGGTAATGTGAAAGACAGACAGTAAACAGTTTAAACTGAACCCTGCACTCTTACATCACTTAGCACACACTAAGATACTGTTTGCTTTGTGCTGTTTGCTACACTTTAAACTGTTACCAGTGTAGTCTGATATTTGCTATGCTGTTTGCATTTGAATTGTGCTTTTGCTTTTTTGATCATTTCGCTGATTATTAGAAAGATGATTTAAAGTAACTTAAATTAACTGACCATCTTAAGTATTGTAAGTATTGGTGCCGACCAGGCCCATCCCTTTATGACCACAGTCCACCCATCTCCTGATGGCTGCTTCCAACAGGATAAATCATCATGCCACAAAGCTCAAATCATCTCAAACTGCAGCTTCACGTCATGGATGTGCAGCAGGTATGTAATGCTATCATGTCAATCCAAACCCAATCTGAGGAATGTTTGCAGCACCTTTTTGAATCTGTGGAGAATTAAGGCAGTACTAAAAGCAAGAGAGAGGACAACCTGGTACTAACTACGTGTACTTAATTAATGGCAAGTGAAAGTTTTGCCAATTCTATCCACTTTTATTTTGAAAATCCCCACCGGAACAGCACCACTGTACCGAGGTGTTTGACTTGACAGATGGCAGGCGGGAGACGCTCCTCTCTCGGCTGTCTCTCTCGGTCCGTTGGTCCATCCCGGTTCCCATTGTCTCCCCTGTTCACTCCTTGAAGACAACCCCGAGACGACCAACTAAACTTAGCCGTTTTTTTCCCGCTCACACCACCCACTATGCTTTACGTTTGGAGACTTACCTCGACCTGAAATTTTACCCCTTCCCTCTGTGTATGAAATTTAGGCATGCTCTTCTGTTTTCTTGTTTTTGTTTTTTGTTTTTTAAAAAAACATTGTATAAACGCATTGGCAGTAACGGAGACAGCACCGACTGAAGCGACCATCGACTGACGGGCTTGACAAGACGGCAGTTGTGTCATGGATCTGATGGGGAGATGAACCGAAGGAGGAGGAGGACTCATTAGCCAAAAAGCGCCCCCCGAAATCAGCTTCCAGCGGCTGTTGACACCTTACAACATTTTTATCAATGACCGTTTTCTCACTGGATAAAACACCACAGCTATCGGAAGATATAAGACAGGTTTGGGACCTAAGTGTTGGAGATTTGAAATAAATAAATATATAAATAAATAAAACGCGGTGTTTGGTGAAGGATGTTGCCGCTACATGTCCGTTACTTCCCCTGAGAGGAGAGGAGCTCGCCTGTGTGAAAAGAGGCAGGGACCACTTTCACTTGTTTTCTCCACCCTACAACAAATTAGGCTGTTTCACTCACACGAATGCAAGTGGCTCTTAATCGGATTACTAAACGAGGGATTTAATCTGGAGGGGAATACATCCATCTAATCTCACCGTCTCCCTTTCCCCCCAGCCCTTCAGTGTCTTTAAGTGGCTGCTGCTGGTGTGCTGGACTGTGTCACTTCGAGTGTGTTCAGCGTTGTGATGATGATGGTGATGATGATGATGATCGAGGTGATCGCAGGTGATGTCTGGACAAGTGCAAACTGTGTAGAAATCACTGGAAAGTCGCTGTAATCTCTGCTGGATGAATGAATGAAGGAGCTGGATCTGACTTCGTTTGTGCCACATGTGTTGAAATGCAGCTGATTTAGCAGGCTACGAAAGTGCCCTCAGTTGCTGAGGCTTGGAGAGGGTTTATCTACATATCCAGCTCTGTGGACTTGAATCATCCCCCTCCCCAAAGGACGTACTGTTACGGGCTTAAGTAGTTGCCTTTCATTCCCTTGAGCTCCAGAGAGTACGAGGGGAGCTGGTACCCTGTCCTCTGAGCCTGAGAAGGGAGTGCTTCTACCTGGGCTGGAGGCCAGCCAGACGGCCCTTTGGGAGCTTTTGGATTTTGAAGGACAGATCTTGGGGAGTTTCTGCTCCACGTGGACCTCTAGAGAGAGCCAGGAGGACATCATGGGGTGCTGCAGTGGCAGGTGCACCTTGGCCTTCATCTGTGGCATGCAGCTGGTGAGTGCTTACGTTACTATTGATCCTGTAAGGGGAGGAAAGTCTGGGTTAAATCTTTGAAAAGCTCCACAAACAGACAGGTTCAGATGGGAAAGAAGAAAAAAGGCATCTTTATTTGGAGATGGAGCAGAAGGAGAGGTGGGTGGCTGGAGAGAGGGAGAGATGGATTACTCAAAGGTCACATTTCAGAAGTTAATAAAAGGTCATGATACAAGGAATGATGTGCTTTGACGAATATGAGGGCTGAATAGATGAATACTGTTGCCTGGAGCTCTGAGGCTGTACTAAGAGTCCATATAGAGGGATTGATGGAGTTGGAGAGTGATAGATGGAGGCACTGTAGAGAAATGAGGTATGGGTGGATGGCAGATGGATAGATATATGAAGCAGGTACATGTAAAGCAAAGAAGGTAAAGACCCATTATAAGGTTGCACCATCAGACGCTGCCATTCTGTTTCTGTCTGTCTCCCGGTGTATCTCTCTTTTACACCATCTGTGTCAGTGGAAACTGGTGCCAGGCAAGACAACTGGGAGGAGGGATGGTCTGTAGGTGTGTATGTGTGCATACATGTGAGGAAGTGTGAGGAGCAGCACAAACAGTTTTATTAGTTCTGTCTTGTAGCTTCTGCATAATATGAGGAAAATTTTTCCCAGGAGCAGAACGATGTAATGAAGCAGCAAGAGCTGCCAAATGGTTTAATGTAGGTGACCTGCTGGTAGATCACGACATTTCTTATCAAACAGGCATAGTGGATAACATTTTTTAGGTAGCATGTGAATAAACATCGTTGGAATTCAGTTAAAGTTTTTTAAAAATTAAATTTAATTAGATTTTCAGGCTTTTTTTAGCTTTGTTTTGGTGAGTTTGTGACAAGCTTGTTGCCATCTTTGGTTTCTGTATACCACTATATATAGTCACTACACATAAACCTCCTGTAAACTACCTGTGGAAACCCTGCTTTTGCATTTTATTTTGTCTTTTATCATTTCGTAGTTTTATATCTGTGTGTGTGTGTGTGTGGGTGTGTGTGTGTGTACAAGAATACAGTCTATTTGCCCAACCATAGTAAAGAGGATACTATAGGAAATATAAATATAGGCTGTTGTTTCTTCGGTAAGGCTGTTCCACTGTTTGCATCGCTTCTCTTTAAATAAAGTTGAGCGATATGTAAACATTTTTCCACTTGGTGTTATTGCAAGCATCTCTTGTACCTACGGCATCTGTGTTACTCTTGGCAGCTTAAAGGTATTTATTGTGAATTTCTAAGCGAAACAGTTAAATCCTACTTCTGGTTTCTCCCTTTATTCACAAAGAGTTGCCACAACAGGTAGTTGTGCATCTTTGATTTGGCAGATTTTTACACTGGATGCCCTTCCAGACCACCGAGGGCTGGTGTCAGAAGGGCATTAAGAACGTGAACAAACTTTATGTTGTAAGTGACTGAGTGCTGTGTTGTGGTGAAGAGATATCAGGAATTTCTAGTACCTGGCTGTACTTTCCAATGCCAATTTGTACTAGGGTTGACTTGATACTAGAATTTCAAACTTGATACCGATACCCAAGACAATACTCGATACTTGATGCCACTTTTGAAACCAAAGGGAAGGTTTTGACTTAGTCGTGCAACTGTGGAAGTAGCAGTGAAGACTCGGTCAAAATCTTGGAAAAGTTAATTTTCAACTAATTTCCCCAATTATAAGTTTGATTTATCAAAATAAGTATTTAGGATGAATTTTAGAGATTTTACTCATTTTATAAATGATTTAGACAATTTCACTACAGACCATGAAGTTAAAATGTATTTTATATTTGTATTCCTCATAACAAACAAAGGGTACAACTAACGGCATAATACCTACCATATGTAAGTAACAATTGCTGTAGAAGAAGAGCGTTAAAGAAAATTTAAAGATGAACTTTGGATAAAGTGTTTTATCTAGCTACAGTCCACTAGCTGCTGCATTAACAGACAGATAATGTGGCCATTGGGTAATTGCTAATAGTTAAACAGGTAGCACCAAGGTGTGTACTGGCTAGGTTAACATTCATAATACTTGTTTAATAATTCAGTGCCGTAAAATGGAAGCTTTACTACCTCTAAAATTCCTCCTAAAATGTTGTTCACTCTTATGAACGTTAACTACTTGAAGGGGCTGCATGGGTGACTGTGCGTGAAGGTGTGTATCGGCTGGAGGAGGCAAAGACGGCACTGTTTGTATAGAAACAGTTCCAAAAAGGACAGCAGGACACATCTAAAACATTTAAACACTTGCTTGTTAAAATGCTGCCGCTTGGTGGTGAAAGTTTGAGTTCAGTTTTGGAGATTGTAATTAAAAATGTTTCTTTAAGAACAAGACAAAAAGAAACGCTGTCACTTTCTCCAAACTTATTACTAATGGCTCCCTTTTAAGTCCTCAAACAGACTTTTTAAGCTGGGAGCATGACTTTAATTGATCCCCAGTTGTGAGAAAGTAGATGCCTTTGCTTTTCTTTCTAATACTGTTATATTTAAGCTGCTCATTCTAGCTACATTTTAAACTAAAGGATTATTATTGCTACTGTACATAGTAGCTATAAGACTAACAGCCACAGCAGAGCAATAATTCCAGGCAAAGATTCTCCAGACGCTAACCCGGGGAAATGAAGGAAATCAGTCCCTTTAGGCAAAGCGGTACCACTCATCACAGAATAAATCCTGCATTTTCTAAAGATTTATGAAATGTTGCTGTTAGAGGATCTCACTGTGGAGCTTTTGTCTGCCGTGTGTATGGTAGCCAAAGACAAGCTATGATATAGAATGGGACAGTGAACACGCATGTGAACAGAAATGCATAAACATGAGGTGAAACGCTTTGGCTGTTGCAGCCTTTGCAGTCATGTACAGTGAGTGTGTGCAAAAGTAAAAAGCTATTGTGATGATGAATAGGAAGCTGTTAGCGACAGCACGAAGCACTCTGTTTTCAATACAAAAGGAAAATATCGAGAAAAAAACTCACCCAATTTACCATAAAGATATTATGTGCATGACCCTCTTTGAGCGAGCGTGTGCTTGTAGGCCTATTGTGCTGTGAAATAGGACGTTGCTGTGCTCGTTTCCATTCAAATAAAGACAGTTCTGTAAGTGAACACGTCCGCAGCAGAATGCCGATGAGTTTACCAAATGCGGTGCACACACTGTACGCGAAGAAACACACCACTGTGCTGTAAATGGGGATGCTGTGTATTTCCCTGTGTGAAATAAAGGCCACGAGTGACTGTGTGTGTGTGTGTGTGTGTGTGTGTGTGTGTGTGTGTGTGAGAGAGAGAGAGAGAGAGTGCTTGTGAATGAGATGCTGTCACAGAGATAGTCATTGTGTCTAATGCGGTGGAACTAATGCTATGCCATAGTCAACAACATGTTTTGCTCTGTTAACCGTTGTAATAGCTAAGCCAGCTGATGAGCTGGAGGTCTAACACTACTGTATGTTTCAGCTTGGCCATGCACGGTTAGCATCTGCAGCTATTCGAGCAGAGGGCTCGTGAAGCATCACAAAAAGTGCTCATTTCCACTCTTCAAAGACATACATTTGAAGATATTTCATTCCTGCGGTTCCCTCACCAGAAGGCACGCTGCTCGCAGTCCTCTCTGCTGTGTGTTAACCACATTGACCACAGATTAAAGACAGCCTCTTACCCTGCCTCAGACGCCCCCCTGTTGGAAGTAATTGTTTTTGCTAAGTGAGCATCCGCCTAATTGGGGAGCTTGTAGAGTAAGAAGCAGTACTGGTCCAACCCAGTGTCACTGCAAAACATGTAATAGACACAGCGCTCCTCCGTGTCTTTTTCACGCTTTGCCTCTCCAAAGTGTGAAAAAAACACGGTGGACCGGCATGTCTATTGCAAGTTTTGGCGCAATATCGGGTTGACTGGTCAGTGTGTCTTATGTAGGGGAACTGATGTCTTATGTAACTCCTAGCAGCAGTTTTTCCTCCTGCTTCATTAGCTGGGTTAATTGCTAAAAGCTGATGTTGCCACACCTGAGCAGAGATCAATGATCCAGGTTGGGGATATGTCTACTTCACAGCTGACGTCAAAGCGTGCAGAGTTTAATCGATTCTATCAGCCAAATGTATATATTTGCCTGATTGTTTTCATTTGTCTTGCTTTTATTAGTAATGTGTAATTTAATGTCAGCAGTTAGTTAAAAAAAAAAAGAAGAAGTGTGCTGCTTTTCTGATAGCGCTCGGTGTCAGTCTAAATCTTTTTCTTTCTTTTCCTCACAGCCGCACTTAGTAAGTAAAGCTAAAAGGACTATTGATTTTTGGGGATTGAATAAATGGTTATATTCTCAGTGAATCAAGTAATCTTTTAATCTAAAGAAAAAATTCTAAAATGTAATTACGTCCAAGGTGATGGCTTCATATCCCTTGATTTGTCTGCAAAAAACCCCTAAAAACAGCAAAAGCCACAATTCTCTCTTACAATTACAAAAGAGTGAAAACAAGCAAAACAAACGGTCACTTGACAAAGAGACCAGCACAATTAAAAGTAATATACACTCATTGGACACTATTTTTTACTTTGTACAGTACAGTGAACTGAAATTATTTTAGGAGTTGAGCTTTATGACATGTTGATGTTATCCTGCTGGAAGCAGCTATCAGATAGTACCCTGGTCACAAAGGGACGGCCATGGTTCCTTCATGACCGCTCAGGTAGGCTGTGGCATTTAAAAGATGCTCAACGGGTACCAAGAATATGTCCCCTATACCAATAGACCACCATAATCAAGCTGAACTGTTAATAGAAGACAGGGCGAATCCATGCTTTTGTGTTGTTTACACCAAATTCTGACCCCACCATCTGAGTATTATAGAAGAAACAAAGATTCATCGAACCAGGCAGCATTTTTCCAGTCTTTTAATATCCAATTCAAATATGGTGTAGCCTCGATTTCCTGTTCTTAGCTGTCAGGAGTGGCCCCAGGTGTGGTCTTCTGCTTGTGTGGCCAGCTGCTTCAAGATTGTATTGTGTATTGTGCACATTTAGAGATGCTCTTCAGCATACCCTGGTTTTAACCAGTAGTTATTGGAATTACTGTACCTTTACTATCAGAGCGAAACAGTCTGACCATTCTCTTCTGAAGGCTAGCATCAACAAGTCATTTTTTTCCTCTCAATCAACTGACACTCATTGGATATTTCCTCTTTTTTGGGCCATTTTCTGTAAACCCTAGAGACAGTTGTATGAGAAAATCCCAGCAGAGCGGCGGTTTCTGAAATAGAGTAGCCCGTGTGGCACCAACAAGTCACTTCAATCACCTTTCTTCCCTATTCGAGTTGAACTTCAGCAGGTCCTCTTGAACATGTCTACATGCCTGAATGCCTAGAGTTGGTGCCAAATGACTGGCTAATTGCATATTTGCATTAATGAGTAGCTGAACATGTGTATCTAATAATGTGGCTGTTGAGTGCATATTTATTCTAAAGACAAGAGCGGTGTTGTCGTCTCTAGTGACTAAAAAAAATGAGCAAATGAGAGACTTTCTCAAAATAAAGTCTTGTTGACTATAAAAGTGGTGTCTTAATGAGCCCGTAGCAACAGCGTTGTCATGTTGTATTACATGCATTAAGTTTCATGGTGCTGTGAGCAAGCTGTGTTATAAGAGGAAGATCATACAGCTGAATTGAACAAAACAGCCATAGAGTACACACACACAAACACAAACACACGCCATGCCACTGGTGACTCACTGCCTGTGGCGATGGTTCAGGTCTATGTTGCTATAACAGCCCACAGCAACCATCAGCTGCTGCCACAGAAGTGATGACTAAATTATCTAAGGGCGTGACGGGTAACAGGACTGCAACCGTGGCCTCCCACCATTGGCTGGTTCAGTCGAGCTTTTGAAGTCGGCCGGTGGGTGTTAATGTTGATGGAACAGTAATTATGTTGTTGATGTGTACGTTAATTGAATTGAGGTAATGGAGTAAAATGATGGGCTTGTAATTCAGTGTAGTGCACAATTACAGTGAGATAATAACTGGTAATCCAGAGAAATGTAATTGATCTTTCAGACTATCACATATTAGCAACAGGAAAACATTAACCTAAAAGAAATTTTCCCAGAAACTGAGGTAAGTGCTTTTTCTTGAAAAATATTCTCTTTTACACTGCTGGAATTGCAGATACTAGCGCAAATACCAAGAATACCTGTTCAATCAATCTAATAAATTTGACTTTGATCTCCTGGCAAACTATAGTTATTTCCATGTGTCCTTTATGAGGCTGTGGGACAGTAAGCTTTCGGAGCTTTCAAAGCTCCAGCGTGCAGCCCAGCACCTTAGAATTAAACAGCAACAAAGAGCAAAACATCAGTCATAAAATATTTAATTAGAATTAAAATGTTGATTGTTGAATGTTGATGTTGCTCTATGTGCTACAGCAGCAGTCCCCAACCCCCGGGTCCGGTTCGTGAGTCGTTTGGTACCGGGCCGTGAGAGTTGAGACTCGGGTGTGAAATTTATGGTTTTCAGGGTTTGTATCGTTTTTTAGCATTATTTTTTTATCGTTTTTATCATTGACTCAGTTTCCCTGGGTCTTTTCCCGTGTGCTATGAATAAATCTTCTTTTTTTTGGTACCGGTACTGGTTTTATTTTGTTGTATTTATCTGCGACAACTTAAAGGCCGGTCCGTGAAAATATTGTCGGACATAAACTGGTCCGTGGCGCAAAAAAGGTTGGGGACCGCTGTGCTACAGCACTAGATTAGGATTTGCTGCAGCATTCATTTCTTGTCTTTTTTAGAATAGTTATTGTGGTAACGGTATATTTTTTATGATCTTTTTCATTTTTAATCACCCTTTGATAACATCTCTGGAGTAGGTGGCGCTCATAGGGATCATTTTCTGTGGAAAAAAAGTCATATAATGCATGAAATACCCCTTTCAGCTTGCTGCCAACAACACCCATTTCATTTGAAGTTTTTTTTTTTAAACATTTGACCAGAAACACATGTATTTTTGCAGAGAATGACTGTAGGCTATCAGAGACAGTGTTTATCTTACCGTGACAGTATGATCATGTGACATTTCCACCACTGAGGGACATACTGAATAATTTACCTTTTAGAAGCTGCAAAATGGATGCAGAAATTGTATCTCAGCATGTGCACCACATGTTTGAAAAAAAAGTGAGTTTGTAACCATCAAAAGTCAGAAACTAGTACTTAACCAAGATGTATTGGGCAAGAAAAAAACAGTAAAATCAAAGATAACATGTTGGAGTTTTATAGAACTCATTTTATCTTGAAGCTGGCTTAATAACTTCAGCAGAACTGGTTTGCAGATTGATATAAACAGTCAATTTCACTTCAGCATTGCAATTTGGCAAAAATGTTCTCCCACTCAGTTTGATTGTATCGTATATCCCATTTTTTATTAGTGATCTTGAGTTGCAACTATTTTGCAGTGTGTACCATCTCCCGCTGTTGGTTTTTGCAGCATTTTAAAGCAAATCCACTTTTAGAATGGGTTGAGTGTTCAAAGTGAACAGAGCTCTGCTCTTTGGCAACAAACAATCTTCAGACCTCCTTCCTCATCGCAGCAACTCAGCGAGATAAAAAGGCTTTCCTATCCTTTATGTACAACACTGCTTTCAACAAAGGCCACACACAATCTCAGCTCTGAGTCTATAGATTTTCTGTCGCTCTTTCTTTTTCACACTCTCTAATTTGTCAGTCTCTCTTGCCCCAGGTCTCCATCTTTTTATATATGCCCACCCTCTGTGCGTATGTCTTTCTGGCCATTTTCATTTCTTTATCTCCACCTCCTCTCGCTGTCTGGCTCTGCTTGCAAGAATGCGGCCATCACACCTTAGCCAGGGACTTGACTGACAGCTCATTCACTGTATTTCAATAGTCTGAACACAAAGTAAGTCTTCACTCACTGATCTGATGAGGTAGTTTCACTGTGCCAAATCAGTCCCACACTGAATCTCAGTCCTTATAGATCAATCCAAGCTGCATCTCTATTGCTCATACATTCATGAATGATAGTGTTTCATTCTGTGATTTTCTGCTCTGTGATTTTCTGTGAAGGTATGCTATGTGCAAAAGGTTAAGTTTTGGGCTTAAAACTTTACTTTTTGATTATACTTACAGTTATGTCAGAATCAGGTGACCCTGAATCTTACATTAGTTATGCTGCAATAGGCCTAGGCTGATGGGGGCTTCCCATGATGCACTAAGGGTTTCATCTCCACTCACCTCTTTTCACACTCCTTTCACATCACTCTGCATTTAATAATTATTCATTATTATTTCTGGCTTGGCTCTCTTCCACAGTGTGTCTTTTGTCCTGTCTTCCTCCCCTCATTCCCCGAGTGGCAACAGCAGATGGCTGGCACCCCCTTGGTTCTGCTGGAGGTTTCTTCCTATTATGAGGGAGTTTTTCCTTCCCACTCTTGCCAAGTCCTTGCTCATAGGGGGTTGTGTGATTGTTGGGGTTTTCTCTCTATTATTGCAGCGTCTTTACCTTATAATATAAAGTGCATTGAGGAGACTGTTGTTGTTATTTGGCACAATATAATGACAAATAAAATTGAATTGAACTGAATTAACAAAGAGTGACATATTTCTAAACTCCTTTGATATAGGGTATCGAGTATGTCAATAGGTTTTTTGCTCTTTCTAGTCTACTGAGTGGTCAGTTCCATGTTGTGTGTATGCAAAGTCTGTTTGAGTGCATCGGTTGAAGTCACACAGTTGAACTAGCGGATTATTACCAGATTCATAATAACCTATATAAGCTATCCCAGTCCAGTTAATGTGCAGACAGTATAATGAAGGTACATACAGGAAAACAAAAGATCAGTCAACCAGCACTAAGAAATAGTTCTTATATTGTGAGTATTTTTTGCAACCGTGCAGAAGTAATTTTTCTGCTGCAAGACTTACATCTGCAGTAACTGAACTCTTCCAGCATAATTACACTGCTACTGACAGTCAACCTCACTAACAGATTTCAGGGCACTCTGCACTGTGGTGTGATACAAATTATCTTAGGTCAGACAATGGATCAGCTCTGTTCAAGCAGATATTTTTAATTACTCAGTTAGAACCTCCACCTCCTATACAGCCAAACGCTAACACCCAGCATATCTACCTCTCCCCTTCTTTGTTTCCAGCATTGATCTTCGCATTTGTGCTTACTTGCATCCACCAAATGCCTAATTATTTTAAAGGCTCATCCTTTAGACACCAAATCACCACTTAAGCTATGAAGAAATAACATTAAAGCGAAAGTAAGGTGGCCCGTTGTAACACTGCAGTGGTTCCAGCAGAATTCCAGCAGACTCACCACCGCCTTCTTCAATACACTAATAAATAATACTTTCTGTACTAGTATAGTACTTCTATAGTATATATGTACTATAGTATATCTGTACTATAGTATATCTGCTTTTTTGCTTCAATATTTACTGACATATTCAACTGTCTCTCCACTTAGTTGTAGTCTGATGTTGATGAACTCCACCTTCTTGAGCTGTAGCTAACAACAGGTAGCAACAGAGTACCTTCACAACAGGAAGTTTCTTGTGTTCCACTGCCTGACTCTGGCCTTTTTGAGTTTTTGAGTGTTCCTGGGTGGGTTTTTGTCGAGTTCTCAGGTACTCAGTACTCACAAAGGCATGCATTCTAAATTATCCATAGGTGTGAACGTGAGTGAATGGTTGTCTATCTCTCTGTGTTAGCCCTGTGAAATATCCAGGGTGTCGTGGTACCTGGGTCTGTGACCCAAGGTTTTACGTTTTGGGAATGTTTAAGTGTGTTCTAGTTTGTTATATTTATATTTTAGTTATTATTTTGTATTTGTTGTCATTCAGGATTTTATTATTAGGTGTTCCCTGTCCTCGTTTCTGGTTTCCTGTTAGTTATTTGTCTGTTACCCCAGTCTTGTTTCTGTGTGTTTGGTTCCTCTGTTGTGTCTCGGTCCCCCACTCTTGCTCTCTGTCCACCTGGTCTCTCACCCTCGTACTGTGTCTTCTAGTCTTGTGTCTGTCTCCTCCCTCCATTCCCCTTATTTTGTCGGTCTGAGTCTTCTTGGTAGATGTCAGATTAGGCACCTTGTCACTAACTTGGTTATTGTATTTGGTAATTCAGAAATAAAGCTGCATTTATGTTCAGTGTTGCCTTTGTACTCTGCATCTTTGGGTCCATTCCTAACTGCCTCACACAGCATCATGACATGGGTGTACCCTGCCTCTTCCCCTATGACAGCTAGGTAGAGCTGGGCGATATAAGATTTTTTCATATCACGATATGTTTTTTTTTTTCATTTCAGGCGATAACGATATATATCACGATATAAGCCAAATAACTATATTTGTAAGATTTAAATGTGCCGTTGCTCACAAGTAAAATGTGAAATAATTAGCAGCTTGTTTTAATTAAAATATTTATTTCCCATAATAAGTTCAACAGGGTAGATGTACTTAAGGAACATGAGACTTCAGTTTCAGATAAATAAAGGCAAATATTGCAAACTACACAAAAGGCAGCCGCTAAAACGTTTAAGTTTCAAAATAGAACAAACAAAACAGACCACTAAATTGTCAATTCCAGTTAGAAACAAAATATTAATTCTAAAAATAAATCTTAGGTCGTTTTACAGAAGAACAGACAAAATTGACTAACTTTTGTCAATATCAAATAAACTGAGAACTAAAAGGAAATTCTCAATTTCTCCTTGTTGTATAGCTTAGCTTTTCAAACAGTTTTAACAGTTACTTTAGTCTGACAAAAGCCGAATGACGAATTAGCGCTTTCAGTCAGAGATTGAGCATGCACCGCTTTATTGTATTTCCAGACTTGCTTTCGGCACAATTTACAGTGCGCGCTACTCTGTTTTTTGTCAGACTTGAAATAGCCGAAATACCTTCACACTACGGAACTTCTGTGGCCCTTCCATTCGACAAGCTCTCCAGCATTGGAACCATCATCTGTTTTTTCTTCGGTAACCTTCGCTCACGCTCTCGGTTGATTTTTCTCTAGTCGGCAAACTCCTTTCCTTCATTACCCGGGCTGCACGGCTGCAAAAACAAATACACATGTGCGCCTTTGGTGCTTGTGCTGTACGTAACAAGTCACGTGACGTGACGCTGCGGCTGTGATTGGTTCGGCTCTGTGCTACTTAATTTGGATTGGCTGTTCTTTTTTTTTTTTTAAGAGGACAAGAGATATGAGGCCTATCGTAATAGTTTAATTTTTCTATCGAGAAAAAGTTATTTCGCAATACATATCGTTATCGTTTTATCGCCCAGCTCTACAGCTAGGCTAGGCTCCAGCCCCCCTGTGATTCTAAATTGAATAAGCAGTTGAGAAAATGGATGGATGCAGCACCATACTTACATTTTACTGAAGTTGTCAAAATGAATGTGAAATTTTAACATCTGGAATTTTAGTGCTGTGAAAATTAGAAAGAAAGTAATTTTACTCAAGTGGTGAGCACCTGGACTATAATTTTCTATTTGGTTGTTAATGTGGGATGAATATTTGTGGAGCCATTCATTAGCCAAAGAAGTCTATTAAATAGCTGTCACCAAACAGTACATCATTTTGCAAAATTAGTTTAGTTCATTAAGGTTTGGACTAAGACCAAATGAAAAATGTGTGGGTGCTCTGTGGTGGTCTACCACTCTTTTCTTTGCTTATGTTGACATATTTAAGGGAAGAAGTCTCATGGACAACATGAAGGAGCCTTTTAATGCTATTTACATGTTTCTTTTTGATAAATATTTTCTGAAAGGTTGAAACATGTCACTCTGCTTTCTGTCTAGATTCTAAGCTAAAGCTACTACATCTACTAATTTACTGAATAGCAAATATTTTAAACATTATTAAAACTTAGTTCACGAGATGCAGACTCACTCAACATGTATAGCAAGAAGAAAGTGGGGATTATACTCTGTATGTTACAGTTGCAGACACAGACAGCTGCAGGCACCACAGAGGCGTAGTCCTTCCTGTTATACTTCTTTGAAGTCCACTTGAAGTCTTCTCGAAGAGCGACCGTGTAGTTGGTGCATTGTACTTTAGTGCCCGTCTCCCCAGACAACTCTGTGCAGTCATACAAACAGAGCAGCATGAATCACTTGGACACAAGTGGACCCTAGCAGCTTCAGAGAAACTATAACACCTCTGAAAGTATCTGTAGTCATACTCAAATTTTCTGGAAGGATGTACTTCTTAGGCACACCTGTGTTTTGAGCTAAATGCTAACACTAATATCAGCACAAAAAGAATGCTTACATACTGTTTCAAACAGGCCTTAGCATGTTAAGCATCTTACTTTAGAAGGCTTTGCAGGATTTCTAAATTAAAGTTGAAGACTGTATTAATTGCCAGATTTAGATGAGAGTAATGCTAGTAGACCTGGGGGAGCAAGGTGCAGCCACAGACTGCGAATACATCACACAGGCACAACTTCCTGCCAGTTATTGTTAAATAACATTCAGGTGATGAGTCCTCATGATGTTGAAATTTAATGTTCTCGTCAGGTCCGATGTTCAATATCCACTTGATGTAAACTGTTTTCCGAAAGAAACTGAAAGAAACACTTTCTCATTCATAGAGCTGGACAAAAAATATAAACAGAATTATTGCAAAATAACTTTTGTCCGATAAAGAAGCAAAGCAGCAAACTGTGTCAAAAGCATGTTTCCACAAAGGCAGGTGACATCACGGATCACAGCGCCATTCTCACACAGTGCACAGCTCATTGTTTAGCCGCACAATGCAAGATGTTGGAGTCTCACGCAATTTCTCCTGCAACATGCCTTATGGCAAAAAACAAAGCAACACAGTGATATCACAAATGCAACAGTCTACTGTATTGGGGAAGTCCTTATGCCAGTGAGCACAGTCGAAAATGTTGGATTATAGCTGCTTACTAAAGCAAGTGACCCTCATAACCAACTGGTCATAAACATTTCTAGCGACTTGTTCATGGTGTGCTCCACCTCTCTGGAGTAAGCTTGATTTATTTTGAGATATAAAGTTGTTGTCAGAAGTTTATTAATGTTAATTTTTAACAATTTCTTTTAAGCTCTTCTTTTTCGATGGTGGGATGGGTTAATGTACGGCATACATCTTTAATAAGTCAATGACAATTTTGAATTTATTTAGGATTTTCTGTAATCCATACAGGATCTAATATATACATACACTGTGACTGATGTTTGGTTAAATGTCCCTCAGAAAGTTGCACCTCAACCAGAGATTTTTGGTAGCCATCAACAAGCTTCTGGCATAATTCTGGCTGGATATTTGAGCACTCTTCTTGGCAGGATCGGTAGAGTTCATTTAAATTGACTGGTTTCCTAGTACAGACCCAGCTTTTCAATAGGATTGAGGTCAGAGCTTTGGGAAGGCCATTCCAGAAGCTCTCTGTTAAAATAAAACTAGCATAAAATGACAGAGTTTTCATTTCTTTTAAATGAGCAGAGTTACAAATTCAGCAGGGAAATAAATAAATATTTCTCCCACACTATGCTGTGAAATCATTCCACTCTGACCGGTGGTAACATTAGGAAAAAGAACAGCTCAAAAAAATGATTAAAATTACCATGACATCGATGACTAAGATGCGTGGATGTAAACTTCTGACCAAAACTGTTTGTAAATATACATATGAAAAAATTTGTTACTGTAAAAAACAGGATTCTTCTCTTAGTTGAGAACATAACATGTCTTGGAGTCTTAAAAAAGGAGTGCAACACAATGATAGTGTATCAACTCACGTTGTCATCATAACAAAGTCTGTGAAAGTGTGAAAGAATGGCATCAGTAAAGAGTGTTTTTTTTATTCAACTTAGAAAAGCTGACTCAATCTATATTCCTCCACAGCTCAGTGGAGGCTTTAAATTGAACTCTTACACAGTTGGATTGTTTGTTCTATAGTCTCACTGATACTGACACGCATATTGTGAAATCACAGCTGCAAACCAAAACTGAAATCCACTGTGTGGTGGGTTTGTTGTGTACGTTCATGTGGCAGCACGCTGTACTATAGCACAAAATGTTTTTTGCTGGCATCGTTAAAAACACGTGACATTTACTGTAGAAGAGTAGTGAGACGGAGGAGGCTGTTGGTTCTTTTCTTCACTTATTCTTCTTTTTTCATATCAACAGTGTTCATCACAGAAACACACTTTCCTCAGTTTTAATATTTTGGGTAAAGCATGTGTTTTCAGCAGTTTGGCCATCATTTGGTTTCTGGTTTGGTTTCTCTACTGTTGCTATGGAGAGGAAGTCTGTCAGAGGTGCAAATTGGAGCTACAGCAATTTTATAAAGCTTTCAGATAAAACTGGATCATTTTAAGTCTTTTAAATTTTTTGTTCCATTTTTCAAAGTTTGAAAGTTCCAAGCTGCAAGAAAAACCCCAGTTAACCATTTTAATTACAATGATTCTGATCTTCATCTAAGTTTATGTTTTGTTTTTTTATTCAAAGGGAACAATGGAAATTCGTCATTATGAGCACTTAGGTTTGTCCATTGTGCAATATGCTAGATTTAGCCGTACATGCTAATTGTCATCTGTAGTCTTTGGCAGGTTGGCAGCATTTATAGACACTGAGGTAAAACCAAAGATGTAAAGGATCCAAGCATAGGTTAGAGATGAAAGCATATGATTGATAGAAAATGTAACCATAAAACATATTACAAATTAAACATTAAAAAGCACATACAAAACTCACACACAGAGACAGAAGCCCATTAACACAAGTACTAAAACAAAAGGGGTTGATGGAAAAATAGACTTTCAGTGACGCTACTTCAGATAAGGACAAAATGTATTTGCTTCTTTGGAGAGAAAGAAAAATATTATGTTCCTTAATGTGTAGTGTTTCAGGTATGTGTGTTTTAATTGTGACTTAATTGATCTAAAGAATTTATTAAAAGCAGATCAGAAAGAATATAAATTAACAAATAATAAATAGATTTATTTGGCCAATTATCGGCCAGTATTAGCTATTTGCTATGAGTATCAGCATTAGCATTAGCTGATGAGTAAAATTTTAAAAAGTAAAGAAGAGACAGGAGCAAAACCTTCAGACATGTTATTGTGTGATTACATTGCATAGTTAGTCCACCAGAGGGGATTCCCCTGTTGGTAACTTGGTACGTGACGAACACAACAACCAGCTGATCCAAGCACATTTGAGTAGAGTGTAAACAAGTACATAAATCACTGCACATAGCAAATGTTATGGAAATCTGCTTATGTTCATGTGTCTGAAAGAAAGAAAATATCGGCTAGTATATCAGCATATCAGATTTTTAAATGACAAATATTGGTATTGGTCATAAATGTCCTGTATTGTTCATCTTTGCTTTTTGTGTCTTTTTCAAACACATTAATAATTGCTCACAGTCAAAATAGGTTTTCATCAGCAGTATTGATATGTCTTTATTGAACAACCCTCTACGTGGCTTGACACAACATTTATTATGGACTCAGGACTCTTGATTCCATAATATATTTTTAGCTCATTTCAGCCGAACATCTAATGAACTAAAATTAACAACAGTTCATCTAAGCCACTGCTGATCATTGACCAGTCACAACTGGCCAGAATTAGATGCTTTTTTCCAAAGTTTGGTAATAAAAAATCATGTGGAGAGGGAAAAAAAGTATTTGGTGGCACTTTGAACATGACAAACCTAAAGTTGAAAACATCTCTTGGTGCTCCAATTATGATTTTTTGTACACATGTTTGCGTCATTGATTTTTTTTTCTTGCTTGATTTAGCTTAATTTATGTAGCTTTTCTACTTTTCTACTTATGATTTGAGCCAGAGAGTTTCATAGTCATCCAAGACAAAGAAACACTCCATCTGTGAGTCAGCTATTATTGTCTGTGGGGAAAATGATTGGAAACTCTCTAACTGAAAGTCCTTAGTGTCCACTGTTTCCCTTGAAACATACATTTTAATTCCAGGTTTTTCCTTTTTAAAACCAGAGGTGATTATTTCATACACAATAGAAGAAAGACAGAGGCAATGTATCAAAGATAATGCGAGGAACAGCAAAGTTCACAGTGGCTCACTGCTGAGCACAAAACTAATCTGCAATGATATTTATTCACATCACTCCTCGGCAAACAAATTAGTATGTTCCTTTAGTGCATGAGGAAAAACAACAAATGGTGAATAATGTTTAGAATCCTTGAAAGCTTCCTTTAATGTAGAACATTAGCGAGTGCACTTATAGATCTAGATTTTCAAAGTAATTGTCCAAACCTTTCATCTTAAATTGCAGCTGTGGAAAACACTAGGAAGGCCACTGCAGCCAGTTATATTGGATTGCTGTTGTTTCTTCAGAGCAATCTGGTGGCCAATTTCAATCTCCCAGCATCATACTCCTGAGTCCTGACCCCATCTTTGAAAATTGCCGCCGGTTTCATATCGACACTCAGCAGTGGCAAGTGAGAGGAAAGTGAGGCGACAACAGGCAACAAAGGTCATGTACTGGATTTGAGCGAGCGATATCACAGGCGGGCGTGCCTGCTGAGCTGCCAAGATCCGTATCGACGGCGCTGGAAGCTGACCTTGTGCACGACCACCGCTGACGGATGAGCCGAGATGGTGTTTGGTCAGATACTGCAGCCTCAATATTTACACTCAGGCAGACAGACAGGCCGGGACAGACACTTGCTTCTGTGTGCTTCATATTAAAGCGCTCCAAATTGTTGTGCTGCTGACTTTCTGCTCGTTGCTGCTCCGGGATTGTTATTTACCCCTCAAGGTGAAACGCTCCCCATTGTTCTCAGAGAACTCATATCCTGTTGATGTAGTTGTTGCTATTGTTGTTACCGTGAATCCTGATATTCCGCCTGCGCAGTCATTTTGATCTTATTACATCAAAGGAGTGCTTGAATTATAATGGTGAGCGGCTGCAGAGCAATGCTTCCAGCTTCATTTCACATAATTATAATGTGGAGATATGACCGGTGTCAGATTAAGAACTGCTATTTGGAGAGAAAACAACCATATTTTCGGAGTGACACTGGTATTTGGTCGAGTCTAATGGATTTTGGGGGAAGTTGCTCTGCACAGAAGAAACTATAGAGTTATCAGCACTCAATATTTAGATGAAGAAAGGGGAAAAATCAGTTACAGGAGTTTCGGGTCCAGGAAGTGATGAAAATTCAATTTAGCTGTTTTCTTCTGCTTTCTACAGAAGCGAATTCTCTTTCTACCAACAATGTAACCATTCTTTCATCAGCAACAAACCTACTCCTGATAAAACATCTTGTTATATTGCCTGAAAGCTTTATCTTATCGGCTGCGGCTAAACCTCTGCTACGTCTTCTTTTATCATATTTACCATTTGTCTTTCCTCTGGTTTCTTATGCTGTTTCACTCTTTTCTTTCTCTGTTTCATTGTTGGCCTTGTTGTCTTGTAATTTTTCTCTCTGCGTCTCTCAATCTTTCTCTCAAGCTCACTCTTTCTTTTATTCTCTCTGTTGCTGCTCTGCACAGTCTCCCGGGCCATTTGAGTTGCTCAGGGAGCTGTGAAAACGATGTCTGTGTGTCTTTGAGTCTGCATCCTGTAGGGACTGCCTTTGTGCGTGCGTGTGCGTGCGTGCGTGCGTGCGTGCGTGTGTTCACATGCAGGGACGGGGAGGTAGTGGAGCGTGTTAAGTCTTGCTGTAGAAGCCTTTCGACTGGGATAAGGAGCCAAGGGAGGAAGGAGGGAGAGCAGGAAGGAAGGATGGTTGGATAGATATATTCATAGTGGATAGATGAATGTTTGTGTGCATGGATCGATATTGGGATGGAGGGATTGAGATTTGGATGAATGAATGGATGTAGAGAGGGCAGAGAGAGAGATGAGTTGGGGCAGGAGGGGAAGAGCAGATGATAACAAGAGAGGATGGATCGATGACGTATGGATACCCAAGATATATGGATGAACAGATGATTAAGGAATGAATAGGCCTTTTAAATAGTGCAGAGTTATTAGTAAAGACCATAGATGGCAGACAGAAAGCCAAATATGTTGTGCACTAACTTTGTTATAATGGAGAAGATACTGTCTGGAGACTCTAATAGTAATAAGGCTTACTAAAGTTATATTTAAGAATAAAATCAAGCACTTTAAGGCCCTTCATGCTACTCTGTACACCCGACTAGATATTATATTTAAATGTGAGTAATCAGTAAGTATTACTAAGAGCAGTGGTGGAGGAAATAAATAAAAGCAGTAATCAGAGTAGAAATATTGTCATAGAATTAAAAGTCATGCAGTCAGGATTCCAATTAAAGACCAACTAGCAGGTTGGCAACCTCGGTAAATAAAATTAAAAGACAGTTAAACAACACCTAGATTTTTCAGAAAAAAGTTTATATATGCATTAAAAAAACTCAGAGCTTGGCTCTCATGTTACACGAACTGAATGCCAACTGGTAGGCGAGTGGTTGCTGGTTGTCACGATATTAGAATGTCAAATTCGATACTGATACCCATGAAAATACTTACATGCTCGATACCATTTTCGATACTATGGGGCAAGCTTTTGATCCCATTCTGTAAGAACAGAAGTAATGGCAAAAAAGTCATATCTAAAAAAAACCCGTTTTCAACTAATTATCTCAATTATAAGTTTGCTTTAACAAAATAAGTAGTCAGGATTGAGTTTAGAGGTTTTATTCGTTTTACAAAAAACAGATCAATACACACAGAGTGTAAAGGTAAAATAACACAATACCTAACATCTAAATCATTTAATGAATGCAGCATTATGGAAAAGTTACTCTCATTGTGCTCATTGCGCTCACTGTGAAAAACCTCACAGCTGGCTTCAACAAAATAAGAAACATATTTTAATAAGTTAAGTAGAAAAGTTAACTTTTTCATCTTGTCCACATCTGCTTGCTTATTACTTCAGTGTTGTTAAAATGGGAGCTTTACCGACTTCGGGAATTCCTCCTAAAGTGTTCATTGTTATGAACTAGAGCTGGGCGATATAAGATTTTTTCATATCACGATATGTTTTTTTCATTTCAGGCGATAACGATATATATCACGATATAAGCCAAATAACTATATTTGTAAGATTTAAATGTGCCATTGCTCACAAGTAAAATGTGAAATAATTAGCAGCTTGTTTTAATTAAAATATTTATTTCCCATAATAAGTTCAACAGGGTAGATGTACTTAAGGAACATGAGACTTCAGTTTCAGATAAAGGCAAATATTGTAAACTACACAAAAGGCAGCCGCTAAAGCGTTTAAGTTTCAAAATAGAACAAACAAAACAGACCACTAAATTGTCAATTCCACTTAGAAACAAAATTTTAATTCTAAAAATAAATCTTAGGTCGTTTTACAGAAGAACAGACAAAATTGACTAACTTTTGTCAATATCAAATAAACTGAGAACTAAAAGGAAATTCTCAGGCTACGTCCACACGTACACGGGTATTTTTGAAAACGGAGATTTTCCGTTTTCGTTTTAAAAAATAATCCCGTCCACACGTAAACGCAGACATGAAGGAAAACGCTGCTAGGAACATGCCAAAGCAACAGGTGGCGATATATTCCTAACCGTGTAGAAATGTTGGCCAATCAGAAGTCTAGAAGCCTCGGTAGGAAATAGTAAACAAAGATGGGGCATAGAAACAGAACCGAGTCGTATGTGTGGAGGGACAGTAACTATGTGTGTATATGTAAGCATTTAAACACTGCAGAGAGTACAATTAACAGTAACAGTATTGTAGAAATTCATTTCACCGAAACAATAACGTGGCGCACAGTGTGACGTCAAAAAAGGCGCACACCTTTGACGCTGCGTTTTCTCCGTTTTTCTTGTCCACACGTAAATGCAAAAACGGAGTTTTCGAAAATATCCACCCTGGCAGGCGTTTTTAGAAATCTCCGTTTTCAGTGACTGAAAACGCCGTTTAAGTGTGGACGAAAGGTGCAAACGCATAGAAAAATCTGCGTTTTCAAAAATACCCGGGTACGTGTGGACGTAGCATCAATCTCTCCTTGTTGTATAGCTTAGCTTTTCAAACAGTTTAACAGTTACTTTAGTCTGACAAAAGCCGAATGACGAATTAGCGCTTTCAGTCAGAGATTGAGCATGCACCGCTTTATTCTATTTCCAGACTTGCTTTCGGCACAATTTACAGTGCGCGCTACTCTGTTTTTTGTCAGACTTGAAATAGCCGAAATACCTTCACACTACGGAACTTCTGTGGCCCTTCCGTTTGACAATCTCTCCAGCATTGGAACCATCATCTGTTTTTTCTTCGGTAACCTTCGCTCACGCTCTCGGTTGATTTTTCTGTAGTCGGCAAACTCATTTCCTTCATTACCTGGGCGGCCCGGCTGCAAAAACAAATACACATGTGCGCCTTGGCGCTTGTGCTGTACGTAACAAGTCATGTGACGTGACGCTGCGGCTGTGATTGGTTCGGCTCTGCGCTACTTAATTTGGATTGGCTGTTCTTTTTTCTTTTTTTTTTAAGAGGACAAGAGAGATGAGGTCTATCGCAATAGTTTAATTTTTCTATCGAGAAAAAGTTATTTCGCAATACATATCGTTATCGTTTTATCGCCCAGCTCTATTATGAACGTTAATTAAGCTGTTAGTGAGGGGAGGGGCTGTGTGCCTGCCTGTCTTTGTATGTCATTGGGAGGAGGCAAGTTTACTCATTAGCTGTTGCAAATGAGTAAACTATCAGTGACCACAGCAATCTGCTACTAACCAAAGCAGCCACAATGAGGTTTTTGGTGCAGGCTCCTAACCGAGCTAATGTTGTGTTAGGAGATAACAAAATTGGACATTTACTAATATGTAAATGTGATGTCATGTACATATGGTAGTTATGCACATTTCTACCACTTTGAGTCCCATGCCCTCAACAGTAGAGCTTGTCAGCTAACCAGTTTTGAGTTTATGGTCAAAGTCATTTATATCTAAAACCTGCAGGACACCAGCCCTCGAGGCCTGGAGTTGGACACCCCTGCCCTAACCTCTTCCACATGCAGGGTTTCGCTTTATTTTCTCCTTTGCAGATGACACTATATTATTTTTCATAGGGAGGCCAGTCTCTTTTTGGTTGTGAAGGTTGTTTTTATTTTATGCTATTATTTTATCAATGCCTTTGGAAATGGTATTTCCAGAGCTGCGGGTGAGTTTGACATTATAGCGCAGATATTATAAAATGTATTTATTATAAAATGTTACAATGAGTATGTTTCACTTGGAACTGATTATTGAAAATATCATTTGCAGTCTTTTTTCTTTTTTTTTTTACCACAGCAGCATTCAACTGTATCCTCTTCATTATGTGATTTTTCTCTCAGCAGAAATCCTGAACAAAGCTACAAGTCAAACCTATAATAAAGAACCTTAAGAAAGTAATGTGATATTAGAACTGCAGTCTTACAATCACCCTCTTACACTTTAGAGGGTTTGGATAAAGGAGAAGTGATCACAGTGAGAAACCACAACTATGGTGTCTAATATTCTATATTGAGACTTTCCTTTAATGTAATAACTGACAGTTTGAGTGAGTGAACTTTGTCCACAAACAATACGACCAAAGGTTGGGAATAGACTGGGCAAGGCCTCCTGGAAAAGATAGTTTTGACCTTAGCTGATCTGCTAATGTTTTACCATCATTTGATCAATGTAGACTTTGCTCAGGTTAAGAGGTTCGATGCACAGAAGAATCAGAGATCATAAACCTGCCTACGTCTTTTGTGTCTTTTCATAGAGACTGCATACATTTTCACACCTCCCTGTTGTAGCACACACAGATCAGTAGTGATGTGGATTGTTCTGTCCTTGTGCAAATGAAGTATTAATCATTCAGTAATTCTAAATATACAATGAACACATCTCATATGACTTACGCAATACGTGTGCCACTGAGTGCACCCAGTGTTGATGGGAAGGAGGTGGTTGCTTTAGGCAACTAGAGAGAAGCATTAGAAGCATTAAGGCTTTAATCATAAAGAGAATATCACATGAATTCATTCAGAAAATCATGTAAATAAGAAACTATCTTAACAGGCAGTTTCACACAACAAAATCAGATCTTGCTCTTACTTTAGCTTTCTCCGAAGGGTGGCTGGCCTCTGTGTTAGAGATATTGTGAGGGGCTCAGTCATCCGAGAGGGGTTTAGAGTAGAGCCGCTACTCTTCCAAATCAAAAGGAGCCAGTTGAGGTAGTTTGGGCATGTGACTAGGATGCCTCGTGGAGAGGGAATACCCCCACAACCTGGCTTTGGATGGGCGTAAAAAAATGGATGAATGGATGGATGGATGGATGGATGGATGGATGGATGAATGTGTTAATAGGTGGATGGGAGATTAATTTTAAGACAAAACCTCTGCCCATGTATTTTAGTGATGTTATCTCAGGGTTATTGCTAAATAGCAATATCAGTCTAATTTCTGGGCCAAAACACCCCCCTGACCTAAAGTATAGCTGCACTGGGGTAAGCTCAGATGGGAAGTGGCCCTGTAACTGGGGATGACCTAAGTGTTAAAGAACATAATGGAGTGGATGGGTGGACTTTTCATACTAATTAACTAACATCTCATTGTTTAATCTTGCTTATCGTTATTTAATTAACACACCAGCTATACACAACTCTGATAGGAAAAAAAAACCTTGTAAAAACTACTTTTCTGTTCCTTGTGATTCTCATATTTTTCAAATACTCAGGCATGCAGATTGGTTCCATTTTGACAAGCACTTTTGTGATTTAAAAAACAGAAACCGAAACATCATTTTGCATCGCTGATTCTTGTTAGCCTCTCTGTTTGTGTTGCATGAAAAATAGCACAGAAGTTTTGACAGGAGCTGTCTTATCTGAAATGGGTCACATGTTTACTGCTGCCTGCCAAAGTCTTCTGTCACTTCTCCAAAAGCTGCCATTATTCTGATCTATAAATATGTTACTTTGCTCTTTGTTCTCTTTACACACAAATGAACACACACTGTCAGGCTGGGGACAGACTCGTGTCTATGCCCTATCAGGCATGCACACACAGACATGCAGATGCAGTTTTTCTGTACTTTCCTCTGATATGTTAACAGTAGGAATCCAGAGAGTCTTCACACATGACTCCTAAAGGCACCACAGAAGAACAGTTTTGAGTCAGTTTTGAATCCCTTGAAGGAACAGAGAGGCGTAATGTGTGAGAGCAGTAAGAGCACAGCGTGTTACACTTTCATCTTTACCTGTAATCATTTTTTACCCTCCACCACTCAAAACCCTCCTCTTCCCTCTTCCTCTCTCTCTAAGTATGGATTGATTTAGTCTTATTACCTTACACACCTGCCCTTTGGTTTGGCTCCACTCGTCTCCTTTTCACATAGACACACACACAAACACACACATACCAACTACTGCCTTCTATTGCTCTTACTGTCATACCCACACATACACAAACACACTCAGACACAGTAATCAGATCCGCCAATCTCTTGTATTTTTGAATACGGCAGCTAAAGTGAGATACGGATACAGTGTCAGCTCTCAGCCCGGCTCCGTATCAGCATATCAGCCAAACTGCAGTCACGTCTCACCAAAATAGGAGCTCAGTGCGCTCTTGAATGTAACAGACATTATGGTGGCAGTAGTGTTCAGTGTCTCTGTGTGTGGGGGAGTCTTGTGTAGAGAGAAAATGTTAAATGACTCACATTACCGTTTTAGACCATCTTACATGTCAGAGTCACTTATACCCTCCCATCTTCCTGCCCTTAAACTTTGAGCATCGATGTAACGCCGCTGTGCTACATCGAAGTTTGCCAGAGAGAAAGACAGTGCAGTCATTACTGAGTTGTGAAATGTGAGGAGTTCAGTCCTTTTTTCTATCCCCAGTGTTCGGTTGGATTGGAGCTTGGAGCTTAAAACTTCGGTTATGCGCTCTGGGTAAATTGGACAGCCTTTAGGGGTGCAGTCACAATCCATGACGAACTGGATGTACCAGTTTGCCAGTTCTATACTGATACAGTACCAGCAGTTTATTGATCGGCTTGCATAATTATTTATTTTAAATGTTTAGTATCTCAGTCAGACTGGAGTAGAAGTGGGATGGCACTGCATTCGGCAATTGCACAGCTTTCCTGGTAGAAGGCAACCTGTCTCCCAACAATCAGGGTCTGACTCAGATTGACTGCACACTCAGACAGATTGCAAATAATTGCCGACAGACATACTGCCAACACATTGTAATCAACCTGAGTCAGTCTCCTGCGACACATCTCTATGTAATAGGGGACTCGACTCAGGTTGTTGCCAACTGGTTGTATTCTGGTTATGTTTATATAAAAAAGGAAGGTTGCCCAGTGCCTATGTCATTTTGCAGTTAAACCACTGTGCTGCTTGAACTGGATGACTGTTCGTAGAAGAATTTCCATTTCATGTTCGATTTAGCTTTTTTATATAGCACCAAATCACAACAACAGTCACCTCAAGGCGCTTTATATTAAGGGAAGACCTTATAATAAAAGAGAGAAAATCCCAACAATCAGACTGCCCCCTATGAGTAACCCCTTGCTAAGAGTGGGAAGGGAAAAATCCCTTTTAACAGGAAGAAACTTCTGGCAGAACCGTGCTCAGGGTGGGGTAGCCATTTGCCACGGCTGGTTGGGGGAGAGTTGAGAAAGACACGACAAATCTACTGTGTGAGGTGCTGAATGTAAGTAGTTAATATGAATTTCTGTTTAATATGAATTCATCTGTATGTATTTTCAACAATGTATTACTGTTAATTGCCATATTATCACAAATTGATTGAATGTAATTGCAAACATCTAATAGCAGAATGCCATCCATCCATTCATCCATTCGCTTATCCTTGTCCGGAGCCTATCGCAACTGTCATAGAGCGAGTGGTACAGCACAGCCTGGATAGGTCGACTATCTGCTAACGCATAGAGACATAGAAACAGACAACCATTCGCACTCACATTCACACCTATGGGCAATTTCGAGTCACCAATTAACCTAACCCCACTAACTGCATGGCTAAGTTTGACAGCAGAATGACTCGATCTTATTGCAGTCTTCTATCAGTCACTATGAAGATGGTCCCCCATCTTTGAAGCAACCATTTCAAAAGCAACATATATATATATATAACAGGTTGCTTGTCAGGATGTAATCCACGTCACATTTTTTATGGTAACCCAACAGCCTGAGCTGTTATTTTTTACTGAGCATAGTCTCAGTTATTTCCCATATTTACAAATTTTCCTTCTCACCTTTTTCCTCCCACTCAGTTCAGTTTCAGAGGATGTGATGGTATAGGCTGCTTTTAAAATATTTTTTATGTGCCACTTTTGGCAACAGATTCTTGGTCTGCTAATTGTGCACGCAGCTTTTGAAACCAAAGATCAAGCTGCGTACGTATTGCCGTGTTCGTTCAGTGGCGTTGCCAACATTAGCAGCTGCATTTAATGATAAAAAACTGTTTGGCTAAATCGTCTTGAAGCATGTCTGCCAGTGTGAGGTAGTTATTACACAGCCCGCGTCTTTGCACGTTGAAGCAGCAAATTTGAAAAAAAGTTTGTCTGAAACACACAAAAAACCCCATGGAGCGTACAAACATGAACACAAAGCAAATCACTCCCCTGAATCCGACATAATCATTCACCGGGTCTGATGAAAGCAAGCCAATATCATTTGGCAATCTGTAGGCCGTTTTGCAGCAGAGGACATGATTGATTGAAATAAAGGGAGACGATGCGTAATGCCGACACTGTCAGCTGTCCAATCCCCAGAAAGGATTTTATGATTGATGGCAGGCGGTAGCTTTTAGAACTCTCACACCTCTGCACTGCACTCTCAGCACTCACGGTGATTACATCTGAGTGTGTGCGCATTTGTGTGTGTGTATGTGTGTGTCAAACGAGAGACACAGTAACAAGGGGAACAGAGCCGTAATGTTTGTGTGCCGGTTTGCATGTGTGGGGTTGATTACAGTGGCTAGTGCCCGTCTGCTTGCATGCATTTATATGTGTGTGCGTTTGTGTGTGTGCAAAGGTGACGGTGCAGGCTGTCCATGTGTGATTCTCTGATTGTGTGTGTGTGTGAGAGAGAGTTGCTGTGGAAACCTGAGTGCTCATGGTGATAATGTGGGACTAAAGGAGGGAGGAAGCCAGTGAAGGACAACTGAGGATGTAGCAAGAAAAAAAAAGTGGGATAGATGGCAGCAGGAGTAAGTCAGGTGCTGAGGGATGCATAAGATGGGAAAGACAAATAAATACGTACCGGGCAAGGTCCAAAGAAGAAATGGAAGGAGGCAAGGATGGATGGATGGTTAAATAAAGCTGTGGCAGACAGGGACAGAGGGAGACAAGGTTGTATAAAAGGGAGAAAAGGACAAAGAAGCATGTAAGGATGAAGTGAGGAATAGATGGAAGTAAATGAAAACCTCGACTTTCAGCCATGGGTCATGTACTTATCACCACCACTACAGCACCAGTCCTGAATCTTGAACTGGTTTCACAGATTTCCACTGGAAGACAGTGGCAAACACCTGACACTGGCACAAGATTTGTTGGGTTCCAAAGATTGAACCACTGACATTAACAAATGATTCTGCAACCCACAAATACACATATTTTCTTCATGTGGAAATTAGTATAAACTTTTGCTATATCACACTACTTAATGCTTCATATTTCTATCTAAAGCTACGTAAACGTCACTTCTAAACCCAGTCTAAATGGGTTAGTTCCGAAAAGGTAGTACTGGTTCCACACTGTCTATCAATAGAACAGGTAACAGTAGAGGGAGGGGGGAAAAGGCACATGAGGTGTGACAGGAAAAAAGTGACATGTGGAAACAGAGGGAAGGAAACACTTATCACATCTTTCCAGGAAAAAACTAGCACGAGTGATTTCAGCAAAATCATGTTTGTTTCCCATTACCTACAGATACTTCAACCTTTTATAGCTGTTAGTTAATGTTGCTGAGCTTTTCAACCAGCAGTCCCTTCAGCTGTTACATGGCCACGAGATATGCTTAAAAGTTAGAGAATTAATATTTCCCTATGTGCTGTTAAGCAGAGCAAGGAATTTTTAACACAGCCTCACAAACATCTCCTGTGCAATCCCAGCTCATTCTTCTTTGGGGAATCTCTCAAGCTGCTCCAGATTTGAAGGTCTTCTGGCATGAATCTTCTGGTCACCCCACAGATCTTCAATGGGATTCAAGTCAGGGTTTCATGCAGGCCAGTCAGTAACTTTCACTTTTGTCTTCTGGTGGCACTTCTTCACCAGATTAAGTTTTGTGTTGTTGACGGATTGGAAGGCAAAGCAATGACCCAGACTGAGTTTACCTGTTTACTTAAAATCTTCACAAATCCTTCTTTCTTGATGATTCATCCCAACTTAAAGAGCTTCCTAGTTCCTGACCCACTGAAGCATCCCCTCAGCTATCAAACAAGGTGGTGTTCTTTGGGTTGCACGCCTCTCCCTTCTTTCGCCATCTCCAGCTCTAGCTTTGTCTCATCTGTCCAAAGGACGTGCTTCCAGTCTCCTTAGCAGACCTCAGATTGGCCTGAAGGTGTCTCTTCTGCAGCAGTGGAGAATTTCTTGGTCTGTAACCTTGCAGTCTATTCCTGTTGGTTGGCAGTTTGTTGGCTAACTCACTCATTAATATCTTAGCATTTGTTCTTGAGACACATCTCTCTTTAGTTTTCTTTCTGGAGTCTTCAAATTTGTTTACTTGTAATTTCAGTTCTTGACACTTTGTATATCTATTCCCTGCTTTGTAAGCATCAATAACTGAACTATCTCAAGTGATAGCTCAGTCCATTGCTGAAGTTTCTATACTGTGTGTAAACTGGAGGTTAACCCTCAGTTTTAACTTGATTTTAAAAACTCTGAGCATTACAAAGTAAAAGCAGGTCACTGCTTGGCTCAGAAAAAAGGCCAGTTTTTTAGGGGGCTAATAATAATAATGAACATGGTCATTTTTGTTTTTCATTTTTTTTCAGTTATTGTGTGCAAACTGAAATAATTTGTTTTAGGGCTGCACGATTAATCGTTAAAAAATCGCGATCTCGATTCATACTTATGTGCGATCTCATTTCCAAATGACAACGATTTAAAAAAAAACAAAAAAACGTCAGGGATGACGAGAAAGTGACAGGAGTGACAGGAGAAAATTCGTCCCGGTCAACCACCCAAACATCAATAACGGGAACTTTATACAGCGCTTCCCTATACACGTCGAACTCCCGCAGGCACAAAGAAATTATGGAGGCTATTACTTATCACCTGACCAAAGATATATCAACACTGTGCAAAACGAGGGATTTAGGAAAATGATCAACACCCTAGACAAACCCTACACAGTGCCGTCCCGCAACTATTTTTCTATTGTTGCACTACCTGCTCTATACACGCAGTGTCGAGCAACGGTGGAGACGGAATTTCAAGCAGTACAACATTTTGCGGCAATGACAAAATGTGAGGCATTTATTGTTTTTATGTTTATTTATTGTTTTTATGTTCAGTCTCAACTGTTACGAAGTTGATGTGCAGTTAATAAGTGCAATAAATATTTATATTGGAAAAGAAAATCGTGAGAGAATCGTGATCTCAATTCTAAGCAAAAAAATCGTGATTCTCATTTTATGCAAAATCGTGCAGCCCTAATTTGTTTCTAAAGAAAACTAGTATGTTTAGAAAACCTATGTTGCTCTGTTAAAAAAGCACTTTGAAAGATTTTGAAATAACCTTTCCCAAAAAGTTAATGAATTTGTCCTGATCTGTATATAAATAAATAAACCGTCCTTTAAGCTTTGTCTCTGTGCTGCTAGGTGTCCTCAGCTATCTGAAGCATTAACCTCCTTGGAGTGGCTCTTTCGAATGGCAGAAAGCTCGTAAAGGAGTGTCAATGCTTAAACACTTAATGTAATGGCTAAACGTGTCAGCAGATTGATTTGGTAGTAAATGCACCGTAAATCTGTGTAACACCTGTATACTGTATCCTTATACAAACTGACTCGTGAAGATTCACACACAAGCTGAGAAAGGACTTATCATCATGTTCGTGTTGAAGAGAAAAGACAAATACTCTGACTATAATTTATATGGCGCTCTGTATTAATGAAAGTTTGTTCACAGTCATCAGAAGCTGTTTTGCATAGTTAAGTGTTCAAGGTCCAAATAATTTTTTCTTTTTCTTTCTTTTTTTTCTTGTAAAATCATTTTTGCTTTGTTCTTTTGTGTCATAACAGCAGTCCCCTTGAATAATGAGGCAAAGTTATGTTTTTACAAACCCTCAACATTATTATTTTAGATTTCCAGTCACCCCACCACTACACACACAAGCACATACACACACTCCATCTAAAATGTAAAATGTGATCTTCAAAGGCACTGCGAGGGCATAAATCATCCTGAGCTCTGTGTGTGGGTATAAATGCATCATTGCGCGCGCGTGTGTGTGTGTGTGTGAGTGTGGTTTTAGATGTAGGGTCAGTGGCAGGGCAAACTGCAGGATAATCAAGACCGCTGTGTTTATGTGTGTGGTTTTTAGCAGAGTCAAGAGGACACAGCGGGCTAGGTCAGATGTTATTTGACTATTATGTGTCTGTGTGAGTGAGTACGCCTGTCAGGTCACCGACTCCCAAGGTCCTAGTCCCAGGCCCGCATGCTGTGTACAGACACCTGTATGTTCAAGCTATAAGAAGAGTTGTGGGTGCTTTGCTTTTCCATAGCTTGCTGGCAGGATACAAAGAAACCATATCACACCACACTCAGATATTTCCAGCACTGTTACGATACAGTGGTAGGAGTGAATTAATGCAATTTTATAGTAATATCAATGTTTTCAGCATTAAGTTTGGTCACTCTGTGCAGAGAAGGTTTTTAAAAGCTCCACATCCATTAAGTTGATGCCATCACTTCACAGTATGAAGCTTAGATTCAACGTATAAGTATAAATTATCTAGAGGCTACAATGTAGCCTGACCAAGTGCACGATGGTGTTGCCAGCATTCATACCTGTGTGCTTTTGCCACCCAAGCACTAGCTGGTGCTGGAGTTTCTCTTTTCTAGTTGATCACTTCGCTTCCAGGAAATTTGAAAAATGGCACAAGTAGATGCTTAAGACAAAACAGTGATTAATGATGAATGATTGCTGTTGTTCTGTTCTGAGTTTTATTCAGTGTCTTTCTGGCCACTTGTCAGTAGCAACAAAATGCCATCACGAATGCAAATTTTAATGACCGTTATTTTACATACTGGTGATGTTTGCTGAATGTGACACGTGAAACTAACATAAACAGAAAATGTAACATCACATTCATGATGATGAACATCATGAATGCAAAAATCAAAACAACTGGGATTTATTTAAAAAAAAAAGGTTTTTAAAAGCATACAGATGTTAATGATTGCTGTAAGTGTGACTAAGTTCATGGACAGTTTTGTTCAGATTGGCCCACCCCTTAGTGAGGAGGTACATACATTCATACATACATTACAGAGCTCCTTTATTATAGTAAAGAAGGTGATGATGCTTGCTTTAGTTCTTGTGTTGTAAATCTAGCAGATCTCTTCTTTACATTGGCATGCTTTCATCCCTTCCTAAAAGCCCAACTCACTCACTATTTAATTGAGCTTGAGCCAGTGTGACCGAAAGAGAGCCAACAAGGTCTACCTAGAAGAAGTAAAAGTCATAACAAGGTTTCTGTAGGTGAACTCGAGGAAACCTGCTGTCACTTACCGGTTGTCTCCTGAGGTGGGGATGTCTCCTGACAACAGACAAAGCCTCCAAGTGTGAAAGCTGCCCTTACAGGAAGAGCTTCACAGTCTCCACCACCTCCACTTCATTGCTTTTCATTTTCTTATTTAGTTTTCACTGAAAGTATATTTAAAGTATATTCATATTTCATGAAAATAGAAAAACAATGTTTCAGGCTAATAATAGTTGAGTTTTACACATTATGCTTCTGAAGTTATTCATGCTACATAACAGTGATCTGAGTAATGACCAAAATAATTGTAATTATGATTTTTTTTTTTTAAACATAACCGTGCTTCTCTGTTTTAGCATGCATAAAGTGAATTTGTTTATGTTGTTTGTGTAAATGAACTGATTTATATTCATGTGGCTTTCAGGCGCCAGGATCACATTACGTTAGCTGGAGCACCCAGAAAACATTGCGATCCGTTTTAGAGATTGTCATTTTAGAGACATTTTTCGGTGCTCAACACTCTGTGTAATGCATTTGATATAAAGCTGGTGTGAGCGTCTGTTGGCTGTAATGCTGTGAACTTTTATTCGATAAAGAAAGTGGAGCACTAACCCAGCAAACTGAGCCTGTTACAGCACTCCGATCCATGCTTTTTACTCGTAGCATTTAACGGTAACAACTTCTGCATTTAATAAACGTTATAATCTGTTTCCCAGCAGTATTGCAAATTAGTGATTCAATATAATTCAGACTATTAATAGTGGACACTGAGCAGTGTAGTGATCAGTGTGATGGCAACGAGTGTTTGGCAGCAAGGATAATACCAACGTCATTACAAACCCCCCTCCAACCCTGCTAATGATCATTGATTAAAAATCACTAAAGTTACCAGTCCCTTCCCAAACTGCCACTAAAATGAAGTGCTGACGCTTTTGTCATGCCATTAGTTAAATGAAAAGCACACATGTAGGGGTAGAAATGCACACAAAGACAAATGCTTGTCCTTTCTGTGTGTGTAGAGAAAAGAAATGCTCTTTGAGTTTTTGTAAGAGCTTTCATTCAGCAGACAGACAATGCTAAAAATTTGATTTTTGTTTTTGAAGTCTCAAGAGAAATGCCTTTGTGTAGCGGGACAGTTGAAGTGGCTAGTTGGCTTAAGGGAAGAAACACGCACACGTGTACGCACACTCACTTTCTAGATTGAAGTGGTACACAAATTACATTTCGAGGGCCGCGCACAAAAAGTACAACAGGCTGCAACTCGGCACGCACACAAATACAAAAACTTTATCAGGGTTTAAGATCAGTTCCAACTAAACCAGTCATTTCGTTTTTTCTAAAAACACTATTCATACATAATTTAATGTTTGAGTACTGTATTATGTTTGCTTTTTTCACTGAAATGTGAGGGCTTATAATTACCTTTTTTAGAACTTTTCTCAGACAGAACCTCACCTGAAAACCTCACTTTTGCTGTGAAGCTGTAATGCTTGAGAAAAAGTAATTGACTGTGGTTGCTTGTGCTAATGAGCATGCAAAATTTTTTCATGACAGTACTTCTTTGAAACTTATAGTTATATAATATTACCTATATTAAGTATGGGTAATATTATATTTTGTGTCCAGGCTCTTCATTCACCTGGTCACCATGTCAACCAAGAAAACAGAGCTGCTGGATTTGAACCCAAACCATGATCTTCTAAAGATGAATGGGAAGCACTTTGCAGCAATGTGGCAACCAAAGACCACAGTATGTCAAAGACATTCGGCGACTTCAAATGATGATGGGCGAAATAACCACTGGCAACACAAAGTGCGCTGGTCCTGAGTTAAACTCCACCAATGACAGCAAAGAACATCGCAAACTGATGTATGAAAGGGTGGTAATTACATTAAAGGATTGCTTAGAAAGCCCGAACTATAACTAAACCATAGGTTTAGTAGTTAGTACCAATACCAGTAGAATTACATTATTCTCTACACCCAATTGTAGAAAACAAAAATGATTATCCCATGTGCTTAAAACGTTGAAAAGTCAATGGTGGTGGCAGAACCTTTATTTAAAATGTTAACATTAGGTTTTATTACCAACTGGCTCATATTGCCTTTCCTATCAAGAAGTTTAGGTGGAACTATTGCGGTAGCTGTAGCTTTTCCTGTGTTTTAGGCACAACATTTAATGATAGACAAGAACACTTTTGAGAAAAAGACTCAATATATGTATTGCCTACGATGACTAGACATGTACAAAAAACTAAAAAAACCTAAAAAGTATTCACATTTTTTAATTTTTGGTATAAAAAGAAAGTAGCTAGCAATTCTGGTTGCTTCACTACTAGCCACTGACTGCCAACGACAAAGCAGTGTGTTACCAGGGTCTCGCTTCATTAACCAAATATCTAACCAAGTCATGGTTGGTGCCTAAACCCAACCAAATCATTATTTAACAAGTTGATAAGTTGAAAATTGTATTTTTGAATTAATATCATAGCTAAAATAATATCATAATATAAATGAAGTGTAACTTGTTACTTGTGTAACTCCTACTATGCAAACTAAGCTGCAAAATAATCCACTCTACATCCCCAAATGTCACCTTTTTCGGGCTTTAAAAGTGGAACCCATTCAATTGGACGTGTACATGGACATATGAGACCTGTCATGCTCACAGACACGAAATTAGTGTGGGAAATTTGTGTCCACGAACAAGAGTCAGTATTTTTAAAGTGACTATTTTATGATCTGTGTTTGATTGGTCATGTCTTAATGTTTACAGGCATTTTATAAGCTAATCTATTAATGGGAAAAACAAATAATAGGTGGCAAGAAGTTCAATAATGAAAACATTATATTATGTGTTATATTAGTGCACTGAATTAACCTTGCTATGACTCAGTAAGCACCTACAGTTTTGAATATATGCCAGCACCAGCGTGAAAAAAAAGAGTAAAAAATAAATCACAGATAAATTATGGACTGCTTGACGGATAAACCAAGTTTTCTCAGCCCAGCCCAGAACGGTAATCGTGCCCTTATTTTAAAGTCTGTTTGGCCTCTAGTAGCAGGTATCCCTGCAATGGAAACTTACAGAGGCTCCAGATTCACTGCATCATAAATAGCTTAAGTGCAATCTGCTCGTGGGTGTTTCTGTACGGTAAACACACAGACGAGCTTTCGTGTCCACATGCACCGGGAGCGAATGCTGCCTGGATGTGCTCCACTGACACTGAATGGGTGATCAGCAATGCGGCCTCAGTGATAGCAGCCAGAGTAATATTATGGAAATATGGCCATATTTTCTGCTTCATAACAGTGAGCAGGAGGAAATAAAGTGCCTGGCGCCCATTGATGCTATGAGCGCTGTGAGCACAATGAAGCTCATTTAAATAAGGTGACAAAGATGGCCGGCAGTTCATTGTCAGCTGGGACACTGCGGGTTCTTTTCATGTCTCCCATTCAGCCCGGGACACAAAGTTAATTTAGTTTTGGCCCCGACACAGACACAATAAACCACACTGATGCTATTGTCTACGGTCTTACTGAGGCAGCTGAAACATTTTGGGACACAGCTTGTGTTTAAAACCTCTACCTGGTTATTTTCACGCTGCATCCAGTCCTCATATAACACAGTACAATAAACCAACACATGAGCTACTTCCTTTAAGTTTTATATATTTTTCCTCAAAGTAATCCTTTTTGTTACCAGTTACACACACACACACACACACGCACACACACACACACACACTCAGTTACATTTTGCTTGTGTGTATACAGACATGCACGCCACAACCACCAATGATGTGGTTGATTTCATTCGGCTCCCATGAGGTTATTCAGAGAGAGGGAGAGGCCAATATCTACTTACCATTCTGTGTGTGTGTGTGTGTGTGTGTGTGTTAATGTGTTTGTGCAGTCTTAATGTTTCTTAGCCCGCTGGGCGTCCATCTGTGGGTTTATCTGTTGTCATTTCCACTCCCGCTTTGTCTTGCTCTCTCTCTCTCTCTCTCTCTCTCTCTCTCTCTCTCTCTCTCTCTCTCTCTCTCTCTCTCTCTCTCTCACTCACACACACACACACACACACACACACACACACACTTACAATACAAAAAAACTGCACTAAACACACACTTCATGCACTGCTCTTACTTTCGCTCACGCACACACACAGAAACCCCACAAAACCTGGTCTCATACAGTGAACCACACGCGCTGCATGCAGACATGCACTTAACACACAAGCGCACACAAAACGAGAGCCCCTGGGTACGATAGAGGTTGCCTTCTAATACTCCCTATTTATCATGCAGCAGTTGAACTAACCAACACACATGCACGCACACACACACACACACACACACGTTTTATTCTCATAAAAGCACTGCCTGCATAGATCGGCCATTAAGATATCAGAGTCTACGAAGGGAAAACCATTGGTGGGCTGATAATTCATTTACAGATTGACTGAGGAGGGATGCTACTGCATTTGTGTGTGTGTGTGTGTGTGTGTGTGTGTGCGTTGAATAGTGACACAGAAACCGATTAAGAGAAGGAGGGAATGAGGTGTGGGGTGAATGGAGGAGGAGGAGAGATGAGGAAGATGAGATAATGGAAGCAGAGGCAAGGAGTGAGAGAGGGGAGAGAAGAAGAAGAAGTCATGGAGGAGCAAGGGAGACAGAAAGCCAAAGAAAGTGGAAGCAGAATTGACAAGCTAAAAGCAAGACGGAGAAGAAAAGTTTGCGATAAAGAGAAGAAGGAGTGAGAGGGGAGAGCAGGAGAGAGCCACCGGGAGAGTTGGAAGATAAAGAAGGAGGGAGAAGGCAATAAGCAGAGAAAGCCGATGCCATTAAGGAGCCAGGAGAGGAAAAGCAGGAGAAGAGAGCCATTTGCACAAAACGTACAACTCTTGACATCAGTTTGAAATTACCGCAGCTGCACAATTACCTTCAAGTTCTTCAGTGTATAACCACGGGATATAACAAGGAATTACCCCTATTGGTTCCCAAAAAAACCCAGCTAAACTATCATGATATTGGAGCAGTGTATTGGAAATATGATTTCAAATTTAACCTCATCGCTTCTACAAGTTGTTTTTTTTTTATTTCCCCCAGCTCTGTTGTCTTCCCCCTCTCTTATGTGGTTTTGTCAAAGTCAGTCCAGTTTAGATCAAAGCGGCAGGGCAGATAAAACATATTGAGATAAATCCGAGCATTTCACTCTTTCTGGTCTCCTCTGATAATGTCAGCGTTTCTTTGGTCTGGCTGGATCAGACAGAAAAAAAAGGCAATCTGACAGACAGTTAGAGGAAGAGAAAGCTTTCAAAGGGAGCTGCAGGAAGACAAACAGATGGACAAGGTTTCCATCAAAGGCCTAAATTCAGTACTTAATAGGTAGATTAAAAAGGACAGAGCATCAGAAAGAGGGTGACCGGACTGGGAGTTGGGGAAAAGGAGGCGGGCGGTAAAGAAGTGGAAGATGTGGAGGGAAAGGAAGTGAGATGGTTGGGGAGAAGAGACGGGACAGGTGCATTTATTGAGTTTATGTGTATAATATTAATCATAATCAAATGGTCAATCACGCTAAATGACTGCAAAGAGCTTCGGCTGCAACCTGCAATTATCGCTAATGACACATTCAGCTCAGGATCGGCACACGGCCATCAAACAAGCACACACACACACTGTCATAGGCACTCAGACGCACGTGCACTTGTTTGAGGGAGCCTAATGATATCTGATTGATAGTCTAAGAGAGAGGATGTGTGTGCGCCTGTGTATCCATGCAGTCTGCCTACCTGTGTGTGTGTGTGTACTCCGACTTGCACAGATGTGCCGTGTGCACCCCTCTGATATCGCTGCTATAAATAACCCTCATGCTGTCTATATTTTGGGAATGGGGATCAATTGTGCCTCACAGTTTGAGTTTAGAATGGGCTTTTTTTTCCTTTTCTTGGCAAGCTGAGCTAATATACATTGTTTTATCTGTGTTATCCTACACTGGGATTTACTGATAATAGGGACAATTTGACTGTTAAAAAAGGAGATGATGATAACAGAAGCAAGAGTGACAAAAACCAATTACAGCCAAACTTTTTTGGCTGTTGTTTCCAGGCAAAGAGAGAGAGAAAAAGAGGGAGAGCAGCACCCAGCTGACAGAAAAACAAAAGAGCAGCGGCAGAAAGAGGCAAAGACAGAAGGGTGGACAGTCACAGGCAGAGAGGGAAGATCTGTTGAAATACCAAACTGATTAGTCGGTGTTTCTGACATTTAAATGCCACGTTTACATAGAGAAATGTTTCCAAGGAATATTAATCACTCTAGTTAATTCACGAGGAGATGTGAACGGGATCCGTGGTGCTTGTGGCAGAAGAGAGGGGCAGAGGGAAGGGAGGTGAGGAACGATTTCAGGCAGAGTAATAGCAGAAGTTAATGATATTAGTAGCAATGCTACAAAAATAGAAACCAAGGGGAAGAAGTCACAGAGTAGCTCATGATACGGTAGCGTCTCATTTCATTGCCCGCACTAAGCAAATGCAGTGATTCTGCTCGATACGTTGCACGACTGTGTGCAACTGCAAAGGAATAAGCACCAATGAATAAGTCCCGCACTGTCATCCACCACCTTTGGTAATTTTGCCCCACCACTGATAGAAACTACTGCAATGTAATTTGAGTAGTCAGTTGTCTGCTGCACGTCTTACCCATCATATTGTTATTAGAATAAAAGGCCAGCAATACATAGAGTGGGCTCAGGTGGTGGTGTGGGTGGTCCATTGATCGCAGGGTTAGAATTTGGCCAGTGCTGGAGAGTCCCTGGACAAGAGACTGAACCTCAGTTGAATGGCTTTGTGGAACCTCTGGTTCAAAGTTGTAGTTATAAGAAGTCCCACAGTAGAGTGCCAGTGCAGCGTTGGGAACTTCATCTTTTAAATCAGTGGTCCCAACGTGGAACAACCCATTGAGTTAACAGGTGAAATCATGTGCTGCAGTCTATCTAAGAAACCTTTATCTTGACTGCTGGGATGAAACAGCTTCCCAGCAAGTGGCTCCGTGGCATCTTGTATGAAGTGAGCAAGAACCTGAATGTATTTCATCACTAAGGCACTTTGTCAGTGCTGCTCTGAGCTGCGAATAAAAAGTGACAAAAAGGACAAAACGAGGGAAATCCCCCCTCGGTGGTATTTCTGATTATGTTGCAGAAATATGATTTCAGCACTGTCTATCTATCTGTCTGTTTTTCCAGTGACGTTCCATTTTGAGGATGTCAGATGTCCGTGGGATCCAAATTGCAGTTACAATTTGCTCAGGTGCTGGGGCTTATTACTGCAAATTAGGTGGGAAAATGGATTTTTGCCTGTGGGCTAGTAGTTACTCATCATATTTTCAGGTAGCCTGTCTCAAGCTGTAGTATGAAGATGAGTGACCATAATAACAGCCTACGAGTGCTCCTCGGCAGCGCGGCTTTCATTAACACACTGCCATCTTGATCCATCTCAGTTGTTCCACATGACACATCAGAGCACTTACAGCGTGTTGCTAACTGGCTAACACTGCTCCCGTCCTCTTTTTCCATCTGTTGACAGCCACGGCAGCCAGATTTATAAAAACTGACATTATGACAGGCCAACAAAAGTGCAAAACAGATGAACCAAATGCATATAATTTGGACAGGAATCTATGAGACGTGACAAGTGTTGGGCCAGTATTTTTAATGTGAGGTGCTGGGCAGTCGTGCAGCATACTTTCATTATGAATGATGGCCGTCTGTGACAGGTAAAAACAGTTTAGTTTATCTAAACTGTGACATTTTAGATACTGCATTCAGTCTTTGTGAAATTAAATCCCTCATAAAGCTGCAATCGATTAACAGAAGACTTAAATAACCATAGTTGGCCATATAGTGTGAAATACTTACTTGAGTCTGAGTTCACAGTGACGCATGTTTTTGGGAACACTAATGATCGATTAATGGGAACCCTGGAGCCTGAAACGTACTACTACTGGTTTGTTTGGGCAGGTCAGAGCAGTGACATTTAAACTCGGTGTAGAAACTGCCTGAAGTCAGTGGTCTTGAACCTTTGCCAGTGTGCTCGGTTTCTTTTGGCTTCTTCCGTGTGTACAGTTTTACCACCCACATTTTAAAAAAATATATTGTTTCAATAAGGAGAGATAATTTAGAAGAACTGAACATAATTTATTTAAGTGCAAAGCTTGAGTAATAAATTATTCGATGATTAGACTCAGATGAAACTTCGCAGCAGAGCGGAGTCCAACGATGAAGAAATAGGACAGCACCCCCCAGAGTGCTGATGCTGATGGTGGGAGAGATGAAACAGTTGGAGATGAGGTGGAGGTGGGGACAAGGATGATCACATGAATGAGCCTGAAAGGGGAGAATGAAAGAGGAGTGCTGAGATTTAAAGCACATGGAATAGGGGCTGATCGGCTTGCAGAACGTGGGCGAGAAAATGACTGATTGCCAGAATAATGGTGAGAGAAATGAGTGTGAAAGCGTGGGAAAGTGGAAGTGATGTAAAGAATAGTCAAGCAGTCCACACATCCAGGTAGATGAGTGACTGCACGTCTTCCTTGGGCTACAGTTACAACAGGGAAAACAGTGCCTGAAAATTATGGGACGACGAAAATAATTCCAATCACGCTCCAAGAACTTGTGATCTCATCTTGGAAATGGTTGCCTCAAAAACAGCACATAAAACAGCAATCAGATGCAGTAAATCTGCTACTAGTTTGAGATTGAATGGGGTCAAAGTTGACATTAAATCTGTTTGTTACTAAGGCTACGTTCACACTGCAGGTCTTAATGCTCAATTCCGATTTTTTGATCAAATCCGATTTTTTTGTCTGCTTGTTCACACTACAAATAAAATGCGACAGCAAACGCGCTCTAGTGTGAACGCTCAAAGCGGCCCGCATGCGCAAAAGAAGACGTCACACACAACGCGATCTGTTTAGACCCAGAGCAAACAGTATTGTTTGACTGATGGCCCTTAATATAAAGACTTCGGACTTTACGTTTCCCAATTTTTGCTTTAAATTATTCTGTTATTTACATAATAATGTAAATAACCTAATAATGATCCTTATTGCAGTTTTAGAGAGGAGCGGTGCTTCAAAGGATAGTTGCAGATTTCTGTCAGAATCTGCAGATTATACAGTACAAATAAAATGTTCACGTTGTCTTCCCAACAGTTTCACTAACATCTGCACTGGATGGCCAGGAAGCGTTCGCGATGTCTTATCGGGCGCTTCTCCGGAGCTGATAATTGGCGTCTGTCTTGTGTCAGTGACGTAAAAGACGGATTTAATGCGACATCACCGTTCAAACAGCTGTCGCTTTCTAAAACATCGGATATGTATCGGATTCAGTACCACATACGAAAGTGACCCAGATCGAATTTGAAAATATCGGATTTGTGCCGTTCACACTGTCATACCATGATCGGATATGGGTCGCATAGGGTCAAAAAAATCGGATTTGATGCGCTTTCGCCTGCAGTGTGAACGTAGCCCAAGAGATTGACCGTGGTAAATCAATGAAAATCAAAAACTTCATTGTCCTCATAGATGTAAAACAGAGATTCCTCCATAAATACTGACATAGTTCTTGCAGGATTGTGATTTTAGTGCAAAATGACAACCTCAGCAACCTTTGCTTTTACATACCAAAATAACCAGAATACAACCAGCTCGCAAAAAGAGACACAGAATAGTTACCTGATTTCATCGGCACAGACTAAGTCAGATCAATTGCAATATGTTGTCAAACCTTCAGTACTCTGTTTCAGAGTGGTTGCAGTCAGTCCAAGTCAGGTTGCCTCTCACCAGGTAATCTGTGCCGTTACGTTTGATTTAATACCTTTTGCTGCAACTACTTGTATTTATTAACCAGATGCATAAAACTTCATTGGACAACCACTGATTTATCCTGGTCACAAGGAAGTTGTGGTTGCATTTTGTTGTTCTACACATTATGATGTCCTTTTTGTTTCTTGTAGCCTGTCTTTAATGAAATTAATTGATTAATTTCTAGTCTCTGGTCACCAGAGAAGACCTTTAAAAGCCTAAAGAGGTGTGCACACAGGAAGAAACCAGAACATTAATGTGGTGGCGAGAGACCTGATGTGATGACAGGTAAAATAACCACTGGGGTTGCTAAGCAAGCAAGTCCTGAGTTGAATTAATAGAGTGATGTGGTGCAATTGCAGCAGGAGCCCCCCGCAACAGTTAATTGAATAAATGGAAGAGGATGGATGGTTCAGTCCAATAGTGCATACCAATACAAGTCTTGTACACTTCTGACTGACATTTGATGGAGTGTTGCCTGAGCATCGAGAGTCTGAAATGTCTCCTGGAGACCAAACTACCAGCTCTGAGTAAATCACTTCATATGTAACGGTGTAAGAGCCACTAATGTAAACCTGAGCACTTTATGGCATGAAGTCCCCTCAAAGAAAACTGGCGTTAAAACATTTGCTTGGACCTGAAACTTTCTCTTGACTTTCATGCAGTGTCATTTCCAGCATCATTCCCAGCCAAGGAAATACGCTGACTTATTGTGTCACTTTTGGATAAAGGTTTGGACTCCTTCAAGCTTTTCTAGGCTATTATTTAAATGGCTGATTCGTACGCGCCGCTGTGAGTGCTGGCCTTTTACCCCACCTTCAGGTGTGACCAAACAGCTCCAGACACTTTTCCAGTGTGGCCGATGACACTCCAGTGCATTGATTTCAAACTTTATGTGGCACTTAAATCTCTCATGTAACCATGATTTTGATCTGTCGTCTTGGCTGTCGATAATATTTTGAATTCATTTAAAAATTCTTGTGATCATTTTTAGAGTTCTGTCTGTAATAAGAGACGTACCGAGGCCTTGTGACACCAGTAGATCTCCGAGGTCATTTGATCAAGGTTTTCTGCTTGCCTCCTTGCTTCAGGCTCAAAGGAGACTTTGTCTTTGAAGTATCTACCTGTAGACTTATGACCTGTGGATAGTGTATATATCTTTAATAAAAAGAAACACACCCTTTTTTAGACTTTAGACTTTTCACCCTGTCAAAATGAAACAAGGGTCACAGTACTCACAAACATTGAGAGAATCGTCTCATAGAGCTGCTAAGCCCCAAACTTTCTACCAAGGAGTTCTAGCAGGTAAAAGGTTCTGAGTAGGAGGGATTGACCTGGTTCCTTTTTAAAGTTTGATAAATTTTTAAGAGAAAAGTACACTTTTTGTGATGATTGGCATACTGTGGGCATTCAAGCTGATATACCTAATCATATAATTTAGGCTTTATTAGAAACCATTGCCCCTCCCTGAGTGCAGGAGGTTTCTTCCTGTTAGAAGGGAGATTTTCCTTCCCACTGTCACCAGGTGCTTGCTCATACAGGGTTCTCTGTATTATTTTAGGGTCTTTAGCTTACAAAGTCCACAGAGGCCTACTGTTGTGATTTGACGCTATATAAATAGAATTGAATTGACAACATTCAAAATTACTAATAAACTAGGAGTCCCACCTACTTGCAGTGTAGCATCTTCACACGCTGATAGTATTTTTCTTGTCTTTTCTGACTAAAAAAATTGTTCTGCTTTCAGTTTCTGTGATACAATGAATTGTGTCTCAGGCGGGGACGGCGTTACTTTTTGTGTGTGTGATCAGTCTGCTGATCAAAGGTTGCCACAGACATCAGTGCTGCACTGTTGCATTTTTCCAGCTGCCAGATATCTTCGTGTTGCGATGATCACTTTCATTTCCGGCATTATAGCGTTAATGTGTTGGGTGGGAGATGTGAGCGAATCTCTAATGAGATCGACCACAAACATTATCCCTGCACAGTCTAATCTGTAGCGTTTCATTAACTCACTGTCATTCAGTGTTTGGGGAATAATTTCGCCTCACCTCTTTGTCTTTCCGGCAGTTTCTCCTCTGCTTAAAATCCTAAATCTCTTAAAAGTCCATACTCCAGCAGCTTTTCACCCGAGAACCTTTCGAATGCTTTCAGAAAAACTTTAATTTTTGGCAGGATCTGCATCCCAAACTGTGCACCTTGGAGTAGGATTTGTCTTTGTGAATGGACTTCTTAGTGCATTCATGTCATTTACAGAGAAGTCCATTTGCACTTGGAGACACATTACAGTCATAGCCCAAATTTGTTTGACATGGGCGACTGTCCTGCGATGTATGTTGGGGGCATAGACAGCATATTAGATGGAGGGCCAATGAGCATATACTGGATAATCTGACCTGAAACTAGTAATTGAGCCCATAAAGGTCATAAGCCTGGTGCCATTCTCCACTAGGTTTTTATTTATTTTATTTTTTTTAAAACCAGAGGAATCACCCCCTGCTGGCCACAAACGCGAATACAAGTTTAACGATTCAGCTTCCATGTTGCCTTTATTTTAGACCTAGAAGCTGTGTACATGTTTTATTTTGTCTGGTTGTATGTAACGTGACTGAACTGTGGGAATATTTTGCCAATGTAATGTCCTAGGCTTCCATGCTCCAGTATTTCACTGGAACTGAAGATTCTCACATACTATTTGGTATACCAAACAGTACATCAGCATTGAAAACAGTATAACAGCAATCGCTTTACCTTTGAAGACGAATTCTAATCCAATTTCCATCCATCCATTTTCTTAACCTTCTATCCAACTCAGGGTCACAAGTGACTGGAGCCTATCCCAGTCGGGATACACTGTTCTAAACTGATTCTAATTAAACTTTTCTACACCTTTTCTCATATGATCACCAGGAGCTGGGATACAGACCCTGGTGTGTTTCTTTAGCATGTAAAGCTTCAGATCCACATGACGAAACACTATCACAGAACTAAATATGAAGCCATATCTCCTGCTGTATTTTCATAATCTTATTCACCAGCCTCAAAAGCCCATAAGATCAGGAAATATGATAGGTGAACCTGAGGGCTCAGCAGTAGCTTAACACAAGTCTCCTAAAAGTTCAGCCAACTCATATAAAGGCAACACGTCACCTGTGTGAGTCACAGGTATGTTTTTCCAGTGCCTGTTTCCACTAAAGCGGCATGGCTTATGACTATGGCCATCCTGCAGTGTTAATTCAAGTGGGACTTCCACTTGGAGTAGTGCATAGTCCGTGTATGGCTGAGTGACTAAGGATATTATGGCTATTACAGCTATAACTGAACAGCTGTGATGACAATGAGTAGGCCTGAATGGAGGAAATTGGATATTTAATAGAGATTTTCACCTGTGATCATCATTGTCTCTTTCCATCATGGCTCCTTTCCCCTTCCTCTTTCTTTCCTCCTCTTCCAGTCTTTTGCTCTGCCTCCCTTTCTTCGGATCACGACATCTTTTCATCTTTTTCCTTCTCCTCTGCTCACTCCACCTTTCCCCGCCGTCTTCTCTCTCTCTCTCTCTCCGAGCTCTAAGTAGCCACAAATGGTCCCTAATAGCCTCCAATGGAGATGAATTGATCGTTGTGCGAACCGAATCGATGGGAGATTGCTTTTGCTGTACACAGTAGGGCACTGTGCAGGCAGGCGGCCTTAATTAAGTTAACAATAAAACCACGAATGCTTCTGAGGTTTATTGCAAAAATAAGTTTCGGGTGATTAGAGAAACAGAAGAGGAAAGTTGTGTGAAGAAAAAAAAGGACGTATTTGTTTCACTGTGTTTGTGATTTCCTTGAATGTTGCTACTCGGTCGTGATGCTCCCTGCGTGACTCATATATGGTGTTTCTGGGCATTTTCTCACATTTTGTCTCTGCCTGTTTATTTTTCTCTCTGCTCCATCCCTGCTGCTTTCCATACTGCCTCTCCTCTCTGCCAGCTTGTTCTCCAGCTTCTTGTTGTTGTCTCACTACAGCCCATCTGACCTGATCTCCTCCCCTTCATCCCTCTCTGCTTTCCTTCCCTCGCTGTCGTTCCTAATGGGATGAGCGGCAGAATTTGATCAGCAGTTTTTTAAAGGTCACACAACCAAGCGAAAACTGTCAGCCAAAGAGCCAAGGGAGCAAGGAGGTGAGGGTGGAGGAAGAGAGCAGGCGGGACAGGAAGGGAAAAACTTCACAAGGAGATGGAGGACAGAGAGGGAGACAGTGGAGAGAAGATGAGAAGCAAGCACGGAGGTGGGAGGTAGTGAGGTAATGGAGGGGAAAAGAGGGAGGAGGCAGATGAGGTAATTTGCTGTTTTGTGACATAACAGATGTGTTAACAGATGAATACATATTAAATATGCAGGAGAGATGAAGGAAGGAAGGAAGGCGGGGAGATGATGATGAGAAAAGGAAAAGGATGGGAGGAAATGAGGAGATGAGAGCAAGGAAAGGGAGGTCGGGAAAGGAAAGATGGTGAGGAAGGAGGAATGGAGACATTTTCATTTCTCTCACCCAGTGCCACTCATCTCTTTGCTCAGTAACAGTGGGATCCTAATCACCTCTCCATCTCCTCATGCTCTCTCATCAGATCCCTCGGTCCGTCTCTCCATTCTTCACTTTCTCATTCTCTCTCTCTTTCTCTTCGTCTTGTGTTTAAGATAAAAGACACTCGTCGCTCAGCAGTGTCTCATAATAGTCACGCAGTGCAGATGTCCTCCTGTCTGCAGCGAGGCTCATTCTTTGATTTCCATCTATCATTCATCATCAAATAGACCCAACTCTTTCCAACTCACCAAAGGCCCTTTCCTGCTCTGCCTCTCTACTGTCCCTTTCATCAGCTTCATATTTCTTTCTGCTGCTAATCTATTCCTGAAGTATTTCGGTGCGTCTTTGCCCTCACTGCATCTGCATCACCGTGTTGCGTGTGTGTACAAGTGTGTGTGCGCACGTGTGTGTGTGGCAGAAACAATTTGCAGCACAAATGAACTGCAGAAGACAGCAGAGGGGTGGAAACCTTCCTCTGTCCACACTGGCTTTGTTGAGGTTAAAAGGGTCAGCAGTTTCATGTTTCACTGTGTGCACATAGTGGGGACCCCCACACCCCACAGTCGCCATCATCGGGAGTGTTTTTCGAGGAGGCTGAGGAAGTGAGGCATCTTTGCACAGCTGCACCATCGATAAGTTTCTGACTGGCTGCATCACGGCCACAGCCGCCAATCACTACAGAGAGTGGTGGAGGCAGCACGCCACGTCACTATCCTCCACCAGCACTCCCAGAGGAACGTGCACAGCATTGTCCAGAACCACAACCATCCGGCACACAAACTGTTCCTGCTGTTGCGTGTTTCATGGTCCACCTCCACGAGGCATGACAAATAATGGGAGAGGCAAAGCTTTTACCAGTTTATTAACCAAAGAGAAGCAAAAACATATTTGACTTCACGAGCTGTGTTAGTCAGCAGTTGGATAGCTGAATGTTAAGTGGGTGGTGTTGCATAGTGTAAAAACTAAAGCAACAAGCCTAAAGTCAACTGAACTCATAACATAGATAGAGAGAGAGAACAAAGCTGAATAAGCTGTGTTTTAACCTAAATATGATCGATAAGGCTGAACTAGTTAAATATTTGAAGATGGAAACTACTTTGATGGTATCATTAGCTCCACAATTTGTTGGACACAGACACAACCTTTGTAGACTTGCCTCTGTACACCACCACAGTAGAGTTTAAATCAGTTAGTCAATACATGATTGAAGTGCAGACTTTCAGCTTTAATTCAAGGGGTGTAACAAAACCTGTGCATTTATTGCTTAGGCATTACAGCCATTTTTATACACATTCCCCTGCTATGAAACACACCCCTTCCGAGTCTTATCTATATGTGACCCCCCAGTTCTACAAGCTGTTCGTTCTCGTTTATGTGCCTCACCCTCCCTCCCCATTTCAATTCTTTCACTTCTTCACTTCTATTTAGTACACGGGGATCTGCCAGGCCCGGGAGCCGCTGCCAGTCCCCTTCGAGGCCATCCCCAAACCGCAGCTCAATTCTTGATTAAGCCATTTGCCTTTATCTACTAAAAACGCTTCCAAACCTAAAATGAGGACATGGGCCCAGCTAGTGAATAGATATTTTAGCAGATGTGCTTTGCTTGCGTCACATTACCTCATGGGTTTTTTTCAGTCCATCTCCAGTTTGCCAGGCTTAGCTTACCAAACAGACAGTTAAGTTCATTCATTAATAAAATAACGAAAGAAAAGAAATGGAAGACAATTTGAATAGAATGTTATGGTCACAAGAGAGATAAACAATTCAACAAAAGGCATATTTACTTCTTCTAGATATGTCGCCAGTCAGTACTATTGGCTGAAACTAGCTATTTGCTGATCTATGTCAGCATTTGTAACAGCCGATAAATTAAAAATTTAAAAGGAAAAAAGAATTGTGAGAAACCTCCATCAGCCATGTTGCAAATGTTGACATTGCCATCGTTTGTCCAACAGAGGGCAGTCTACATGTCCTGATTTACAACACCCGTGTTTGGAACGCCAGAAACACGAAAACCAGCGGGTAGTTGGGCAGAGCGTAAATGAGAGAATAAATAACTAAACATAGTAAATTTTAGGGAAATGTGTTTATGTGTCTTGTGCCTGAAAGAATATGTGATTTTTAAATCACGAAATAATGGTATCGGTCTTAAAAATCCTGTATCTGTCAGACTCTAACCACTATTAGTACAAAGCATTGGAATTTTATTCATTCATTTATTTATTTTTAGCCTAACACTTAGCAAGTGTTTGGAATTAGTCCAGTATACAATAACCTCTGTTTATACATGTAAAAGAGTGGGTACCATTCAGTTTTACTCAGTTGTTCAGCTGATATTTGTTCATCATCATTCATTAGCAGCAGTATGATGCGTTCGGCAACACCACACAGTTGTCTGGACTTTATCCAGACTTCCCGGCAGCTCTTGACCTATGAACCGTTATTGCAGAAACCTTGCTTTGCATTCTGTGCGTCTCCAGAGACCAGGCGGCTGGCAGTATTCCTGCTTTTTTACACAATCAATCATTAGTTTTCCCAACCAAATGTCACATTCCTTTAAACATTCAGTTGCATAATCAAGTTAAGAACAGTTGCCGCCAACCGTTCTACAGATTTGCTGTGACTGTCAAATGTTGCACCTATCTGCCACAATCACATCAGCCACAAATAACCTGCCTACAAAAACAACAATAAAAATCCACACGTTTATTTTTTCTGAAACTTTAAATATGCACAGTTAACACTGGCCTGGAGTAACCTGGATACATGGATAGTGTTGCAGGTTGGGTATCTTTACCCACCACTAAAACCTAAATGTTCGAAACGCTATGATGGTCTTGCACCCCAGTGTGTTTGTGTGTGTGTGTGTAACTGACAGAGTTTCATTAACAGCACTAATCAACGACAGGAGAGTAAATTAGCTGGCAACAGAGGTCACAGTGTCGTTTGTGGAAAACTGTTGTCGATGCCACCTTTCACCTCCTGCAGCTTGGTAACAAATAAAAACCAAGTTTTTTGCAAAGCTGCAAATTATTGTTTGCCACAAGCAGGTGATTGGTCTTTGTTACTTTGGCAGTTAGATTACTTTCCCTTTAAACGCAGCCCAGAATTTATTTTATTTTTTCTCAGGAATTTGGTCTCTCTCCAAGCAAATGGATAGCAGGGGAGTGATAGATTCACTGTAGCTCTACTTAGACTCCGTCTGCATTTGGGAAGCTGATGCCAGGAAGAGCACACGCATCAGTCTATGCTAACAAAACAGTAGGTGGAATAAACATTCCTGGTCCCTGAGGGAATTTGTGCTGGCATTAGATAGATTGACAGAAGGCTGAATATAAAGTTGTTTTCTGTGTTTTGTGAACCATTGTTAAACAGAGAAATGGAGTACCCACTTTATTTTCCACACATTCATAGATGCAAGCATTGGCTCTCCAGAGCTCCAAGTATTCTTATGTGCTAGACCAGAACATATCGAGAGTAATTTGCTGTGTCCACCTGCAGATTTACAGTACATATGTACGGCAATTAAAATAACCCCAGTGTGCATGCATCCCCGGCCTAAGCATCGGCTCTGAAATGTCCAAATCTGTCAGCAGCATCAAAGCGAGCTGCATCCAATCCCAAAGGACCCGGCTAGCCAGCTTGGAGCTCCACCTGCACACCACTGAAGCTTTCATCAGCTGCACGTATCACAAAACTGCCATATCTGCTTACATGCAGGCCATAAACTGCTGCTGGGAACGAGGCTCCTATGCACAGCTCTTCATCTCCGTTCCCCCAGAGTTAAAGTTGCTGAAAAGCAGAAGAAACTCAAACTGTTTCTTCTGTCATACGATTCATGAAAAAGGATGCGGGCGTTAGGAGGGTAGGGAGGTGAGGGGGGGTGCTTACGTGTCTCCTTTCTGTCAGGAGAACTGAAGAAGTGAATTACAAAGGATGATCTACTGGGGCAGCTGATGTTAGTTGTTTTGCAGCTGAGCCATGTAATGAGAGTTTCACATGAAAAGACGAGTGCAGTGCATGAACAGATGGTCTGAATTTGAATATTCCTTTTATTGGTTCCTATACCAGGTTAGAGCAATAAACCCCGGCAACTGTTTTTTTTTAAGTGACTGATAGTTAAACTATAGAAATTCTTTACTTCATCTCTCAGAATTTCTCCACTGGATACTCCTTTCTGTGACTTCTCTTACGTGTGTGTGTGTGTGTGTGTGTGTGTGTGTGTGTGTCCCAGCTGGGGTAAAGACTGTTTATATTATTGGTGATGAAAGAGGGGCCCCGAGAGGCCTCTATAATAGGCTGGGAGGCCTCTGACTTTTTATAATGGCCTGTATGGTTGTGTGTGCCTGCTTGTGAGAGAGACACAATTGTACCAGTATATAATTGTCAATGGGAGGACACACTTTTACATAATACAGATACACAAAGAGAGAGAGAGAGAGAGAGTCTATCCAAACATAAAGGCACTCACACAGAGAAGCACAGTCTCTCTCTCTCTCTCACACACACACACACACACACACACACACACACACACACACACAATCTCACACATTGTTGAGCCATCTGAGCCCAGTGTGTCCAATAACAGCAGGTGCTGTCAAGTGCAAGCACAGCAGACCTGCCCTGACACAGAAACCCACACATGGGTGGATGCACATATGTCAGCACGCCGCACACTCATTCATACACCTTCCTTTTCCGTGTAGCTTTCACATTCAGTAACTCATTTTTAAAACGACGGTCTGATTGGTGAAGTTCATGCACTGTTACGGTTGTGGTCATGACAGCGTGCCTGGTACTGTTGGGATGTCCCCATCTGTGCAGGATTTCCTCCAGTGCCCATCAGCCCTACTTTAATGTTAAATATTGAGCGTAAACTTTGGGTTTAAAAAAGAAAAAGTGTATTAAATATGCTTTTATTTATATATAGATAAGCTCCAACCGTTAAGTTAGTTAATGTAGCTTAGCCTTCTGCTACAGTTTTACAAATATAAAGTCAGCTTGAAAGAGTCAAAAGAACTATGATGCTTTAATGTTTAGCTGACATTTGATTACTTGTGTTTACTAATTAGGTTAGTCCTCACGCAGGCCTAGAGACAAGTTGGCGATCACCTGGCAACCAATGGGGTTGCTAGGAAAAAATGGGGATTTGGTCATTGTTATTAAAGCTGCGTTCACACAGGCCTAGAGATCAGTCAGTAACCCCTGGCAACCACGGAAAAAACAACTGGTTGGCGAGCAGTTATGGGAGGATGGTGGCAGATGCTAGGTTGATGTTAATTCCCCAACTACTTGCTAAGTTTTAAAGAAACTGCAAAAAGTGCCTTCAAAGTAAAAGTTGCACCTTTTGAAACACAATTGAATCACAACTTTTACTTTAAAGGCAGACGTTTTCCATTTCACATTTGTGTTGCTCGGCTTTTCAAACATAGAAGTGACTGAGATGATCTGAGATTGACCGAAGCATAAATCAAAGGAGGCTTTTGGTGCAGCCAAAAATGTACCACAATGGGTTGATAGCCTCACGCTAGTGCTAGAATATTAACACCGAACAAACAAACAATCTGCCTACAACCATGGTTACACAATCATTTGTATATTTAATGCTTATATTAAATATCCTGTATGAGATACCTTTCAGCTGCTTTGTTATTCACATGGATTGCCACAGACAGCAGGTCTACATGTTTGATTTGGCAGATTTTTTTACAGCACATGCCCTGTTTGATGCAACCCCAAAGAGATTGGTGTCACGTCCCGCGATCTTTCGCTTGCTAGGCAAATGTGTAAACCACTACACTACACCTTTATTTGATGTATGAACATGTAATATTTTCATAATGGGTTTGTGTCCAAGAACACCCAGGCTTCGCTGCTGGTGTGATCCCATCTCAACACGGTCTCTAGCTTTGTCTGTAGTGCTGCCGTATGGCTTAACATTAGGGTACTCTGAACTCAGCCGTCCAGAAATTTGCCTGCATGTGTGTGAGAAGAGAGCAGGTGTAAACAAAGTTCAATTTAAACTCAACGACCCACCCATAACGATTTGGGATTGTATTTTGCAGGGTTCCAGTGCTATCTTGACAAAATCTGTGCAGACAGACCACCTTTGTGTTACCTCCTGCTACAGTATTCATTTAAATGAGAGACACTCACAGACAGGAAGACTCACAAGCTGAAAACAATACCAGCTACACAGTCACGGCTGGTAATGAAGCCCTTGATTTGATATGTAAGTCGATGATGTGTAATCTCTTCTAGCTGAGAGCGTAGAACAGTAAATATCAGTCTCATTTGCGCTAAATGAAGCTAATAATGGCATCCTTAGCTTTCATGTTTTATTTTTTTCTTATTTCTTTTTAGTGCACACCTTTTCTTTGTCTCATGCTTTCTCTTTGTTCCCCCCTCACCATCTCCCTGTCTTTGTCTGTGTGCGTTAATATATTTAGCAGTGCCATATCATATGCTGTGCTAACTTCATTAACTATCTCAGCATGAGCCTACAGTGACTGAATGATAATAACCCTCACCCCCCAGACTCGCTCGCTTTACCACACACACACACACACACACACACACACACACACACACACACACACACCGCCCTGGGAGCTTAACAGTAATGCATGTATAACTGATTACAGTTTACTTCATTATGACAAAGCATTTTATATTTTGTTATTATGATAAACGACCTCTCTAACCCCATCAGACCCATCAGTGAGTTCATCATTAAGAGTCCCAAATAAATCTGTGTAAAGAAGACAGAAAAATCAGCTGATTGAAGAAAAGGGGCGAATTAAAAAACAAAAAAAAACAGCCATCGTTAGTTCAAATATTACGTCAGAGCTAGGCTGCGGTTCATCTGCAAAATTGTTTTCTGCATTTAACAAAGAACCACAGCAAATCCTTACATTTGAGGGAGTTAGCCATGATTAATGACTAATGATTAATTTTCTGTTGGTCGACCAGTTGTTTGAGGTTTCACAGCATGTCTGGGATAATTAGGAAAAACGGTGCCGATCTCTATGCCTCGGTGCCAGTGACAGCTGTGGCCAAAGGCCTTCTGTTTTCAAGCTGTCCTTTTGAAGGCTTTAAACGGGTTTCTTCCAGTGTGGCACAGACATTCACTTTGGACTCAGAGGTGAACTGATTAGATTTTTGTGGTCAGAGGTCAAAAGACCAAGGTCCCAGTAATCTCATGTCCACTGCTGTCTCGTGAAAGCGATATTTCAGGAGCAGCTGTAAGGGATTTAATTACATCTGGCACAAATGTTGACTTGGACTCAAGAATGAACGGATCTGAGCGTGGCGGTCAAGGGGCAAGCTCACTGTGGGCTTACGAAACATGTTTTTGGAAGTTTTTCAAGGATTAATGACACAATTTTCTCTCAAATGTCCAGATGGGTGAAAACACTAAGTCAGATCATTTAGATCCAGAAGGGCATCATCTTCACTTTGACATGTGTAAAAACACTTTTATTCTCCAACACCATTACTTGGGAACAAAGGTCATGACCATATGGTCAGAAGACAGATTGATGAGAATACAAACTGTGGTGATTAATAGGTCCTCCTGGCGTTCAAGATGCTTCTAAAGCATCTGTGTTTTAGAATTTGTGCCTTTCTGTGGGTGAAGGATCACTAGTGTCGTGCCTGGGATCAATAAAGTATACATTATTTATTATTATCATTATTATTATTTTTTTTTTTTTTTACAGAAAGCATGCCTTTGTTTTCTTGCCTCTAATCTCACTCCTTCCCTTCTTTTTTCTATCAGGTCAGTGTGCTGGAGCGCCAGGTGATAGATTTCCTGGGATACCAGTGGGCTCCCATCCTGACCAACTTCCTGCACATCATTGTTGTCATCCTGGGCCTTTTTGGCACCATTCAGTTCAGACCGAGATATGTCACTGGGGTGAGTTTTGCACAAATGCAGACACTGACTCAAAACAAGCATTTTACTTATACTCTGCTCTAGGGCTGCACAATTAATCGTTAGAAAATCGCTATCTCAATTCATACTTATGTGCAATCTCATTTCCAAATGACAACGATTTAAAAAAAAAAAAAAAAAAAGATGACGATTGTACCGCATTTTGATCCGGGACATAATCTGCATGAAAACAAGCGCTCACTCTTCCTGCTCAACAAATGACAAGGGCGGAGCCTTATACCACGTAATACCGAAGCCAGCTGGCAGGGAAAAAACAACAGAGAGCACGTGAGAGATGACGAAGCTGTAAAGGCCAAGAAAGTGACAGGAGAAAATCCGTCCCGGTCAACCACATCAATAACGGGAACCTTATACAGCGCTTCCCCATACCCGTCGAACTCCCGCAGGCACAAAGAAATTACGGAGGCTATCACTTATCACCTGGCTAAAGATATGGCTCCCATCAACACTGTGCAAAACGAGGGATTTAGGAAAATGATCAACACCCTAGACAAACGCTACACAGTGCCGTCCTGCAACTATTTTTCAAATGTTGCACTACCTGCTCTATACACGCAGTGTCGAGCAACGGTGGAGACGGAATTACAAGCAGTACAACATTTTGCGGCAATGACAAAATGTGAGACATTTATTGTTTTTATGTTCAGTCTCAACTGTTACGAAGTTGATGTGCAGTTAATAAGTGCAATAAATATTTATACTGGAAAAGAAAATCGTGAGAGAATCGTGATCTCAATTCTAAGCAAAAAAATCGTGATTCTCATTTTATGCAAAATCGTGCAGCCCTACTCTGCTCTCTCTCTTTTTAACCTTTCGTTAAAAAAAGTGCCAGACAGTGAAAACTTATTCTGCAAAAGTTCATTCATACCTGGAGAATGCACTATAAAATCCACTTGAATGGATAACAGAGAAAATTTAAACAGTTTGCATTAATAATTAATAAAAACACATCTGCTGGTGGATGCAAGATTGATGGAAGACCATCTACTGTATTTATTTTATATACCAATGAGCCACTACATTAAAATTGACAGTTTGAGTGAATAACGCTGATCATCTCATCACAATGTAAAGCTTGCCAGGAAATCTGGTTCCAGGCATTCATGTTGATGTTATTTTGACATGTGCATTTCGGTGAAACAGAAAGTTTTCACAGGAAAATATCCCAGGTGGATCCCAGCAAATTCAGCTTGTGGTGAAAAGCTCACAGAAAGTGCAAAAGCCTACTCTACAGGCCTCAGTTAGCATGTTAAATGTTAAAGTTCGTGACAGTACAATTAGAAAACGACCGAACAAGTTTGGCTTGTTTGGAAGGGTTTCCAGGAGAAAGCCTCTTCTCTCTAAAAAGAACATGACAGTACAGCTTAGGTTTGCAAAGCTGCATCTGAACAAACCACAAGATGTCTGGAAAGCTTGGCCAAATTGGGTCACGAAACAGGACAATGATCCTAAGCACAGCAGCAAATCTACTATGGAACAGCTGAAGAAAAAGAATCAAGGTGCTGCAATGCCCTAGTACGAGTTAACCTGACTGAGATGCTGTGGCAGAAATTTAAGAGAGTAGTGCATAGATGAATGCTCGCAAACCTCAAGGCACTCGAGCAATGTTGTAAAGAAGAGTGGTCCAAAATTTCCCCCACAACAATGTGAGAGACTGATGAAGTCATACATAAAACAATTACTTCAACTTATTGCTGCTAAAGGTGCTTCTACAAGCTAGAATTATGGAGTGTAATTAGTTTTTCACAGGACTGCCCAGTGAACACTTTGTTTCCCACATGACTGTATTGCTGTGTTGCAGATGTGCTTTTTAAGGGATTTAAAATACAATTTGATTATTAAAGAGTTTGAATAATGGTTTTAAACAGCCATTAAATGCATAAAATCTGTTTGTATGGACAAATTTTAACCTCATTTTTCTGACGTTTAGACTACTCCCTGGTTTTCTCCCGTTTAATTGAATAGCAAATCAAAAACCTGGAACATTGCTAGCAAAACTTTTTTTTTTCTTTTTTTTTTAACAAAGAACCCAAGGACCTAAGGCATTATCAGAGCCTGCACACTCCCAAGATCCCAGTCCAATCAAGCTTCTGTGGGATGTGCAGACAGAAGCCAAATGCAAAGCAGCTCCACCCCTCTATACCAGAATCCTGATGCCATCAGACTCCAGAGGTCCCATATTCATGCTCTAATAGGTTAGAGGTGGTGATGTGGCTGATCGGTATATATATTTGAAAATGCATTATTGTAAAAAAAAAAAAAAAAAGTAAAAAGATGGTGTGAACAGAGTGGGAGTAGGAAGAACTTTCGAGGAGGAATTAGCAGATTAGTGCAAAGCTCCCCTTCACATTGTCACATTGTATTAATCCAATCAGAAGACCTTCAAGTGGACACACAAGGTTTAGTAAGAAGATTCAGTTAATGAAAGAGACTGAAAGTTGTATCAAAGCTTGTAAAATCATTCTCCTTTTCTTATAACTCGCACAAACACACACACAAACAACAGCGCTATCCATTTTCTCTTCCTGTCTGGTTTGATTCAGGTGATCAGTTGCACTATTCGCAGTTGTTTCTGTTTCTTTGCATCTCAACGACATCAAAAGTGAAGCCTCCCTCTGTCTTTTCTCTCCGTCTCACCCAGTCCCAATGCAAGACACGAAGATGCGTTTTAAATTCTCTAACAAAGGCTTGTCAAGTCTGGTCGGCATCTCACTTTCCTCTCTGCGTATCTCTCTGCCTGTTTCTCCGCAGTATGCAGCCTGGCTCGTAGTTTGGATGACTTGGAACGTTTTCATCATCTGCTTTTACCTGGAGGTTGGAGACCTGTCCAGAGTAAGAAAGATTTTCATTGTCAAGTCTTTATGTGCCAGCGTCAACACACAAAAAAGCCAAAAGTAGCAATGCATTGATTCTCTAAACAAGTTCAAGTTACCTGCAAGTTTAATATATACTGTGTTATACACCCAGGTTGGACACAGTGACTTGAGCCACACTGTTCATTTGGGTAAATGGTAAATGGTAAATGGCGTGTTCTCAAACTTGTTTACTTGTTCACAAAGTCTAAACGCAGCCCCATGAAAATGCATTCAGCCAGAATCCCTCAACCTGAATGAGAAAGGGTTGACCTTGGGCTGGACTGAAATTCAACACTGTACTGCTGTCCCGGGTCTCAGCAGAGACGATCACCACCAGGACCTCGGTCAAACTTCCGCCTCTGATGAAGCACCTCTCAACCATCACATAGAGGGGAGGGAGCACCAATGCAAAATACGGATATAAATCTGATAACACACATTCAAGTGGTGTGGGGAACTGAATTATTATTATGTATTTTATTTTATTTTTTGCATTTAGATATGGCTTTGTTTACTCCCAGCATGCTATATGAGTCACACAAATATGCAGAAAAGAATTAACTCACTAAATAAGCCGATTATTTGTGAGGGTTTAATCAACTTTAAAACCGTCTGCCATTACATGTACATTGGTTCCCCTTGTGCCACCAAGCTAGTTGTAATTCTTCTGGGGACGTCCTGCAGTCTCTGGCACCCTTTGGGTCTTGTGAAATATGGATTTTGGCCTCTGCGGATCGGGCTTGTTCCAGTGCATTTTGTAGATGCTTGGTTGACTGATTGATCGATTGGGGTCTGGCGAGGCTGGATGGTTTGTCATGTTTCTTGAGCTGTTGCTGAGCTTTTTCTGTGGTTTGCCAGGATATATCGTCCCGCTAGGGGAAGGCAGCGGCCATTGGGGAGCATTGCTATATGGAATGTTGGGGTACTTTGAGTGCAACAGTGGAGAGATTGGTGGTATGTGCCAAAGCAAAATGTGCATGAATGTCAGGACCAAAGATTTCCTACTGGAACATTGCATTGTAGTGAAATGATTTCCTTCAGCCATCATTGGTTTGATTTTAAAATCACTATGTTGCTATTATGCACTAATAAATATTAGAGATGACTGGAGGTTGTTCAAATTCTTTTTGATGCGTTTTTCAGAAGTTAGCCTTTTCTAAACTCCAAATTTGTTGATTTAAATGCATATTATCAGCTTGGATGATTTATTAAAGCTAATCAGTGCTTCCATAAACAGAAGAAATCAGTTGATGTGAGTGCTGATTATTGCTGATTACACACTCGGGTGTGTGGCTGTTGAAAAAAAATATTGCCTCACTTCTCTGTAATTTACTTGTTTTGTTGGACAGTTTCACAACATGCTTGCTATCAGTTCAATATCTGACACAGGACTGCAGCTACAGCCGCCTCATACATCTGTCTTAATCTGTTCTAATCTACATCTTATTGGTTTTTCCATCAATCATCCATCAATCAATTAATGATATTTAGGAGTACAGTTTCTTTTATATCTGGTACTTGTATATACTCATACCGTCTCTGCTCTTTCCACGCAGACACACAGTCTACACTCTCAGCCTTTTTTACAGATTTTTACACATTTCAATTTTGAGTTGAAAGTCGTCTAAAATCCGCCTTCTGTTTAGAAATCCAAATACCTGGGCGATAAATTTTATTCACCGCATCCGACAGTGGGTCAGTGGCTGATTGGTCTATACCTCTCAATATCCCCATGGCCTAGTTTTAACAGAAACCACTGAAACTGAGAGGACAGGGGACTACTGTTTGGGTTTTGTTTTTATCACATGGGAAAAACGAGCAAGTCTGTCATTTTACAAGGATAGAGTGGAAGGTAGAAACATGCGGAAATGGCACAGCAAAATAAATAGTGTGGACCACTTTTCTTTGGGTTAAAATTATGACTCTTTGTTCTGTAAGATAAAGTCATTTAAAAGGCTTCAGCTCTCCTGACCAAAATCAACACATCTGGTTTCTAATGAGGGCAAAGCAGCCAGTTAATTAGTAATACCATCATCAATTACCCGCTGACCAATCGTACAGAAGCACACACAAACCAGATGCTAAACAGCTTTGTTTTTATGACCAGAACAGTTTGCACGTGCCTCAAGGACACATCCTCCTTGACCCAGTTACCGCAGCAGAGAAAACCACAAAGTCCCGCTTCTCCTCCGATCGGCTCCACCAGCTGTTATACAGTGTGAGATATAAATCCATCACCAACCGTTCCGAGGCTTAATTTCTGACCTGAGGGCTATTATTATTCTGGTCCACATGTAAAACAAGTACAAGTCTGATATTGTTTCCACAGATGTACACTTCCAGTTTAAAACATAAGAAAACTGATTTTTGTACCCCTGCATTGTCAGTGGTAGTCAACGCCAGAATAATATGAACAACAAATTTGGCAACAGGCCTCAAAATTTTTACAAAATTAAGATCTTAGAAGAGCTTTAAACACTGGAAGTGATTTGCAGCGATGTGGTGAACAGTGGGAGGTAAATTATGCTCAGTGACTTGAAGTGAGCAGGTCCCAACATAAACTTCTCTCAACTTCCAGCAACCACTGAATCCCCAAAGGTATTTAACTTGGATACTTCCATCTATACTTATTTATATTGGTGTGGTTCTGTTTTGGACCCTCTCATCCCTTCTGCATTAACTGTAAATCTGTGCAAATATATTGTATGTTAAAAATATTTTTCAGACTCATCTATCCTTAATGCAGCTGTGCTGCATTTTGTTTTTTAAAATTAAGCTTGATTGTTAAAGATTTTCAGATGTAAATAAACAGATCTGACCAATCAGATCACTGCATTTGGCAACAAGTGCACTCATATCTCAAAACACTCACCAGTACTGAATATACAAATAGTAATATAATACTGTTTTACTTCAGACACAGCTAGACGCGGCTAAGGGTCAGTTGGCTTTGAAATTATTTCTCTGCCTCCTCAGATGTGGTCCCAACTCCGCCAACAAGAGTTTAAACTACCCTGAAGTACAAAAGCAGCTCTGATATAACTTCAACTCCTGGACCAAACCATGAAATTCTCCCTGCTGCTTACCTCTCAGGAGGATTAGATGAACCCAGAATTTCAGTTTTTCTTTCTCTTGTTTAGAAACATTGGAACCAGCTCATCTTGTTTCTGATGCTGGTTTGATAGCTTGATGCTGACTTCTGGTGTGTATATACGTTATAGCAGTAGTCCTCAACCCCCGGGCCGAGTCGTTTGGTACTGGGCCGCTAGAGCTGAGGCTCGGGTGTAAAATTTATGGTTTTCAGGGTTTTTATCGGTTTTCATCCTTTTTAAAAAAAATTGTTTTTATTGTTAACTCGGTTTCCCTGGGTCTTTTCCTGTGTGTTATGAATAAATCTTCTGGTTTTTGGTATTGTACTGGTTTAACTGGCAAAAAAGGTTGGGGACCGCTGCATTATAGGACAAGTTCACATTCTAAAAACTCAGAAATTCGTGCTTTGTGTGAATGGCCTCAGAGTAGGCAATGCATCTCCCCGCCTTTATATATAAAGGCTGGAGATGAAGGTGGGTTGCAAAGTGGAGTGCAGGTGTGTAGAATAACCAGTTCCACATGTAGAGTCCCAGCTGACCTTTTAGCTGGTTAGCTGTGGGCTTCCTGGTCTATAATGCTCTCCGGTTTAATCACCCTCAGGGAAACTAGATGTTAGCGCCAGATTTAATTGGATCCCAACCAGCAGCTGATAAAAGTTGATATAATATCATGACAGCCCAGCGAAAACAGACTTCAGGCTCGGATACGAATACGAGTGTATCAATAATACATGGTTTGTACAGTATATTTACCAGAGAGTGAGATGAGTATCATCGTGACATGTTCTTTTCCTGCTGCCTCTATTTATGTATCACGCCGCCACTTGTCAGTATTTGATAAGGGTGAGGTTGGCACGCGCTTCAAGAATGCCATGATATAAATGAAATTTCTTTGAAACTCTCTCTCCCATTTGCTTCTCAATGCCACTCTCTCGCTCAGTCTCGCTCTCTCTCCCTCCTCCTGCGCCTCGCTCTCTCTCTATCTCCATGTAAGTCATCCCTCCTCTCCCTCTGCTCACCCTATAATCAAGTCTTTTTCAAGTTGCTTTCCAAAGTCCCATGCTCCTCTTCTGTCTCGCACATCTTCATCTCTCGCCTCGTTCTTCATTCTCCCTCCTCCTTCAAATTTCTTTTGTCGAGACACGTGAAAAGTGGCCCTGTTGAGAAGGCACTCCTGTTAGTGGACAATACAGGGCAGGGATTTGTGTACAGCCCATTACTTTATACACTCACACCATTACTGCGGGGTCACGGGACAAAACTGATTGTGACACGCTGCATTTTTCTTCATAAAAGCCGTCTGGCGTCTGCAAATGAAAGAGGGTGACAGTCCTTTGATTTACGCTATGTTATCACTGACACTTGGTTTTGTAATGTAGCTTTGATGTCATTTTTTTCAGCCCAACACTCAGTTTTATCCATTAATAGACTTGATATCCAGATTGTATGTTTATCAGCCTATCAGGGAAATAAGTGAGCGCTTAGGGGCCAGCCTTCATTTTATATATTTTTTCTGTATTTTATGTTTTAAACTAGGGGAAATATTGCAGGCAAAGGCATCGAATCTTCTCAATTCCTTCCATGATGACAGATTTCATTTTAACCATGCAGCGCACGGCACACAGGCTGTTTGATGTTCTGCTAACTGCAAATGTTCTTGGTGTTTTGTTGTACAACAGCAGGAAAAGTCAGAAATATTAGGCCTGTAAAGGTATGGCATTTGCCAAACGCCCATGACATTTCTTCTTGATAAGGAAAGTAAACCCCCATGAAAGTGAGCAGAAAAGTGGGAGAGACACTGAGCGGTTGGGGTGGGTGGGGGTGGGGGGGTGTCAGTGTTTGTCAGCTCAGTTTGACGTCCTAAAACCAGGCAACCAGATGGACAGACGCTGAAAGAACAGGCAGATCATTATCATGACTGAGATTACGGCAAAGTGGGTTTGATGAGACATCATGACACTGAGAGCTAACAGGACACTGTGGGAGCATGGTGCACGTCAGCGATGACTCACTGACATTGTCCCACACATACAGACACACACACACACAAACACACAGCAAGCCCGTAAATCAAAGTTAGAGGGAACTCACTTTTTTATTCCTGAATTATTTTGAGCTTGACAGTTTGTTATTAACGGCAGGAACAGCAGTTGACAGCTGGCTTATTCTCTTCTTCTGGAGATTTCAACAGTATCACACAGATTTCATCAGCAGATTAAGGTTACCCATATTTAATGGAAATGCAGGTGTATCCAGCGTGTTTGTTTCATTAAAATCAATGCTGTGCCTCATATAATGCTAGGAATCACTGAGATGTTGCTGCCATGTTGGCTTTTTGTAGCCAAACTTTATGAAGTGAAAGAGTGGAGTGCCATGTTATTGGCTAAAGTAACAGACTGATAAAATACTAGTATTTCCCCCAGTAAAACCAAAGTAGACGCTTTTTGGATGCTCTGTTCTGCACAACAAGCCATAATATTAGCCAGACAATCCATTAAAAATGCTCCAGCAGCACACACACACACACAGTGAAGAGTGGATGAGGCCTAGCAGATGCTGATAGGCTGCCTAACTCAATTATCCAGGTGGATGACCCCACTCAGAGTTGCTATGAGAAGAGAAATCTTTTTTTTTTTTTTTTTTTTTTTTTGCGGGCTGTAAATATGTTTTTAATACTGTAAAGTTGGCCATTTTAAAATGGAGTCTATGGGCATTGACTCCCTTTTGGAACCAACCTCAAGTGGCACTTAGAGGAACTTCAGTTTGCGCCCTCTGATGTGTTAGCTTTATTTTTCAGGCCTATGGGAAGCACTGATACTACAGCAAAAATTCTCCTTTTTATTTAACTAAACTGAACATCCTCTAAGTCTTCTCATTTATGTTGACCAAAGCTGACCTTCCTTGATCTTTCATGAATCTAGAGACAGCAACGGTTGCATTATTTTGCCTATAAAATACCCCCAAAAATTACATATTACATGACTCTACAGGTATCTGTTTCAGTGTGTGAGAAATCAAGCCAATGATGGTCTTTATCCATTCTGACCATTGTAGCAAGTACCATCTAATACAATCTAATATTAGATTGTATTAGATGGTGGTATACGGGGGTATATTGGGGTATACCCCAAGTACATGTGGCAGAACATTGTGAGGGAAACTCAATGTACAATAATGATCTGTCCCTAGTGGATATGCCTTTAATCCTCCAGACAGGTTGTAAAATTAACACCCGCGAGGACCAGGTGGGGGTACGTTTTCCGATTCTTTGAGTAAATTTCAGAAGGTTGTCTTTGCCACACTAACAAAACGCTAGGATGATGTCATTAACAGGGGTAATGCTACTGTGCTCTTCTTTCTGTGATTGAGTTTGGCTTTCTCCCAGCCCTAACTGTTTAGCTATAAACATAACCAAGCAGTGAATATTAGCCAATCAGATGCAAGGAAGTGGCATATTCACACAGTACATCTTAACCCGTAGCCTTAGACTTATGTGAGCTGACTGGGAACATGCCTAGAGCTCTGGAGATTTTTTTTTAAAAACAATATTATTCTTTTTAAAATATTGGTGTAAAGAGATTCTTAAAATGTAGAGTGAATTACTTGTTACTGGACTTAGGAATTAGATCAAGTTATAATGGCAGAGCAGCAGACACAGAGCACCACACCGGTCACCGAAGGAAGCTGCTTTCAGAACTTGACATTTCGCATCGTGTAAAATAATGCCTCACTGTTTGCCTGCATCAGGATTGTTTGATGCAGGCAAACAGTGCAAATGTGTTGAGGTTTCACAGGCAAGTGACTACTAACCACATGTCATTAACTTGTCCGCCGTGTTGGACATGTGACAATCATGGTGACAACGTAGGATCAAGTGAATAAGGCCCTGCTCATTCAGAGACTGGTCTGCAGCCATCTGGCAACCATTGCATGTAATGGGCAAAAATGAGTATTCCCCAACTGGTTGCAAGTGTATGGTGGAGGTGGATGGCAGTTGTAGGGAGATGACTGCTAAAGTTTGAGTCACACAGGCCTACAGACCAGCCGGTAATCCCGTGGCAACCGTCTGTGGCTAGGAAAAAATATGTATTCTCCAAATAAGTGGCAAAAACAACAAACGCTATCTCTGAGTTGTACTGAAACTTTGAAGAGTGCAACACAAAATGGGCATAGAGACCATTCGCCTGCAAAGTAAAAGTGGCGCCTTTCGAAAACACACTGGCTGCAGCATAAGAGCTGAGCCACAACTTTTACTTCGTCATCTCTAGTTTGCATCGCACTTATTCATCTAGCAGTTAATAAATATTTACTGACAAATACGAAAACCTGCAGTCAACCATGGCTGTCTGCTAGCAACCAGGTTTTTTGGTGTAGCACCATTTTTGCAACCGGTTTCACCCAGCAACAGCTAGCAACATCCAGGAAACACAGCCAGCCAGTTGGGGAATACACATTGTCCACTAGCAACCAGTTGTTGTATCACATCCAATATGGCAGACAACTCTTGAGCAATGAGAAACCTAAGTAGACATACATATGCATGAACAGCCTGTCACTTTAATCTTCAGTGACTTAATTACTTTTTGCCAGAGTCGGCGCTTTACGACTTCTGTAGAGATGCCAGTGTTAGGCTCTACATGGCACAGAATAAAAGACAGATAAGTAGAATTTTAAGATCCACATGTCTTTGGTTCTATTAATGCTTGTACTAATGAATGAATATTGAAATAATTTCACTCTAGCCTCTTTTTATGTTAATATTCAACTAGATATTTGGTTATCTAAAATCAGTGTACTGAAATAAATACGAGTGTGACACAAACAAGGCCGAAAAAAAATTACTTTATTGAACTAAAAAAAAGACACGTGGCAGATGATTTTTTTTTAACCACTCCTATTGACTGCTGGGTCAAACAGTTAATTTTAGACGCTGCCTCCAAGTAGACACCCAGTACACTGATGCATGTCTTTAACACATGTCAGCACGAGGCAGGTTTTTGTGTACAAATCCTAGAACAACACGCCTATGGATTTTTCAGCTTTATACTGATTTTCAGATGTATTAGAATGGCATATTATAAGCAAACAGTTTATATTTGTTTATTTTTACATTTCCGCTAAATAACTGACTGTGTCTGCCTTTCAGTAAGCCTTTTCTTTTTTGCTTTTCTAACATTTGTGTTTGATAAAACTTTCTATCTAACGTGTATCTTTGCCTTCCACGAGGCCCCCGTGGAGCCCCAGAGGCAAGATAAGGTGTACATCCTGTCTTGACAGTAATTTGAGTTTAAGCCCAAGATTCATACCATATATCAGTCTGTCACAGTCCCATCCTTCCTGTCACTCGCTGCTGCACTATCTAATATAGCAGCAATGCCATAAAATTAATCTTTAAAAAGATTTCTGATGTGGCATCCCTGACAGATTTGGAGAGGAGCCTGTGGAGAGAGAGAGAGAGAGAGAGAGAGAGAGAACTGTCACCATGTTGCAAACGCACACTCGCATATTCACGCTCTCACACATATGCATGCACACTCTCAGACAGCTAAGTGTCAGAAAAGTCCACTGTGTCGTATAAAAGATGCAGCCACCCCCCTGGGCAACGCACAGATAGGGGCTCGTAGAGCCGCACACGCACCAACTGTCAGTCATTTATTGGTGGTCGGGGTGGGGAGGGGGTGCTGTGTGGGAGGGTGTCCTGCATACTTTTCAAATTTGTGAAAGCGTGTGTGCACGAGGGATGCATATTTGTTTATGTGCATGGACTAAATCCAGACTGCCTTAAAATATTTTGATTTCCACACACACACACACACACACACACAGTGAAGCAGCGACAAAATAAAACGTGTGGAGGAAAAAAAATTAAAGAAGGCCAAAGTTTTGGTGACGAAAAGAAGAAAAGCGAGGCATCAGGGGTGAAGAGAGAGACTGAGCGGATGAGACATGAGAAAGTGTGATAAGAGCTGTAGAAGACGATGATGTGCTGCGAGATGAAGCCACAAGTGAATCAACGCGTCTTTCAACGGGGAAAAAGAGGTGAAGCGGGGACAAGGGGGGGAAAAGAAGTCGAAACACGGAAAAAGTTGGTTCAACAAAACCTCTTAACAAGATAGGATCGCTTATCTAACAGAGGAGCAGGAAAGAAAGAAGAAAAAAATATCAAATGTGGCTTTCATATCAATTTTATATTAACATCAGATGTGCCTGTTGTCAGCATGGGGTGGGCTTTTTACTCTGGGATGAATTGCTTTAGAAGTATGACAGTAAATCAAACTCCAAGCCACCCAATTCATTGCTGAAGAAAGTTGAAAACAGGTTTCCAGTTTCTATGCTAATAGTTGCATTGAGACGATGAATGAGGGGATCCCCACACATTTAATCACAGGCGTTCTAGTTAAAACATCCACCCTGAGTCACTGAGTTAATCCATCTGCCCCGTCTGCGTTTGATCAATGGATGCATTTGTTGAAATTGTGGCATGAAATTGCTTTTTTTTTTCTTCTCCATTCAACAGATCTCTAGTGGGACATTTCTACCCCACCAATTCTATTGCTTGAGCCCTGAGCTATTATTACTGGTGATTCCATTTGATTGTTACTTGTTTTTACTGTACAGTTTTGTGTGAAACGACCAGAGCACAGATTGGCTTACTGCCACAGTAGATAATGAATTTGATTGACTTGCCTGCTACAGTCAAACTTGTCCCAGGGCCCGGATGGCAGCTTGTGTTATTTTCAAGTCTTAATGGATTTAGCCCAACTGTGTTAGTGATAGAGTTTGATTTCACTGTAAATGCTTAACTGCTAATCTGCCTAGCCTTCAACTTGTAATTTACAGTGTACTTCTTATCATAACCAAGAAAGAAGAACACATTTTTCCTACTTAGTTTTGTTGATTATCAGTCCATCGAGATTACGGAGGTATCTGGATGGCAGTCCCTCCAAGATGGAATCTTGGAGTTGTTTTTGACCAGGATATGTCCTTCAGTGTGCATATTTAACATCTATGTAGGACTGCTTTCTGCATTTATGCAGTATCTCAAAAATGAGAAACACCCTGCACCAGAGTGATACTGAAAAACTATTTCATGGGTTTATGACTTCTAGACTGGACTACTGTAAGTCATTATTATTGGGATGTCCTGAAAACACCCTGAAAAACCTTGGATTGATCCAAAATTCTGCAGTGAGAGTATGGACAGGGATGAGAATGAGAGAGCATATTGCCTTCTCTTTATTGGCTCCCTGTTAAATCCAGATTTAAATTTAAAATCCCTCTTCTCTCTTCTCCTCCTCAAGCATAGATAAAGTCAGGTATCATCTCCATAGCATAGAAATAGAAGAATAGAAAGCATAGAAAATGTATGCTATGCTTTCTAATGATACTGCCTAATAGATGCATGTATAATGTAAACGGAATTGGCCCTAGCACGGAACCCTGTGGAACCCCATAGTTGCTGTCCAGTTACATGAACAAACTGGAGCCTGTAAGGAAGATATGATTCAAACCACTGCAGCGCAGTACCTTTAATGCATACGGCATGCTCTAATCACTCAATTGAACTAAATTGAATTGAATTGAATGCACCAGAATCCAAAGCCATTTTTATTTTCTACTTTTCAACATCTTGAAATCAGAATATCACAAGTTAAAATAAACATGCTCACTGAAATTTGCTTTAGTTACCCATATGTCTATGCAAACATACCATTACTCTTTTATCAGTAGGAAGTGCATAAAGTGTGTTATTTGTAAGCTTTCACTTGTACTGGGAAACATCATAAGTATAGCTCATAAGATTTTGCTGCCAATGGCGAGTTCAGGTTAAAGCATTGCAGTGTTTCGTTGTTGTTTCTTTGCAACCTCTCCAATATCTGTTTTTTACCTTCAAAACTTACCTCTGCTTGCACACCAGAGAGGCTCTAGTCTGCAAATGAGCCCCTCTGTGCCCATCTGTGGCACAGCAGCCTTCAGTGTTGACTATTACTTGTGACATGCAACCAAGTTGTGTGGGTGGGATGTTGCCTGAGACCACCGAATGGTGGCTTCAGAGAAAGTGAGGGGGCTGCATCAGAGCCAAAGTCACACATTTTTAAAAGTAATTTATTTTATCGGGTGTCGTTAAAAAATTCCAATACCATTCATCTCAAAACTAACTGAGATCAGTAGATACCTTGTCTTGGTTTGACAGGGGACTTCTTCCTAAATATATGTGAGAAATCTGGTTATGTTTCACTTTAAAGAGTCAGATATTGTGCATGGCCTTGTAAGAGCCAAAACTAGCCCCTTAGAGTCCATGGGATATGCTGAATTTGCATGTAATTTTTGCATTCTTCTTTACAAGTAACACCTTTTCACTTCCCACACAGCAGTTTGATCATTGTTTAATATACGAATAATGATTAGCGCATCTTTAACAATACAGCTGTCTGTTTACGTGTGAAAATATTCTTTAGGGTTTCTTTCTTTTTTTCTTCTTCTTTGTTTTGGAATTCGCAAATATAAAGCTCTGACAGGATTCTGAATTACTCTTTAAGGTGTGACTGAATGAAATAGTTCACTCGCTGCACGGTTCTTTTAGCAGCCCCTCCCTTTCATGAAATTATGGATTCCACCTGGGGTAGAAGCACTATAATTGGCCCACCGATCAGAGAGATTGAAGAGGTTAGAGTGACTTTGTTGAGGCATTTGATTAGAAATGGTAATAGGTTTGGTATGGTTAAGGTCAGGGTTATGATCTGGAACAGACCTCATCACTATCTACCCCCCAGCACACTCACACACAAACAATTCCCCCAAAACCCCATCCAATCTGATAGGAGAAAAGTGCTTCAAGCATTATGGGTTAAGGCCTCATCTAACACCCGTGGGAAATTATGGCAAAACAAGGCAGGGAGATGCACAGTGACTGATTATGTTGGTGTGAAATAACAGAGAGAGAGACACAGTGAGAGAAAATGACAGAAAAGTGGATACAGCCACAGAGTGAGGTTCAGTTAAATAGAGTGAAAAATTGACTTTAGAGAGAATAAAGCTAATATTGTCCCATCACTGATTTTCTGCCCTTTAGTGTGATGATCTGCTGATCTTTGTGGTGGCCTGCTGAGACGAATGACTGTCTGGGTGACTGGTTTGTCTGTTAGACTGTCAAACCTTTATATTTGCTACAAAACTGCTGGAGCTATTATGGTATGTTTACCCTAGATAGAAAGCTATAAGGTAGCTATAAACTAATATACACTCACCAGACTCTTTACTAACCACACATTGCTAGTACCTGGTTTGACCCCTTCTTGCCTTCATAATTGCCAAACTTGCTTGTAGCATTGATCCAAGGATATGCTGGAAACATTGCCAACATGGCCCATGTTGGTATTATGGTGTCACACATTTGCTGCATCCATAAATCTCCTATTCAACCACATCCCAAAAAGGTTTTATTGGACTGAGATCTGGTCACTGTGGAGGACATTTGAGTGCAGAGAACTCAGTGTCATGTTCAAGAAACCAGTCTGAGATGATCTGAACTTTATGACATGACATATTATCCTGCTGGAAGCAGCCATCAGAAAATGGGTACACTGTGGTCATAAAGGGATGCACTCATCAGACCAGGCAACATTTTCCAATGTTCTGTTGTCCAATTTGTTTGGCATCAGAAAGTCATATTCGCCTTTCTAATGTCACTGGATATTCACCGGATATTTTCTCTTTTTCAGACCATGCTCTATAAACCCTAGAGATGATTGTGCAGGAAAATCCCAGTAGATCAACAGTTTCTGAAATACTCCAATAACCAGTCACTTCAAACTTGTTTCTTGCCCATTCTGATGCTCAGTTTGAACTTCAGCATGTCCTGTTGACCACAGCTCCATGCTTAAATGTATTAAGTTTCTTCCATGTGATTGTCTGATGAAATATTTGCATTTGTGATACAATCTACTATTGCTTGGGGTACAAATGGGAAAAATCTACTACTTTCACCCTGATCTCATTCTGTCCATCATCCTTCCATCCAGCCATATGATATTTTTCTGATTAACTTAGAAGAAATAAGTAGGCACATTTATTAAACTGGAAATTCAACATGCTGTATGAATAAAAACAAAATATATTGTCAGCAACACATCGATTTTGGTTAGAACTGACTCTAAGCTATTCAAAATTCATTTTAAAGGCTTATACTTTTCCTTCCTTTTCTTTTCTTTTTTAGTTGAAAATGTGAAAAATACAAAATGTAATTTTTGCCTGATTGCATGTGTTGTTATTCAAGTCGTTGAAATAGTCTCTGTAGTTTCATGTCACATTAAAATGGCAGCACTCTTCTCCTGTTAACTGTAAGACCATCAGAGGAACGACCACTCTGAATGGTCCCCCCCCCTCCCCCTTTATCTCTTGGGAGATGAAGACAAAGGAAAATATGAAGGTGGGAAATTGAGGGGAAATTGAGAAAGACCGAAGGTGTGGGAGGGGGCTGGAGTGAAGAGCGGAGGTAGAAGGAGAAAAGTAGAGGTGGAGAGGAAGGTGGTGGAAAAAACAGATCTGGTTCATTGAAGCGGCACTAGCCCACAGTCAGAGACAAAGACCTGAGAGCATGAGTGCGTGATCCTCAACTAGAACACTGGAAATTATAGACTGTATGTGCTATTGCATGTGTGTGTGCCACAGAGAGAGGGGGATGAGAGGCAGGAAGAGAGGAGGAACGATATGAACAGCCAGAATGGTGCTTCGTACATGCACACTGACACACACACTGGGTTAGAAATATTAATACAGCTTCAGCCAGGGGTTTTGTTTAGGCTTGCAAGCCAAACAGCCCATTTATCACCACACAGATCTTGAGATTATTTTGGAGCTGCAGCTTCATCTTCTTACTGGGTTAAATAGTGCACTGATAAATAAATTCCTCCATATAAGTTCAATACATCAATGCCAGTGCACGGCTGCAATTTAATTGTTTTGTGTTCTACTGGTGAACATGGAGTAATCTTTTTTTTTTGTCTCCCAGTGTGTTGAACAGGTTGTGAACTCTACAACTCTTAATATCTGCATTATTTATGGGTTTGGAAAAATGAGCTTAATCTCTGATGTGTCACATTTTCTCCACCTGTGGTGGTGGAGCCTTGTTGAGAGAGCTCACTGCAGCTGGATGAATACAAAGGGGATAATACGCTTTTTATTATTAGTCCCAGTCTGGGGCCAAGCTATATTAGAAATGCTATAACCTTTGTGATGCACATGCACAAAATCCTGAAACAGGGCTCAATAGAAAAAGGAGAAAACAGAAAAGTCTCTTTTTTGTTTATTTGTTTGCTCATTTTGGAGGAGTATTACTACATAATTTCATAATGGCTTTGCTTTAGTATAGCTGATTTTTTTTTAGGTGATTAGCTTAGGTTAGCATGTACGCGTAAAACTGAGGGAAAACAGCTTGGTTCCTTCTAAAGAAATATTAAAAAACATCTGAAAACATAAAGCTCACTAATACATATTTCCTGTTAAAATTTCTTAACTTAGAGATTTTGTAAGGTGGGTTTTCTTAGCTTTAGACAAGCTAGGCTAGCTGTTGCTAATTGCTAAGCTTGTTAACCTTCTTCTGGCTACAGAAACCAATACAAGAACTAGCCTGCCCCATAATAGTATGGTAGCCACACTGAAGCACAAGATTTGATGGTGATGTGAAGGAGCTAATAAAGTGTAGAAACTATAATCTTTACAACAGTAAATATGTTATACTAACTTAAAGATACTTAAAGCTCTATCAAACAGTATCTCATATTTTGCTTACAGTTTGCAAAAAGAAGAAATTAAAAAGATGTAATGGAGTAACAGACTTTACTGTGAGGTACAAGGAGAGCTAGACCCCCTCCCTCTCATTTCCACCCAAGATTGCATTAATATTACAGTACAATAGAGCTCAAACTGACGCCTACTTGTTTAAGAATTATCCATTCATTTTTTTTTTTTTTACTGACGTTTCAGAAAATCCTTTATATAAAGAGTTTTTAGCCTTGAACCAAGCTAACCAGCTGTGGGGTGAATCATGAGTAGAAAAATATTTGATTTGGGAAAAAAATCAATAAATAAAATAATGGAAATTTTTTAAAAACGAAAGGTACAAGACAGCATTTGTAGTTACTTTTATTGGTGAAAGAACTGTTCGTCACGGTGGAAGCGAACGACTTCCACCCTTCTCTGATTGAATCCTTTTCATCATCAAAGTTTTTTATGGTTAATAATAATACTGTGTTGTAATATCGTTGGATTTTTTTGTGTTTGCATGTGTACAGCAACACTGTGCCCCTTATGTGTACTAAAATATAGCTTAGTTATGGATGTGATACTGTGCTTCGAGCCTGACTAGAGTCACCACTCGGGCGGTTTCTGGAGTTTCACAAAAGCGACCTGCTCTTTGTGGGTTTGAACAGCCAACATAACCAATTAGAGAGGTCACAGTTTTATTTCAGGATTAGGCAGAGTAGTTGTTTTCTGTAGCACTGTGAATAAAATGATTGATGTCACACGCACACTATCAATTCATAACATGATAGCTTATAGTAAATATGGTTTTGATGGTCGACATAATTATGTGGCTCATAATTAAAAGCCCTTTTGGAGAATATTAATGGGATTTTTACTTCCAGAACCTCACTGCTGACCTCTGTTTTGGGGAGGCAGCAGGGGGGACATTGAAATTATGATGGCCAGGGGCAATACCCCCCCAGGCCCCTGGCCCCCCTTAACCACACCCTGGCTGCAGGCTCATATTTAACATACAGATATAGGAATGGTATCAATTTTCTCATCAGATTCTCACAAGGTCCAAAAAAATAAAATAAAATAAAACTTTTCTTAAAATGTCTAAATACTCCATGTTGAATATAACAAGCAAGATTAACGGCTAAAATCGATTTCTGAGAGGATGCCATTTAGAATTAGACATGTCTCATTTTCTTTCTCAACGTCAGTTTTCTAAAGGAAACATTTCATATATTTTAGAATCAAAGCTGAAAAAAGTAAAGCTTTTTCCAAAATACTTTTTGTAAAATGTATTTCCCTTATCTAAAATTAAACACCGCAGCTCCTTCTGTTTGCTCATTCCCCGAGTGGTTAGCGATTTAGCCAAACTAATTTAGCCAAGCATCTAAACGCTTTATTCTTGTCATGTCCATAAATGTTTCCTTCACAGAATGAGAAGAGTTGGCATTGCATCCTCTCAGGTCTTCATAACATTTTGCCAAATTCAGCGTTTTAACGAGAATTACTTGTGATTTGAAAATGCCTGTTATAAAAGTACTGATGGATGATGCTGTGCTGGAATCATTATTACCTGTTTCCCCAGCATTTCAGCAGGTGTATAGAGTTAGAGGAGCAAACGACGGAAACGGGGCGGGGGGGGATGGAGGTGCAAGGAGTGAAGAAATATAATGAAAAAGAAGAAGACAGAGAGAAAGCTGCGGCGACGCAGTGACAGACACGGGGAGAGTGATGGCAGAGAGGGAGCAAGAAGAAAATTAGAGAGATTTTACTCATTAAAAAGAGGAGCACAACAAGGGGAGATGGCATTAATCAGAGCTCTGCGCTAATGAGGCATTTACTCATTATGCTGAAATAGAGAGAGGCCACGGAAAGAAGAAGAAGAAGAATAAGAAGGGGAGAAAAAGGGGGAGGAGGGGTGAGATCACAATATAAATGAATGGAGAGAGAAAAAGAGAGAGACCAGGAAAAAAATTAAGTAACGGTACAGAAAGAGGTGACAGAGCCAAGTGTGGATGTGGTGGGAGGTTAAGAGGGACAGGCAAGGACAAGATAAGGTGGGATATATGGAGTAGAAACAGGTAATGTAAGAACAGGGTTTCTATTTAAAGCTCTCTTTAAGGATTTATGTGCTTCAATAGAAGTGACTTTAAATGCAGACGGTGTACTTATGGGACAGTTGTGAGGACGCTATGTAGACTTTGTTTCATCTTCTTGGGTAACATCAAACCACAGTAGGCACACTTTCTTGCAACAAAAACTAATAGATTTTTTTCTTTTTTTCTAAATCTGATTGGCACACACAAGAAAATCAGTTTTATGATTTTTTTTTTCTTTCTATATCTTAGTAAAAAGATTTATGGTGCTTTTAAACAGCATTAGGGCCTCTCACTCGGCTAATGGCAAAGTAACACATGGACAGACGCCCGTGCGGTTCGCATGGTTGTCTGTTTAATGATCTATGCCTCCTCTTGCTAAATGGAGTCGTTAATATGTGCATTGTTTAATCCGAGACGACAATCACAGCTGATTCATTGTGCGTCTTTGAGGCTTTTAGAATTAAATGTAATGACGAGGAGCCTCTACAGACGCTCTACACTGGGGCCGTTGTGAGTATTGCTGAACTGAAATGACTTAGGACAGAAAATATAAAAGTTTAGAGTTTGTTCCATCAGTGAGGGGACCGTTCGTGCTTATTTGGACATGCAGTGTGACAGCTGCTTTCTCTGTTTTAGGTAATAAACAAATCTGTAGGGTATAACGCAACCCTGCCTCATATGAGTACACGCTATGAGACTGTAGCTAGTGGCTTTGTGATGCTCTGCAGTTCCGTAGGTAAAATGCTAACGTCAGCTGCTAGCACGCTTACCGTGTTCTCATCTTGCAAGTTAGCAGGACAGTAAGTTGCCGTTTAACTCTAAACTCAAAGTACTACACAACAGTGGTGCAGTTAGAGTTGGAAAGTTTAAAATCAAAGTGGCAGCGCAGTAAAGGTCTGCGAACAAAAGTCATCTGGAGATGTAGAAACCTGCTGCTGATGCTAGAAGAAAAGTTAAGGAAACGCCAGTCATTAGGGCTCTTCCACTCAAATGAGTTTCTGCAGTTTTATGGAAATACATGGAAGTATGGTGTATAGTGAATGGTGTTGCTGACATTTATGGAGCCACGTTGGCAGAGCAGCTATAAACCCCCACAGTAAAGTTAACACTAGCGACCCTACCATAAACCTAACCTTAAGTTTCAGATCATAAGAAATGACTTTTTCTCTGTGTGTGTGTGTATGTGTGTTGGGGGGGGGGGTACCTTTTAATGTGTTTTAATGTGTATTAGTGAATATTTATTCATTTGTCCCATGATTAGCAAGGCGAAAAAGAATAATTAAAGGCAAAAATCAGAGATGCTAAGCACTGATAGGTTTATTCTGATTCTGGTTAAGTTTCCAAGTCATCATTGTCATAGTGATAATGATGACAGTAGATGCATGTGCACAATTCACATCGAGGCCCAGGATCAGTGGATTGACTTTTTATTAGGTACGCCTTGCTAGCACCAGATTGGACTACCTTAACTCTTCGTGGCACAACAAGTTGCTAGAAACATTGCTCTGAGCATCACACAGTTGCTGCAGATTTGCCGGCTGCATATCCATCATGCAAATCTCCCACTCCACCACATCTCAAAGGTGCTCTATTAGATTGAGATCTGGTGGCTGTGGAGATCATTTGATTACACTGAACTCATTGTCATGTTCAAGAAACCAGTTGAAATGATGCTCAGCTCATACACAGGAAGAAAATATTTCCACTACGAAGCAGGATGGTTCCACGCTTTCATGTTGTTTATGCCAAATTTGCCCTTTTCTCGTCTCTAAAAGATGGCTGTGTGGGAAAATCCCAGCAGATCAGCAGCTTCTGAAATACTCTGACTGTCTGCCCGTCTGGCATTTACAACCATGCCACGCTCAAATTCACTTAAATCACCTTTCTTCCCTACACTGACGCTCAGTTTGAACTCCAGCAGCTCGTTTTGACCATGCCTACATGCCTAAATGCACTAAGGTGCTGCCATGTGATTGTTTAAATAGACACATGCATCAATGAGCAGCTGAACAGTTATACCTAATAAAGTTGCTGGTGAGTGTAAATCTAAATCTTAGATCAAGCCTCTCTTCACCTTTCTGTCTAGGTCTCAGGGTGCGACACATTCAGACGGCCTCTGCTTTGCTCCTTGTTTGTCTTCTGTCTGAGGATGTAATCAACCTCTTTCTGTCTGTCTCTCTCTGTTTGCCAGGACTCTGACCTTGTCTTGACATTTAACCTGTCCATGCACCGCTCCTGGTGGATGGAGAATGGCCCAGGATGCAGGGTGACGCCCATCACCCCTCCTCCCTCCTGGGCACCCGAGGACCACCGATATATATCTATATCTGGCTGTCTGATGGATTTTCAGTTCATAGAGGTGGCTCATTCCTCACTGCAGATACTCCTGGCTGTAAGTACTTGAGATGAATAAGTACAATGCACTATAATTTCAAACTCAAGTGCCTGCATGTAGTAGACATACTCGGGGTTTATTGCTTTAAAAGGCAGTCATGACCTGCTGGTACTGTAGATACAAATGTAGCAGTTTAGAGCCGACTAAATTTGCCATAATTATGAGGGGAACATCAGGCAGCCTCCACATGAAAAACCTAATGCCTGTGCACTGAGTGGGCCTGCGTACAGGTGGCTGCATTCAGCTATGCTCATCCTGCAACTTCACACCACGAAAACAGTAAGGCTCTGTCCAGTGATAGCTGGTCAATACTGGTAAAGAGTATTTGGAGATAAGGAAATGGATTTAAATGAATGCAGCTGTCAACCATTAACTCTTCAAAAGTGTGTTAATCCTGTCCTGCCTAGGAGATTCATCCATTCCTGTTGCATTTGTCAAGATTCTAATTTTTTTTCCATAGAGTTCTAGTAAATGTGATATTTTTAATAGGGTTTGTGTCTTTTTATCACATTTCCAAACCCAAACAACTAGAGGAAAGAGTTTATGGAATATTTTTCTGTCATTTCAGCGGTAGAATGAACTAGCTAGAGCTGATTATGTCTGCTAGTGACCAAAAAAACTCCTAACACAAGCAAAAAAAACCCCACAAAAGAACTTTTTGTGTATGTCTTAGAACAGCGGTCCCCAATCCCCAGGCCACGGACCGGTACCAGTTCGTGAGTTGTTTGGTACCGGGCCGCGAGAGTTGAGGCTTGGGTGTGAAATGTATGGTTTCCAGGGTTTTTATTTATTCCAGAAGTTGCTCTCAATGTTGTTGGCGCATTTCAAGAGGACGCTGCTAATAAAGTTACGCAATTACACAGTGAATTCACGTTTATTATTATATTTACAAAATACCACAGTTTTTGTCTTAGTCGTTTCATTTTATTTTGTTGTATTTATCCGCAACACCTTAAAAGCCGGTTCGTGAAAATATTGTCTGACATTAAACCGGTCCGTGGCGCAAAAAAGGTTGGGGACCGCTGTCTTAGAAAATTAAGTAAAATTAGTTAAACCGTCATATTTAAGGGTGTTATTAGATTAAAGTACATCTAGCCTTTCTTGTTGCCAACCATAAATAAATCTTTTTTGATCACAAATAATTACGTCGTTCTTTTATTTTACTAAAAAGAAAAAAAATCCCAGTTATTTCAATTTGTGTCCATCTCTGCATTAGTTTACATGTGCAGGTAAGTATTAACATATGCGGCAATTACATCCTATGCTTTGTACTTCTTTCTGTGTATGGATATGTGACACGGTGCTTTTAAAATTGCCATTATTCAAATGATATTTGGCTATAAGTTTAACGTATTCTAAAGTGTACTACAACCATGACAGCTCCTTGGTCTGCTGCAGTGGGTTGGACCTTTTAAGTACCTGTTTTAGACTAAAATGAGGTATCTAGTCTCCATTAAGTTAATAACTCATACCCTCATTAACATAGAATAGGCTGGATAAGCTGCTTTAGAAACCGTTCCTCTATCTCGGTTTTCTGCCTGTGTCTCTCTGTTTTATTTCATTTTTGCAAACGTGATAGTTTTCTCTCTGTTTCTCTCTGCCCTCAGTGTTTCTTCCTCTCCTGCACTGTCAAACTGTGATAATTAGGAGGATCAGAAGAGAGAACATACAGAGAGAAGTAAAAAGCGAGAATGAGGGAGGCCTGCCACTTCTCATATCAGTTTCCTCTGTACTGTAGCTCTGTTTGTACACATACATTCAAATAAGGAAGCACGCGCAATAAACAAGTCAGAGCTTTAATGCCACGGCCGTGCATCATTACGCCAACAAAGAACAGGGAAAAGGTTTCAGAAGCGAGAGACTCTCCGTCTTTTCGGTTTCATTCTGCATCTCGCTCTCTTACAGTGCATGACTGTCCCCTTCTCATGCCTACTCTGTGTCTCTCTGACAATCGATAGTGGTGCTTATAGTGTGGCTGAGTGCCAAGCCGCCGCACAGCTGTACCACTGTCTCACTGTAATTGGTGTGTTGAAACACTGTCATGCTCCATGAGCACAAACTCAACAGTCTGACAGGTTCACCAGGCGACCGCCAGCCTTGTTTAGTGTAATTGACTAAGTGTGGGTTAGAGTTTGCTTGAGTTACACCCTAAACTAAATGACTGCTCGTTATCAGGTTGATTGTCTGAATAACCGATGCTTGGCACATAATCCAGTATTGGTCTGTTGGTGTCCTTAAAGCTTCGTATGTATTGTTACTTCCTTTTCTGGCACAAAGGCTTTCTAACATGTGACTAACATTGTAAAAAAGGTGTCTTATAATCAAACTATATTGATTTGCAAAAATCAAAATGAGACTAAACTATGGGTCAGATTTATGTATGCACTGCACTTGTGCAAACTGGGTTTTGACATTAAAAAAAATTACTTTTATAAAAGAATCATTTGTATTTTTTTTAAAAGGTTACATGTAAGAGATTTTTCGGACTGACTCTGTTGGGTTTCTAGGAGCTCCTTTCTTAAGGGGTAAAATATAAAGCGGAGAATATTTAAATCAAGCACGCAAACTGAAACATTTGCAATGTGCAGTTTACTGCTAATTGTACTGATATTTAACAATGAGAACGATTGTTTTTTAATATCGTAATTAACCGACTTTTTTAACTTACCCGTAAAACTAAGCCACACCTATGAGTGTACTTAGGAACTGCCTTCACTCGCCATTTAATAAATCTGGCCTTATATAGACAAAAGTACTGAGCAACCTACACATTACACCTAGTGAAGCTGCTAACTGCAAAAAGCCAGGGCATGAAGCTCCCAGTGCACAGTTTCTAGGCTGATGTTAATGTCAAAGGGAGGGTTGAAGGTTTTGTATCTTTGTAACTTTACATGGTCTGATGTGGTTCCTTTTCAGTAATACCACTGAGAACTGACTGTTGAATACCTGGGGGGAGACATTTTACAAACGTATTTATTTCAGTGATGTCAATCTGTTACAATACCGCACTTGCATTCAGTGAGTATATGGTATTGGGACTGAAAACACTCCAATTAGAAGATTAGGAGGTGGAATCTAGTACTTACTTCATATAGTGTATTTTTGATAAATATGAAAATAATAGGTCAATTAATTCTAGAAACAATGACTTGAAAGAGATTTTGTTTGATATAGAAAAACAAACCCCAGTCTCCTGGGTTAAAGTCTTGTCTTTAAACCATATCCGCTATCCAAAGTGGATTATATACTACTTCCTTACTGCTAATAGACAAAGTGTTATTGAGTCTCATTATGATCTTTTTCCTTGATGTTTATGGCATCTCAAGCTCCCATAACATTAAAGAGTCATTAACAAAAGGCAGGAGCATGAGCCAAAAGTTCAGAAAGAGCTGAATTACATTTGTAAACTCACCTGTTTAGAAATGTCCTACTTTATGACACATTGTTTAAGTGGCAAAGCATGTTTGAAAGGTGATAATGATTGGGGTTTGCATGGATGATATTCTACTGAAAAAGAGCTCAGAGGACCTCATTAAAGAAAACACCAAAAAATGAACATGAACGGGTTAATCTCATTATTTGCTCTTGTCAAGTTTGAACTTACACACCACAGGTGATTGGATCCTTGAGCAACATTAATGGTGCTGGATCAATACTAACAGGTAATATCTGACAACCTGACAAAAAGGGGTAATGCTTGTGTTTTCAAGAAATGAAGGCGCCCTTGTTTCAATGGTGGAGGGAATCTAAATGCGGACAAGTCTGGACAGTGTGCAGAAGACAAATAGCCACTGAGGCATTGCAGCTGTCAGGTTCTTCAACACTACATGTTTTTTTTGTCTGGGTGGTTAGTTGGGTGTGTGATGGACTAGTTTGCTTAAGTGTCTCACAGCAGTTGGATTTTCGTCTCCAGCTTACTGAGTTCATGTGATGTAACAACTGTGACTGCAAATCTATTTTAGGTTGTTTTTTTTCCCTACAACAGATGAGAATATTTGTCTCATAAGAAAACAACTTGTTCCACTGTCAGTCTTGTTGGGCTTTGTCCCATGGTTCATTTATTTCATTAAGTGTTTATGATAAATCGTTAATTGGTTTGCTGCCTGACTTTTACAGTGAATTACTGTGTTAATTTCGAAGAGTGGACTAATTAGTTTTCTAAACTTTCAATTTCTTTACAGTTTGTTCCACAGAGTGAATATCAGCTGTACTGACATAGAGCATAAGGCTTCTCTGGGGAGAACTGGAGCATGCTCAGTGAAATCTAGGCCTTCAATCCCAGACGATAGCACAGTGGGGAAATGCACGAGCGTTACTTCTTTAATTACGTTTTTTTTTTTCCTCAACGCTATTGTACATCCTAATAGCACAAACAAAGTGATAATTATATTAAACAACATTATCTAAGAGGCTGTCTGCTGGCTCCGTGGTCTAAAGTGCATGCCTGCAAGTAATTTCAGTGATTAGCATAACTTCATCTAAAGTGGAGATACTAATCAGTGAAATCACCTACTATTTTTTTTTTGTTTTGTTTTTCTGATTGGGAGGAATGGCTGCATATAGCCTGGTCCCCACACACAGCTGAGTAACCCTGTCTCTGAGACATAATCGACTGATGAAAATTACCATTAGCTATGTCGGCTTGTTTGCATGTTACAACTCTGCACAGAGAATATGCTCAAATTAGGAGCACTTAAAACCAGGGATTTGATTTAATCTCTATTCTTCACTTTGAGAAAGAGACTGGGCCTTTATTATTATCATGATGGACTAAAACACTGCTTTGTTAACCGTGTCCAACATGTAACAAATAAATATATATCAGAATTTATATTAACTGAATTGGCATTTATGAGTAACGTAATAAATGACACAGAAAAGCAGATTTTAAAAAGTTATTTATCCTGTTTATTTAGACTAGTCTCATTTTACTGAGGGTTTAGAGACAATTTAGAGCAGGGATGTCAAACTTGCTTTAGAATTTGCGCCACATACAGCCCCAGTTTGAGTTCAAGTGGGGTGGACCAGTGAAACTCCCCTTTCTGTCAGTGTAAAGAAGTTTAACTAGATATTTAGTCCTCACATATCTTAATTTAAGAAAAAAATTGAACAATTTCAACAGTATGTCTCATTTTTTTTATACTAAAGAAATGCTACTGCGGTAAATGAAAGAAATTTGTCAGCCCAAGTCTTTGGGGGTAAATTATAGGGAATAAATATGTGAAATTACAGGAAAAAAAATCTGGTAACTAATTGCTGAGACTGTCCTGTAATTATAAAAAAGAAAGTTTAACTGTGGACCCAATCTAAAAAAAGAAAAAATTTCTATAGGACAAGACAGGAACTTTTCTCTCACTGAATTGTTTATTGGTTACCTAATTACAGAGCATTATCATTCCCAGCGCATAACATACCAACGATTTGCCACACCCCTAGGCGTCGCATAGTAACGCGAAAGGTACCCTTCCGCTTCCTTATGAAACGCTCTCAGTTCTCAGTTGAATCCAATAGAAAGCTGCTCGCAGCGGTAAGACACGCTTAGAGCAGAAGCTCCGGCCATCTATTCCAGCCCTAATCCTAACCTTAACCATAACCTTAACCCTATCACATAGTGTTTTCCAAAGTGATTCAGGATCTGAAAGTGAACTGATTTAACGTACATAATGCTTTATTAGGTTGATTTTCGTGTCACATGTAAAACACATGTATAGATTTATTTCAGCCTGCTCTCATGCCTATTGACGATTTGTCACGGTCATCTGTATGTTATGCGTTGGGATGAGAACGTGTTGCTAATTACTTTGGTTTAGTATGAATGACCATGGTTGAGGTCTTTATCAGTAGGCAAAGCTGTACAACCCATAAAAATAATGTTAAAAGTCTAAAATTTATGCCCGCCTTCACATTGTTCAAAGCCATTCAGTCGGCCGGAGCTAATCAGAATCAGAATACTTTATTGATCCCTAGGGGAAATTATTTTTCGTTACAGTGCTCCATTATAAACAAACATTAACAAAGACAGACAATACACTAACTAAGAATAGCACAATATATACAGGCATATATATACATAAAAGTCACTTATTAATAAATTTGCTGGGCTGATCCTGGCCCCCGCACCTTATGTTTGATACCCCTGATTTAGAGAGCTCACTGCTGCCAGACCAGTATGTCTACTGAATATCAGATTGCTACAGCACTGCTTTTAGGTTAACACTGCGCAGTATCACCAGTCAGTTAAATATTTTGTGCTCCCAATTGTTCCAGAGTGCTGCGCTTGGCAGGTTCATGGCATGGTACCCAAAAAAGCTCTGTGAAAATGGACTGTAACTAGTAATTTCAGTATGATCTATCAGACAGCCGTAGAGTTTTTCTCAGACTACATCTTGTGAAAGTAATTCTTTGAATTACAGGTTATTTTAAGGTGGAAATTATGTGACATTATTGTCAGTGGGATCAAACACGATGACATGTTAGGGTCAAGCTGTATTCACGGGTCTTGCTGCACGTTTCTTATAAGAACAACAAACTATAATCCTAAAAAACATATTGGAAATTGTGAAAACATAATGCAGAAATAGGAACAGAGTTACTAGAGCCAAATACCAGTAGGAAATCTGGCAAATAATGTGAATGTAAAAATTAGATGGTCTCTAAAAACTCTAAGAAAAGACCTTGTCGCTATCTATGCACCATGTTGTGCATGAAATTTTGTAGAAGTTCCTCATGTGACGTCATGCACGGATTGCTCCAGAGTCAGCCTGTTTGCTTGGAACCAAATTTACTTGATCCTACATTGTCACAACGATGTCACCTTGCTGTAGCGGCAGCACAAAGTCCAATGACCGACAGAAATAATACCAAAATGGCAGCTTGTCCAGGGAGTAAACGGTGAGTGTAGAATCACAGTTGGTGGTTACGTGCCTGCAAAAGTCCAATAAGAGCGTTGATGTCATTTTGGCCAGTGTTTGTCTTTTTAGGTGCCTTGCCAAATAGTGTTGGCGAACATGGTCCTCCAGGATGCCCCGTCTCTCACACAGTGCAGCAGCTCATTTGCTTTCTTCATCCAGTCTTTCATTCCGTCAGTGATGGTTTCTCTCCTTCCACCTCTGCTTCTTTCCCCCACCCTTTTCAAATTGTATCATCATATTGCATTCCTGCTCTCATTGTAATGTGTCCAAAGTATCCTCCTTGTTTCTATGTGGTCTTCTGACACAGTGATCTTTTGGTCTTGTATGTATGATACAGGGAGTGCAGAATTATTAGGCAAGTTGTATTTTTGAGGAATAATTTTATTATTGAACAACAACCATGTTCTCAATGAACCCAAAAAACTCATTAATATCAAAGCTGAATGTTTTTGGAAGTAGTTTTTAGTTTGTTTTTAGTTTTAGCTATTTTAGGGGGATATCTGTGTGTGCAGGTGACTATTACTGTGCATAACTATTAGGCAACTTAACAAAAAACAAATATATACCCATTTCAATTACTTATTTTTTACCAGTGAAACCAATATAACATCTCCACATTCACAAATATACATTTCTGACATTCAAAAACAAAACAAAAACAAATCAGCGACCAATATAGCCACCTTTCTTTGCAAGGACACTCAAAAGCCTGCCATCCATGGATTCTGTCAGTGTTTTGATCTGTTCACCATCAACATTGCGTGCAGCAGCAACCACAGCCTCCCAGACACTGTTCAGAGAGGTGTACTGTTTTCCCTCCTTGTAAATCTCACATTTGATGATGGACCACAGGTTCTCAATGGGGTTCAGATCAGGTGAACAAGGAGGCCATGTCATTAGTTTTTCTTCTTTTATACCCTTTCTTGCCAGCCACGCTGTGGAGTACTTGGACGCGTGTGATGGAGCATTGTCCTGCATGAAAATCATGTTTTTCTTGAAGGATGCAGACTTCTTCCTGTACCACTGCTTGAAGAAGCTGTCTTCCAGAAACTGGCAGTAGGACTGGGAGTTGAGCTTGACTCCATCCTCAACCCGAAAAGGCCCCACAAGCTCATCTTTGATGATACCAGCCCAAACCAGTACTCCACCTCCACCTTGCTGGCGTCTGAGTCGGACTGGAGCTCTCTGCCCTTTACCAATCCAGCCACGGGCCCATCCATCTGGCCCATCAAGACTCACTCTCATTTCATCAGTCCATAAAACCTTAGAAAAATCAGTCTTGAGATATTTCTTGGCCCAGTCTTGACGTTTCAGCTTGTGTGTCTTGTTCAGTGGTGGTCGTCTTTCAGGCTTTCTTACCTTGGCCATGTCTCTGAGTATTGCACACCTTGTGCTTTTGGGCACTCCAGTGATGTTGCAGCTCTGAAATATGGCCAAACTGGTGGCAAGTGGCATCTTGGCAGCTGCACGCTTGACTTTTCTCAGTTCATGGGCAGTTATTTTGCACCTTGGTTTTTCCACACGCTTCTTGCGACCCTTTTGACTATTTTGAATGAAACGCTTGATTGTTCGATGATCACGCTTCAGAAGCTTTGCAATTTTAAGACTGCTGCATCCCTCTGCAAGATATCTCACTATTTTTGACTTTTCTGAGCCTGTCAAGTCCTTCTTTTGACCCATTTTGCCAAAGGAAAGGAAGTTGCCTAATAATTATGCACACATGATATAGTGTGTTGATGTCATTAGACCACACCCCTTCTCATTACAGAGATGCACATCACCTAATATGCTTAATTGGTAGTAGGCTTTCGAGCCTATACAGCTTGGAGTAAGACAACATACATGAAGAGGATGATGTGGACAAAATACTCATTTGCCTAATAATTCTGCACTCCCTGTATTGTCATCCTCCTGATGAACCACATCTCTGTTTTCTTGATGGTGTCTCTGTTTTTGGTTTTTGTTTTGTTTCTTGTCGAAGCTTCACTTTCATACGTGAGGATAGGTATAATGTAGGCATCTAGGACTTTCTTTCTTGTCTTGAATGAAATTTGTCGATTGATTAAAATCTTTGTTAAGTCATAGAAAGTCTTTTTTCCTGTTGCAGTCCGCATCGTGATTTCATGGAGCGATCTTCTACCGCTGTTCAGAGTGGTACCCAGATGTCTGAACTTCATGACTTGGTATCATGTGGTCTGATGCTCTTTTGGCCAGTAGGTGGAGCTTTTTTATGTGTTGAGGAGTACCTTAGGTTTGCAGTAAAGTTGGTAGTGTACCTCAGTAAAAGGCAAACCACCTTTGTGACAACGAAAAACCAAAGCTTAGAACTTACATTAACCTGAAGTTACCTCGCTAACTCCTGATTAGTTTTTATAGCTGTTGTTTGGGGATTTTTAAAGATCAGAAAACAGAAATAAAAGATGAAGTGCAGTGTGTGGGAACTGAACATCAGTCAACCAAAGAAACCACAGTGCTCTACAACACTAATCCCATATTTGCTGAATAAGTAACATCGTAGTAAGATCAGGATTGCGGGGACTTTTTTCAAAAGCTTTTTTATAAAGGTCAGTAACACTGACTCAGTCAGTTAAAACAAATTAAGTATTCATTAAAGCTGTAAATTTTCACTCCTGCTCTTGGTGAGAAAATATAGTACACCACACCCTCTCCACACCCTCAACTCCCCCAGCATTTGTTTAAGTTTTAGAGGACATCATCAGCACATAAATAGATTTAATCCAATGGATGTGACATCTTCATCACAACACAATTTATCTTCAGTACAATGCCACAGACAGCTGTAATGGATTCGCTCATTGGAGATGAATCCATTTCTCATCAAAGAGCAATACATCCACAACACAAGGCGAGATTAGCAGACAAATAGACAACAGCTCTATCGTTAAGATTCAGAATGAACACTGTGAATGTTATGAGAATAAAGCAACAGGGAATGGGAGGGGTAATTGGTGGTGCTGGTCATGTATTAACCTGCAGATCTACTCAGCTGGTTTAAGATCTACAGAAAAAGCACTGTGCTTCATTGAAAATGTTAACTCCTCTTCGTTTCTGGTGTAGAACTAACTGCGTCACTGGGAGACTGACTTATGCATGCACGTCCATGGCATCTGTCCTTGGTTTTCTAACAGGTCTCATCCCGTGATGGTATCAGTGAATTATTGGTCTCAGGCCATGCAGAACGTAGAGTTTCCATCTTTACCGAACACCAGCTGCTTGACATTCAACTAATTTCTCCCTGCGCTCCGTTCAAAACGTCCAGGTGTTATCAGAATCACTGCTAAGGGAACATTTGGAGCATCATGATTGTAAAAAACTATGATGATTCACTTATCTTCCTTTTGTCTAATGGGATTTCTTTGCCTACGTAGCACACAGCAGCAATGGAAGTAATTTTAGCAATGCGGCCAACATTCCTGAGGATTTTGGTCTGTTGAAAGAAAAACAAAGACCTGGTTCAGATATCCTGACAATGCACTGCCAATGACATTTACTTTTCCTTTGGCGCCACTAGAGGTTGATATTTGTGGTTTTTCGTATCATTTCTCATCCCAGCTCACAGAACCTCTCATATAGCTGTAGACTCTTAGTGCAAGATTTATTAAGCAAGAGCCCGAAAAAGTGCAGATGGAAGTGGAAAGTTCTTCGGGTGATTCACTACCATCTATGATCACAGATGGAGCTAGTTTATTCAAGTGATAACCACCAAAATCTAGCAGGAATTTCTCCAATTAGCAGATTGTAAAGCAGACAGACCAACTAATAACACTTGCACAGCTTGCTACTTATAATCTGACAGACACAGCTAAGTGTTTGCTTAGGTTTTTGCTTGTGAACAGCATGAATAGAATGGTGGACAACATCCTCCATCAGGGCCATCAGGGGTGTTTCACTCCTTCTCTGGGTGAATCCTGACATCTTGAAGTTCAGGATTTATACATAGAAAAGCTGCTTCACTGCAAACAATTTAGCCATTTAAAAGGAACCGAGATATGCAGATATGGCTCTAAACATTTGAGCTACGAGCTGCTCCCAAACTGTTATTATGCACTTGTACTTATAACCACTACCACGGTGATGTCAATAGAAAATTAGGTAACACATGATTTTTTTTCTGTATCAAATAATGGTGCAATTAGCTGTAAATTGCCAACCGCAAACCTTGATATTCATGTTGTATGACTCTTCTTTCTCTTCTTTCCATGAAAGAGGAACTCGTGAACGGGAATCTACAAATACATGTGCAGCTCACTGCACGTCTTTATTAAATATCATTAGTAAATCTTACATCCTATTATTTTGTACTTTGTCAATACTACTAATCTGCAAATAAACCCAAACTTCACACTTAACAATCACACCTGTGGGTAGCTGAGTCCAGGCCTTGCATTTACCATCGCAACACCCCATTTCATTTTTACTTCATTTAATAAATTAATTGAATCATTGTTAACATGGACTAATCTGTTATAAATGCCATATGCGAGTCGTAAAACAAATACACTAAGAAGAAGAGTTGAGATTGAAAACATGCACGTACATGTGTATCAGCCACTCACAGACACTGCGAAACTAGGAGGTGTAACTGCAGTGCAGGAAGGCCACTTTGCCATCGTTATCATTGCAAACATTTGTTCAGAACACTCTGTTCAAGCTCTGAAGGGGAGAACTGTTGCAGTCAACTACATCGATGCAGGAAGAACATGCATATCTGACAATTTATCACCCATACCATTACTTTTCTCTACCTTGGAATAATGCCACTAGGTTTTACTGATTTACTGTTGCATAACTAACTACATTTGCAGTGTTTACCATGGCAACAGGCATTCGATAAACGGTATGTTTAAGAAATGGGATAAACTCCTGCCTCCTGGGATTGCATGTGCCCTTGTGCTCATAAAACCTAATAAGAATAAAGGGCTTCTGCTCTGAGTGAGGTACACGGTGCTGTGCGGTGAAATGGTGAAGTTGTACAAGTTATTGCTTGTCAGGCTGATCAGGGTAGGGATCCTGTCTGACTTGATGCTGAAGTGGTGCTTTTTCCATTTCCACTCGTCACACTGAACATCGTTCAGTAACTAGGAAACCTAAATCCACAGACAAAATGAAAAAAAGGAGCCAGAGCCTGTCTGAGAAACCTGGGTGTATAGCTCACTAAAAGGCAGAAAGCATGTACTGTGGAGAAGCTAAAACACCATATTTCTTTCTTTTTACAATCCCCGATAAAAAGAAAAGTTGATTTTAGAGGGGCCTAGTTCCTGAGAAGTAAAGATGGGCAGGGTTTTACCAATCTGCAAAACAATTGTGTCTGTCAATTTTAAACAATTTCAGAATAATGTTCGTAAAATAAAAACGTGAAGTATTTAACCATATACAGTACATAATATTATCAAAAGATTTCAGAGAATCTGGAGAAATCTCTGTGCGCAAGAGACAAGGCTTGAAATCAGTAATTGATTTCTGTGATCCTCAGGCCTTTATCAACAACAGTAATGAGTCCCTAATGGAAATTGCTATCACTTGTAACTCACGAGTAAAGCCTGCATCTCTGATGGTATAGTGATGCATTAGTGTCTGGACAGGCACCATCAATGCTGAAAGATATAAACAGGTTTTAAAGCAGGAAATGCTCCCATCCAGTACTAAACAGTATACTGCAGCTAGTCCAACAGCATGGCTTTGTAGTAGAAGAGTCCGGGTGCTGAAATGGTCGGCCGGCAATCCACTAAGCCCAGCAACTAGTCTTATCAGTTCCCAGATGGTTACAGACTGACAAAAAGAGGCGATGCTACACACTGCTAAACATGGCCCTGTCCCAACTTTTTGGAGACGTGTTTAAAATTACCTCTTTTTTTTCCTTAAAATTGTACATTTTCACAGCTCAAACATTTGATGTGATTTCTATTCTTGTTTGTGAATAACATAGGTGTTTATGAGAGTTGCAAATCATGGCATTCAGTTTCTATTTATACACACACTTGTTTTGTAATTGTCTGTGAGTTGTATCTTACACTGACAAAGTTTTTCTAGTTGGTTGAATCTGAAAATACTTAGAACTTCTTTCTTTTTAAAAAAAAAAAATAGAAAGAAATAACACAGCACACAGCTAAGATATTTGGACTTTCAACATTTGGAAAAGGTGAAATACTTTGTTTAGTGAAATAAACCCTGGTTAAAATTAAAGTCTTAAAAATAAATTAAGTTCAACTTTAACTATAAGTACTGAATAACCTGTCACTTAAAGAGAAGGTGCTGAATAATCTGTTGTAAGAGAAGAATTGAAATCATCAGAGTGTGTTTAATCACAAGCAGGAGATATCTCAGTTCAAACCCCAGTGATGAATGCAATTGAAACCAATATCTGTGTGTGGAATTAATGTTGTAATTTAAACCTTGAGTGTGGTTGTAAAGCTTTTTTTTCTCTTGGTAACAATACAAGAAAGCTGAATGCTGCAACCTTGAATGTGTGAGTGAGTGGGGGTGAAATACTACAGGCTAGAAAATGAAAAGACAAAATTGCCTTCAAGGAGAATGGCAGTGACATGATCCTTCAAGGCAGAGAGATGTGGATGGCTGTTGGCACATTTTAATCAAAATCATAGTCAAAACTAAAAATGTGGTTTGGAAGTGTTTGGCCCTACAAAACCTAAAATATTAAATATGCTATTTTCCAAGGTTCGTGAGCAGGATAGTCCAAATATAACTGCAGGGATCAAACATAGACACACCCAGAACTCCAGCAATAAACAAGATAAGGCACACACATGCTTACAGCCCCATAGCTAATATTGGTGAACCCCAGCTATCTTATTTGGATTTCTTGACTTCAGGAGGAGATATAATCAGACTTCTTGTAAACAGGATATTATGTTTATATGCAGCAAACACCAAAAACGGAATACTTGAGTTTCACGAATATTAACAGGATATTGATGTGCAGAGAAACATACTCCGTCACAGCTGATCAGAATGTTCCCTATCGCGGGGCGGCCACGGCTCTCCGCTCCCTGTTCAGTCGCGCTAACACAACTGCACCCAAAAGTCATTTTCAGAGCCAATGAGCCTGCAGAAGAAGACAGAACGAGCTCCCGATCATTGGCGGGAAACTCCCTAAACTCTTCAAAGTCTTTTAAGCAACATTTTGACTTTGCAATGCAAAAAGTCTGCTTCAAGTGAATACTAATATAAAAATATTTCAAGCTGGATTGTCAGCAGACAGGAGACGCAGCCTGAGGTCGAGGTCATCCTAATCTTTGAAATGATGCTGTCAGTAGTACCGACAGCTGCGATGCTGTAGGACGTAAACTTATCAGCATCTTTGACCAGTGGATATTTCTCATGGCATATCTGCTGCACAAAGCACATTTGTTTTCTCATCAGTTTTGATCCCCCCGCTGATACCGGCAGCAGTTTCCATCCTCCTGTATGTGGCTTAGCTTTAAGTAAATTCATCCCCCGCGCAGCGAAACACTGTATTCCTGACTCGTTTCCTTGTGTGAGGCAGAGGAGAGAGCGAGTACAAGGTGGAAGGAAATGGGATGTATAATGGCAAGAGAAAAAGGAAGAGAAGCTGGAAGGAATAGTCAGAGTGTGAGAAACGGAGGGGAGCTTTGGGAGCTGAACATTATTTAGAGTAAATGAGGTCAGGACCTTGAGATATACACTGAATCTCAAATGTAGCTCCTCACACTTGCAGCTAGCTGAGTGTTTATGCGCTTGTGTGTGTGTGTCTGTGTGTGTTGGCATCCTTCCATGTAGTCAATAGAATACCAACCAGGTCAATGTCATTTTCCCAACATTTAAAGCCATATTTCAGCAATAAGGCCTCTTTATTCAGGGTAATAGGTTAAATTAATGCCTCATACAAACACACGTGTATACCTAGTTTTCCTCTCATCCCACGTTTTATCTCTTCCCTCCATCCTTTTCTCCTCCTCTGTCATCACGGGGTAATAAGGTCACTAAAATCCCGACCTTACATCGACTGCACCTTCCTGCATCTTTGCTCCAATCGTCCACCTCCTATCGGTCTCCTAGGAAACAGACAGCCAATGGGAAAGCAGATCAGATAGCAAAAGGTGTTCTACTGGTGTGGATTGCTGTACCACTGTCTAAACATAACCCACACAGACACACACATGTTTAATGTAAGCTTCTCTCTGTAACAATCACAGCACAGAGCTGCAGCATCCTTTTTTTGATTGTTTGGCCCTCATTATTTCCAGGTATGTGAATGGCTTCAAACGGACATGACATGATGAGATGGAAGACTGTGAGGTTCACCTCTTGGTTGTACGCTCACAAAGCCCTACCCCACAGCAGTGGTGTAAGGTTTTCATTTTGATGATAATCACAAATGTAGCATTATCTGCCTTGACTTTGTGAGCTAGTCATTGCTTGTGACCGAGGCAATAGATGGCACATGTTTACCCACAGCATGACATTGTAGAGCAACAGTTGTGGCGCATTGGTTTTTTCTGTTAATAAATTGTGCATTAAAACAGTGTCTGTAGAGCTCTAAAACCATGAAAATTTGGGCTAACCTTGTGGTTGTCATTGAAAATATGTTTTTGCACACACACACACACACACACACACACACACACACAGTGCTCTATTTTGGAGCAAAATACCACAGCGCTGTTCCGCTCCACTTCCACCAACACCTGTTTTCTCTATCTGTTCCAACTATTTGTTCAATGTCTATCTCCTCACATGTTTTCCGCTTTCTCTCCGTGTTGCACAAAAGAATAATGTTCCTCTATTTTTTGTTTTTTTTTCCTTTTTTCTTTGTCTCTAGTTGGTGGGGTTTATCTACGCCTGTTACGTGGTCAAGCTTATTTCTGAAGAGGAGGATAGCTGTAAGTACACAGTCACACGCCTGCAGTCACATGGGCATATGCGAACAATACCTTGAAAGCAAAATGATGTTTTTGTTTTTTGAAACTTACATAATCCTCTATTTAAATGAGTACTTTCATCTCTTTTTAAGTGTGTGCGAGGAATAAATGATTACATATGGGAAGTTACATTGAGATCCACAAACAAAAGTTATAATTGATTCACATAAAAATATGCGACTTCTGAAATATCAATCTTATCAACATTCATTAAATACCTGCAGAATCGCATCTGCGGGATCCATATGAGTAGAGGGAGTTGCAAGTATTTACACAAGTTGCACAGCAGCTGTGACTTTATTAAATATTTCAAACTATTAATTATCTCTAACCTGGAGACAGGATTAGTGAGATTCTACCATCAGATTTAATTTTCTGCTTCAGACAGGTGAGCTGTCTCACTCAGAGTTTATAAACACCAGTCGTACCATTTGCCACAAAGCACACATCATCAGGTTTGAGCACTGAGCCACATTCCAACTCCTGAGGTATTTTTAGTTTACTGTTTGTAAAATTCATAAATCTTCACAAAACAGAAGTAAAACAAAGTCCACAATACAAAACAATAAAATACAGGCAGCACAGAGAAACACAGTGAAACAGGCAGGTATGGAAACAGAATGACATGACGAGGTTTAATTGAAAGACAGGGAAATGTCACAGGAACACACTGAAGGTTACTGAGTGGAGTGGAAACAGCTGGGGAACAAGAAACAGGTGAAACTAATCAAAGATAATGAGACAGGAAGTAGACTGACCTAGAAATGAGACACAGAAGTCAGGAGAGTATCAAAATGAAAAAAGAAAGTGATTATACGCAGAGACAAAACCCTAAGACACACTTGACACAGAAGTATATAAGGAAAAGGGCTAGAAAAATAACAAGTATACAAAATAACCTCAACCCAGAATACAAATGTAAATACATGGGAACTGAAACAAAGTACTTAAGGCTACAAATACAAAGGAGCATGACGATCAAAATAAAAAATACACAAATTATCAAAGAATTGAATGTCAACAGATACTCAAAACTCTGGGTCCACGACCAAGGACGTTGACACGATGAGAAGAAATTACAGTTTTTTTGTTCTGTCGAAAGGTTTAATCTGTTCTGAAATGTTTTGTTTGTTCGTTTGAAAAGATTTTTTTAAAAATTGCAGCCATTTAAACTGAGGATTTGATCATTTTTTCTCTGGCTGCTTTTGGCGTGTGTAGAAATCCAAAGGTTGACAAACTGGCTGTTCCTGGTTACGGTTGCTAAGCTCTGACTAAACTCTGTTTGGCAAGGTTCAGTGAATGGTTGATTTCTAATATACTGGGTAAAGTTGCTTTGAAGGGTCAGGCTTCTAAAATAAATTCAGTCTGTCGCCCTCTCACTACACTCCCCCTGTCCATCGTGTTTATTCTCTTAATAAAAAATGCAGAAGGTTTGAATGGAGCCATTGTCTCGTTGAGGGTCGTCACCACTACTTTCCCGACACAAATTCACAGTGAAACTTGTAGCCCACAGACTTAACAGCCGGGCTCATTCATTTACAGGAACATGCAGAGAAAGAGACGTGAGAGAACGTGCGGAGGATGAAGATAGCTGAGCACATTTCTGCTAGATCAAAGTTGCTTTTCATTCATACTGCAGGTCTCTCCCTCATGCTTCCCACTTTCAACCACCATCACCAAGCAACAGTCATGGAGGGAAAAATGTGTGGAGAGAAAGGGAACTAAAAGATCTTCATCAGTCAATTCAAAAAGCATTTGTCTTTATTGAGGCTTTTATCAATACATCAATTCATTAATACACCCATGCTGATTTGGAATTGGGCTCCTTTTCCAGAGGTGACACTGACTTCTATTTAGTAAGCGTTTTATGTAAGATGTGAGTCTGAAGTAGTTGTCTTAATGTGTGGTGCAGAAGATGAAAATGAGGCACATCAACATGTTAATTCAGTTTTTGTTGCTTTTAAAATGCAGTGTGCATCCTTGTGCATTAACTTGAATGAGCCCATTTACCTGAGGCCATCAGTTAAGTTATTCTGTTAAAGTAGACGCAGCCGTTTTTCCCAAAGATCAATACCGTGGCATGTCTTATTCAACAGTGAACCATGGAGGCTGTTTGTTAACGCATAAATATTGATAGGTAATAAATGCAGACTAGATCAGTGGAAATAGTTTGAAGCCTCGAGAGTAGACACATTTTTCTGCTTTCCTTCCTGCTCTGAGCAGATTGGGAGTTGAGATTGAAGGGGGCAAATTTATCCCGTCTGTTATAAAAGTGTGGGTCAGTACTGGGACAGGATGACCTCTATTTTAAGCGCGGTCACAGTGAAAAGTGAAATCATCATAGTGTAAAAGTTAAAGAACAGCTGAGAGTAATGTAATGTTACATTTATGACACTTTAAAGGAAAATAATTGAGTTTTAGGGGTTGTTTTTGAGAGGAGGGTTTTTTTAACACTGCATTTTAATGAGCTCAGTGATGACAGTAAACCTAAAATGCCACTTTGCCTTCGCCTCCATGTCTAAATAATTGATGTGCAACATTTAGTATTTGCCCTTTTGTTAACTGCATTTTGGCCGTTGGCTTTCGATACTGCACATTCCTCCTGATGCTGCACCCCAAGAGAGAGTTTGACAGAGCTAAGCAGCAGACGTTGATGAGAGGAATGTGTTGCGATCACTGTGCTTAGTGGTGTGAAATGTTGCCAAAAACAAACATTCTTACTTTTAAGGTAACAAATCCAGTCCCTGGAAAAAGTTTAAATAACATTTACTCATCCATGAGCCACGTAGTCCTGTATGAGCACATGTTTCTGTCAAAGTGCAGCAGTTTTATTTTTTCACATTTTAGTGCCTGTTCTTACTTTTCATTGGTTTGAGTTGATAGGGCTCAGCTAAAAGATGTCAGAGTTCACAGTATTTTCATGCACTAACAGAGACATTAGAAGAGCGAGAGAGAGATGTCACCGAGAGACTCTTGAATAGAAATCTGAGAAAATTCTGTAGTGGCAAGGATGGTAATTATCCCACCCTTACCTCAAAAGAGCAACAGTCAAATCAGGAAACCTGGGAGCCAGTTGTGTTGTTGTCATAAATGTTCACAGTAGTTTCTGCTATGTTTTGGCAGGCTTATGTACTCTGTCTACATGGCATTAGCCAATAATGGTTGGAGGCAAGCCTCCTAACAGCCTACTGCCTCCTAACAGCCTACAACATCTACAAAATGGCAGTAATTTATAGGATGGTGGAAAGTTTAAGACAAAACGCTGTTTGAGATACAAAAACAAAGATTGCTTTCACTTTAATTGATGTCTCTTTTGAGGTTTCACAGGCCAAGCACTGCTTGCCTTGCTTGCCCTTGCAGAACGGCAATGATCTATACATTGTAGACATGCAGGATCTCTTCCCATTTATCTAAACAGGATGTTCAGAATAACTGTCTAGAGGTAATAGCAAGAAGGCTGATAAGTGGGAGGACTTTTTTGGACAATTATTTGATGTTAACAAGACAAAGTCCCTAAATAGATAAACATGAGACATAAAAACTGCATGGATAGAATCAAAAGACAAACCTATTAAAAGTTCTTACAAAGTTTGGTGTCTTTGCCCCAAAATACGTTTTTTCTGAGCTTCCCCTGCTGATTACACATGTACTACCCGAACATCATTATAATTTCATTTACAGTTGAGAGCCTCTCACCACATCAGTGCTCAGGAATGAAGACCATTCTAAATAATGTCACAGTAACCTAAGACAGATATATGTCTATAACTTTACTATGGTAAGGAATAATATCTTCTACCAAACTGTTGAAACTGTCATGAACCATTATAAATGATTCTGAGCTGCATGGTGATGGCAATTGCATCATTGAATTTTTTTTATATTATCTAGCTGTTGATTGGCCTTTTGGTAGCAAAGACAGGAAATCTGTGGGTAACAGAATAGTCCGATATATATTTCTAGACAGGATTCATTGAGTGCCATATTTCCTCTCCTATAATGGCTCTGTTGGCATTAACAGCATAATGAAAAAAACTCATCAATCAACACATGATGAGTGTAGTGGGGCCCTTTTCATTACTTATTTATTCATGAACATTTCACAGTAGATAGAAAAGCTATAATTTGAAACCATGTTGTGAGGGGCTTTAACAAATCTGGGCAAATTTCACCTCCACATATTAACAGCTGACCCATACATTCATCCATTTTCTAAATCAATTATGATATTAAAGGTGATGGGAGCTGGAGCCTATTATAGTGTACACTGGGAAGGAGGCACAAGGTAGACTCTGGTCAGGTTGCTAGTCTATGAAATTGTTAATGCATGTTGACAAACACATTCGCACTCACATTCACACCAACAGGCAATTTAGAGCTTTCAGTCTATCGAAATTGCATGTCTTTGGACTGTGGGAGGAAACCAGGGCACAGAGGAAATTCCTGCAGACATTAGGAAAACCTTCAAACTGCACACAGATGAGAGATAATAAACTGCATGGAAGATTTTAATACTTCTCAAGGGGAAAAATGCTATCAGAAAGAATCAGGATTCAAATTAAAGTCTCAGGCCTCTGTTAAAGTAGGGATAGGCAACATGTTTTGACAACCATAAAAACCTTTCAGGATATTGTAATTCAAGCTCTGATTGACTAAAAAAAAAGACACACAAGTCCTTGGGGGTACATCGTGGTGAAACAATAATTATATGACTTTTAACTGGAAAAGCTGGGTTTGAACTCAAGATAAAGCATGGATAAATCCATCAGATTTAATATATAAAAAACAATGATAGTGATGCTAAGCAGTGAGTCCCAAAGTTTGGCTGTGGAAAGTGGTACACAATGATGCATCCTGGGTGAATAAACAATCAGGAGCTTGGTGGAAATGCGCCTTGGGTGAAGAAGTGAATACTCACTAAGGACCAATAAAGATTTGAGTTGCTGAGAAAGCTCATTACCTTGATAATTATTCTGTGCATGCCTGAGCATATGTGTGTGTGTGTGTGCGCGCGCGCGCATGTGTATTAATCAAGATAGTAAGTGTTATCTGTCTCAGAGCTACTCAAATGTGTCAGACAGATTTTTATCAAACGCATTCGTACACACAAACGACGCAGTTATGAATGAACACTTTAACATAGCAATAGTAACTTCTTATTTTAACAGTCATCATAGAAATGTTTGACCAGTAATAAATGTAAAGACATGTAAAGTTTTGCAACATTTCTTTTACAATTCTTGAGAGAGTTGCTGATGTGCTTACACTCTTACTGGACACTCTTGAGCCTTATGAATAACAAATCTGAATTTTTAAATTGGGAAGCTACAGCTTGACAGGCAGCATGCTGACAAGCTCAGCGGCTCCATTTTCTCTTGTGTTCAAAGGGTCGAGCATGGCAGAAACTCTGCTGAGGCTATTTGACTGCAGCATGAATCAGCAGGAAACCCTTACGGTTTACACCAGGCCATTCCTCCACAAAAGGATCCACACAAAGAAGGAAAGCTTCATGCACCAACAGAGGCTCTGCATTGTCTTTCTGAACAGTCACAATCAGCTGAATGACCACCAGAAAGTGTTCCATCTGCTTTTCTGTTGCGTGTTAGGCTGACATTCAAATTTCACATGCAAGCAATGTGAAAAAATCAAGGACAACTTTTCTTACAATTAATTTTGCAAGATTAAGATTTTAAGTGAAATAAACAATCAAGAAAAGTATGTCATGCCAAATTCCTATAATACTAAATAGCTTTTAATAGTAATTAAATAGTATTCCTCTCTGCTCTCTTGTCTTTCTCCTCACGTCCAGCGGGTCACAAGGAAAATAAAGATGTAAAACTAAATACCAACAAAGTTTTGGAGGGTTACTGAAGTTAGTTTAGCTGACCAAAAATTATTGGCTAGCTACAGAGCTAGGAAATATTAAAACCACTGAGCCCCATCCAATACTTTGTTTCCACCACTGAAAAAAAAGTCACAATTTCAAGTTACTGTTAGATTATCTTGAAATTTTGAGTTACAGGCTTCCATACAATACAGGTGCGAATTGATACAGAAATTATATTTATTATTTCAGAACTAAACCAGTGATTACCTATTGAGGCTAAAACTAGCTGTGAGTTAGCATAGCAATATCTTTAAAACAGGAGAAATATTTCTCAAACAAAATCATCTACAGTTTAGTGAGTTCAATTTTAGTAACACATTATCTCTTTTTTATTTGATTTAAAAAAATATATAATATTTTTAGTGATTAAAGGATGGCTAACTGTACATAATCAAAGAATCTAAGTTGCTAAAAAAACACAAACTGCCCTTTTTACATTTTTTAATATGGATTAACTAAACGAGATAACATGTTGATTATCTATCTGATAATTGCAGAGCTAAGCTTATTGGGTTGCATCAATCTTCTCATCTAATGCACGATGCAATACGTACATGCAATGTATGTATGTTATCATCTTAGTAACAGACATATAAAAGCTATCTGCCATAATGAGGGCTTGTTTTGGGAATAAAAACGCCTGACTATATGTGGTACTTGCTGTAAGATGTTATTTAGACTTGTTTTCTGCAGGTTTGAGGTAAATTCACAGCTACGTTTGGTCTATGCAGTGACAGCCAAAACTCTGCATTGTACTTGAAGTTATGAAATCTCACAGAATAAATAGGAATGTATGCTGCTGATCAAGGCAGGGAAGTATCCTTTTATGAGCTCTGCAACATCAAAGTAAAAGAAATATCATGGCTCCCTCTCTTCAAAAGTCCAGGCTTTCTGCCTCTGTGTGAGGAAAGCAACCACCTGCTGGCAGCTCCTCAGCTCAGGAATCTGTGGAGCTATCCTAGATAATTTAGGAGTTAAGCGTATTCTCAAGGCATAAATATATATTGCTGCATAAGTCTTAGTCTTGCACCTAAAAATAGATAGGAAATTTGCATTGCAGAATTTTCACTTGAAGCAGTTTCATGCCCACAATCCTGATTAGCAGGAATAGAAGCAACAGAGATGGTGGTTCTGGTTCAAAATGTACTGCTCAGACCTCTGTAGGTGGAGTAGGTTTAAAGGCATGAATCATCTGTTGTGGGATGTTCCCACTTGATAACCACGATGACATACGCTTTCTCTAATTGCTGTTGTTTCATTGTTCAGTTGATTTTATAGGAGGATTCGACTCGTATGGCTACCAGGGACCTCAGAAGACCTCCCATCTTCAACTACAACCCATGTACATGTAAGTATGAGGACACTCTGTCTCTTTTGCAGATACCTGGCTAAAATGCTTTGAGGATAGTTTTATCATATGTTGTACCAACAACATCAGTGCCATGGTCATTCCTCACGTTTTTAAACCCCGATAAGCTCTCACCCTCTAAAATTCAACCCCAACAGTCTGTTTAGGGACTCATTTTCATCTGGGTTTGATATCATGCATTCTGCAGAGGTGGATATAGGCCCGTTCTTGCTCTATCAGCATAAGGGCTTACCATTCACCAGCTCAAGGTCTCATCAGTTATCACCGTTGTGGTGCTTTTATCACTCCCCTCACAAATAAAGGTGAGCCATGTAATGAAAACCACTACACCCTTGATTATTTTTGTGGAAGCTGTTTTTGATAATTAGCTCTTAACCATCTTTTCCACTCTGACTGGAACGAGCACCTACCAGAGTATTATTTTTGTCTCATGAAGTGGCCTTTGTTGTTGTTGCAAGGTTTTTCTTTTGCGTATTTGCAGGATAGATCCTAGTTTATATGGTAATTTCCCTAGACTCAAACTGTGGATTGCAGTTTCATCAAAATCCTCGGCTGTTCTTAGGCGGCAAAGCCAATAGGAGATCATGAGACGAGTCCAGGCTCAGACAACCGTGCATCAATCTCACTGTCTCGGTTTGTTGTGGGGAAGGCGCCGAGCGAATGCAAGAAAGAGGTCCACCAGTGTAACAAACAGCAAGGAAAAGTAATGGTGATTCCACTGATGTGCAGCGGGCAGGTTATCAATAACAGTTTTTATTAGAAAAGAGCCGGAGCAAATTAGAGAGAGAGAGATACAGATGGGCAGCGAGAGGGGGGGGAGAGAGAGAGGGGTCAAGATGGGTGAGAGGCTAGTAGATGAAGAGAAAGAAAAAGAGAGAGGAGTGGCTAAACAGAGAAACACAGAGTGATGGATGAAACATAGGACTAAACAAAGAAGAAAGGCAATAAAGGACCATTCTGTAGTTTTATATCTCCCCTGTGGAACCCATAACACAGGTCATAAATCATCAACACCCCCCTCCACACACACACACACACACACACACACACACACACCCAAGATAATTGCTGGAAACACAAACACACATAAACATACACACAAGAGCTGAAGCATGAGTACACACAGACGCATACGCACAAACATCCAGACACTAGTTGTGCTCGTACACATATGGACACACAAACGTACTTTACAGTATATGCACACATACTGACACAAACATCATCAATATGCTATCATTGTTCTCCAGCTGTTGTCCCTTCAGTTTGGTGTTTATTGGCTCTGGCCAGAGGGACCAATAAAAAAGCATCAGCTGTACCATCCTAAAGGAAAAACACACACACACACCTACACACACACGCACAACAGTCACCCCTCCAGCCTTCTGTAGAAATGTCTTTCTTTTTACAAAGAAAAAAAATGACTTTGTTTGTTTTATGATAGAAAAAAATATACAGAGCTGAAACTCTTGGAGTGAATTTATTATAGGTTTTATTTATTCCTCAACTTTTTTTGTCTCACGCTAATTAGGGGGGGAAATTGATAAGAATTTAGCAATTCCGATTCCGTTATCAATAACACTTATCTATTTGATTCCTTATAGATTCTCTTATCGATTTTCAGTGGGTTCTCATTGGCTGTGCCATTGCTAAGCAGCATATCAAAGACATTACATTCGTGCAAATTGATTGAAGTGCTATGTGGTCAAATGTTTGTGCATGCTGGAGGTATTGCAGTACGATACTTAATAACTTCTAGAAGAAAATAATTTGTTACATTGCTTTTATTTCACTCTGTAAAATGACCTGAAACACATTGTATCAAAGTCTCTTTAGGCTACAGCCCCATACATCAACACAAACCCCTATCCTAATGAGAACACACATACGATCTTTCTATTAGTATTTGGGCATGAACAGAAACTGACAGCACAAAGCAAAAATGAAAACCAGCACAAAGATATTTTGATAGGTCTGACTGTTCATCATGTTGAAGTTCAGGGTCTGGCAGCTGAGCTGGGGTTAGTATTCACTTGTTAGCTTTAACATCATTCTGGGTTCTTGGCTAGCTTAATGTTAGTATGGTCTCTGCACAGGTGCTTGCAAAGAGGCAAAGTTGCCTTAGCAGTGTAATGAGTCTTCTTTCTGTTCTCGATGCAGTTTGCACTTTGCCATCATGCTCTCATCCGTTTGTGTAATAGAAATAAAAGTAGTGTCCATATCACGCTGCAGACTTTGTGACTAATTTCCTCCTCAAGCACACGAACTGAAATCAGCTGATTGTAGCACGAGCACAAGTGAAACCAATAAGCTGAATCGAGGCAAGCAGCCTAACAATTGGGAACCAGTTCTTTACAAGAACCGGTTCTTGATTCCCATTTCTAACGCAGTTGACCTCGATTGCATTGTGGCATAGTTTTGAAGGCTGTATCACCAAGAATCATATGATTTCAAAGTGCTTTATTTTGGCAGCGTTCACTTGTAATATTTAAAACATGTTGTGTTAGACAGAGGGGATTCAAGTTTTATGTGGTTGCTGGTAGGTAGCATAAGACCAGCAGTGGCTGCAGTGAGTACAGTGCACTGTATTGCCAAAAGTATTTGGGTTGAGGTCAGGACTCTGTGCAGGCCAGTCAAGTTCTTCCACACCAAACTCAAGCTCATCCATATCTTTATGGACCTTGCTTTGCACGAACAGGAAGGGGTCGTCTCCAAACTGCTCCCACAAAGTTGGGAGAATGAAATTGTCCAAAAGTCTTGGGAGGCTGAAGCATTAAGAGTTTCTTTCACAGGACCTAAGGGGCCGAACCTGACTCATGAACAACAAACACCATTATCACCGCTCCATCAAATTTTACACTTGGCACAATGCAATCAGACAAGCACTGTTGTCCTGGCAACTGCCAAACCCAGACTCATCATGGGATTGCCAGACAGAGAAGCGTCGACACTCCAGAGAACACATCTCTAATGCTCTAGAGTCCAGTGCCGGCATACTTTACACCACTACATCAAACACTTTGTAATATTTGTTATCCTTAGAATGAGAAATTACAAGTCTTGAGCCATCCATCGTTTCTTTATGTTTTGCTAGAAAAATAGGGAAAAGTTGGAGTGATTTACTGAAATGTGTGCAAACATGGGTTTGTACAGTTCTAGCAAGCTTGGTTTAACCTTATTTTTAAACATAGCCTGATTTCTCTCAGGCAAGCCTTGTTGTATTTTTTTTTAAATTAGTCTTCAAGAATAATTCTTGAAGGTGTTGGTTCGCCATCATATACCATCACTGCACAGCGAGAAGGTCCTGAGTTTGAATTCTTCAGCTGTCTAGGGCTGTTCTGTGTGGAGCTTGCATGTTCCTCACAAGTCTGTCCTAGTATGCCAGCTTCCTCTCATAGCCCAAAGACATGCAGAGGATTAGATTAATTGGTTATTCTAAATTGACAGGGTACACATGTCAGTGTGAATGGTTGTCTGTCTCTCTGTGTTAGCCCTGCAATAGACTGGTGACCTGTAAAGGTTGTAAGCTGTAACCTCTCGCCCTAAAAGTGGAAGAAGATGGATGGATGGGTGGATGGATTGAAAACACTGCACAATATGCTAAAATATGCCAAGTTTTCAGCTAAACACTAGAAACTAAAGAAATGGGAACAAATAATGTGTTTTGGTAACAAAGTCCCTCAAGACTGTGGGGTGGCTATAGCTCAGGAGGTAGAGCAGGTCAGGTGCTGATTGGAAGGTTGGTGGTTTGATCCCTGGCTCCCCCAGTTTGCATGCTAAATATCCTTGGACAAGATACTAACCTCCGATGCGTCCATCGGAGTATGAATGCGTATGAATGATAGTTAGACAGCACTCACCGTGTAGATAATTGTGTATGGAGTGAATGCGGCGTGTTGTATAGAGCGCTTTGAGTACTCCAGGAGAGTAGAAAAACACTATATAAGAACCAGCCCATTTACCAAGATGCAATTTAAAATGGTCTCTTAGCTAAGTTGTCTGTTATGTGTAGATACACCACTGGTTTATCACTTGAGTGAGGGGAGGGTTTTTTTTGTACTTGAATGTTTCACGGGTCAGTGTTAAAGGGCCTAACAGAAGAAAAACACTTCTCTGAAAATGGTCAGGTAAAAGAAATGGGCTGATACGAAGTAGATAAAAAGCAGCCACTGCCCAAAGAAAAACTTTTTTCAGAAAAGTGTGGAGAGCCGTTGCTCAAGAGCACTCTAAAAAAAAGACAAGAATGGATGGTTCAAGACTTTTGCACAGTACTGTAGGTTACACGGCTACCAAATCCTAGTCTTACTCCTACAGTTAGACATCACTGCATTAAAGATGATGTAATGTGATTGCAGTAATGTCAGATGATTGTTTTGGCAACAAAAAGGGGGTGTGGGGTATCACAGAGCCAGCGTACCCTTGAGAGTGTCAGGCTCTCTCTCGAGTGTTATCTTTCCCAAAACACATGGGACAAGTGCTTCTGATGTTCTCATCCAGCAACATTATCATGAGTAAATGACTAAGTCAGGGAGCGTACTGAACACAATGTACTGCTTAGCATTTCAGCATAAACCTCTTAACCTTCAGTGTTCTCATTTTTACTGAAGATTTCTCAGAGCACATGACCGTGTCACATGCACTTTATGTTGTCATGCCTGCACCTTATCGCACCTTAAAAATAACTACTTACCAGTTAGAACAGAAATAAAATTATTGGCTCTGTTTTGGGTTTTCATCTTCTTCTTCTCCTTTTTTCCCCCACAGGTCAAAATAAACCCAGAAGCTACTCCAAGAGTGCTGCCTTACCAACGATTCCTGCTTAAAATCCTGTTTTTATTACTCCCAACTGTCTTTTAATAAACAACAGAGACACAGGCAAGTAGACAGGGAACAGATGACTTTCTGCGATTCAGCTCACAAATCTCCCCCAAACACTTGGTCAGATGGCTTCCCACTAGCCTGTCTCTCTGTCTGTCTGCCGGTTTCAGTGGAGTTCCTGATGAAACATTGGCCTCATGTGGCTCAGTACCGTAACTGCAGGACATTTTTGATTCCTTCCTCAGACCTGGTCAGTAGCCAGTGACTTGCTTCTCCCTTGTGCTGCTGGGCGTCTGCTTTTCGAGGGAAACCGAAGGGATGCAAAGAGGCCACGACTCGCCGGTCACGTGTTCCCACAAGCTTCCAATGAGAACTCGTTCAATTTTCCGCTGTCAAAAAAAACAAAAAACCCATGTTTCAGGAGCGCTGGTTAAGTGTGTTGGTATCTAACAGCTCTTGCGCCTCACCAAAGAGTTCAAAAACCATCCCTGTGCACACGACAGAGCCTGTTTAACCGTCTCTGGAACTTTTTGCTCTTTGTGCCTGACTGATTAACACTCGGAAAAGTCCAGCGAAGAATCTCTGAACATGACTACCGATTAAGGAATGTTAAACACCTTTTTATTTTATTTTATTTTATTTGTTTATTTGTTTTTTGGTGAATTTCAGGATCTGGTTTTCTAACGGTGATGGCCAAGACGGCAGGAGTACACGTTTTACTTTGGCAAAAAAATGTTGAATGTTATCCAACAGCGTTGATTTTACACACCGTCCTCTCATCTGTGCATGCGTACAGGAAGCAGACGCATTCACAGACAGGCGTTAAGTAATGTACATGTGAACGCATGCATGCACACAAACACACACACACAAGCTTATAACAAATCTTAGCACTTCACTTTTTTTTACTGCTAATGTGAATCTTAATGTTTACAATTGAAAGACTGAACACTTGACTGACTGACGCAGCAGGTAGAGATGACCCACACTTCTTAGCTGCAGCATCCCAAAGGTCGGGGTGTTTTCAGCCATACAAGGAAAAAAAAAAACAGCTGTGTCTCTTGCTGTATAAATATTTCGTCTTCCACCCAAGACACATACAGAGAGGGTAACAAAGACAGAAATTGTCACAGGAAAGCAACAGGTTCCCATCCGTCTCAGTCCTTGTGTAGACTACCCCATATCTGTCACGAACAAGCGATTCTCTTTTTCTTAATTAGACTCTTTTTTTTTTTAAAGAAAGAATGGCAAATCACCCTTTTTTGCAATATCCAGCTCTTTTTAATAAGAATTCAAAAGCAGCCAAAATCTTCTACAGGCAACACTTTATAGAAATGACAATCACAGTCAGAGCAGCCTGTCGTGTCGTGATTTGGCATTTTTCTGTCAGTTCAGGGAGCTGGATGTTAGAGAAGGAAACCTTCCCGAAAGATGGTGGTGACCATCACTGGAGAACAGGGAAGCCTTTAAATGATATTCTTTGACACATTATTTGATGTTTCGCCTTTGTGGTGAATGATAAAAGATTGAAAGAAACAAATGGGAAAAGCAAGGTTTGCCGTATCCTTGCACACCCTCGCCAGCAGCCTAATGAGGACAATAAAACCAGAGAAAGACATTTAGCAGTTCTCCTCTTTCACTTCATTACTCCACTTTTAATGCTGAAAGTGCCAACTGTACCATCATATAGACCTCTGTAGACCTTGGTTTCAGAGAGCCGCAGACTGGGACCAATAATAGTAGGTCTCAAGTTTACTTTGCAGGGTTTCCATGAAAGAAAACTGATAAAAGATATCACAAATTAAAATTATATTGGCATTCCAGATAGCCAGCAAGTTTTTTTGTCTCATGTTTTATTTTTATTCAACTGATTCCTTCTGGAAATGTGACTGATGTTGCATTTGTATTGTAATCACTGGACCAAATGTTTTGAGGCCTTCTTCTTTTACTGAGAAACTGTCTTTTTTTCTGGTGGGAAAAACACTGGCTTCTCACAAAATAAGGATGGACAAGGTCAGACTGTTTTCCTCAACAAAATTCGTCTCAAAATCCACCTTCCGCACCCCCTCGGCCAGTATCTTCAGCAGTATATCCGTTTTGTAATGAAACTCCAGAGGTTCCGAATCGCTGCCCTGTGGGGCTCCGCCGACGGTCGCTCCGGAGGACAGAAACAGCATTTTGTGTGTTTGCATGAGGTGTTTCCCAAACTGTTGCATATTTAATCTCATGCTGCGTGTGACTAACTAGCTACTTAAAAATGGGAACTGTTTGGTTGTCGAATGCTCCTCAAAAGCTCCTCCAAGAGTCCTAAATGTGAACTTTGTGGGTTTTTTTCTATAAATAACACAGTCTGAAATGTCTGCTGAGTAAAGGGAGAAAAATAGCTACTACGATGTAAAACTATGAAATGTAACTTTGACCTTCTAGACGTTTTTTATTCACATGTGGCTGTGTTTACTGTTTTTTCTAGTTGACTAATACTGTATGATGTTGTGTATAAGTGGGACTACTATGTTTTACTTCTTCTAACTGTATAGTATATTTGAAATCAGAGAGCGAAAGAGAGGACAAGGCGTGAGAGAGTATTAGTTGCACTATAGGCTGTAATTGTTTAATTAACTGGTCTGTTAGACCTCAAAATTCACTTTCACTTCAACACATAATTAAATTAACTAATATTCATTTATATTTGAACTGTCGATCAAACACGTGCACATGTAGCTTTCTGACAGATTGGTTTGTTTTGCACAGTTCAAATCGGGAAACTGTGAAAATGTTCCATTATTGTGAAGCTTAATTGAAAGAGATGGTCAGTCGCAGCATTATGAAATGACTTTATTTGAACTGAAAGTGGATTTTATTTGTTAATAAATTTGTCTTTGACCACGCTGTGTAATCAGTAATCTAGAAAGTCCTAATTTGGTACATTTAACAAGCGAGAAAGGATTTCAGAAATATAATGTGACCCAAGTATGTGTGTGTGCGCGTCTGTGTGTGTGTGAGACCACATGTGGGACTGTGTACTGCAGTGCATTGTTTTCTATGTCATGGTGAACTATGCAGACTTGAACCCAGAACCTAACAAAAAGACAATAAAAAAAACGCACGCTCTGCTCTAAAGCGCGGCGCCAATTTAAGCTGAAGGAAGAGCTCGATAAAGGTGAAAAAAACAGCAATAACAACAGTAATAATACATTTTTAAAGTAATAAGGAAGACAACAGCTTCACTGTTTGTTATTTATCTTGAGAGCTGTTTGAGCCCATTTAGACTTTGGAACAGTCAATAGAGCTTTTGTGTGATAAAAGAAAAAAAGAATTTGTAGGAGAAGAACTGAGCCAAGCCATTATTGTGTTGATCAGTGTAAATAAACATTCAATCAAGCCAGTGTAAAACTCTTGACACTGCAATAAAAAAGCTACAAGATACTCTGTGTGGTATGAGATACCAGATAGCTGAGTTCTCTTAGATAATTGATTTAGGTGGAAATCTGTGCTTTAATTTAATACAGCATAAATTCTGGAGGGAAATTGGTTTGTTGGAACAGATAATCTTGTGTTAGACGAGCGTTTAGAGAATGCAATAAGACATGATCGTCATATATTTAGCGACTATTTTCACAGTACATCTTTACGTAAATGTGCACTTACTGAAAGTGAGACGTCCAGTCTTTTCTCTGTGGCTCTGGGTTGATTTGTTGAAGTTCACCACTGACTAGAATGTACCATGTATGTACGTTAGCGCCTTCTCTTTATATGATGGGTGTCCCACAGGTGACTGACTGTACATAAACTAGACAGCTGGGATTAAAGTAGAGTGTGGAGAAGGAACGTCTGTACTGTGTCCTCTATTCTTTGATTTCTTTTAGACATTAGCAGGAGCTCAGATTATTAATTGCAGCTATATTATGCATGTAAATGATGGAGTATTTACAGACTGGGCTATTTCTGTGGACTTCAGGGTTTCCTTTCAAGTATACGCTCACACTTTGCTGGTACTCGGTTGGACCCAATTTAGCCTTTTGCACTGCCTTAGTTTGCTGTAGCACAGCTTCAACAAGGTGCTAGAAAGTTTTGCTCCATATTGACATGCAAGCGTCACACAGTTGCTGCAGATTTATCAGCTGCGCATTCATGATGTCAACCTCCCCTTCCATTTTCCTAAGACCTTTGGCATCAAGAAGACATTTTCACCCAGAGAACTTTTGCTTACTTGATAGTTTATCTTTTTCCGACCATTATCTGTAAACCCTAGCGATGCTTATTTAGGAAAACTGCAGCTGATCAGCAGTTTCTGAAATATTCAGTCCACCCTGTCATCAACAACTACGCCTGTTTAACTCCCACATGCAGTCAAAGCTGGGAAGCTGTTGTTCCTGTTCCAAAAAACTACAACAGTCATTTCAACACCAAATCAATGTTAAAGGAAGAAATGACACATCTATCCACTTATATGGAAAAACATTCCTGGAGTGAGCAAGGGCAGTTAATTGTAACGCTGAAGAAATGCTGAAGAATGCAAGTAGTTGAACTATTTTATACCCTGCACACTAGTTACTTTTTGACCTGTTTTGTGTAAAACAGCACACTCCTGATTGGGTTTGAGGCCTTATGTAATAAGCGTGCACTTGTAAAGATTTTTTTTCCTCTCTGAACATTGTTGGCATTCTCCATTAAAACCAATTGGGCACAACCAGAACAAGAAAACTAATTAGTGTGTGGCCCCAGCCCTGTGGCATTAATGAGAAGTTGTAACAAAGCTAACAACCCATTTTACAGGTACCCTACTTAGATTTATTTGAAGGTTCTACTGCATTAAAAATGTGTCCATTCAAACTGCTTTTATTCTTCACTTTTCCTGATGAAATGAAGCCAGAGCTGGGTTTTTATGAAGAGGAGAACTGTGAGTGTGATGCAACGAAGAGTAAGTGGTCTACAACAACTGCTATTGCTCGATTCTTTCTTCTCTGAGTTGTTATAATGATTTGCACAGCGGTACAAAGTGATGTATTCAGTTTCTCCTCGTAAACGAAGCTGACAAAGATTCAGTATCTTGCTCAAGGACATCGCCACAGCAGATACACAGCAATCTGAAGGTTTTTGTTCTCCTTCAATACAATTTCCCAGAAATGAATTGCCCAAAGACCTCTTAGACTCTGGGGGGGGGGGATACAGTAAGAAAATACAGACATTTTCTGTATTTTTTTGTATTACAAAAACACATTTTTATAAATAAAAACACAAACCTTGGTTAGAAGGACTGTTAATATTTTTACATTACCAGAATGATGATTATATGCTTCAATGATTTGGATTGTTCAGTAGAAAAACACAGACTAATGGCTTTTCACATTTATGAAAACTGATGAAAAGCTGAAATGTGGCAGGAAAAAAATTTAATTACGGTCCAATTCTCTGTCATGCTGGGACAAAATGGAAAATTGTTCAGACAATAAACGCTCATGATTTTTAATGTTTTAATAATATATTTGCTAAATGTGATCATAGTTCAGATTTTTTTACAAGCAAAACTTATTAAACTGAACATTTTCTTTAGATTTGCAAACAATAGTTATAAAAGAAGGCTGTAATTTTATATTAATTTAATGCTGAAATGTCAAAGAAATGTAAGTGTTATTTGATGGATTTTTTTTTCATTTAATTATTTTAACTGTGCATTATAAGATCCAGCTGCAGAGCTGCAGTCGTTACAAGGACAGGTTGAAGAACCTACGAGGGCAGGGATGCCACACTTGTTTTACACTGTGGGCCGCATAAGAGGGCCACTTTAATCTTAAGTGAAACTCAATGATAAATGTGTTAAATTACAGAAAAGGTTATGGCAGTTCATTGCACATGTTGTTCTGTAATGATAAAATATAAAGTTTCTGTTAAACTGTAGACTCGCTGTAGTAATGGAAACACAGGAACTTTACTGTCTTGTAATTGTTTATCTGTTAAGTACTTTGGTGTAGTATGAATGTCAATGAGAGTCTTTATCAGGAAAAGCTGTAAAACCTATGAAATACAGTTAAAAGTTCAAAATCTGTGAGCTCCTTCACATTTGCTAAAACTGTACAGTAGGCTGGACTGAGAGAAAAACTGATTTTTTCTGTCTTTTTTTTTTTTTTTTTTTACAGTGAATCTACAGTAAAAATCATTTATTTCAACTAGTGAAAAAAAAAACAGGAACTTTCTGTCATTTAAATGTTTATCTATTACTTACTTTTTACTTCGTGTACTATGGATGTTAATGGAGGAGGTCTTTATCAGTGGAAAACACAGTAAAACCTATAAAAATGCAATTAAAATACTTAAATGTATGGCCTCTTTCTTTGGAGTCTTTAGAGGGCCGATTCTGGCCCCTGGGCGTTATGTTTGACACCCATATACAAAGGCCTAGGACAAAAAAAACCAAAAGAACCAGTGGGCCAGCCCTTCTGGCTCCTCTTCCTCACACTTAGCACCGGGAGCACTGTTTTTATTTGGTGCCATAGATTAAAGGGGAGTTAGGCTCTCTCCGATCTCCACCACTAGGCTTTCCATCGGCCTATCGCTGCTCTCCTGCACGCTTACGACGACACCCGGAAGCAGCCAGCTGCCTGCTTTGTTTTGTTTTGGTAGTGGGAGTTAGGTGAGAGGCAGACAGACGAGCAGGCGGCGGTACGGCACGGGAGAGAGCCGCTCTCTAAATGGGGAGAGCTAAATCGGGAATGGAAAATGACGGCCCGATAGCTGACGCCTGTAAAATGCCGAGTTTCATCAGCGGCATCGAGGAGGGGAGGGTGAAATTGTCCCGCAACCTGCCGACACAAACTTCCTTCACGGACGGTAAAGTTGAGCGGACGCTCGGAGATTTGAGCCGACGTGTCACCAGGTCAAACTCCCGGCTATCGCTGGACGAAAGCGACAGGGACCCGGGGGGGAAGGATGCGGAGGGCAACAACAACAACAACTGCAACGGCGGAGGGAGAGCGAGGAGGAGGGCGAGCGCTGTCGACATCCTGAGGAAGAATTTCGGGGATTCAAAATCTCCCTCTTTCCGTCTAAACGGAGGCAGTCGGATGCAGTGCGGAGCCGAGCTTGAAAACCACGAAGGAAGCGTTAACGACACTCAAGATTATGGACCTGATTATAGCGGGTCTACAAAGTCGGACGTAGAAACGGGCGAAGCCGAGGTGGAAAACGAACCAACCTCGAGCGAGTTACCGAGTTTGGGTGTTCGGGCAGTTGAATTGTTAACCGTTACAGGTCAGCGCCATCATACGTGTGACAACAGCGGCAGCACGGCCACTCCGGAGGGGTCTGTCAGCGCCAAAAAGCACGTCTACTGCACCGTTTACTGCATCGCCAACGACAGCCATGGAAAAGACGCCGAAATCACGGACTGCTCCGATGACACCGTCGCACCGGACGCGTCAGAACGGGACTTGGAGACTGGGCGGGATGCGGGTTCGAGTCCCGAGCTGCCACCGTACACAGTGGACGACCTGGTGGATCCTTTTGGGGACTTGTCCCACCGGCTGTCCGCGGAGCAGGCCGGCGCCGAGGGTGCGATGCACAGTTGCCGGGTGTGCATGGAAGAGAAAACCATCGCACCCCTGCCCTGCTGCAGGAAGGCCGTGTGTGACGAGTGTCTGAAACTCTACGTCAGCTCCCAGGTTGGTTGGGTTAGGGAGCAGTGGGGGGTATCTGAGTGAAAACAAAAGGGGCCTGTCCCAGAAGCAGGCCTCGCTGGGTCGGTCAGCAGCAGCTGGCTGAGGTGTCCTTGAGCAGCATTAACTTTGCAGTCTTCTCCGTCACACTTTTCTTGTGCTATATTTGGCATTTTATCCACATTTGGAAGCACGGGCTTGGCTTTCGAGCATACCAGGTGGTGACCCCAAACCCCACGTGTTTCGCATGCATACAAAAAGATCCACGTTAAGGGTTAATTAACGAGTGAAGGCGAGAATCTACAGGTCTTCTTGTCTTGTGATGAGTACTTTTTCGGTGAATCTGGGTCACAGACGCATGCCACACCAAAATTGGGACCTGGCAGCGGTGGTTTTCACAATAGAGGACTTTGTGAGAGCTCTTTGGCTTATTCAGCGTCTTTCTCTCAGGCTCTTTAAGAAGGATCCCACCTTCAGATAGAAGGCTTTTATTCTTATGTGTATTAGTATGTACAGTTGCATCCCAAAGGGGCACAAAGTGTGGGATCATCCCCTTCTGGGTTGATTCCTACATTCCCAGAATGCCTTTTGGTATCTGGAGGAAAAGGATGGATAAAAACAGCTGAAGCAGTCAACACAGAGGCAACAATGTCATAGTTGAAGAATGAGTTCTTCCACTATAATAAATGTCAGTATGGAGTCTCTGTTGCTTTATGCTGATCCATTAAGAAAATTAATAATTGATAGATTGATTACTCTCCAGTATAACAGCTATCAGACTGCAGCACAAGGCACATTGCTGCTTCCTACCAGGCCTGCACGATGTGAGGAAGCTCTGCAGTGTTCAGTAACAGTGGTCAGCACTGCGATGACTGTGTGACCTGCGATAAATAAGCGAATATTAAATTGTGCGTATTAGCAGTTATTTTCTGCTTTAATAGCTCCACTGCTAACACAGACCCCGAAACACTGACTGGCCCACTGAACAGAGAAATTAAATAACTGTTTATTGTACATGTTCATGTTGCACTGACAGTAAAATTACAATTTGCCAGCCAGTGATGCTTTTTACCAGAGATAAAGTGTTTCAGGATGGATTTTCTGCCTTCTTGTGGCTTCTTCATCAGACTGTTCCGGTCAGCAATCTTTCAGTCATAATCCCTGTTGCTTTTACAGCCCAGGGAGGAGCTGCACTCTCATCTCCTTGCTACTGTTGCTAAGATTGGCTTTAATCTGTATAGATAACGCACTTTTTATCAGTCATTCAGGCTCATTTTTATCTGCAGTTGTCTTGCTTTGATAACAGGGCATGAACATCCATGCAAATACAGAGCCAAGCCAGCTCTCTGATGAGCACACTGTGAATTTTTATTATTATTTTTGTTTTAAATGGTCATGTACATTATCCTGTGGAGGTGGAATTTTTTGCACACACGCTTGGCACTTAACCCTCAGTAGAAGCGTTATGTCAGATGGATGTGGTCACAGATGGGACACTTGGGAATTGGTGTTTTTTGTTTGTTTGTTTTTGTTTTTGCTCCTGGGATCTTGGTCAGGCATTGCAGGATGGATGGATGTTGCACTGAACCGATTCCAGCCGTGTTGTTATAACAGGGATTAAACCTGCAACTTTCCTGTTGTGCTAAATAAAGACCTAATGAAATCTAGGCAGTCTAATCGTTGCTATTGCATATTTGTCTATAGCACACCCGCTTTCATTTCCAAGGTTATATGTATCAGGACATTAGCATGTTCTTAAACGAACACCAGCACATGTTATATTACACTGTGTCAATATTTATGTAACAAAAATTAAGCCAAAATGCAGAAGCAGTGTGTGAAAAGCTGAGTATCCTATGTGTTTCAGTGGAGTCACCTTTAGCAGCAGTAAGTTGAAGTGTTTGTTTTCTGTGTGTCTCACATGATTGTGGAGGAATTTTCAGCCCGTTGGTCTTTACAGTGGTCATTTCAATCAGGTTGAGGTCTGGACTTTGGCTGGGCCATTGCAACACATTGATTCTTTTCTTTTTCGGTCGTCATCCTGTAGATTTGCTGCTTTACTTGAGATCATTGTGTGGTGATCCAGTTTGAGCCAAGCTTTAGCTGTTGCATTGATGGCCTCACATTTCACTCTAGAATACTCTGGTGTACAGAGGAGTTCATGGTTGACTCAAATCATCACCCCTCCATCACCAGTTGTTATGAGGTGCTGATAGGCTGTGTTGGGTTTTTGAAAAATGTGGCACTTTAGAGTCTGAGATGTTGAATTTGTTTTGTGTTTTGTTTTGTTTTGTTTTGGAGGGTCTAACGTTGAGGTGAATGCGCTGCATCATCCACTCCTGGGAAAAATATCTTCAACATTTTACATGTTTAGTCTTTCTCACTGTGGGATGATGGATTCCAGATTGTTTGGAAATGGCCTTATAACCTTTCCCAGGCTAACGGGCAGCAGTAGTTGCTCCTCTGAGATCATTACTGATGCATGTTAAGACGCACCTGAATGCTTCAGACCAGCAAACTGCCAGAACCTCTGCTTTCATAGAGGTGCTCACACTTCATAAAGATCCATCAATGGGGTTCATTTGATTACCAGCACCTGGCTGCTATGTACCCGCTTAGACGTATGATAGAAGCTGTATGGGTCTACTTAGTTTTTCATACACTGCTTCTCAATTTTGGCTTATTAAACAAATAGTGACAAGAGGTTTCATGAGGTCAGATTAACTATGGGCAAGCCCTATGAGCCAAAACCTCAGGCTTCAGATTGCCCATAACAGTAAGTTTTAGACATTTTTTTTGGACTCTGTGCTCTGTATGATGTCAGCAAAAGTGAAAATCCCTAATCTGATCATCTCAGGGACACAGCCACCCGTCTGCTCTTCAAATGTTCAGTTTAGCAGAGGCAGGCACTCAGCTGAAAGTTGGCTTAAAGGGAACAGGAAGAGAGCGCTAAAACGGCTAGTTTCATACAGTTGATAAGCTGGCTGAACCTGTGAGTCAAATTATTTTACTGTGAATTCAATTCAGCTTTATTTGTATAGCACCAATTCACAACAACAGCCACCTCAAGGGGGTTTATATTGTAAGGTAGAGACCCTACAATAATACAGAGAATACCCCAACAAGCAAATAACCCCCTTTGAGCAAGCACTTGGTGACAGTGGGAAGGAAAAACTTCCTTTTAACAGGAAGAATTAGAATTAGGCAGAATTAGGCTAAGGAAGGAGCAGGCATCCGCTTTGACTGGTTGGGTATGAGGGAAGGGGGACAGGGCTGTGAATCATGCAAAGCTACCCTAGCAGAGTGCAGAGTACAAATATTGAACCACAGATTGCCAAACACGGTCCCTTTTAAAGCCTCATACATTCCTAAACACTTACTACCAGTTGTTTTACTTTAAGGCAGCATGACCTCATTTTGGTCCACGTCATGCTGACATCATCTGTTGCTCTTACGAATAGATTCAAAGCTGGATGTTACCCAATGCTGTTAGTTTACAACCCAGCCTCAGTCAGCTAGGTTTCAAATACGTGCAGCACGTGGCAGTTTAGGTGCTTGGACTGACTCGGGTCGGTGAACGGTTCACCGCTAATGCGGTAAACTCAGGTTTCTGGTTGTATTTGTTTATGTTTTCACTCACGACATTAAAACCACAGAACAAAGTCACCTGTATTTTCAGCAGACCACACTCTGTGACACGTGCAGGTGAGAAATAACCTGTCCAACCAGTCTGTGCTGGTCATCCCAGCACTGCTGTTGTGGCAACAATATCAATACAGCTTTGGATGATATATGCTCACTTTATATGCAATATTGGGTTTTTTGGGTTTTTTGGAGGGTGGGTGATATGGGTGTGACACCATCAGAAGTTGATGCTATTGTACTTTGTTTTCGGCCTGCCATTTCTCACACGCACACACAAAGGGAGAAAAGACCTGATCGTGTGTCAGTATAACAGGTCTCACAGGGTTTGATGGATTTAATGTGTTGAGGAGACAGAGCGAGAGAGAAAAATGAGGAAATGAAAGATGAATGGAACTAGAGAAGAAGATCAGCCCTAGCTGGGAGGAAGCACATTGAAAAAAGTTTGAAACGAAAGATGGTAAAAGAATAGGAGGCAATATTTCCAGTGGGATTTGAGTTGTCTCTTATCCTGCCCGTGACATTTACTGCATCACATACTGCATTATAGGTAGGGTTAGATGACATGAGTTTGTGTTTGCCGGACATTGACACGTAGCGCTGTAAAGGCTAAATTAATGACTCATGATAATAACAGATTGGGAAATTTCCAGGATTACATGTCAGCCTCCTGAAACCGCCTAGTCAGAGAGTCAAAATATCCGGCTTTATCTTTGAAAGCCTTTTGGTGAGCAGGTTTGTTTACCTTAGCCTCACACGCCTTCAAGAGAAGTCTAAATAAAAGAGTGCACTCCTTCCAGAGTGCACGATCTTATGGTTAGTTAGTGTTTTACTGGATCACCAGACTGTGGATCAGTTCCACTCAGAGTTACCAAGTGCCAGGCACTCACACTGCACTAATGTGCCCGTGTGCGCGCGCTTTGTCATAGGTTAACCTCCAGCGGCTGCACGACCGCCCTCTGCCCCTCAGTTCTTCTGGTCTTTGGTGAATTATTTACCATCTCTCATCAGTGGTGTAAATATATTCAGCATGCAGATTTGGGTCAGAGAAATGCACCATAACAAACCGCCGAGTGGTGACACATGTTTTATGAAGCTTACTGATTTCTTTGTGGAGCCTTTGACAGGTTTATCAGTAACATTTAAAAGTAGAATACCCTCCTCTGAGCCTCTATGTGCATTAAAAGCAGATTTTTCCACGATGCCATGTCATCTGTCTGTGTTCTTTCCCCAGGTGCGAGTGGGGAAAGCTCTTATCAGCTGTCCGATCACGGAGTGTAGTGGCAACCTGGAGGAAGGACTGGTGATTTCCCATTTGACCAAAGAGGAGGTGGCAAAATATCGTTACTTCTTGGAGCTGAGTCTGCTGGATTCGAGCACAAAGCCCTGCCCCCAGTGCAGTCAGTTCACTTCTCTGAAGACGCACACCCCCAACCGCTCCGAGCACAAGTATAAAGTAAGTTGATGCGCCGGCGATGACAGTTGCCGTAATGTTGTACAGTAAAAAGGGATGCTCGCAGTGAGTCGCAGTGAGCTGTGTGATTAAGAAGTGCCTTGTGCCGCTGGTGTGTGCACTAGGCAACAAAAGCAGAGCTGGGGTAAAAGTAATTGCTTTGGTTAACTGCGAGTGGATAAAATCAGATCCCAAGCCTTTATTCACGTCAAGAGCAACAAAGACCAGGGTGCCCTATTGATGTATGATTTTATTTGTTCAAGCGAAACCACATCCATAGTTCACATCTGCACACAGATATTTGCTGCTTATCGTTTCCCATCTCTCTTCCCCCATTCCCTGTCATCTCCCTACTGGCAAACTCTAATATTTAGGAATAAAATGCCTCACAATCCTGGGGGAAAAACAGGCAAATTCCAAAACCTAAAGGTCTTAAATAGGACTTTTGTGTTATTTGTGTTTATTTGTGTATTATAATGTCAGATGCTCTTATGAAATCGGGTAGAGTTTAAAATAATAAGGTAATCAGTGTGAAGTAACACCTAAGCCTTGGTTTCCAGCTTGTGCCTAGCTGACATCAGCACATATTTTCCTCTTGTAGTCATCTATTACACAGCTGGAGGTGTGGGTTTGGGTGAGCCCTCGGTGAGAAGGCGGAGCTTAAAAGCAGCAGGTTCTGTTTGCTGAAGCCAGGCGAGGGGGAACCAATCAAAAGGGCCTTTGAGGAGGGGCAGACTTAAGGAGACAGGAACTAAAAGATCAGATAGGTTGGAAAATGGATAAACTTGGGGATTTCATTAAGGGTCATGTGTATATATGAATATAAATATAAATAGCTGGCTACTAAAATAATGCATTTTGGTTTAAGGATTAATAGCCTGTACTAAATCTGCACCTCTGCTCAAAAGTAACACATTCAATGTGATTGGTCAAACTGCAGTTGTCCAGTTTCAAGGCTGAGCATGTTGGTTATTTGTGCGTAAACATGTCTGTTTTCTGTCTGCTCTGCAGATCCAGTGTAGCAATTGCCAGTTTGTGTGGTGCTTTAAATGCCACGCGCCCTGGCATGACGGGCTCAAATGCCGCGACTACAGGAAAGGAGACAAGCTGCTACGTACCTGGGCGAGTGTCATTGAGCACGGACAGAGAAACGCCCAGAAATGCCCCAAGTGCAAGGTGAGACACTGATGAACGATAGACGCCACAAGCTTTTTGTTTCCAACATTTTGGGAAGAGGACTCCTGAAAGCGGCCACAGTGTCTGTACACGGGAAGGGATTTGACTGATGGAGGGTGTTATCGGTGTAGATGAATGAATCAATGAAGGTTAAGAAGCATTGAAGCAGTTGTAGATGATGGATGGAGCGCTGTAGAGAACAGGATGGATGCAGAGATGTAAAAAAAGAACGTGTGCAACGGCAGCGGCAGTCCATAACTGGTGAGCACACTGAAAAATGATGGCCATGTGTGCTGCACAAAACCATATCTGGTAGACTCACTGGCATCTCCCTGCTAGCCATAATACCAGCCTGGTCTTATCGTGCAGTCTCATTACGACCAAGTTGGTCCACACAATATCTAATTTGACTGTCAGATGACTAAAGGAAGACATAAATTAAGCTAATTACCGGTATATGGGAACTGTTTGCTCACAACAGTAAACACTTTCCATCTGTGTTTGTCACACTGCTGCTCCATGGCTCTGGAAGCAGGAAGAGGAGCTCATGTTTGATGAAGACAGCAGATTGGTGTCAAGTAAAAGAAGCTGCTCAAAGCTAGTTATTGGTGAGGTTATAGAAAGTCTGCTCCCTGATGCGTACTGCTGATGTACTGTACTACTGCGGGTGCTGTTAGATGCTTATAGTGTACAGTGTGAAACTGAAAGAGACTTCACAGGTGTTGCATGTTACATCACCTCTCTTTGTTTTAATCTTCGTCTGTAGATTCATATTCAGCGTACGGAGGGATGCGATCATATGACCTGTGTGCAGTGCAACACCAACTTCTGTTACCGCTGCGGAGAGCGCTACAGACACCTGAGGTGTGTTGTGCTCCACTTTCTTCACTCTGGCTGCTTTGTTCGCCCATCTCTTCTCTGCGATTTCACCTTTCGCTTCATTTTGCTGGCAGATTTTTTGGGGACCACACATCCAACCTCAGTGTGTTTGGCTGCAAGTATCGCTATCTCCCCGATAAACCTCATCTGAGACGGCTAATTAGAGGCTCTGTCTGTGGTAAGTTGCTGCGTGTAATTGATAAAGAGCTGTTTTCATAGCATGTTTGCTCTTTTCAGCTATAGTGAGCTTTATGCTAACACAGCTGCATATCTACAACTAGGAGTGGCCCGTTATGGCAGTTACCGTGTGTTCTGCCGTTCTGCCACAGATTTAAACAACAGAGCTGTTTGCTCAAGCCGTGATCAGAGTGAACTCTGGTCACTGGCTTTTATGTATTTGCATCCTTGTCAGAGCACAGGAGTTTCAGACTAGGACAATGCCCTCTGTTCGTTACACAAGTGTGTGCAAAACAAGTAACAGACAACTTACACCCAGAAAACTCAGGGGAAGTACTGTATGTGTGTGCTTGACTGCATCGTGTCCCAATTTTCTACTTTAAAGTAATGCGTTGATGCTTTGGACAGTTGGACAGTGCTTTTGAAATTAGGGAGAACCACTGCAGTCCCTGAAAGTTTCAAGAATATTATTGGAAAGGGGCAGGGATAACTCAGTAGGTAGAGTGTTGGCCACATGATCGGAAGGTCGGGGGTTCGAATCCACTGAACAGCTACCCTGAGGTACCCTGAGCAAGGTACAGTCCCTACACAGTGCTCCCCGGGTGCCCAATGGCTGCCCACTGCTTCACAGAGTGAATGGGTTAAATGCAGAGAGGAATTTCCCCACGGGGATCAATAAAGTATACATTAATTTATTGAAAGGATTTTTTTCCCTCATACATACAGCACAAGATTTTATTTAGCAGTTATGTCCAAGTTTCAAATGTCGAGCTGTTGCATTGAATTGAGGTTGAAGTATTTGGAGGTAGTCTTCCTTATTTAATATTCCATGCACTCCAGTGTATGAAGTGCCAGTGCAGCTGCTACCGCCACCGTGCTTTACTCCTGTTAGCATACCTCCTGTAATTGTGGCCAAATAACTCAATCTTTGTTTTGTCTGATTATCAAACTCTTCTCCAGAAGGCACTTGTCCTTGTAGCTGTAAATTTCAGTTGAGTTTGAAAGTGTCGATTTTGGAGCAGGGCCTTATCTTTTGGAAAGCATCCTCTCAGTTCATGGTGACGTAAAACTTCACTGTGGACAGTGACGCTGGTGTTTCAGAAGTTACCTGTTTACGGCAGGGTTGAGCCTTGATGGTTCCTGGATTGTTCCTGAACATTCTAACCAATCCCCTCTCATCTGAGGGTGACAGTTTGGGTCTTCAAAGTGGCGACACATCCAAAATACTTGTACTTAAAGTATAGTTGTTTCAATCAATCTGTAGTTGTTTTTGGCCTCTTGTTAGAAAATGAAGGTGTGGTTTCATATCACAGATAAGTCTCCATTTTGAAACACAGTATGACCAAGATTTACAAAATGTGCTTAATTTTTAATTTGATGGGACCCGAAATGAGTGATTGAGCCCATAACTTCAGTCCGGGTTAGTGTTAGGTGCCTTTAAGTTGCAGTCTTTTTCATGGCCAGCAGGGGCCGACTCCTGTGGCTGCACAGAGGCTACATTCACACTGCAGGTCTTAAAGCTCAATTCCAATTTTTTTAATCAAATCCGATTTTTTTTGTCTGGTTGTTCACACTACAAATAAAATGTGATAGCAAACGTGCTCTAGTGTGAACGGTTCACGTCCCTCAAAGAGGCCAGCATGCGCAAAAGAAGACGTCACACACAACGCGCTCTGTTTACGGAAGTAAAAAATGGCGGCTACAGCGCTAGTAGGTGTTGTTGCAGCAGTCTATCAATTTCTGCATTGTCGTAACCGACAGATTTTGACAAATTAATTAGAGAAAGAAGGACACTGGAAAAAAAAGAGAGCCCGTGCTGTAACAATGGCCTTGTTAAAGCCATTTAACAAGGCCTCCGCCTCCAGTTTCCGCCGCCATGCTTTCTCGTTTGTCTTCTCCGGTGCTGACAATTGGCGTTTGTCTTGTGTCAGTGACGTAAAAGACGGATTTAATGCGACATGACCATTCAAACAGCAGTCGATTTCTAAAACATCAGATATGTATCTGATTCAGTACCACATACGAAAGTGACCTAGGTCGGAATTGAAAATATCGGATTTGTGCTGTTCAAACTGTCATACCATGATCGGATATGGGTCGCATAGGGTCAAAAAAGTCGGATTTGATGCGCTTTCGCCTGCAGTGTGAACGTAGCCGAAGACCTTTGGTTGTAAAGAAGTGTGTGGACAAACGGCCCTCACCTGCTGTTTCTCTGTGACCTCAGTCATCACGCTCCTGTTGACTTTATGGTCTAAGTTGTTACTTTCAGGTCATACTGAACAAAACACGCAGTCCATTTTGTAAATTATGGTCATTCTGAGAGTCAGAAAGGAGGATTATCCAGGCTATGCTCATTTGCTAAGGACTTGTTGATCACAAGTCAGCTTCACAGTCAGATCGGCGCCTTGAAACCACAGCGAAGACACTCAGACTGAGGCTTTATAACCGTCTAAGGGCTGCACTGAAGCAGGAAGAATTAGTAGGGATACTCCTTACCACGTTCAGCATCCTGTCTTAGTGTTTTAGCATGATTGCTAAGAAGTATTAAACACAGAGAAGAACAGAGGTATTTGTACTTTTAACAGTTTGAAGGTATTTCAGTCTGGATCAGAGTGGTGGAACAGCCGTAATTAAGCAGACTTGCCATCCCTAAAGCTCCACTGCTTGCATCACTTTAATGAAAAAGCCTTTCCTGGGGCTCTTGCACTTATAAACCACTTTCTCTTGTTTATAAGTGATTGACGTGAATTCACCACACAATAACAACAGAAGTGAACGTATCCACATCTGCCTCTGTACTTCATTCGTGAGATTCCTGATGAAGCATGATAGAATCACATATCAGATGTTCATTCTTATTATCCATTCACGGTTATCAATTACATGCAAGCCCCTCTGATAGCTCTCTTTCACTCTGCTCTCAGCGACAGCTTCAGCTCGTTATATCGGCAGGGTGCCCGTGAACCGGGAGCTAATTTGTCGCTTAACATGAGCCACTGGCCCATTACAGCGCTCATAACTGTTCTCGTGCCATGCGCTGCTAGTGGCAAAGATGTAGCATTTAATAAAGAACATTACACTGCGGATGGAGTTCATTTGTAGTTACAGTAACTTCCATCCCGCAGCTATTCACCGATGACCAAATGTCGCAATTTATGAAGAGAAAAAAAATGACAATCATCCTTTCCTCTGCCTGTGTCTCTTTGCAGCCTCTAAGGTGCTGATAGCTCCTGTGGTCATTCTGCTGGTCGTGGTGCTCGGAGCTCTCGCGCTGGTGATAGGTAACATATTACAAACACACATGACCTCTAATCTGTTTCGGTGAGAGCAGTAAACACTTATCAGCGAGATGGTTCGCCTTGTTGTTTTCTTCCAGGCTGCTAAGAAGCTCTCTTATCATCTGTTTTTGGTCATGGGCTTCTTTTTATTTTCTGTAAAAGTTCACTTTTTCTGTTCAAAAAGGACAAAGCTGTTGATCCAGAGAAACACTATAATGGAGTAACTATTGCTTCCTGGAACGACAGTACTGTGCAAGTCTTGAGTCACCCCTAATTTCTTTGTATTTGGCTTCCAGTGAACAAAACTTTCTAGTAACTTTTAAAGTGGTTTTGAGCAACAGTTCTCTGGGCTTTCTGAAGGTTGTCTTAGGACATTGGCTGCTTCTTCACTCTTTTTCAGTCCAGTCCCTGTACCTGACCATTTTCAGTGGATTTTCTATAAATCACTGAAGCTTAAAAATATAGCTAACACAAAGGATGAACTAGTGTTGTGTCTACACATAAGAGAAAACCTAGCAATGGACCAATTTCAGTTTTATCTTTAAAATTTGCACTTTGTTATAGCAAAAACATCATTTGTTCCTACTGTTTTTTTAAATAAGAAAGATAAGGCAGTTTCACAGGTATGAAATAATATTTTTGCACCAGCAAAGTGATTCCCAAAGAGATTTTAGCTGGAAGTTGTGCCCCTAAAGATTTGAGAGAGACGAGATTTACAGCGGATGAACAGTAACTTAAGAAATAGCTAGAAATTCAACACAGACCTGACAAGAGGGACCCGAGAGATGCATCTCCCCTTCAGAAATTTGTTCACTGAAGCCTCATTTTCATTTTGCAGCATGAAAATGATCCCAAACACACTGCCAATGCAGTAAAAAAAATACATGTATTTAAATAAAAAGCACACCGTGGAAAACAATCAGTCATGGATTCATCATCTCGACAGAGAATGGAACAAAAGTCAGCCAACATCAGAATAAAAGCTTTAAATGTCCTTCTAGAAGAACTATTCCTAAAGACTGCTAAAAGAAAGCTGCCTAAGAGGGCAGTGTTGAAGAACAAAGGTGGTCATGCCAAATATTGACTTTAAAGCCCTTTAAGCTCCGTGTATGTTTGCAGGTTTTAATTGATCGCTCCAGTTTTCCCAGCAAAATATAAACAAATGAGGAAGGTCAGGGGCTCAAGACTTGCACAGTACTGTGCATTTGCAAGAACATCCAGCTAGAGACTAATCAGACTGCACTGTGAACTGCTCATGCCTCAGCTGACCTGTAGTTATTAGTGTAATTAATGTTAATCTGTTTCCTGCGTCTGTAAGTCCGACTGATGGTCCTCTGCGGACTGATAGGCATGATGGTGGGTTCATCATTAATAGAATCAATGTTGTGCTGCCGTCTCTCTCCGATGCCTTTCAGTTCCACATATAACACATTTGTTTGCAGTGCCGCACAACAGAGAATATTTAATGCTTGTAGACAGGACAGCGGTTTTACCTCTCTTGCACTTTCTGCCGTCTCTGTTTTTGTAGGGTTGGTTGTTTTCCCGATTTATTACGTGTGCAAGAAGAGGAAGAAGCAGCAGCGCACCAGAGGCTCCGGACGATGGATCTGAAGCTCGTCCTTCTTTCCATGCAGACCTCACCCTCACACACACACGCACACACAAACACACACAAACACACACGGCTTGGAAAGACAACACCCGCATCTCCTCAGGGACAGACCTGCCAGCCTGAGTCATCACAAAACTCTTGAGATGAGCAACACAAACTAAACACTGGCAGTTAGGAAGGACCTCAGGTGGAATGATGTACCTAAATCTGAACGAATGCACATCTTTACATCTGGATTATTGCTCTCAAGTGGGACTACTGCAAAATGAATGCTGTATCAGGATGCTGGATATTTACGCAGAAGAGTGTCTGTGAAGGTTCTCAGTCATCCAGGTCATCGTAGTCAAAGGAATTTGCAAAGAAAAGCGTCTGGACTTCTTTGAGTTGCTCGGCCATTTGACCTTAGAACTGAAGAAGCTTCTCGGATGAGAGGTGAAACGTCTTCAAGCAACTCAAAGAAGTCCAGACGCTTTTCTTTGCAAATTCCTTTGACGCAGAAGAGTAATTAAAAAAAAAAGTTTAAAAAAAGTTTTAAAAAAAAAGCAACCCCACCCCCCGATCAGCTGCTGTCTTGCACAGTGCTCGTCACATAGAGGATGTTAAATGTAGGAACTTCTGAGGACTTTCTTGGATACACTGCAGGAAGTTTCAATCAGTGCACATTTTCCACGAATGTCACACTTTTTATTTTATTATTTTAAAGGAGAACAACCATAAAGCGCAGCTTAAACAGCTGCAGTTTGGTTTGCACCCATGCTTTCCTACCTGTGGTTGGTTTGACGCTGAGATGCAGGAATACTGTGGACAGGAGGCTTTGAGAGTGTCGGATACCGGTAATTATGAAGGCGCCAGAAATGCCGGCTGCACAGTGATAGCAGAGCCTCGCGGATGAAAAAGAAGGAAATACGTTTTTACTCATTTGCAAAAGTTGTTTGTGCCGCTGTTGGCTGGAGGAAAAAAGAGTGAGAAATGGAAATGAATTTGGAACAAACACTGATATCAAGTTCTCACTGATGCAACGCAAGCTGGACGTCAACTTTTCCCAGCGTAGGTCAGATATTTGGAAAAATTTCCATCGCAGTTTGAGTATCTGGCAAACCCACAGCGTGGACAATAATGTCAAAGGAAGGATGATACTTGACTATTCTGGGTAACAGCGACTGGCTCTCAAATTCTCGCTAGAAGGTTTGAAGATTAGGCGTGTACCCAACCTTAAGAGTGACGTCTGGTGTTAAAGATCGCACACTCACACACACGAAAGTGAAACTTTGGAAGGCCCTTTGGAGTTATAACAAGCCTCTGTTGTTTTCTGTTATGGTTTTCCATCAAACTTTCATCCTGTCTGTCCCCGTCTCTCTTGCTGTCTTTTTGTCCCACCTCTCTGTCTGTCTGTCTGTCTGAGCTGATGCTGGTTTACACTCCCTCCCTGCATGGCATGTTGTTTCCAGTGAGCCTACACGCTGTATGCCAGTATCTGCATCATCAAAAAAAAAGGAGCTGCTGTGCCAAAACAAAGCGCTGAATATGGCGGGATAGACGGTTTACCGTGTCCCTTTGTTTTTTTTGTTTTGTTTTTATTGTTCTTTTAGACGTGAACTTTTGCAGGGGTGTCGATGAGGTATAATGAAGTGTGCACAAGAAATGGGGATCAAAACAAGCTGTAGAAGTACGGTAGATAGTTGGAAAGTGCTCAGAAGAGCAGAAACTGACTGAAAAGACAGAGAATAGAATGTAGAGTTAGGCCCGCGGTTTACCAAAGAGCTAAACAGGGTGTTATTGTTCTTAAGGTCATCCAGTTTATTTGGATGTCAGCTGTATGTGGATCAGTTTTGTGTTTTTGTTTGTTTGTTTGTTTGTAGCTGTCTGCCTGCTTGACAGTTTGGATAGTGACAAAGCAGTTTTTGACGCAGACCTCTGAATTCATTCGCACTGGCACGAGAGAGAGCGCGCACAGCGAGCGCTGCCAGGAAACGACAGATTTTAAGAGCTTTAAAGGTCGCCACCTGGCAGCAGTCAGCCAGCTGCTCTCTCCACTTATCCTGTCACTCTTTTTGTTTTTTGTGGGTTTTCATTTTATTTTATTTCATTTTTTTATATACCTTTTATGCCTCGTGATTGTCCTTTAACATCTTTTGTCCGTGCCGCTGCCCCGTGAGGTGTGACTGGACTCTGACCTCAGCTGTGAGTGGATGTGGAGAGGCGGGTGATTACAGTACACAACGCTCAATTGCAGCAGCAGCCACAGAGAAAAAGGAAGCATCCAAACCAATTGCTTTTTTTTCTCTCCACACTTCTGACATGTGAAAATAGCACACATCTGCCCAGTGGTGCGTTGTGGAAGTGAAAAAGGTTTCCAAATCAGTCACAGACTTCTTTTTTTTCTTTTTCATGGAGTGAGGATGGCGTTTTAAAGGTGACGCATTAAGAAAAACACAAAGAGACGGGTGTGTTCCAGCTGGACGCAGGAGACGACACGGTAGAGTGAGTAAATATGTGGAAGGCCAAGTGATGAGTAGTTCCAGGTGAAATGTCTCCATCTGAAACAAACACTGTGGGTGAAGGCGGGAAGTTGGTGTCTGTGCGTCCGTAGCGATTGCCGTCAGAGCGAATGTTACAGCACGTTTCGTCACTGAAGCGGATGTTGGATGATTTGCAGTGCAATGCCATTAACTGGGGTTGATCCCAGGGACCTGATCTCTTTTCTACATCTGGGAGTTAACACATACAACGTGTCAGCTGTAGGCGCAATATACATACACAGATTGTTACACACCCTATCTGAACGACCACAACGGGGTCACGACTCTGGGTTTGAATCTGCTCTCAGGAAGTTTGCTTTTCTCTTCACTGTAACCCAGAGCCTCCCATCTCACCTGAGCTGTGCCACAGATATCCTCAACTGCACTCTAGAGTCGCAACTCTTCCCGATGCCTGGAGCTCCAGGGATTAGAAACCCCGGTTTAAATTCCAGGAAGTAAAACCACTGTAGTGTCAAAAGAAGATCAAACTGTGTGGGTGCAGCCGCCACTGTCTGGTCTGCACTCTGGTCACGGGTTAAACCTGTACATTACAATATGTATTAGTAAGTCAGCAGCATGGAGACGGATGTGCAATGAATGGGCCAAACTGAATGCTTTTAACATTTACTCACATGCATTTCATGCAGGCATGTTTCAGCTACACTGGTGTAATGAATTGCTGCTTGTTTTTTTGTTTTTGTTTTTTAAAGTTATTAAACGGTTGACAGAGCATATGACGGTTATGTCCTTTAGACTATTTCCATGGCGTTTTCCTAAATTTGAATTTTTCTTTAATGGTTAGCTCGTCAGGAAAAAAAAGATGGCAAATTTGCCTTTTGTTTTTGTTTCATTTTTTTTGTAAATACGGATAAATGAGGTCTTATGGGTTGGTTCTTTTCCATGTGACATCAGGTTTTTACCCTTTTATACACATCTGTGTTGCATAACTCTGCCTAGTGCTAATGCCAAGCAGAAATCCCATCTTTGTTGTTACTGTTGTTGTGTTACTATAGCCAGGAGCTCTTTGGTTAAAGCTGTAACCAGAAGCTGCTCTGTATATTCATTTAGTGACATTAGAGTTGTTTCAGGCCATGATTTTTTTTCCCCTTGCTGGGAAGCATTGGCTGGTTGACACCATGGTCTTTGTTTTGTTTTGTTTATATGACATTCCCGGTTTTATTGGCATAAATATGCAACGGTGCCTTCACATCAACAATAGATCAGATTACCAACTTGTTATTCAGGGTCCCTGCAAATATTACAGACAAGGGTGCAGTCTCATCACAGCCTGCTGTTGTATGTGTTATTTATTAGAACAGTTAATAGAGCAGTACAAGAGGCTTCTTGATGTAAAATAAATTTGTCTGAAACTACTGTTGAAGGAATATATATTTATGGATGTCTTACCCATACCACACAGAAGATATGCAGATGACTCAGTGTTTTCCTGCTAAAAATATGTTTTATAGCTTCAGATTAAACTAAACTTCTGAAATTTTATAAGTGCCACAATCCAGTGAGTCTCGCTATATCCCAAATACTGTTTGTACCTTTTTGCACAAGCTACACTGTCACAATTTTTCCGACTTGCTCTTTGGATTAATTCGAGGAGGCTGTTGCACTCATCAGATGAACATCATAAATAAGGCAAAAACGGGACTAAGCCTGTCTTGATGAAAGAGTTAATCACGCCCCCCCCCCCAAAAAAAAAAGATTTCAGTGTCATTTCAGCATAAGTTTGACTCAGGACAAGTGATGTTGCAATATGGTGGTGTACTATCAGTAACATCGGGTTGGGTTTTCCCTATCTAGACATGCAAAGTTGTTGGAACGACAACAGCAGCAGGTTTATGTGTACACGCCACACAGTTATCCACGGGTATTTCTATTCAAGGAAATGTTAGAGACGCTTGATAAGTATGTTCCTTGTTTTCACCAGGAAAACATTCTTCCACCTGCTGCCACTGTCAGAAACATCTGCTGGTAATATTTGCTATTGTTGCTCACTTAGCCAGGCACAAACACTGTTTTCTCCTGAACATTTGCTTTATTAACGGAGAATAAAGTAAAGTAAGTCAAATGCCAAAATGCCCCAGTTTGCCTGATTCTTTTTGATATTAACGCGCCACCGAAACAGTCTGCTTCTTTGTTCGTAGATAATGCGGAGGCCTTTCTCAATTATGCAGCTCTTTCTGAGGTCTGTTTGACAGAGTGTTTAAATGGCTACAGCCTGTGTATTCATGTAAGCACGGGTGTGACTGCAGTTTTATGTCAGCAGGGGTCATAAGTGCACCAGAGGAGGCGAAGCCAACATAACCATGGGCAGTCTAAGGCCAAAACCTCATTATTTCCTATGAACAAGCTGACACTAAAACAAAAACAAGCAATAACACTAAGTGGCTTATTTAGTGTTCAACTGGACTGTGAGTAGTGGTGTCAGAAGGAGTGGTACAAACACACCAGTACGAGCAAAGCCAACTTTATTTATAAAGCACTTTAAAAACAGAAACCACTGACAAAAGTGTTAAACACAGGAATAAAAATACACTAGAAAAAAATTACATAAATAAATAGATTTAAATCACAGCACAAAATGAAAGCATCGATTTAAAAGATACAATTAGACATGAGTGAAATAATAAGTGCACAGGACAGTGCAGCAGTGTAGCACATGCATTACTTTATATGTACTGGTAGCTCGCTACATCCAAGATGGTTACATTTAAATATTTATCTTATTTTTATCTCTTTATTTGTATTATTATGTTACGTTTTATTTTTTTAAAAATAATGAAAATGAAAATATTTCTCCACCTCCAACAAACACGTTTATTTTCTGGACTTTTATCGCTGTGGTACCTTCGTTGTGTCCACCGAGCGCAGCTTCCTGTGCACGAAGCAAATTAACTACATTAAAACTGCGCGCGCTCATTGGCTCGCGCTGCAGGCTCCGCCCGGGAACTGGCCCAGCGCGTGACATCCAAGAAAACTTGACACACGGACTGACCCGAGGAGCGGTGCTGCTGCGCGTGCGGCCGAGCCTTGTGTGACTCAGAGCGCTTTAAAAAAAAAAAAATTATTATTTGTTGTGAAGCTCACCTGTGCGTCGCTCATGGAAACCAGGCAGCAAGGTGAGTGAGTGCCGTTTCTTACCTCTCAGACCGGGATAACTAAACCTGCAGCGTCACTCTTTGTTTCCTGTTGATCTGATAATGAGCTGAACTTGAGTGTTGCACGCGCCACTGTTTTGACGTCGGGGTGGGAATGGAGAAGAGAAAAAAGTGTATAAAGCGGAGCATCTGCTGCTGCTTATGTCAGCTTCATCTGTTGCTGCATGGCGCCTTCAGTGTAAAGACTGTTTGTGGAGAGAGCTGCGTTTTTAAAAAGCAGTGCAACAGTTAAGAAGCTTCAGGCACACACACGCACGCACACTGTAAGACGACATGGAAACTCCTGACCAAATCCTGGGCTGGCTACTGTTTACCCCCTCTCTGTGCAGACTTTCATGCTATTTGTGGAAGTTCTGCAAAGCCAGAATGCTTTCTATTCACCTCAGGAATTGGCTTAGCCCCCCTGCACCCTTCCCCTGTCCACCACCTCTGCGCTTTGGTCTGCTGCAGGTGCTGCAGGAGGAAAAATCACTGCTGCAGAAGTCCTTTCAGAAGACGTATTGCTTTCGTTTGCTACAGCAGTGCAAAGAATCTGTGTTGTTTTTAGAGTACAGAGTGACTCCAAGCTATAGATAAATAACTTTGACTGACTGCTCAGACCAAATGAATTGTGAAAATGAAAGCTGCAGTAGCTCGCTTGTGCAGTCAGTAGGATATAAAGGCTTGCTTATTCAGGTAGGTAATTGCATTCCTTTGCAGTCTGGTTCTAAATAGGTACCTTTTACAGCTAACAGGAAGCCTGAAAGCCTCAGAGAGGGAGTGGAAAAAAGACTCTTATATGGGAATATGAACTTTATAATCAACTTATTTGTGATTATAAAGCAATACTTACAATGTGTGAGCTGATGGCTTTTTGGTTACCCATGTACAAGCAGCTGTAATGTCAGGAACAGGGATTTTTTTAAAAAGTGGTAACTGCTGTATATGTTTTGTGCAGTATCTACTGTTTGCCAGCTTTAATTAATTTTTTTTCAGCCGTATGACCATCCCCAAGCCTCTGATTTAGCATAGCCACATGACCGCTGGGCTGAATGGTAATCTTGTGACCGAAGGTATTTCACCCCCACAAAAAAGCAGGGGAGGGACGAGACACACAGAATGGACAGTAAAGAAGGAGACAATTTTCTTCTGACTGAGCACCCTATGACATAAATCAGTGTTAGTGCTAAAAGACCCTCACAGTCTGTTGTTACCTGCTTTGAGTGGCTAAAATCACACATGTTGCTGTATTAGACCCACCTCTGAGGAAATTACGCTTCTTTATTACCATAAAATGTGCTTTTAGATTAAAATGTTTGCTCAGTGTTTTTCCACCCAAGTGCATGATTTTTTTTTCTTCCCTGGAAAAACTGTTTTTGCCAGTCAGCTTTTCCTCATTGTCAAAATGTGGAACCAGATGGACATATTGTAAGTGAAACTGGCCTTATCCTGGCCAACTTCCTCCTGTAGTGCAGGAGTGTGGTGTAATGAGATTTCATCTGCAAGAAGGGAGCTTGTATTGCCTAATAGCCTGAGATATTCTTTCTGGATTGTTTCAAAGTTATACAAGATCCTGTTGTGAACCCTCTGTGGCACTGATTTCTTCTTGGTCTGGGTCTCTAAATAATGAGGAGGTACATCCTGTTTAAAGAGCTTGGAGAAGTTCGTTTCAGTGCCACAGAGGGTCAAAAGTCAGGTTTCCTGTTCCTGCACTGAGCTGGGCCTAACTACAGCTCTCAGGGAGGAGAACAAGTCTCCATGTTTGCATGTATAACCGGATTTCTTGTGTCCCCTCACCCTGCTGCCTTGCTCCGCTGCAGAGATGTACTCTAGTGTTCTGAGTGGATCAGTGGTGGACTGGGGCAGCATGGGCCCCGGAGAGGAATGGGTTGATTCAGCCATACACGAGGGAGAGCAGGGTAAGACTCAACTCTCCCAGTAAAACAAAAGAAACCTGTAAATCCACCCTGAATCACAAAAAGCATAAAACCATGTCATGCGGTGGTGCTCTGAGCAATGCTGAAGCATCGCTGATTGTGATGCCGGTACAGTAAAAGTGCAGAATGTTTAAAAGTGCCTATCTATAGGGATTAGTGCAGCACTTATTGCCCTACTGTGATTCAGTGTTGATTTAACGAACAGTCAGATGAGTGAGTTTGGTCTGTGTGAATAAACCAACAAGTAAAAAGACAAAAAGACTGGAATTTTATTCCTTAAATTGGAGGGAAAGTCATTCCTTCCATTAAATTTGATATAACTTTACCCAAAGCAGCAGTGATCAGGCTGATTTGAGTGCGTGATACCTGTTAAATAACAAATAATTTATCTTTTCAAAGACCCGAAATATGAATGTATATGTGGGAATACATTTAAACCACAAGAAATGTTTCTGCAATAGAACAGAAAAATATATGCTACGTGTAATATGACAGGTTTTTGCTCATAGCCACAGAAAATTGTGGTCCACCTCAGTCCTGCAGTGCATTTTAACATCTTCGGTGGATTGTTTCAGTATCGCAGTACACTTTGTTACCGTTTTCATTTCACACTCTCAGCTCTCACCAACTGTGTTTTCTTCCACCACATGCAGCTGTCTCCTTTAAAAAGCCCTCATAGGTTTTATGAAAACCTTGTAAATGCTAACATTGTGTCTGCTGGGTGAAGTTTCAACGTCTTTCATCCGTTTTGGAAGAAAATGCATTTCTGTTACAGTGCAAACCATTTGAGGGATATACTGTATACGTAAAAGCACTGGCAAAAAAAAAGCAGTTATATGAGATGTTGCTGACTGTATGAAATTACTCACATTCCTGTGTTTCCCTTAAACCAGTAAGCACTCTGTTCTGTCTGCAGGAACTTCCTATATGCTTACAGGCAGTTTCACAGCCTGTGAGCTTTCCCGCTTTTGCCTTTTTCCCCTTCCTTAAGCTAAAATATTATAAAAGTTGTGTTTTCCTCAGGTACTGAACATGTTTTAAACTGTGACTTTGCTCAGGTTTGAATCAGGGTAAGTTTTACCCCTCTGATGAGGAGTCCCTTAGGAGAAGCTCATATGGGGAAGGTTTGGCCTCCATCGTCCAAAATGGGGAAAACCTGACAGAATGGGGTAAAACCTCACCCTCAGGGGACAGCCGGTGGGGTCACACATCAGTGTCTGACACCTGGGCCACGTCCACCGCTTGGAATATGCAGCTGGACAGCACAGGTGACAAGGGATGTAGATATAGAGCCTGTAGATTAGATCAGTCGTTCACTTTGGCTGAACATTTAAACCTACAGCTACCCCTAGGGCTTCTGTTGGCACAAGCAACATGAAAGCATCAGGCAATCTGATCTGTAACAAAGCCATTAAAAGGTGTCCTCAAATGAGATTGCATTCAGAGGTGGCAGTGACTGTTGTTTATCACTTGTGTCACGTTAACATAATATCCATCTAGAATTTCACATGGGATATATCCCTAGCGGTTATAATTGAAAAGCAAACACACAGACCCCACTGTATTCAATACAGTTTGCATTTAGTCTCAGATATAGACCACACTCAGCCTAACAACAGCAACAAGGAAAATGTAATCAAACAATTAACCAATCAGATAAATTTAATAAATCAAACTTCCTGCAAATTTTTTTTAATGCATTTTCTTTCTGTTACCAAGAGTCTACAATATGTTAAGTGTTCAAGCAAAAGGTCTTTTTGTTGTAGAACATGGTTTTTAAAAAATGGTTGTATATTGTATGTATTTAAAGTATTATAAAAACAACATGAAATTAGCATTGTGACTTTTCACAAAGTTTAATCTTCTCGTTGTTAGATGTTGCCTGCACATTTCTAGTGGCCCACTGCTCCTGTTTTATTATAAAGTCTCAGTCACACAGGCCTAGAGACCAGTTTTTGAGGAAATGTGTATTTCTGAACTGGTTGCTGCTGCCAGGTGAAGTCAGTCGCAGAGAACGTCCCACAGCTAAAACTTGCTTCTGATTGCTTTTGTCGCTAGCATTGTAGTTTGCATGGAAGACGCAGACCTGCCTTCAAACACTTGCTAACAAACCACCGAGCTTCAGCAAAATTGAAAAAGTTGACAGCAATTGGACATGGAGAAATCAAATGCTGTGTATTATCGCGAAACTTTTACTTTGAAGGCGACCAATCATCCCTTCTACTGCAGCAGCACCGTTTCTTTGCAACCTGTTTCTTGCTAGCGACTGCCAGCAACCACTTGCCAGCCAGTCAGAGAATACACATTTTCCCTTGCAACCACTGTTTGTTAGAGGATCCCCAACTGGTCTCTAGACCTGTTTGAAGACGTGGGAAATTGAGGTTGTCAGTACCTGATCTTACACTGAATCCTGTTTTCAATATCTGTCTGTTTGATTTTACCCAATGAACATTAACTTTTCTGCAGGTTATTCCCCTTTCACTCTTACCTATATTTCACTGTCAAATAAAGGCATAAGATGCCTTATAACTACTCTTAAGCAGGGTTTTTCTTAGCTAAAGCAATATTTTGGTGGACCTCAAAGGTTTTGGACAGACAGACATAGCCTATGTCTTAAAAAAATTAGCTAAAAGGAAATCAAGGTTAGCCAAAAAGTTTTTACCTTTATAATCAAAAGCACTTTGAAAAGAAAACATAATCTGAACCTTGCAGACTAACTTCAGCAGAGATGGTGTGTTGTGTAGTGTTTTGTTTCCCAAGCTTTACCAACTCTGGTAGAAAATATCTAAACCAGGGCTCTGCCTGGCTATTTAAGGTCTTCTCCTGGCTGTGTAAACAGGGACACTGCTTTCTGAGTGCACTTGAGACAGACATGAAAAGCTTTATTGAAACCGCAGGGGTTTCAAATCTCATTGTCCTCCTGCTGTGTAATGTTAGCAGAAAAACCTCTTTACTATAGAAAGAGCTGCAATGGACTGAACTGCTGCAAGCTGTGCTTGAGTTTCGTGTTGTACGCTGTTTTTGTGTGTGAGTTTGCTGCATGAGCTGCTGCTGTGTCCCCTTTAACCTTAGTTTTCAAAGAACTGAACTGCTGATATGTTAAAGTAGCCACTACAGTCAGTGGAGAGTGGCGGCACAGTGCAGTACATTAGTCTTTACTAACCTCACTGTCCCCTCACCTGTCTTATAATGCGGCCACATCAAGAGAGAGGACACCTCACCGCAGGTACGTGAAAACGTTTTACTTCCATCCTGTCGAAATGGCGTCTGAGTCAGCATTTAAAGGGATAACTTTAAGTGCTCATTGACACACGGCTTGCGTGTATTTACCTTTCTTGCGTTGTGTGTACACTGCCCTCCTGCTGTTTCCTGGTACTGTGTGCTGCTGTTAAGCCCTTTACAAATATCATAAAAGGAAATGGTGCAACAGTATGAGACGGATCATACTAAAATAGTCTAAACGAGTTCACCTTTAGCTCCTGCTTTATTTTGGGTCTTTGCACCTCTGTGCAACTATTATTTCAATAGAATCAAAAAGTAAATAAACATTGCTAATCAGAAAGTGTCATTTACTGTAGTTGTTTCATTCAGGTTCTGCATCTGAAGTATGTGTGTGTTCTGTCAGCGTCGTGCTGTTCACAGGAAATCACTAAATATTTCTGTTGGAGGCAGAATCTGACAGAAAAATGTTTATCATATAAACCTGTCCTGTCTAATCATATTTCACTTCTTTTAGCTCCTAAGTTGGGCAGACGGCTGCGATGCTGCTGTTGTAAACAAGCAGAGGTTTTACATAATGTCTTTAATCTCGATTCAACGCTTTTCCCCATGCGCATGTTTTTCATTTGCTACAAAACTAAAAATCAATCACTGCAACTTAAAATTCGCTCTCCTCCCCGAAATCTCAACCCATCTTGTTTGAGTGTGCGTTAGTGTTTGTGTTTGCCTGTGGTGTTGGTCAGCAGAGTTTAAGCACGATAATCCACATCAGTTAAGCCAGATTAGAGCGCTACAGGCTGCAGCCGCAGATTACATAACTGTCAGAGACACGATCAGAGATGGAGACAGACACAGAAAACGTGGAAAAAGCAGAGTCAGAGAAAACAATAAAAGCAGAAAAAGGTAGAATGAGGCATGGATGCCAGAGTGTCTCTGACATGGCTTATTTTAAAAATACACGATGGCAACAAAACAAGGAACGAAACCAGGAAATAAATCTGCACCAAGTACAGATTTCCTGGTGCTCAGGGACCAGATTTTAAGCATAAGTATCACCTTGAAATGTTGAATTCACACCCTGTCATTAGGGTGTCGTCAGTTTTAAGGTCACACATGGACACACTAAAGTGCATTTATGGTGCCTTTGTGTGCGTTTCACACAGGTTTTCTGGACTCGGAGCCACTGAGAGAGGCTGATGAAGACTTGGTGTCAGAGGTCAACCTGAGCGCCTCCATGACAGAGGAAGAGAGGGAGGAGATTCAGCAAGAGTTAGCTAAAGTAAACACACACACACACACACACACACACACACACACACACACACACACACACACACACAAGAACACAAATGGATCTTTAGCATTAGAATGATGACTTTTTTATCTCGGTCTATGAAGTCACTTTAGAAGCTCTTTGTCTTTCTGTGATGTCCAGCTGGAAGAGGAGATCGGCACACTGAGGCAGGTTTTGTCTTCCAAAGAGAAGCAGCATGCAGAGCTCAAACAGAAACTGGGCATCACTCCTCTGAGCGAGCTCAAAACCAACTTCAGCAGAGGCTGGCACGACATGCAGAGCTCAGTAGCGTAAGTTACAGTGTGTGTGTGTGAGAGAGAGGCTACATCACACAACTAGGAAACAAAGAAAGAATTTGTATGCTTAATAAGGTGTGTGTTTCGAAGTGTACACGGCAGAATGGCTTTCATGTTGGCTGTAAACACTGATGCCCTTCATAGGACACACTCAAAGTAATCACACAAAGAGCAGGTTTCTCTCTTCTTAACAGCCAGCATCGACTATCCAAAACGAGTGCCAGATATCAAAAAGCTAATTAAAAAAAACATAATGTTCTGCTCCTGGCTGCACAGCATGTGTGTGATTTGTTATCTTTGTTGTGCTCACTGTAACAGACACCATAAACCTGATCAAAACATATCACCCAGTGCTGAAGGGTATGGTTGTCCTCAGTGCACAATTAGTAGCACATGTTCCCTTTAGCAGCTGGAAGTCATTGTACTGTACTATGATTTTCTTGTAAATGTCACTTCCCTACCTGTAACAGGAAACATTTATTGTTTGTGTACTTCTCTTTTTTTAAAAGAGAAGCTGTCGGTGTAATTGTAAAAAAAAAAAAATTCCCTTAAAGAAATATTGATTTCAAACTGTCTGCTTTAAAAAGTGTACAACTATCTACCAAACTAATAGTGAATGAAATGGTACAAAACGTGCAGCCCTGCAGGTTTAAGGTTTGATTTTACCGGGGCTTTGATGTTCATGCAGATCTGCAGGACTTACTCTTATTTAAAGATTCATAGGAATAGTTTGGAGTTTTGGGAAATGTGTTGGTTTTCTGTTCTTTCCAAAAAATTTCAAAGAGTGACAAATTAAAAGGAAAACAGAAAGCCTCGACCTCCATAATAAGAAGATCTGGTGGTTCTGTAATGCTCTGCATGCATGGCACGGCGATCGACTCAGGCTTCAGCTGTTGGACAAACAGGGATAGTTAACGGATGGACAAACAGATGATAGTTTAGAGGGGAGGGTCGCTGCACTTAAGTGCAAATTTACCCAGTGATCCTACATTTCTATCTCAAAAGGAGTGGGGTTTTTTTTCAAAGATGACATCCAGATAGTTGGAGAAAATGAAAAGTAGTGAATCATGTGCCCAGTCACCACATCTCATGTGAATCCAGTGCTTGTTACACTGTGTTCCTTATCACTATGATCGGGAGTGTCTTCTATAAGAATGATTTTTATCCCTCCACTAGAGCTTCAGAGACATGCTAGGATACATTGAAGCTGTTCTGGCAGCATGTGTTAACCTAACACCTTACTAAGAACCCAACTACTATTGTGTTGGGTTTTCCTTTTAATTTTTCATTTATCTGTACAAGACCAGGTGATAATAGTTAGCTCCAAAGGTACTTGGTAAGTCTCTTGATGGGAATACTAAGCTACAGAGCCATCATCTCATCTCCAAAATGTTGTTTCTGTAAGATCTTTTAGTCTCTCTGTCTGCATAGAAACAATCAAATTTCCTGATCAGATGGTCAGCACTGAGCTTTTATCCAGACAACAAGAGACGAAGAAGAGCAAGAGGATAGTCTCTGAAGGCCGGCTTTCTTATCCAGTTACACTTTACCCCGAAGATCACCTTACACACACAGACTCCATCCTCATCTATAATGAACCAGGGTGACCACAGCAATGTGTGGTCTTAGAGAAACTGGGCAACACAGACATGCGAGAAGCTGTGATAGATGATCCGGATGAAAACAGGCCCAACATAAATTCATGTCAAATTTCTACAATCCAAAAAAGCAAAGTAGGGCCTTAAAGTGATGTGTTCACCTTTTTACTTACCAAATGTGAAGCAGATAATTTATAATAGTGTTTTTTTAGGCTTGACTGTTAAAAGTGAAACCACATCATTGTCAGTGATTATTAAAACGCTAATAAATGATTTCAAAATAAGCTAGATGGTGATTTTTATTGCCAGTGATTGAGGTGATGCTTTGTAAAAATGATTGCACACATGGATGATCAGCTAAAAGAATCACCCAACATGCACTGTGACTTATTCCATTTGCTCCTGTAAAAACTCAGTAGTGCAAGTTTTAATTACAGCGTGCTCATGCTTTTTTCTCCGCATAAGCCTGTGTTGTGTATGCGTCTTTATCTTTCACTGCATGCACCTTTGTGTGTTTTGTTTTGGGGGTTTTTGGCAGCTACAAGAAGACATCAGAGACGCTTTCCACAGCGGGACAGAGAACCTCGGCAGCCTTCAGCACGCTCGGCAGCACCATCACCAGGAAGATTGGAGATATGAGGTACAGACTGATGGTCACATGTTCACTGAACAGACTTGAATTTCCTGCTTCACATTTGCCAAACAGCTTTAACAGTGACAGTAGTTGTATGCAAACCGTGTGGGCACAGTCACCCAATAAATTTGGTTGTTCTGTGGACACATGGCGTTGCCTTCTGTGACACCCGATCTGCAAACGGTTTTAAACGTAGATTAGATAAACTGTTTCAAATGTCTAAAGTCATTTTGCCTCTTCAGTGAAGCATGTTGGCCAAATAGTGTATTAAAAATGTCGTCCTTCTGCAGAGGAATATGTGCTAATGAATCAAAGCCTAACTAAAGGTGGATTTTATCTTCATAAAAGCTGTGCTAGTAGTTCTGATGACAGGTCAAGAGCATCTTGTATTAAACCCGGCTTCCTTTGTCTAAACACGGGGATCGATCCCATTAATTGCTTTAGTCTTTGAACTTTTTCACTCGCGTGCCATTCAGTCTTTAAATGTTGTTGCATGTGTGCTTGTAGCTCACAAAAGATACCATTTAAACGTGCTCGTTGCAGCCACTTGCTCATCTTAAAGCTCCATTATCAGCTCATCTGTGTAACTAACACAGGCATTCCTGTTTAACCCATCTGCCCCGCGTGCGTCTCCACTTTTACCCAGCTCAGTGACACTTTCTATCTGTGCTACCCATCTCTGTGTCTCAGACAGCAGAGTTTTGACTCTTGGTCTAAACGGTTCAAGGCAGCATCAGATTATGTAAGAAGCACTAAGCTGCTTTCTGAGTCAAAGGGCTCGAAGCAGCGGCTGTCTCCCTCGGTCACTTTCTCTCTCTTGTTGTTGAGCTGACAGTCTGCATTGCTCTGTTTGAGAGACGGATACACACACACACAATGTTGGGGTGTTTTGCAGGAAAGCATGTGTCCCTGTGTTAAGTGTGCACAGCTGACTGCGTGACAGTGCATTGGTGATGCACTAAGTATTTCCAGGATGTGCAGGTGAAAGCACAAAAAAAGCTTTTGAAGGTTAGGAACCAAAAGCTCAGTGAGGACACCACAATATGTCATCAGGCCCATGTTGCTGGTACTTCATAATAATAATACTTCATATTAATAATGTAATAGTGGTGAATCAATCAGAAGTCTTTTCTGCAGACAGTTTGGCTTTCTTTGGCTTCAAGTGGAAGCACAATTACACTTAATTATTCTATACCAATACTATACTTATATACTTATTATACTATTCTAATTATACAATTAAAATTATACTATACTTTCAGTACTTCCCTGTGTAATTTAATGTATCCTTTTTTGAGGATATCAATTGCAGATAAGCAACAACTTATTATCTTATATTCCAGCATGTTTGGTCTAGAGTTACTGTTCCCACGGAGGTATGTTCTTACACTTTACACAGGTTTGGTTTGTGTGGGCATGAACTTATTTGAATATTTTTGCTGTGGAAATCTATTGATCTATCTATCTGTCTGTCTGTCTGTCTGTCACTATCTATTACATAATTGTTATTTTATGATCAACAAAAAAATGTTGAAAGGTTTAACTTGCACATTTAGAAATGAACTATAAATACTGGATGTGCCACAAAATGTTCATGCAAATATGAATAGGAGCTGCCTGTCTGGTATAACATGTGTTAATGCTGTGCAATTAACACTGACCAATGAAAAGCAGCCCACAACCTAGAAAAAATCACGTTACAGTTAGATTAATAGAAAACAAACTGTTACAAAGATGATTTACACTGTTGTTTGTCTGAGTCCCACAGCTGGGTTTCCAGTCACTGTGACACTGTTTCCCTTGTTCTTCTTCTGTTTTCTTCTTCTAACACAGATTGTTTACACATGTTTTAAGAGTCGAGTTTCAAAGAGTTGGTTACTTGTGTTACCTAAAATAAGTGTAGTAGTGGCAGTTTGCCTTTTGTAGTTAAATAGTTTTGTATTGATGATATTAATGTTCGGTAAAGTGAATTTGACAGAGTGTGACTCTAATGCTGACATCGGCTCGTCCAAGTATCCTAAAATGTTTTTCCGTCTTTTTTCATGCTTCCTAAGATCCAACTCCATAGGGTAAGGAGCCGCACAGTAGATTATATCACAGTAAGAAGTCTGGTGCAGTGAGTAGATCTCAGTCAGATCAGCTGATAGCACTAACTGGACAGCACAGTATGGACTCAGTCAGCTGCTGGTCTGAGCCCAGAATCACATCATTGGTTTTGTTTTCAGGGAGAGAAACTATCTTCCTGAGTCACATGAGCGGCTGCACTTCCCTGTGTGCAGAGAGTGCTAAAGCTAAGCTAATAACAAACAAATTTAGAACCACATTGGATTTTTCACTTTTAAATTAATAGTTTTATTGAATAAATCTATTGAAGAGAGATTAATGAAAATACAAGAGAAACTCTGGAGTGGCTGCTGCTAATTCACTGCTTGCATATCTTTTGAAATGTAACTGCTTTCCTGTACGTAATCCTCTGTCACACTCTGCACATGCACAGCATCGGAACAGAACAGCTAAGCACTGCTCTGACTCTTGGCTTTGTTTCTGGTTTGGTGAGTGTGTGTAACCTGTGTTAATCATTAACTCTTCTCTCACCACGCTCTCCGGGGACAGTTACTCTATCAGACACTCTATGAGCATGCCCGCCATGAGGTAACCACTCTGTGCTTTTGTGTGTGTCTATGTGTGTGTTTGTGTGTGTGTGTTTGTGTGTGTGAGAGAGAGAGAGGTTTATATGTGAGATGATCTTTTCAGATTTGAGGTTTTTGTGTATTCACACAAAATAATCCTGTGCAGTCTTTAAGAGTTAATGCGACACTCGCTCTGATTTGTATTTAGGTAAGGGCACTCTGACCCTGACACACCTGGAAAAATACCTGGTGTGTTTTTTTTTCCACATGCTCACTTCTTCAGGTCATTTTGACTTTTTTTATTTTGTAGTACCAAACCCCCCCCCCCCCCCATTGTGTTATTTCAGAATATTTCCCAAATCAAACATGCGCTGTGGCGACCCCTTTTTGAATAAGGGAGCTGCCAAAAGTCGCTTCATCTATTTAAGAAGAGGATTTGACAAATAATTGTGTGCTCATGTGATAAGACAGCAAAATGTGGTTTTATTTTTTAATAATGTTTCCCCCCTTTTCACAGAAACTCTCCCAGCTTCAGGTCTTTTGAAGAGAAAGTTGAGAATACAGTTTCCACTATCAAGGTAAACCATGTGTGTGTGAGAGAGAGATTTAGCATTATAAAGTGATAACATGTGAAAAGTAGTTTAAAGTAGTCTCACTTAATCCGAGGCATTTAAAGGCACTTTTGAATGTTTTTCAAGATAAACTAAAAACTATTTCATGTGAACGCTGCGCATAAAGAAACTGGTCAGGTTGCTGCTTCTAAGTACTGACGCACAAAACGAAGTACTATAATTAGTGTGTAATTATGAGCCTACACTCTGACAGGGAACCCACTGATTATTGACATTTATAGTGATACCAAAACAAGTCCTAAGAGTCCAGAGGAGTGTACTAGGAAGCAACATTCATGGGTTAGTAAGCTGTGAATCTGACCCTGTTTTTACCCGACTAGATCACCAGAGAGGTATTAAGAGTTTTGGTTTTCAAATTGACTAAAAGCACAACATTTTCACTCATTCATGTATGGATGCTTTAAATGTGATGTAAATGATCAGTTTGGTACATGATTTCTTGGCCTAAGATGCAATTTTTGTAGTTTTCCCGCTTTACACAATCACAGAGGATTTTAAATCAAACAATCAAGCTGTGATTAAAGTGCAGACTTTCAGCTTTAATTCATGAGGCTTTACAAAACAGCTGCATTAACGGTTCATGAATTACAAACAGTGGCTCAAAAGTAACTGGAAAATTCACTGACAAGCGGTTCTGTAATGAGGTGACTCTTGTTCCCTCGTTATTTAATGACAAACAAAGCAGACACAATATCTGAAGTTTCAAAGTTTTGAATTTGTATTTCATAGCTTTTCACTATAATTTTAGATATGAGGCCCAAAGACATGTCAGTACAAGTGAGAGAGGCCATCTACAGGCTAAAAAACGAAACAGTTAAAAAAAAGTTAATGGCATTTTTTAAGTAAAACTCCTTGAATCAAAGCTGAATATCTGTACTAGTGACATTTTGATTATTTGATTTGAAGTCTGCTGTGGTGGTCATCAAAGTTGGAACCAAAGCTGGTGAAATGACTCCTGTCTCCATGTACACGCCCTGCAAATGCCCGACAGCTTCACTCTTTGTAAAAGTCTGCCACCTTGAGTCGACTCTGCAGCACCACAGAGCAAGAATGACAGCTTCAGTGACACTTTTGTGCCCTTGTTTCTTGTCCCAGACAAAGGTTGGCAGCACTGGGAGTGGGGGCAGCTTTGAGGACGTCCTGTCATCTGCAGCGCACGCCAGCTCACAGGACACGCCCACCAACAACTTGATGGACAGCTCCGGGAGGCAGTGTTAAGGCTCCACCCTCACCACGAGCCAGGGCTTGAACGGGAACTCGGCTGCAGATGTGTCGCAGCACTTTGACTCAAAGCTCTGACTGAAACAGTGCACAACACGTTTTGATCCTTAGTGTCAAGGCGCTTTTGCAGAATACGGATGGTCTTACAACCTAAATAATTACATTTACCCAAAATGACCCCTAAGGCAGCAGTCATCTGCTTTTATTTTAAAAGATCAACTCTAAACCTCACATGATACGGGGACTAATGAGAGCAAGGAGCCTATAATGTTTTCCTTCTATTTATAGTGTTGAAGGGTTTTTAGTGGATTTGATGAATGCCATCTGTCCTCCAGAGGTTTCCTAACCACGTTACACCACAGATGTTGATGAGATGGGGTTGGGGAGGAGCAGCTAGCAGTTAGGCCTTAAATGACCTGAAACACGACATGAAACGAGTCTGAGCAGATTACACATCAGCTCCAGGAGACAGACTGAACCTCAACCCCGCATATCGAGCTGGTTCTTTCTTCTTCTTTTTTTGTCACATTTGTGCTCATGTAGTTCACTCGGCTGTCAGATCACAGCTGGGTTTCCCCAGACACAAAACAAGAGGCGGATTCCTCCGTGTGATATGTAAATTTAAGACAAGTGGAAAAAGTGTCAGTAGATGTTCAACACAGCATCAGTTTTATAACAGCTACCTTTCTTTATCAGAACAGCTTAAAACTGCGGTTTCACATCTTTACTAGAAATATGTTTGTGATTAAAAAAACAAAGTCGTTTTATAACTTAATGCTGTAAAAATGTGACTGTGATCAACCTGAACATCCTGGGTGACCTTTGTATAAATTATTTTACACTACTACGGAAGATCTAGCTCCTCAGGTTTCACTGTGGCATCTAAAAACATTTTGTTGTCGGCATTTCACGATATATACTCAGCGCATTGATGTACACACGGGGTTGGGGAGGAGCAGCCAGCAGTGAGCTGGGAGTTGCAGCTGGGGTCTGTTTGAATGTCTAAATGCAAACTGTGAGAGCAACTACAGGAAGCAGTGATGTATTTGTGAAAAAGCATCAGTGTGACATGATGTATCATCGGAAGCACAATTCTTGGCTGTAAATGTGACGCATTAATCCAGCGCATGCTGTTACGCAAGTGCCGAAACTACATGAGCTCAGATTTGAACGAACATTTTATCGCTGAAAAATTGAATTCAGTGTCACTATAACTTTGAAAAATGTTGGTGCCGTAAACGATGGGAATGACCTTTGCAACTTTTCAAATCTGCTCTGTGTGGCGAACTCATTACTTTGTCTTTGTATTATTTGTAGTAAATAATCGTTTGTGTTTCGTAGTTTTTAGGTTCTCTTTCATGTGTTAAACTTTTGTTTTTGGTCTTCTCCTATGAGAAAATGCTTGGCTCTGTCCTTGAAATACATTCAATAAAATCCATAAACAGAAACAGACTCACTAAAAATAACTCTTTCTGTTCTGTCTTTGGAAAATTGATTTCAATAAACCTTTTATGTAATAAAGGTCTTTACAGCATAAACACAAAAAGACATAACTGTGACCATCATGTACAATAACACTGTATGTGAATGATCAATAACTGTTTTTATGACTTTAGTATGTATAATAAAGATTGTTTGAACCAAACCTGATGTCACTCTACAGTTTCTACAGCACTCTGGAAAAGCATGAGGAAAAAAGAACAAACATTAATACCTGCAGAATACTAAAATAATAGTTTATCTGCAGCATTGTTTCTAAAACACACTTATAATTTATGGACTACAACATAATGGTGCAGCGACACTGTTGCATTAAAGTATCTGAATTTCAGGAGCAGGACCACGTCTCTAAACACGCCACTTCCTGTTCTTATCCATATATATGATCACCCAGTTCTGCAAGCTTCTCGTTTTCATGCCCCATCCTCCCTGCCATTTTTCAATTCTTTCACTTCTGCCAGGATCTGCCAGGCCCAGGAGCCGCTGCCAGTCCCCTCCAAGGCCTTACCCAAACCACAGCTCAATTCATGTTTCGTGTATCTTTATCTACTGAAAACGCTGTCAAACCTAAAATGAGGACATAAGCCCAGCTAGTGAAAGAGGACTATATGGGCCAGATATTAGTTGAGGGGGTAAAAAACCTCCTCCTTCATTCAGCCAATCACAAATCTAATCACACCAGGACAGGTGAAAAGTTTAAAACACCACATTAGTTAAGATGAGGACTCTCACTACAGTTATAAATGTGATGCCAAACTTGGGTTTTGAAGTCTCTAAGTTTACTTTCTGGAGCCAAGTGTGAGCGCATCCTTTTTAGATTCATACCTGATTCACATTCAAGTAATAAACACTAAAGATGTACATAGTATGAAATAACCGAAAAACACAAGCTGTCACAAACACAAGATCAAGAAATGGTGTTACTAAATAATATGTAATTAACTAAAACAAACGTAGCGCTTCCTTAAAAGTCATTCGCTACTTAAAATCTCCAGTCTTTGCTTTGAACTTTGTCTTGCAGGTTTAAAATACGCAATAATGTGTGTAAACTGCAAACATATAAAACAATGACTAAAACAATGAACTGGTGTGATTTAGACAAAACAAAAACAATATTACAGCTTGTGCGTCCCTGTACAGATAGTTTGTCTGAATCCAGCATCTCTGTCCGCTAACTGAGAAGTCCTGTTCACTGTGTGCGTGTTACAGTCAGGAAGTGTGTGATGTTGTGTGGTCTTGTTCAGGCGCCGAATCAGCAGCCTGCGATTGCTCAGACGTCCTTGTGCCATCTGTGTTGGTCATGTGACTTTCTCGCTCTTTGTTCATAGAGCTGACCAGCTGGAGAACGTCCGGGTGGTGGAAACGACCTAAAGACAGCCCAGCAAGATCAGAGCAAGTAGAAAAATGGGTAAATGCTACGATAGACGTGCTGGAGACGTACCGGCTGTGGAGTCAAAGAACTCCTGCAGTCTTCCTGGTGTTCCCTCCAGCTCCTCATACTCGTGAGCCTGCAGGATCATCTCCAGCTGGTCAAACTGTTTCACCAGCCGTGCCTCTGCACTGCTCTGAGTTTCATATTCCTGCACAAAAGACAAAGCATCCCACTTATAGAGCACGTGGCCAGGAAGCAACGAGTGCCATGTTTGCAGAGACGTACATCCCACAGTGCGTAGACTTCCTGTCTGAGAGCCTCCGGAAGAAGACTCGTTAGATGCTTCATCGCTTGCTGAAAGGCAAGGAGAAGTTAAGACTACAGCCAAGTTTATTATTCGCCTCCTTTATAATGAAGTCGCTTGCCTCTTCTCTCCTGTGTTTCTCTGCTTTGCTGATGTTATCTGATGGCGCGATGTCTCCCACAATGCACTCTGCCATGTCGTGAACCAGAGCCAGCTTTATGCACCTGGAGACACAAGAGTTCACAACAACAGTCAAGGTCCTTTATACTGCAAGCTAAAAACCTTACAATATGAAAGAGCAACAATTCCCTGTGATCTCCTATGAGCAAGTACATGGTCGGAAAGGGAGAAGTCCCTTTTAACAGGAAGAGATCCAGAGCACATAAGAGAAGGCACATTTATAAGTTTTTCAGCTTTCCTTTTAGATAATGGTGTAAAAACTGATTTTCAGGTGTATGGGACCCACCTGTCCCTGTCCACTGTGGGGTCAGTGATGGTCAGAGACATCATGGCCATGCGGTACATGTGGTCGGACACACTCTCCGGCTTCTTCACATTCCTGTACACCCAGCCAGTCCGCGGCACCCTCTGCGAGTAATATCAGCCACAACTCATGAGCCATCAGTGACACACATGCAGATATCTGTCTCAGAACTGGTTCATCGGGTTTTTTTGGGACACTCTGTGTGCAGATACTGACTTCACTGTGTTTGATAACTCGTCGTGAGTGCAAGTAGGAATATTTTAAAGTTCTTTGTTTGTTTGTTTTTACAGGTAAGCAGACCTAAAAGATAATATATCTCTGGCTTCTGATGATAGATTTTTCTGGTTTTCCGTTGTGGGGAAATACTGTACACTTAAGGTTTTGGGGCAAAAAACACACGAAGCTGCAGGAACATACCACATGTACACATCTACAACAACAACATAGAGATGTCTTTGTTCTCTCTCTATTATAACTCACTTTCAGTTGTCCGATAAGTTTCATAAACTGCAGCATTTTACTCATCCCGGCTGTTTTGTCCACGGCGGCCGCCATCATGATCCGCCGACCCGGATACAGAAAGACTGAGTTTGCTGATGTAATAGCGCAAAGCAGCCGCTGGATGGCAGCATACACAACGTAAAGATACCGAGTCGAAGGAGACGCTTGTATCTGTTTATTCAGGAAGCACTGCCTCTCCTCCTGTCCTCAAAATACACATTCAGGTCTTTAAAATCCTGCAGTTTGTGTTTTAGGAGTTTATGCAAATGTATGGATATTATATGTCATTTGCACATCTATGCAGAACATTTTAAAAAAGGAAATACATTGATGAACCTTCAAAGTGCTATCACTTAGTTTGTTTTTCTTTACCCTTTCCATCTTTTGTTTGTTTGTTTATTTACTATTAAATAATGTGTTACTTATGCTGTAAGGGCTGATTTGTATCCCAAAATTGGTGGAAAATTGATTCATTTCTTATGATATCTTTTAATGGTTTTTTTGTTTGTTTGCTTGTTTGCTTGATTCTTTATTCAGAATGTATCCACATTTGTGCGCTTTTACACAGAAGATACATAATTTGTAGAGGTAAAAAAAAAATTGTGACAGGTGAACCTGTCAGGACATAATTTTCTACACACATTTACAAATCTATGAATTATATCTTCTTGCTGCTGTTTCCTGACCTGTATATATTATTTTTATGCCAATCTTTTCACTTACTTACTTAAAAAATTATTTAACTTCATTTTTATTGTGTTATTTTATTATTGTTGAATGTAAAAATGTTCTCTACATCAAATTATAAGATTTCCAGCATGGGCATGTTACTTTTACTTTTATCTAAGTTTCAACCCTAATATTTTGTCATGTTTGTCTTAAATCTTCTACCTTTTTATTTATTTATCTATTTATTTATTTATGTTTTGGTATGTTAATATACAAGGTGAGAAAGGATTTACTGCTTTGCGCAGTAATCAGTACAAAGTTCTAGATGGCGCGGATGAAACAAGCAAGGAGGTAAACGGCTAATAAGACCACGAAGAAGAATCTACACCGGAAGTCAACAAAGCGGGATATTAGAAAACGTAAACAAGCGTTTTTCGTGAGGTGTGCCTTTTTTGTTTCACAGAGAAACTTCATCGACATGCTGAACAAAGCGCCCAGACTGAAAAGTAGAATTAAAACGAAGGCGAAGGGCAACATAAACGTGAGGCCGGCGTCAGAGGCGATGGTAGGCTATCGCTTTGTCCGCAGCTGACCGGTAGATGAGCGACGCCAAATAACAGCTGGTTTTTGCTCCTGTGTGCTCAGATCGAACTGCTGACACTGCTGTTCCTGAACAGCCTGGCTGAAGAGGCGAAGGCCAAAGCGTTTGAGGATAAATCTGCGACGATCAGAGCTCAGCACGTCAGGGCAGTCTCCAAGGTCGGTTTATGTTCACAGCACTACATTAACAACACAATCATTTAATCAGCCAGTGATTAGAGATTTACTGTTTATTAGTAAACCATTAGATAATCTGTTGATTCCCGATTAATCGTTTGGTTCTGTCTCTCCGTTTAACGAAACAACCTTAAAATTAGAGATTTAATTATTTTAAATATTTCCATCACTGTATATAACTGTAAAGCACTAAATGTAAAAGAGTAAACTACGTTTTTTTTCCTTTTTGGAGGGGTCTTGATTGAATAACTGATATATAAATCAGCCCTTACAGCAGAAAATACACATTATTTAATAGTAAAATAAACAAAAAAAAAACCCCAATGTATTTCTCTGCACACACAATCATTCACTCAAATCACATGTTAGCATTTCAAAGACTTTTAAAGAATTGCTCGACGCTAGGTAGTTTCTGTTACTGTAAAATAATAAAAGCTATCATCTTGTTACATTATGAAGTTTTTCTTTTAATCATTGTAATTGAAACTACATAAAACAGCCATAATTTTATTCCCTCAGTATGCTGGCACTTCTTCTTCATATTATTAAAGATATTTTAAACGTACTGTACAGAAGTTAGAAATTTCAGTGTTGTGTCAAATTGAGCTCACTCTAAAATTTTTCCATTCTTTCTTTACAGAAAGTACTGAAAAAGGCGAGAGGATGATGAAGACGGTGAAGAGCATCATAAAGATTATTTTGGAAGGCAGTAGCAATATTCTTTCATATTTTTAATGTCTTGTTTTGATCCGAAATCCCTTTTTTGAGTTTATTGTATTTTTTATTGTATTTTCGTGCAAGTAAACACTGTCCTTTAATTGTTCTGTATTAAACATTCGTGAATTTTACACTGCCTAATTCATGTATGACAACTTAAAATATAGAAAATAATTGTTATTCTTATCTGAAAACATTTGGGAGCAAATTCTTTTAGAAAGTGCCTGCAGGCAGTTATTTGGGCATTTATTTGGAAGCCAAATTAAATAACTCCCTACCTAAATGTAGTTAAATTTCAGTGGCCGGTGATTCATCAAACCTGCATGTGTTCCTGACCACCGAGAACACTCACGTTAACTTTTATCGAGTGGAAAAAAAAGTTAGCTTGTTTATGTTATGCTAACATAGCTGTGTCACTAGCGGTCACGTAGCACATCATTATATACCAGCTAGCCAAACTTCAGTAACCCTACAAACGTCACTGCTGTTTAGTTTTCTGTCTTCATTTATGTTGGAAGTTATAGCAGAGCTGTACGTTTGAATTTTTTTCCAAAACCCCGCAGTCAGGACATGCTATATTGTATTTAGATAGAAGCTAGCGAGCTAACTTCCTGCTAACTTTTAACGCCGTTAAATGTCATAAATTCCATTTTCATGGATGCCTGGATGTTAAACTCAATTGTTACACCTGGTAGAGCAGAACACTGATCATTTTATTAAAGATGAAAGACTTTTAGACAGTTTTTCAACTCTCAGTAATGCCACAGTGATCGTTTGATATATGGACCTGCAGCGGAGTTTAGGCCCAGACACGGCCAGTGACGTCAGACTGAACAACCGGATACTTAACATACAACCCTAAACATGTGAAAAATAATAAACTTCACTTGAAAGCTATACATTTATTCCATTACGGGCGACCTTGCCATAGGCTGGCCATCCTGGCACAAGCTCAAGATAGGGCTCCATGTTGCTGGTGTGTGTAGAGGCCACATGAGTGGTGCCCCAACATATTCAGTACTGGTGAAATTCTCATCGAAGTCTTGCATTACTATAGCATAGCGTAACGGTTTTGAACTACTTATTGCTATTCATTATTGCTAAAGGTTCAAGGATGTATAAGCCATCACAATCAGAAGCATATAACACACGTTTCTTTTTTTTGAGATTTTTATTTATCAATTTAATTTGGGCCAAATTATAAAAAGTAGTTGCCTTAAGGGCACTTTAATATTGTAGGGGGTTTACCCTACAATATAAAGAGAACCCCAACAATCACATGATTCCCTATGAGCAAGCACTAGGCGACAGTGGGGAGGAAAAACTCACTTTAACAGAAAGAAACCTCCGGCAGAACCAGGCTCATTGAGGGACAGCCATCTGCCATGACTGGTTGGGGTATTTTATTTAGTGCTGTCAGCATTAATCTCGTTAAAATGATGTTAACGCCATAGCCGCAAGTCTCCGTTAGCGAGCTAAGGCAATTCGGCCCGTGCATGGGGCTGCACAGCGTCCAAGCGTTAGTGCTGCTAGCTCGTTAACGCGTTGACGCCTTGCAGCCCCACGCACGGGGCAATCCGCGGTAGCTCGCTAGATTAACGAGATTAACGCTGACAGCACTTTTGTTCAATATGACTGTTCTTATGTCAATAAACTCTTGACAAACACACAATGCATGTCAGTCAAGATTTTAAATGTACAATTTTGTTCAACAGGATCCAATTGGTGATTTGAGTGTTCTCTAAATTTTTTGAGCAGTGTCTTTTGTGTTTTGTTTGTGTTGCTATAGAAAGGTGTAAGGAGAAAAGTATTTTGTTAACGTGGCAGATGGTAGTTTGACTGGAAGCTTAAGGTTACAGAAGAATCACGGATGTACTGCAGCACATCAATGCATACTTCAGTGAATTGTTTCTTTAAAACTTCAATGTCGATTTCTTCATTCAGAATGCTATTAGCATCCTCAGCAACTCCTTCTGCCTCTGTCTTAAAGGTATTTGATGTGTCTTCAGGTGCATCTGAAGTGGCTACCTTCTTTTTGTGAAATCGCTTTGTCACCGCTCTCTTCAACTTTTGGAAAGGTGTTTTCCCTTTTGGTTTTTCATCATGACTCTCAGAAGCCATAGATTCCAGTTTACTTCCAGCACTGACATCCTCTGCGTGGTCCTCACACCTGTCTGTTGACAAAGAACTGTCAGTGATCGGTTGACCAGCCTTTGTGTTGTCAAGCTCGTCATGTTCTGTTGGCAAGTCTTGAACTGTCTGATCCGATAATGTCTGACTGGATGTTTTCTTTGTCATGTCAGGGGGGTCCTCTGGCAGCACTGGTTGTGACAACTGCTCTTTCATATTGGCGGCATCCTGCATAGCCTCATCATCAGTCAACGTCGACTCAGGAGAGGCACTTGATTGACGTGCACTTTCATCGTCAGGTGCCTCTGAACTGGTGGTTTTCTTTTTCTGAAACAGTTTTTTCACTGCTCTCTTGAACTTTTGCAAACGTGTTTTCCGTTTTGGTGTTTCATCTTGACTCTCAGAATCCGTCGATTGCAGCTCTCTTCCAGTGGCTATTTTCTTTTTGCGAAATCGCTTTGTCACCGCTCTCTTGAACTTTTGGAAAGGTGTTTTCCCTTTTGGTTTTTCATCATGACTCTCAGAAGCCATAGATTCCAGTTTACTTTCAGCACTGACATCCCCTGCGTGGTCCTCACAGCTGTCTGTTGACAAAGAACTGTCAGTAATCGGTTGACCAGCCTTTGTGTTGTCAAGCTCGTCATGTTCTGTTGGCAAGTCTTGAACTGTCTGATCCGATAATGTCTGACTGGATGTTTTCTTTGTCATGTCAGGGGGGTCCTCTGGCAGCACTGGTTGTGACAACTGCTCTTTCATATTGGCGGCATCCTGCATAGCCTCATCATCAGTCAACGTCGACTCAGGAGAGGCACTTGATTGACGTGCACTTTCATCGTCAGGTGCCTCTGAAGTGGTGGTTTTCTTTTTCTGAAACAGTTTTTTCACTGCTCTCTTGAACTTTTGCAAACGTGTTTTCCGTTTTGGTGTTTCATCTCGACTCTCAGAATCCGTCGATTGCAGCTCTCTTCCAGTGGCTATTTTCTTTTTGCGAAATCGCTTTGTCACCGCTCTCTTGAACTTTTGGAAAGGTGTTTTCCCTTTTGGTTTTTCATCATGACTCTCAGAAGCCATATATTCCAGTTTACTTTCAGCACTGACATCCCCTGCGTGGTCCTCACAGCTGTCTGTTGACAAAGAACTGTCAGTAATCGGTTGACCAGCCTTTGTGTTGTCAAGCTCGTCATGTTCTGTTGGCAAGTCTTGAACTGTCTGATCCGATAATGTCTGACTGGATGTTTTCTTTGTCATGTCAGGGGGGTCCTCTGGCAGCACTGGTTGTGACAACTGCTCTTTCATATTGGCGGCATCCTGCATAGCCTCATCATCAGTCAACGTCGACTCAGGAGAGGCACTTGATTGACGTGCACTTTCATTGTCAGGTGCCTCTGAAGTGGTGGTTTTCTTTTTCTGAAACAGTTTTTTCACTGCTCTCTTGAACTTTTGCAAACGTGTTTTCCGTTTTGGTGTTTCATCTTGACTCTCAGAATCCGTCGATTGCAGCTGTCTTCTAGTGGCTATTTTCTTTTTGCGAAATCGCTTTGTCACCGCTCTCTTGAACTTTTGGAAAGGTGTTTTCCCTTTTGGTTTTTCATCATGACTCTCAGAAGCCATAGATTCCAGTTTACTTTCAGCACTGACATCCTCTGCGTGGTCCTCACACCTGTCTGTTGACAAAGAACTGTCAGTAATCGGTTGACCAGCCTTTGTGTTGTCAAGCTCGTCATGTTCTGTTGGCAAGTCTTGAACTGTCTGATCCGATAATGTCTGACTGGATGTTTTCTTTGTCATGTCAGGGGGGTCCTCTGGCAGCACTGGTTGTGACAACTGCTCTTTCATATTGGCGGCATCCTGCATAGCCTCATCATCAGTCAACGTCGACTCAGGAGAGGCACTTGATTGACGTGCACTTTCATCGTCAGGTGCCTCTGAAGTGGTGGTTTTCTTTTTCTGAAACAGTTTTTTCACTGCTCTCTTGAACTTTTGCGAATGTGTTCTCCCTTTCGGTTTTTCATCATGACTCTCAGAAGCCATAGATTCCAGTTTACTTCCAGCACTGACATCCTCTGCGTGGTCCTCACACCTGTCTGTTGACAAAGAACTGTCAGTAATCGGTTGACCAGCCTTTGTGTTGTCAAGCTCGTCATGTTCTGTTGGCAAGTCTTGAACTGTCTGATCCGATAATGTCTGACTGGATGTTTTCTTTGTCATGTCAGGGGGGTCCTCTGGCAGCACTGGTTGTGACAACTGCTCTTTCATATTGGCGGCATCCTGCATAGCCTCATCATCAGTCAACGTCGACTCAGGAGAGGCACTTGATTGACGTGCACTTTCATCGTCAGGTGCCTCTGAAGTGGTGGTTTTCTTTTCTGAAACAGTTTTTTCACTGCTCTCTTGAACTTTTGCGAATGTGTTCTCCCTTTCGGTTTTTCATCATGACTCTCAGAAGCCATAGATTCCAGTTTACTTCCAGCACTGACATCCTCTGCGTGGTCCTCACACCTGTCTGTTGACAAAGAACTGTCAGTAATCGGTTGACCAGCCTTTGTGTTGTCAAGCTCGTCATGTTCTGTTGGCAAGTCTTGAACTGTCTGATCCGATAATGTCTGACTGGATGTTTTCTTTGTCATGTCAGGGGGGTCCTCTGGCAGCACTGGTTGTGACAACTGCTCTTTCATATTGGCGGCATCCTGCATAGCCTCATCATCAGTCAACGTCGACTCAGGAGAGGCACTTGATTGACGTGCACTTTCATCGTCAGGTGCCTCTGAAGTGGTGGTTTTCTTTTTCTGAAACAGTTTTTTCACTGCTCTCTTGAACTTTTGCGAATGTGTTCTCCCTTTCGGTTTTTCATCATGACTCTCAGAAGCCATAGATTCCAGTTTACTTCCAGCACTGACATCCTCTGCGTGGTCCTCACACCTGTCTGTTGACAAAGAACTGTCAGTAATCGGTTGACCAGCCTTTGTGTTGTCAAGCTCGTCATGTTCTGTTGGCAAGTCTTGAACTGTCTGATCCGATAATGTCTGACTGGATGTTTTCTTTGTCATGTCAGGGGGGTCCTCTGGCAGCACTGGTTGTGACAACTGCTCTTTCATATTGGCGGCATCCTGCATAGCCTCATCATCAGTCAACGTCGACTCAGGAGAGGCACTTGATTGACGTGCACTTTCATCGTCAGGTGCCTCTGAAGTGGTGGTTTTCTTTTTCTGAAACAGTTTTTTCACTGCTCTCTTGAACTTTTGCGAATGTGTTCTCCCTTTCGGTTTTTCATCATGACTCTCAGAAGCCATAGATTCCAGTTTACTTCCAGCACTGACATCCTCTGCGTGGTCCTCACACCTGTCTGTTGACAAAGAACTGTCAGTAATCGGTTGACCAGCCTTTGTGTTGTCAAGCTCGTCATGTTCTGTTGGCAAGTCTTGAACTGTCTGATCCGATAATGTCTGACTAGATGTTTTCTTTAATATACCACAAGAACTCTCCGCCAGGCGCCTTTCAAAAAACCTTTGCAAGTATTGTTGGATTTCTTTTTCAACAAGCTCATCAGCATTCACAGAAGAGGCATATTTGGCCTTCCAAATGTCTATATGCATTTTTAGTGAATAGAGATCTTCTGATACCTTCTGAAATACCTCTGAGAAAACTGTGTTTTGTGACTCATCAATATACTTGTTGTTGTCATTGCCCGATTTGAGTAGAGATCTACCAGTTGTATCTTCTTCAGTGATCAGTTGACCAGCATTTGTCCTATCAAGTTCGTTATTTTCTATTGGCAAGTCTTGAACTTTCTGATCCGATATCGTCTGACTGGATGTTTTCTTTGTCATTTCAAAGGGGCTCTCTGACAGTACTGGTACTGACAACTCTTTCATAGTAGCAGCAGTCTGCACAACCTCATTGTCAGTAAACATGTTTTGAGACTTACCACTGTTCACAGTGTCTTTGCCTGAGTTGGGTAGAGATTTACTGGGTGAGCTTACTTTCTTGTCTTGCACCATGTGATGTTTAACTGGTAAATTTTTCCTAGTGTTAACATTCACAGTGGGTGCCTTTGATGGAATAGGCGGGAGTGGCCTCTGTGGTAACATGGCTGACAAACCAGTAGGAATTACAACGGGACATTTGCTTTTTGGTCTTTTAGATAGATTCCTCCATTTTTGTTGGTTTGGGTGATTTTTGGTCAGTTTCCTGTCTGGCACCATGTGATTAACTGGTAAATTTTTCCTAGTGTTAGAGCTCACAGTGGGTGCCTTTGATGGAATATGGGGGAGGGGCCTCTGTGCTGACATGGCCAACAAACCAGTAGGAATTACATCGGGACATTTGCTTTCTGGTCTTTTAGATAGATTCCTCCATTTTTGTTGGTTTGGGTGTTTTTGGGTCAGTTTCCTGTCTGGCACCATCCTAGTTTTAACTGTCATAGTGGCTGGCTTTGGTCCAGTAAGGCAGGCTGGTTTCTGTGGTAATATAGGTAAAGAACCAGTAGGAACTGCACAGAGACTGCTGCGTCCTACTCTTTTAGATTTATTCCTCATTTCCTCTTTGTTTTGGCCAGGGTTTGGTGTGATTTTTGGCAGGCATGTTTCTTCTTGCCTTGCCGCATTTGAGAAATGATGTATCCCATATGTGGCATAAGCCAGCCAAATTGTCGATGTTTTACTGCTTTCACTAGATGCACTGGATTTTTCTGTCATTTCAATTCTGTTTTTTTCCTTCCTTTTAGGTATGTTTTGCTTGGGTGTTTTTCTTTTGTTTGTCTTTTTTAAGTGGTTATTCTCTTGTGCTAAATGTTGCTTTAGTACAGATGTTCTGTGTAGAACAAAGTAATATGTGTGTATAATTAAGGACCTCTTTATAAGGTTTGTCTTGTATTTATGCCTTTTCACATTCTATGATCAAAGCCACATGCACTGATGTCATTAGGCATGTTCCTTTTATCTTATCTTTCAACATTCTATGATCAAAGCCACATGCACTGATGTCATTAGGCATGTTCCTTTTATCTTATCTTTCAACATTCTATGATAAAAGCCACATGCACCATGATGTCATGAGGCAGGTTCCTTTGATCTTCTATCATTCCATTCACATAGTTATAAAACACTGTAACTTGTTTATACTAAATTGTCAAAGTAGTTTATTTCAGTTCAATTCAATGATCTTACCTGGTATTGTTCTTTAGATACATTTTGATCAAAATCTGCTTTTATGATTTAAATAGATTTTTTAAATAATTATTATTTTTTACATATTAGTGATATTATCTGCATTATCTTTGTGTGCATTTAAATCAATGTGGGTGCTTTATAAGCAGTGATGGGAATAACGGCGTTACAAGCAGTGTTGGGGAGTAACGGAATACATGTACCGCCGTTACGTATTTAAAATACAAAATATGAGTAACTGTATTTCGTTACAGTTACCGTTTAAAAAGGTAGTATTTAGAATACAGTTACTTTGTTAAAATAAATGGATTACACGGCGGTACTTTCCTGTTTCATATTGTAGCGGGTGAGGACTGTTTGAGTTTTGTTTGACAGCTACGTTCTGTTGTTCCAGACGGCAGCGTTACGGTTGCCATGGTTACAGGGCGACGCTCTCTCTCTGACTGTTTGTTTCCTGGGTGAGAGAGCGCCTTTTTGTTGTTGTTGTTGTGCTAAGCTGAATGCTACAGACATCCCAGATAGCAAGACGACATTGTTTTTTCACTCACAATGTGTTTATACACCTACGATGTAGTATTAGGGCCACATTATGAAAACAACATTGTTGATCATTATGAGAATAAAGTCAAAATTTTGAGATAAAAGTCAAACATCTATGTGTGTGAAACTTTAAATCATCAAACTGCAAATTATAAATTTTAAATTGCTATTGATCCCTTTACCCTTAGTTCTAAAGTTTATATTTATTTTCTTTCTCTTCTTATATGTATTATTTGTTTATTTGCACTGATGTAACTGGAGCCCTGTCTTCTCGTCTCTATATACTGTACTGTATATAGCGGAGATGACAATAAAGTTTACTTTGACTTCAGGACAGCAGCAAGCAGGCGCTCCAAGGGCTCTCGCGCTGAATTTCCACGTTAGAATTAAGAAAAAACATGCAAACAGTGCAAAGTATAAGTCTGTATTATAATGTCTGGTGTTTTCGTGTTTGTTGGTTTGTTTTTATTTTGCGAGTTGGTTAGTAGGTGCGGCTCCAGCCTGCCAGAGAATCCCCCGCCGGCCCGCCCTCTCCTCCCTGTGCCGCAAGCAGCAGTCGCAGCTCGCAAACGGATTGTGCCCTTACTCCCAGCAAATGGCCGTAAAAACACCGATCGGTGCCTATGCCATCCCCAAAATGTGCTGGTATGATGTCGGGATAGCATGGGTACGAGCAACTTTTTTTTGCCAGTGCCCAAGATGCCGCCCCCACGGCCCACCACGATGCCGCCCTGGGCAACCGCCCATGTCGCCCATATAAAAAACCGCTACTGTGCACCATGTATACGACATGACAATTGGCTGTAGACCATTGTCAATCAATGTCGTGCTGTGTCTCCGTACAGTTCAGAATGCGTTCAGCTTGTTAAATTTACATAAATCTTCGATTGTGTGACGCTGAAGTGCTGTACTGTATGTTTGTAAGTTTTCTCCCCAGCAAAACAACAATGTCGACGAAACGTTTTGCACCGTCAAAGGCAAACGCAGGTGTCTTTGGTTTCATACTGGACTTATTTTTCTACGAAGGTTTGAACTTTGAGAGTGTTTAAACAAGAGAGAAAAGTGTGAAAATGTTCATGTCTGCCTGAGAAAAGTGTATAAAGTGTGTAGTGAGGGGTTTTACAGCCTTAAAACATCTATAATAATTGTAAAAAAAAATAAAATAAAGTTGGCTTCTTCATGGATTTCACCTATCGCGGGTTAGTTTTGGAACGTAACTCCCGCGATAAACGAGGGACCACTGTATTCGTTTTGCCCCAGTGTTTCATTACCTTTCTGTTAAATCAGTGTGATTGTTCCCTCATTATCATTGTTTCCACATTTTTCCCAACCCTCTTGTAACCTTTGTTAACATCAACAGTGCACAAACTCTCAGCAGACAGACTGCTGCTCTGTGATGTCACAAACATTCTACAGACTTCAGGTGTTTGTTATTTTATAAAGTTTAGATTCATTGGTCACTTCAATGTATATATATCTCCATATCTAGGGTAACATAATGAAGATAATAAAACATAACTTGATAAATAACATGTCTTTTGCCTCATACATGAACAAAGTTGGTATAATTAACTTTATGTAAATGAGGCAAAATTTTCAAAAATGCTTAATTCCCACCCCTGATTCTTGGTTGTTGGGTGTTATGTAGGTGACTTTGACCCCCCTCCCCCGCTACATCTGCTGTGAGGGTGCTGGTTGAGCAAACATGACACTCTTTTCATTAATAACTTAGCAGATACTGTAAAAGAACAATCAAGCACTTTTACAACTTCAACCTTTTGGCTCACTATGAGGAACCCTGTAGTGACGTGGAATCAGCAGGATATCACTTCATCACACTAATACATGTAGTGTGAAGAAGTGAGGAATTTGAAGAGGCTGTGAATCATGGGATATGATGGGAGAACAAAACAGACTCGAGAGAGCTCATCTGCAGACATACAGCTTTTTAAAACCTTATTTTGGGGTCAAGTCAGCAAACTTAATCAGGTCTTATCAGGATTGACTGGTGATTATATATATGCAGGTTTGATGAATCACCGGCCACTGAAATTTAACTACATTTAGGTAGGGAGTTATTTAATTTGGCTTCCAAATAAATGCCCAAATAACTGCCTGCAGGCACTTTCTAAAAGAATTTGCTCCCAAATGTTTTTAGATAAGAATAACAATTATTTTCTATATTTTAAGTTGTCATACATAAATTAGGCAGTGTAAAATTCACGAATGTTTAATACAGAACAATTAAAGGACAGTGTTTACTTGCACGAAAATACAATAAAAAATACAAGAAACTCAAAAAAGGGATTTCGGATCAAAACAAGACATTAAAAATATGAAAGAATATTGCTACTGCCTTCCAAAATAATCTTTATGATGCTCTTCACCGTCTTCATCATCCTCTCGCCTTTTTCAGTACTTTCTGTAAAGAAAGAATGGAAAAATTTTAGAGTGAGCTCAATTTGACACAACACTGAAATTTCTAACTTCTGTACAGTACGTTTAAAATATCTTTAATAATATGAAGAAGAAGTGCCAGCATACTGAGGGAATAAAATTATGGCTGTTTTATGTAGTTTCAATTACAATGATTAAAAGAAAAACTTCATAATGTAACAAGATGATAGCTTTTATTATTTTACAGTAACAGAAACTACCTAGCGTCGAGCAATTCTTTAAAAGTCTTTGAAATGCTAACATGTGATTTGAGTGAATGATTGTGTGTGCAGAGAAATACATTGGGGGTTTTTTTTTTGTTTATTTTACTATTAAATAATGTGTATTTTCTGCTGTAAGGGCTGATTTATATATCAGTTATTCAATCAAGACCCCTCCAAAAAGGAAAAAAATTAGTCAACAGATTATCTAATGGTTTACTAATAAACAGTAAATCTCTAATCACTGGTTGATTAAATGATTGTGTTGTTAATGCAGTGCTGTGAACATAAACCGACCTTGGAGACTGCCCTGACGTGCTGAGCTCTGATCGTCGCAGATTTCTCCTCAAACGCTTTGGCCTTCGCCTCTTCAGCCAGGCTGTTCAGGAACAGCAGTGTCAGTAGTTCGATCTGAGCACACAGGAGCAAAAACCAGCTGTTATTTAGCGTCGCTCATCTACCGGTCAGCTGCGGACAAAGCGATAGCCTACCATCGCCTCTGACGCCGGCCTCACGTTTATGTTGCCCTTCGCCTTCGTTTTAATTGTACTTTTCAGTCTGGGCGCTTTGTTCAGCATGTCGACGAAGTTTCTCTGTGAAACAAAAAAGGCACACCTCACGAAAAACGTTTGTTTACGTTTTCTAATATCCCGCTTTGTCGACTTCCGGTGTAGATTCTTCTTCGTGGTCTTATTAGCCGTTTACCGCCTCGCTTGTTACATCCGCGCCATCTAGAGTTTCATACTCATTACTGCGCAAAGCAGTAAATGCTTTCTCACCTTGTATATTAACATACCAACACATAAATAAATAGATAAATAAAAAGGGTAGAAGATTTAAGGCAAACATGACAAAATATTAGGGTTGAGACTTTGACTGTTTAGATAGATAAAAGTAAAAGTAACATGCCCATGGTGGAGATCTTATAATTTGACATAGAGAAATAATAATATTATTCAAAAAATTGTTTAATATGAAGGCAATAGGCAGAGTGTTACAGGCATAGCCCTAAATAATGTAGCCTCATGGGCAGTGTAGTCCATGCTGCAGGGAGAATGGACTGCCATACCCGTTATGTGTCTGAGTGTGAAGGAGGGAGAAAAAAATGGAAATGGGAGACCAGAAATGGGAGATGGAAGCATGTAAATATAATAATAACCACTGCAGCCAAAATGCCCAGTTGTAAGTAAGCTATTAAGAATCACTGTGCACTGTGTTTGTGTTTTCCTACGAAACAATAAGTTTTATCGGAGCAGCCTTTCAACACCTCTCTCTGTCTCTCAATAGCAAAGTTGACCCAGACAACAAAGTAAAGCTAGTTTTCAGCTGAGCCCGACATGGAACCCAACGTATTAGCCAGAGGTCCCTTTACTACTGTTCAGAGCTGCGGACCTGTTTTATATGCGCACAGAACTGTTTTCTGCCCCTTCGGACAGGCGCGTTAACATTTGCCTCTTAACAGGAAGTTACCTGGATAACAACATATGCAGAAGTTCTCACTGAAGCAGGAAGCACAGTCTGCCTTGCACCCTGCAGGCCAATAGGAAGCAACATAACCTGCTTGGTTTTTAAAATTTAATTTTGTTAGTAGCATAGCGAAATCAATTCAGGCCACATAAGTGATCTGAACCAGATGAACAACACTAGGGTTTTTGCTACTGTAGTATAAATACATCAATATTTTTGATTGATCTGCCCACCTCTAGTTTTAGTTTCATCTTGGGATGAAACTAAAACTAGGGATTTTTGGGGAATTTTTTTTAAATTCTTGCTTGTATGCACACATGAGATTACTTCAAAGCAAATATTGTCTGTATAAATACCATGCTTTCTTCTCACATTATCAAGGCTTCAGAATCTTGAGTCCAGAAACCCTTTTGTCAAGGGTAGGAATATGGCAAGCAGGATGAGGACCTAAACATAGGACTCACAGACACAGAAGGATGAACTTAAAGTGGCAGCTTTATTGCGCTTTGCAGATACTCAAAAACTCAAAGAAATAACCTAAGCTAGAAACTAAGAAATTAAACACTGGGACACTAGGAGCCAGGAACTGGGAGCAATGGAAACCAGACGCAAGAAGATACTCACACAGCACATGGGGTAACGATCCGACAACAGAGGAAAACACAGGGCTCAAATTCACCAGAGAGTAACGAGGGAATGGAAAACAGGAGGGAAAAAGCTGGGACTAATCTGACATAACAAGACGGGGAGGAAGCAAAAGTGAAAACACTGAACACAGGACACGAGACCGTCAGACAGTAACAGACTAAACTTTTTAAACTATACAACATGTTACAGATTTTACAAATTCAGGAAATAGCACTAATATATACAAATCACTCCATTTTAAATATCAACAATTAACAGAGGTGATTATAAATAAATATCAAAAATATTTATTTATATATGCATTGTGTGTTTGTCAAGAGCCTATGGCTAGGTCGCCCATAATGGAATAAATGTATAGCTTTCAAGTGAAGTTTATTATTTTTCACATGTTTAGGGTTGTATGTTAAGTATTATTATTTTTACTATATACAAGAATCTCTCAGGTAACAGGAGTCATAAGTATATAAACTCACGTCCCAACATTCATTCCCTCGTTACTCTCTGGTGTATTTGAGCCCTGTGTTTTCTTCTGTTGTCGCATCGTTACCCCATGTGCTGTGTGAGTATCTTCTTGCGTCTGGTTTCCATTGCTCCCAGTTCCTGGTTCCTAGTGTCCCAGTGTTTAAGATAATCCTCTTTTACTTGAGTCCCGTGTTTAGGTCCTCATCCTGCTTGCCATATTCCTACCCTTGAAAAAAAGGGTTTCTGGACTCAAGATTCTGAAGCCTTGATAATGTGAGAAGAAAGCATGGTATTTATACAGACAATATTTGCTTTGAAGTAATCGCATGTGTGCATACAAGCAAGAATTCTGAGAAATCCCAAGATGAAACTGTGACAAAGTGGGTGAGAACACCATTTGTCCATATTCTTAGTTAACATTGTTGTTTTGATTTAACCATATTTCACATGTAATCTGCAATAGGCAAACATCTACTATCCCGGGTTTATGTTTTGCACTTTTACAGATTATATATTATAACATCTTGGTTTAAATCAATTCCTACAAGTTTGTTAAGTTAACATGTTATTTATTTCAACTGTTAATCGGTTTTGTTTAAACTTACCTTACCTACTGTTACGGGTCCGAAATTGAGGACGAGAGTAAAACAATGATGGTCCAGAAGAGGTCGGTCAAACAATTGATTTTAATGAATACACGCAGCGTGGGGAGACGTACACTGGAAACCATCAGTTGTAAATCCCCACCCAAAAATACACTTCAGATTGCTTTTATAATATCAGGGTATTGTAACGCCCCCTCTTGCATTTACAACCACATAATTTGCATCTTAAGAACATTGTTTGCCTCTTCTACAGATAATGATCTATTCTAAGAGATAAATGCAGACACAGAAGTTCCCCTTTCTGGCATCCTTTTCCAAATATGGTGATGAGGTCCCCATGGACTTGTCCTCCTCTTTGGCCCATCTTCTGTCACCTGTTGCTAGGCAAACTCAAATGCAACAAGAAGCTGAATACATTCAGGCCTTTGCTCAGCTACTATTTTACTGTAACAATATACTCAGCATATAAGCTTTTAAGATTATAGATTTAACTCAACGATTTAAAGTGGTTCTAACTGCACCTGTAATAAACATGTTAATATGTGATTATGATAACACCTATAATACAAATTATAACATAATGCCAGCAACTTCAATAAATGCTTTGATGAAATGATAATTAATGCAATAATAAAGATGATGGTTATGTAAAATAATCCCTGTAATTCCACACTACCTGTCTTCCAGAAACAAAAGGAGGAAATGTAGTTTTACTTCCTGCTTTATAGCTTCTGGGTTCATCTGAGGTCACAGGATGAGACCAAGTGCGGAAGGGGAAGAATTCTTGTAATTTAATAAAGTTGATTTTAGAGGGTTTATGGAGAAATAGACTTATTGTTGTAATATGTATTGATTACACCACAGAGTTTATGTTGCTAGTAAAGAGTAGCAGTAGAGGTTTGAATATAATCATGTTCATCTTACCTACTGAATGGAATAGTCCAGAGGAGAAATTATTTGGTTAAGTGGACTATTTAAGCAGAACTCAGGTGTTTGAGGAGAGAGGACCAGGTCAGTGTAGCTGTGTGCATTTTGATCTTAATTTTTGTTGATTTAAGTTCAGTTATGTTTATTTGAACTGAGTTAATTATGGAGTTGAGTTTCTTATTTATTTTTGTAAATATTGTTTGGGTCACAAAATGGTGAATAAATCACTTGCTACACCGGACAACATCAGTCTCATGCACTTCTTTGACCGCTTAAGTCAAGTCCTACCACAGAAACTAAAACTAGAGGTGGTATTTATACTAATGCTGGTATTAGTATTGGCTTGATACTACCTTGATGGGCTTGGCACTTTGCTTCTATCTGCTATGTTCAACATGTATCCCAGTGTGTTTAATCAGTTGTGGGACTTTGAGGGCTCAATAAGTTTACAGTAGCAAAAACCCTAGTGTTGTTCAGATCACTTATGTGGCTTGAATTGATTTCTCTATGCTACTAACAAAATTAAATTTTAAAAACCAAACAGATTATGTTGCTTCCTATTGGTCTGCAGGGTGCAAGCCAGACTGTGCTTCCTGCTTCAGTGAGAACTTCTGCTTACGTTGTCATCCAGGTAACTTCCTGTTCGGGGGCAAATGTGAACCCGCCTGTCCAAAGGGGCTGACGGCAAACATAGCACTGTGAGAATGTACAGGTGAGGTCATGGCGTGTTTTGCATAAATTAGTTTGTCCGTGTCAAAAATTAGTTCTTTTGAAAATTTGTGCCCATCTGTTTCAGAGTGTGTGAGGGCGAACGTGTGCAGGAGCTGTAGAGCAGATCTCTTTTTTCACCATGGCCACTGCCACCTTACCTGCCCACAGGGATTTGAGCCTGACGTACAGCTGATGTGGTGCACCCCCCAAAGTTATAGTTTTCCCTTTCTCAGAAGAGTTCAGTGCAGGGGTCATGTATATTCCCAGTGTTATACATTTCTCCTCTAGCTCACTGTGAGGTTGGGGAATGGACACACTGGGGTGCATGTGTTCAGAAACAGAGCATGCGGACCCACCGAGGGGACAGAGGACACGCACCCGGCCAGTCCTGCACTTTCCAAGTGTATATGGTAACCCCTGCTCACACTTGTCAGAGATCAGGAAGTGCGCCATCAGAAAGAGACTCAGGAGCAGCCTGTAATGAGTTAAAAGAAGCCTCTTCTAAACCATTTGATCTCATCCTTCTTTTGGCTGCCTTTTAGGGGTCACCACAGTGGATCAACTCACCCCTTTTTTAGCATCCTCCTCTATCATACCAACCCTCTTAATGTCAATGTCAATTCAATTTTATTTATATAGCGCCAAATCACAACAACAGTCGCCTCAAGGCACTTGAATGTCCTCCTTCACTACATCCTTGAATCTTCCTTTTCTTCCCCTCCTGCCTTGCAGCTCCATCTTCAGCATCCGTTGTTGAATTTATGCACTATTGTCTTCTAATTTAAAAACAAGTAGAAACTCTTTCATCTAAAAGAAGCCAGATTTTTCTATACAGTCCAACAGTTATGACTGAAGTGGATGGATATGACTAACTTTATTAAAGTGCTTGTGTACATCTTCATCTGGACATGCTTGTATGTTAGCTATTAATTTCCAAGGTTCATCTGTGGTTCAGTTTATGCCTCACTAAAACACTACTCTTTTGGGGACTAAAATCAACGCAAGAGCCTGGGGCAAGTATGGGGCAAATTATACTTTCACATTTAATGATGAAAACTTTGCGTTTGTGCTTGTTAGAAGCTCAAAATGGCAGAGAAGAAACAAAATGTTTAATGCATACAAAAGATACACCAGTTCTGTGGATTCCCTAAACACTTCAAGGTTCTCCACGCACTGAGATAAGCCACAAAACCAACACCAACTCCCACCTGCCATTGATCTCCCAGACCACAAAAGTGCCTCAAACATGACCCTAAGGATCTTCTATTATGCCAGTGGTTTTAATCCTAACGTTGCTGCTGATTGGTTTATATTTACAGTTTGTAATTTTGTCATCCTGTGTGTCTATCTCTCATTCATGTGCAATAATTTCACTGCTTTCCTACTGAACTGTTAACACAGATAATAAAGTTCAGATAATTTGATTATATTTGCTATATTATTTAGCAAATACAATCACCGGATGTAGCAACTGCATGAAAATGTTATAGAATCACAGCCATTCTACAGCTGCAGGACATTTTCTGTGCCACTGATGAATGTGAAACTAATCCCTGCACAAAATATTAAAACATGCACTTGTTGTATAAATCATATTTGACCTCAGACAAAATGTGCACCATGTTAAACTTTTTTCTAAACATATTTATTTGTAACTTTTTTTTCAACATATTTTAACCCCTTGATGCCAAGTGCATTATATTTGAGACATGACTTTTTGAGGCTTCGTTAGTGTGATTTTTTTCCCTTTGCCTGGTAAACCTAAATAAAGACATTTTTAAGACAAAAGCTAGATGTAGCAAATATGCAAATTTAAAGGCATACATGCAAATTACTTTTTGATTATTTCTTTAAAAATGTGTTTGAGCCGGGTGTTAACACAATAGGGAATGAGTATTCAGTATGACCATGTATATCTTTAACTTGATGAGTAAGAATTTATCAAACAATAGTTTTGTAACTCTGGGTTCAGTTTTTTAGAGTTCTGGTAACAGGGTTGCGCCAAGCACAACACACAGTAACTACAATGTCTAATTAAAAGTGAAAAATGTATACCTGAGTTCGACAAATGTTTTATTTTTATTTTTTACGGTTTATTATTTGTTTTTAAGTAAATCGCAGTTATTTAAAAAAAAAAAAAAATACAGTTAGTTCTTTTTTATGGTGTACAAAATACTAAACCATAACTATATACAGGTTTAATGAAGCCCTCTTTTACTGTGAAATACACTCCTTTTTTGCCTACTTTGTGCAGCCACACCAGATCTACACAACATATGTATCACCGCTGGAAAGTGTTTGCAGCACATCCAGCAGTACTGAAGTTAGCTGGGCAGGGCACAGAGCTCAACTAACGTAGCAACACAGTCATTTCCTGTCATACATAACTTCATAACCAAATATAAATGCAGCTGTGGAAGTATCACAACCTGGCCTTCAGCTGAGGACGCTTCTCGAGGTATCCCGAGTTCAGGTGAGTGTATTTATAGGCAACTTTAGCAGCCCGGAGACACACTGACAGCTAGCAGGCTAGCTAAATACACTGCTTAGCAGGCTAACTTTGGCTAAATGAATGATTTAACTTATCCGACTGTAAATTGGTTACAGCCACAAAAGCAATGCCAGAGTTTAACATTATGACAAGTAGTTTAATATCTGTTTATACAACTTGGGGCTAGTAAAGGACTGAAAAGCTAATGTTAGCACAACAGTAGCCTAGCCTAGCTGGGTGCCTACATTAGCTCTGCCAAACAGAGAGGCCTTTGTTGTTCTATTTGCAGACCGATAAAGTCACGAGAAGTATGCTGGCCTGTCTGTTGTTTGTAATATTTAGGTTTTTAAAGCTACAGTTATTTGGGAAGTAATGTTCAAAGGGGGATATTTGCCCTGAAAACAGTTTTGTGCTATATGCGAACGAGGGCGTTCCCAGAAGTGTCAGCAGAGCAGCGCATGCTACCTTGGGCTGCATTCCCATGTTTTTGTCAGTGAGTCACTAAATCTGTTTAGCTTGCAGCATGCATGTTCCATCAGCTGTGCTGTGACTCTCTCCCTGCAGCATGGCAGGCTGTGGAGAAGTGGACCTCTCAGCAAACGCCCTGCGACCCTCCAAGCTCATAGAGGAAGTGGGAGATGCTGCCTCCACCAGCACTACCCCGGAGTGTGCCATCTGCCTGCAGAGCTGCGTCCATCCTGTACGCCTCCCGTGCTGCCATGTCTTCTGCTTCCTGTGCGTGAAAGGTGCCTCCTGGCATAGCAAGCGCTGTGCTCTCTGCCGACAGGAAATCCCTGAGGACTTCCTGGAGCGGCCTGTTCTCCTGTCACCTGAAGAACTGAAGGCAGCGGCTTCTGGGTTGAGCCGAAGCGGAGGAGTAGGAGGTGAATCCTGTGGAGACTATGCATGGTACTATGAAGGACGCAACGGTTGGTGGCAGTACGATGAGAGGACAAGCCGAGAGCTAGAGGAGGCCTTTGCCAAGGGCAGAAAGAGCACAGAGATGCTGATTGCGGGGTTTCTTTATGTGGCTGATCTGGAAAACATGGTCCAATACCGCAGAAATGAGCATGGTCGCAGGCGCAAGATAAAGAGGGACATTCTAGATATTCCTAAAAAGGGGGTGGCGGGATTAAGGTTAGACCCTGAACCTACCCCTGTTCCTGCTTTACCTGTCATTGCTCCGGCAGCAACAGAGCGTGTCAGCTCAGCTGATGGATCGGACTCTGCTGGCCAATCGCAGTCTTCCTTTCCTGTTATTGTGTCTTGTCCCCCTGTTAGACCTCAAACACTCCTGGGGCGTCATCATCTCACCAGTCCTCTGTCTCTGTCACCTTCGACCCTGGAGGCATCTTTTTCTCAGCTTCTAATCAGCCAGCCTGAGGGTGAAGAAGTGGAAGGAGATGACGAGCTGCAGACGTATGAATCTGCATCCGGCAACAGTGAGAGTGAGGACGAGAAGGAGTGCGAGAGAGATCGAGCAGAATCAGTGGCACGAAGAAGACATAGGCAGAGGGCACTAAGAGAGAGCCAGCCAACCAGAGTCCCTCCAAGGGGCAGGCCTTCCAGCTCTACACTCAGTCTCCGCTCATGTAGTCCTGATGGGCAGTGCACTGTGACAGAAGTGTGACTGGAACATTTGAAAAGTTCTCAAACTCTCCTCAGTTCAGCAAAAAAGTTTAAAAACCAGTATGCATCTTTAAAATATCCCATGGAAGGAGCAATACCTTTTGAATGTGTGGTTACCTGTGTCACTGGGTGGATATTAACCTGTTGACTGATGTGCCAAACATCATCCTGAAATTATTGTTGGAACAATTAAAATTCTCCCTCAACTTTAATGTAAACTTCATTCTGTCGGTGGCCCTGTGTCTGTTGAGCTGTGTTCAGACCAAACTCACGAGAATATAGAGAGTAGTAAAAGCGAGAAGAAGGATTACAGACACAGCAAATTAACATTTTTACATAGACGTTAAATGAAATTGCTACGTGTAGGATAATGTAATAGCTAACATCATCATAACACCTCTGATATGGGTTGATCTCTCATGTTACCTTTGTTGTACTCCTCTCTCATATGAGCAGAAACAACTAAAACCTTAGAAAGGAATATAATTTTTTTAAGGTCATTGTTATAGTCGTAAATAGCTTTCAGTCTGCAGTTCATAGCTCAGTGGTGGTTATGCAACAACAGGCTTGTTCCTAAAACAAAAAAGTGAGGTGCTTTAGAAAGCTATCCAGTCTATGAACCACCATAAGCTCACTGCCTTATCATAAGATGTGACAGCGTAATGCCGCCCCTTTGAAATTCAATGATTCTCTATTTACCAATTTTATGAGCTCATTGTTAATGCGGCTGATTTATGTATATCTAAATGTTTTTTCCTCTTTTCTCCATTTTTAGAGTGATGGTATAAAAAATCAAGCCTAAAATGTAGCACAAGTTACAGAGGATTGAAACTGCTTACTTGCTGTGATGATTAGGTTTTTTTTAAAGCTTAATTGGGATCTAATTATTAGCTATTTAAATTTGAGTTTGTGTGTATATATATGTGTGTGTGTGTGCGTGTGTAAGAGGAGGGAGGCCATGTTTCCCCCTGGTTTAGTGTGATAGTCTTATTTAATAATGATGTGTTTTTTCTTTTGTTGTGAGCACTGTTGGGTGTTGAAAAGGTATTGGCAGAACCACTGGAAAGTGTTGGGTTATATATGTAGAGAGACACATTTGGATTTCTATTTCTATTTCTTGTCATAGGGCTACTATCAAAGCTTTGGCATTGACGTGTACTTGAATGAGCTCACACTGTCCTCACAAGCTCTGTCACCCTTACACCTTCCCGCCCCCTTGGGCTGTTCTTACTTCAGCTTTTAACTTTTCACTGTACCTGTCTTACTGAAGTCTGAATGTTTTCCCTGTGGTGTTTTTGTCAAGTTATTAAAATTGTTTATCTGTGATTTAAAATCATATGATGGGGTGTTCATTTTCTTTTATAATGGATGAATATGTAATTCAGTGCATTAGAGGATTGTGGGATGACTGGAAGCTCTGATCCATGGACTTGTTTGCAAGGAGTGTCCTGGATTTAATCTTAAGTGCTTCAAGTACTTCAAGAGTCCACAAGATGGAGGTGTTACTCAGATTTCTGAGAACCTTTAAGAAGCTCCAGACAGACTGGATGGTTGAAACCTTGCCAGTGATGCAACTAAGAGTATTTTTGTGCCTGTTGTGAATAATAGCATTTTTAATATTGGAATTACTAACTCGAGTGCACGTTGTACTGGAAAATTGCTGAATTCAGCTGCAGTTTTTGTCAAAGTGAATACTTGAGTTTTTATTTAACATTTATTTCTTCTTAAATGCTTAAGAATCTTAAGTGGACACAAATATTCAGTTTGTCTGTTTAAAATTATTACTGCCTTTTCTATAATCCATGAGCAACACATGAATTTATTTGTATAAATTCTGGGTTCCCTGCACATCTTTCAATAAAATGGAGCTGATCCAATCCAAAACATCGACTTATTCACAGCCTTTAAAAGGTACAAACAGACTAACAATTAACACCACTGTATCTCCATCAAAGTCTCGCTCACATTTGCTTTGGTTTGAAGCACTAGTCTGTCTGCATCACTAAAGGCTGTGAATTAAACAGTGGGCTCCAGTCCCTTCCGCCTTTGGATTTATTTATATGATGCTCTGAAACGCCACCAAAGCCGCTGAGCTGCAGCATTTGCCAAGTGAAGAAAACCACAGGCTTGATGCGTGCAGTTGGACTGTGACTTGAATTAGAAACATGGCTCTGTGGGCCAGACTTTGTCCTGTGTCTTTTCAGAGCTTTCACAAAGCTGTGTGCACTTTTTATTCAGTGGCGATGGTGGCCAGATGTCGTGTTTCTGTTCCTGGGTAAAATAATTTTCATCTGCATCCTGGAAAATGAGTGAATGCAATTTTTTTTTGTTTTTGAAAAAAAAAGAAGAAGCACATCTTCATTCTTTTGGCAGTTTTAGAAAGCGTTCAGACACAATTTTGGATAATTTATCGAGTTGTAAATGGGTAAAAACTTCACACTCACTTTGTATTTTTTAGTCATGTTACAAAACAAACTTCTGACCATGATAAGTGACTATGTAAGGTGCGTTTTGTTTCGGGAGGTGAGCAGGAACCAGTGGCCACTCTAAAAGGGCTTCAGGAGTCCTCTGCTGAGACAGGAAAACCTGCTGATAGGACACCACCATCATACAGGCCTTTATGGCAAATAAGCCAGATAGAGGATATCCTGAGTGGAATACAAATGACTTGCCATTCATATGTGTTGGCAGACTCCAGCCTATGTCTGGCAATGCTTAGCACTAAAGAAATACAACACAAATATGCAATCCCCACACTTGGAGGATGTTCATTTAGCTGTTTGACTTTGTATGAAATAAACAAAGCCAATATGACAAAACCATTTTTGTATTCAAATGCTGGACATTCTGACTTCATGAAACATCAGTGTTGTGACAGTATGGCTTGAAAGTAGAAAATGTGCATTAAATGGACATGATAAACAAATGGGCAGAAACAGAAGTAAATATTTTGACAGAACTGTAAGAAATATGATCAAATGAAAACCAGAAAACAATAAAGATGAAGTTATTGTGGGAAAAGACGAACCATGGCTTGTGAATGTTCAGAAGTTAATCATAAATTTGTACTGGCTAAAGACTTTAATCTGATAAAAAAAAAACCCCAAAACTTCCAAGCTGACTCCAGGTTTATCCATCAACTGCTATTTGAGAAAGTTGGACTCAGTTTGATGGAGAAAATTGCTTTTATTAGGAAAGTCCATACGTCAACCAGGGGTGTCAGGCTTTGATGTTTTTCTGTTTTTATTGATAATGGTTTAACTTTTGATCTGGACAGAAATCCTCCATTAATTAAAATAATTATATATAATAGTTGTTCACAGATCATCTACCTCCATCTCACCCCATTCCTTGTTTCCTATTCATTCACACCGAGCCTCTGCGTGTCCTCCTTCACTGCATCCATGAATCTTTTCATCATCCTTTGCCCAGTATATCCACTGTCCAAACCATCTCAGGATGCCTTTCTAATATTTCCTACAAACTGCTCAACCTGAGCTAAAGTACTCATTTTTAATCTCGCAATCTTGACTGAACTTACTCCAAGTGTGGTGACTGTAAATTTTTGCCAGGAGTTAGATCACCAAGCATCTTCAAGCTGTGGAGGTGCAGTTTAGCAAAATGCGCAGGGATCCAGCTAAATAGTTTCTTAAAGAAATGACCTGAGTGCAACAGTGCAGTTATCAATATAACAGTGAGCCTCAGCACACAGCCAACACTACAGTGGAGTGCATATCAAGAAAGTGTGCCTGAATCCTGTGGTGCCAAGAGATGTACCCCCCAGAATTATGCTTTAAATTCTGCGTAACATTGACAGACTGATGACTGGGCCTTACCATCTTCTGAGGTCAGTATATTTCCTTTCCTTTTCCCTTTTATGTGTATTGCAAAAAATAGTATTTATCAAAGTATCATGTGTTGCTGAGAAGGTAGTTTATGGTGAGTTTTGTGATTTTCTTGTTCTCTAAAAATAGCCTCCAGCTGTAGCCGACAACCAAACCAATACAGTAAATCAGTTTTCGACATAACTGAAACACAACGCCTGCTTGGAACCGAGAGGCGCCACAAGCTCAGGAGTATATCTATGGGTGCTTGTCACCACAACCAGTTGCATTCACATTACATGCAATTTGATCTATTGTTTCTATGAAAATATTGATTCCAGTAGCTTTACATATTTTGGAGACCTATACCTGAACACAGCTGACACTTGTCTTGTGTGTGTTCCATTCATTTACACATGAAGGCTAAACCATGTCAAGTACTTAAAAAAAAAAACTTGCATTACCTCACCACTGTAGCAGTGTATTCTTTTATGACTGATACAGTGGTGAGGAAGATGAGATGTGGTAATAGCGTGAAAATAGCATGAAGGACAAATGAAGAAGAGCAGACATGATGTTGACAAAGAAACAAAGATGTCTTTCTGAATTCATTTTTTTAAAACCTGACTGTGAGTCTCATCTCATCCATGATGAGAGGTCATGGCTACTTCTGGTCTGGGCATGCACTATATGATATGGCCATTGCTGAGTGCAGGCAGACAGACAGGAGACAAGCCTGCTATATGTTTTCAGACATGTAGCTGCCCTCTAACGATCTCATGTGAACCTCATATGCTGGTCAAATGCCTTCTGTAGCCTAGCTTTTCACACTACATAAAATACATACCCTGTCTCCAATACATCCACAAATAGTCTCATCATACTCACATCTCTCGCCACCCTGAGGCCCAAAGTGGAGCATTGTTGTTGTGGGGATTATTTCTAACCTTATTTTGTTGAACATGGTGGATTGGTTGAGTCCATTAAATGCAGGCTCAGGTTTTCTTATAGAAATTCAATTGAATATTAAAATGTTTATTTTGTAAAAGAATAAAAGATGTTAGTACACTGTTTAGACTGTTACAAGAACCATTAGTGTGTGGCCTCTGTCTTGCAGCTGTGCATGATGTGTCTCTACATATATGCACAGTAGGTCATCAGTATTTCTAACCATAACGCAGAGATTCACAGACAAGGTACATCACTCATGCAGGAGCCAAGAATGACTTCACTTCTACTGTAACGCTCATCGACCTAACACCATTAGCCTATCAAGTAACATGCCTCACTAAGCCCAGTGCTACTGAACCATTTATAACAGTGATGTATCACATTATTACTATGAAGATCGTAAAGTTTATATTATGAGTCTTCTCCATTTCTAAAAACAGTTTAATGTGATGGCACGCTGTATTTTCTGTTTGGTGTCTATGTGCTACCAAATGGAGGCTAAAGGGAGAACTAGACAGGTTAGTACTGAGCTGACAGTTTAAGGTACTGATATTAGCTTTTGCACAGAAAGAAATGTTCTTCAGAGATGTAGCTCTCTAGTTTATACAATGGGGGAAATAATTATTTGATCATCCAATGAATTTGTAAGTTTGCCCTCTTCTAAAGAAATTAAATGAAAAATGAAATAGTTTCATTTAAATGGAGAGAAACTCCAAAATTCTGTCTACCACAGACTGGCTGTGTGCCCATGTGGCGCACAGATTACAATCAGATTACAATATCAATCAGTTACAGACACTCCTGATCTCAGGTCATTTATGTCTAGAGCCCATGCAAGATTGTTCCTTCTGGGGTGAGAATGATCATGAGAAAGGTGGTAGAACACTCTAAAACTACCTTGTAGGAGCTTGTTAATGATCTAAAGACATTCAGGATCACAGTCACTAAGAAAACCGTTGATAATACACTACACTGCAATAGACTGAATCTTCCAGTGGCTGCAAGGTCACTCTGCTTGTAGGTGAACAAATAAATGATTCAGACAGAGCTTGGAAGAAAGTGCTGTGGTCAGATGAAATCAAAATTGGGCTCTTTGGTATAAGAAATGCTGAGTATGACCCAAAGAACACCATCCCCACAGTTAAGCACAGGGGTGGAAACATGCTTTGGTGTCGTTTTCCACTAATGGTACAGAATGATTTTACCAAAATCAGGGGCCAATGGACGGGGCCATGTAGCATAAAATCTTGGATGAGAATCTTTCTTTAGGGGAAAAAGTCCATGACAACATTGTACCTATGCATTACTGCAGACAACAGCAGCAGCCAGGTGCATGTACCTGCAAAACAGATGACATTCCTTGGTGATGTGTATGCCCAGGAACATTAATCTGAGGCGAACATGGGCACATGAATGGGCCACGGACCAGTCCTGGGGCCATGTTGTCGCTCCCAGCTGACCACTCCAATGCAACCAAATTAAAATTGGTCATTCGTCACACGATAAATGGACCACTATAGTCACCTCTGCCAAGCAACACCAGCTAATCCCACGAGAGCGCCTCGCTCTTGTTTTGAAAGATGACCCTCGTGGGTCGTCTTTCAAAGGGGAGATATTTGGGCCCCATTCTATTTTAATGAAGGGTTCTGGAATTTTCAAGAACACTTTAGGCTCCCCCCTGGCTGTCCTTAATGGTCCAACCTCTTGTACTGCTACACTCATCATCTGGCATTTGAGACGGCTTGTTCAATGGACAGATGCAGGCACACTGACAGTTTGGACAGGTGGACGAAGATAGAGCAGAACAAACTGTGACACCAGCTCCAGTCTAACGGGACATTTTGTGCCATATGGTTAAAAGGAGCACAAAATGGAAGCGTAGAGCAGTGGAATTTGAAATTACACCTATGGCCTATCAGAGTTGACCCTCAAATTCATAATTTAGGCTGTCAACACTCCTGGGAGATGTACAGCAGCTTTGAAATCCATTTTTTGCGTGTTACTGATACAGGGATTCGAGAGGAGCAGGCTCAGCAGCTGCTGAAAATGTGTGAATTCTTATCACCCAATATCTTTGAGAGACAAGAAGATAACTTTATTTACAAATGTGTGACAGGAAATTTCAGGTTTGCATAGATGTCTGAAAGAGCATTCAGCAAAAGTTCTGAAAAGACTGAACAAAACAGGTGTCAGTTGAACCCTGCTTGTTTGTGCAGCTGTGCGCTCACGTGTGCAGTGGCAGGTGGATGCCATTGAGAGGACAGAGACATGCCTGTTGTTTGAGACATGCAAACATTTCTTGTCTGTTAAATTTTAACATGAGAAATCCAGCTATATAATGCAATGAGAGAGCTTGTGAAAACGGCTGTAAAACGGCTCAGTTTCAGCTGATCTGTGCTCCTTTACGTTTATTTTGGCTCTGCTGCTCTTCTGTTCACAATTTTGTGAGATGTACTCACAAAGTAATGACTGTTAACTATTTTGAGTCTGTTGGAGGAGCAACTGACACATGCTGGGGATTTCATTGAAGACTCCCCAAGCCCAGCTTTAGAGAGGCAGGACAGGGGTGGAGAGCAGAGGACAGAGGACAGGTGGATGTGGCTGAGAAGTGGCAAGAAGGAATGTAAGATTCTCACATTCTTCAGACATGTAAGAAAACGTTATGTCATCAACCAGAGACTCAGTGAGATATATTTAACACTTGTAATAGGCATTTTTCCACAGCAGAAATCCTGGCATGCGTTCTGTGGAAAGGTAACATTAAAAACGACCACATTCCTTTTATGTGGCCCAGTTTCTTGGTCTACTTTTTGTGGGTGCTGAAAAATTACTGGGAAAAAAAGAGCTAAAACCGGCACATGTGCACACAGAACATCATCAGTCCTCCTAGAGGGATGGAAGACCATTTCTTCTAGATAATCCCTGTTTTAGATGAGTTCTGGCATTAAAAGTCATGACATGTACAGCAAAATTGTTGTGTGTGCAAATTATGCATATCATAGATCATTTTAACCACGTTCTGATTGGTGACTGTAAGATAAACAGAGGTGTTTTAACAATATTGATGCCTCAGTTCCATCAGGAAGACATCTGTAATGTCATTAATTACACCTTCGCCATCAACTGGTAGTGGCAGATGGCTGCCCCTCCCTGAGTCTGGTTCTGCCAGAGGTTTCTTCCTGTTAAAAGGGAGTTTTTTGTTCCCACTGTCACCAAGCATTTACTCATAAGGGGTCATCTGATTGTTGGTGTTTTCTCTCTATTGTCTGGTCTTCACCTTGCAGCAAAGAGCATCCTGACATGACCATGGCTGACTGTGATATGCTGTAAAAACGATGTCTAAGAGTGATGCTTCTAGCAAGCAGGATTTGTTTTTGAATAAAGCTAATATTAACTATAAAACAGATTATAAGTTGTTCCTGTAAAATAAAGGCTCAGTTTTCCAGACAGACCAGTTGTAGATAGGTCTGTAAAAAAAAATTTTCTTTTACCTTTTCTTTTTAGTCTAAGATTACGCTCAGTCCAAGTCTAGAAAAATTTCTGAAAGACTGATACACGTGTTTTCTCTTAACAGAGGTGAGGATAGATGTAAATGTTGGCAATCACTGCTACAGGTTCGAGTCTCTAAGGGGGTACAAGTGCTGCCTTGTCTGGGCTGCTCCCAGGATCTCAACACACACACACACACACACACACACATACATGCACACAATAGCAAATCATTGAAAAGGGCAGTTCAGCACTGTACATGTGTCATGAATGAATGTGTTTGGACAGGAATGCACTTTTATAGCATATAATAAAAGTTGCATAACTCGTAAAGTAGTTGCGTAGAGGCTGTCCGAGGTGTGACGATGTAAAACTAAAACTATCTTTTAGTGGGCATTACCCCCTTGGGTGTGTTAACTTGGTTGCTGACGTCAAGTAAGCCAAGGCGACACTTCAGCTGTCTGCTCCTGTGTTCTCTTCCTTTCTCCCCTCTGTCATGTGTCTGCTTCTGCTCACATGAATAGCCTTTCCAGTGGAGAGCATGTTGTGCCAAGCTCTGCCATGCTGTGTCGGTCTGATAGCAGTGTCTTTCATTCAGGGAGGCAGGGATAAAGGGGGAGCAGGCTGGACTAGGAGGGTGAAGAGGAGAAGACGTACATGGCAAAGAACACAGTGTTTTTTCACACTTTCTACAGCGGATCTCCTGTTTAACAGCTCGCTTATGCAGGTGGGAGGTCGAGTTAGTAGGGGGCCTGATGAGGATAGCGGAGATGGTCAGCTGTCATGCAGCATGTGGAGGTGCCAACCTGTAAGACGGGCTGTCATTTAGTCACACAACCTGCAAGCAGAGGTGGGAAGACCAATGAGCAATGCTGTAACAGGGATACAGGAAGAGAGATGTAATTTTGATACCAGACAGAGGAATGATAAGGGGAACTATTATGATTTGCCTAAAAAAGCAAAACACACACAGACACTCACAAATGAACCCAAAAACCACAAAATAAAATTACTTAAAAAAAAGAAAATGAGTGAGGGGCAAAATTATGTCCCAGATGAGCAGATGAAACCCTGAATCTAAAGGCATTTCTACCTGAGGAGGCAGAAAAAGAGATGAATAAGATAAAAGATAAAGAGCTAAGGAGACAGAGAGAGGAACCAAAACTCCCTTCCTGCTCTTTATTTATACTCCTAAAGACAGCAGGATAAGATTTCTGGCACCAAAACACACGTCACGCTTGCTATTTCTGTCTGAGGTGCCACATAGCACTGAGAGGTTGGGTGACAGGCATGAAATGAATCACGGGGCCAAGAGTCTTCCACGCACCCATGCAGCTTTTTAAATGACATTTCACACTTCAAATACCCTGTATAATGGGGCAAAAGGCATAGCAGGGCACGAACATATGTGCATACGTCTAAAAATTATATTGGTTGGTCCAGAAACTGTGTGATATGAATGCTTTTTTTATGTAATGCAAATGTTCTTTCAGCGCCAGTGTGTAAACTTGCGAGCGTGTCAATGTGTTTCCTTCCTCTGCCCCAAAGCAGGAGGTGTCAGGTACCCCAGAGGTTGTTGATGGGAGAATGATGAGGCGAGAAACACAAAGCATGCAATGTCATCTCTGCCTGTGCCGCACGCTGAATATCCCGATAACGGCGGGTAACGTAACTGCCCTTGAACGGACGCTGCACGGTGTTTAAGAGCATCATCATTTCAAGTTTTTTTTTTTTTAAGAACATGATTAAACCCAACAAACCAAAAATGTGTCATATGCTAATTTGGAAGCTGTAAAATGTAATCATATAGCTTGTTTCAACTAGCTCATGTCACGTTGAAGATGGCGGGCAATTAGCTCATTTGCAAAGCTGCCTAGCTCTGGACGAGCTGTCATCTCACCGGCATGCTGGGATTGGATATCAGCAGGCATCAGCGGGCAACGTCCTGCAATATGAGCCATTACTAATGGAGTGAGACAATGCAATCCTCCAACGCAAAGAGAGATGAGTCTTTATGTCAAAGCACTGTCATATTTATTACCAAGAAAAAAATACATTAAAGGCATATTATAGTCATTTGTCACAGCTGTTATTTCAACATCTTAAATATATTTTGACAATATGATACAGTACAACACACTGTTGTTGACAGTTAGAGGAGTGGCCGCTGGGAGAATGGAGAACGGTTGATAACACAGCATCCGTAAGGATCGAACACATGGGCATGCACCCTCAAAACAGGGCTGCATGCTTCGTCACATTACACAGAAAACACCTGAAATTCAATACAAAAAAAGAGAAAATAAAGAAGTTTATAGATACGATGCAGGATTACAACAAAGCCGATATGGTGATGTGTTGGCAAAGTTTAGGCACAGAATGATTTAAAAGCCACAGCAGCACTGGAGAATGTAGTGGATGTGTTTTATTTCACAACAAAAATGAAGCATTTGTGTGCAGCGCTCTTGTTTGATAAAAATTATTTACAAAGAAAGAGGAAGGGAACAAGCTCAGTTTGAATGGAACTATTACATAATGACGGTCTCAGTAGGAAGAGAGTAAGAAATAAGAAGCCGGTGCTTCATGGCAGGGCTTGGGGTTCTGGTCATGGGGCTAGGGGGGCGAGTGAGTGGGCTTGGCGGGCGGTAGATTGGGCCTGAGGGGGCGGTGATTCTGGCAGGAGGGGTGTGGCTGGCCCATCTGGAAGGAGGTCGCTGGTTGGCTGGCCGTGCAGGGCGAGAGAAGCTCTTCTTAGGCGTGGCTGGTGACAACTCAGCTTGGTTTGTCTGGTTACAAACACAGCGGTACGCGTGTTAGGTTGTATTACAGTTTTTTACAGGTTTATCGAATTTATAGTAAAAAAAAGAAACAGAAATTTACCTACCTGCTGTGGCTCCTGTCTGTGGGCTTTGTATCCTGTTCTAGGACTGGAGCTGTACTCGTGTTGGATCTCCAGCATGTCGAGCAGTTCAATGAGTCCTTCATCCCTCAACTGGCCATAACGAGCCGACTCCGGTCCTGATAACATTCCCCTATGGATTACAGAGGGAGCACTTGAAGCCCTGTGCTCCATTTTGGGATCCGCTTGCTCGACTGTAACCTTTCTTGATTTCTCTCCTTGAGCCAGTCCTCCATCTCTGTCTGCCCCACTGTGAGCCCTGGGTCTAATCTTTGGGCTCCCTGCCACCTGTGATCTCCTCTGAGACTGCTGGGGACCAGAGTGGGATCCTTTGGAACTGCTGTACCCTCCTCTTTGATCCTTGGAGTTCTGCCTTCCAGGGTCAAATGCTAACCCCCAATCTTGGCTGGGCTCTATCTCTGCTGTCAGCACGTCAGAATCCGTTTGGCACTTCTGGGTAGGCACGCGGGCGGGCACCCTGCCGGCGACGGCAGCGGCTCCCAGAGTTCTGCGCTGACAGCTGGGAGTGGGACACTTTGCTTCTGGAGCTGGCCCTCGATGGGTAACCACTCCTGATTCTGTCAGCATTTTACCTTCGTTCTCCTGCAGCATGGCTCCAAACTTCCTGAGAACAGAGGGGCTGCTGCATTTCTTGTCACCCACGACACCTGCACTGAAGTACTTCCTGTCCAGAGCGGGAGATTCAGCTGTCCCTTGGAGGTGCGAGCGTGCTTGCACAGAAGGAGCATCCCTTTGTCCAAGAGGGGGCTTGGCTGAGTTTTCTTTGTTGGGGGAACTCTCTCTGCGGGGGGAGTTTCTCATGTGAGACCCTCTGTTCTTTCTGTTTTCAGTCTCCTCAAAACTGCCGAAAATCTGTTCTTTACCGAGCCTGGTGCGGCACAGAGAAAATAACTCAAAACGAGGCACAAAAATCATCTCCGACTGTAAAGAGTTGATGAAAAACACATACAGCCTCTTACCTTTTATCTCCAGATCCTCTTTCGATCTCATCCTGGCATGCAGCGATGTCCTGGCTCACTTTGATTGTGTCACTGAAGCGCTGAAAGAGATCAGAAGTGACATAAAAATAACCCTGTATCAACATGCTGCTGTTATATTTGCTGGAAGATCATTGGCAAGGTACCCTTTACTGTACCTTTACCAAAACTGAACCCCAACACTCGATATAGCATAGCTGAATCTATTCTTATCTACTGTACTTTCATGTTGCACTTGGCAAGTTGGCTTTCTTCTCCACTGCTGTCAGGTATAGGGACAGAATGTGAAACTAGCTCCTATTGCAGGGAAATGTAATCAATATGCTCCTGACCAAAGCCCTACTTATACTTTTACTGATCGGGTTCCTTTGGACGTGCAAATGCCAACGACATGAGGCACATGGAAGGGAAATAAGAGAATTTCTTTCCTCTACTTACCACGTGGCGAGCTCCATTGTTCTTCCGGCCCATTTGTTTCCCTGTCCCCAAATAATCCTGCAGCAGGTCTCCAATCTCTGAGACGCTGTTGGCGTGGCAGAAACCGTAGCCGTTCTGATGAGTCACAGGGTAGCTGTACCCACTGGAGCTGCAGCCGTTACTATAGTGATGTGGCACAGTTATAGCTCTAGTGTGGCTCTCTCTATGATGGTCAGGCACAAAAAGGCCATTGCCATGGTGACCCAGGCCACACTCCAACGGGGTGCCATTTTTCTGGTTGTCAGCGGGGATATCGTTTGCTCCTCTGCGGGCCTGAACTTCATTGTACAGCTGGAAAGCAGCGATATTAATGATTACAAAACTACTTCAAAATCTAACTTAGATTTCTGGCAAGCACGTAATTCCATTACGCACACACCCTTTGCAATGTGCAATACTTTGGTATCCATTTTCAGACAGTGTATGTGTGTCCAGCATATCTGTCAGCACATCACAGTTTAATCAGCTTGTTAACATTTGTCTGCATCACTGCTCCAACAAGGCCAAGAGGTTGAGTTGGTTTGTGTGCTGCCAACAGTTTATTATGGAGCACAAACACACATGTTACTCCAATTAACCCACACTCTAGGGACCACAAAAGCTCCTCACTGAAAACACAACATGTACCACACGTAGTCATGTTGAGAGATAATTGATACATCTTTCTGGGAAGAAAAAACAACAACAAAAATGTAATAACTCCACTTTAAATTAAACATCGTGACCATCATTTATCACACAATCTACTGAATTTTACTTTTGCACTTCCACACTGGTAGGTTGTAGTATTAGTAAGTACTATTTACACCCACTGACCCAGAGTCTGTAGAAATCTGCATGTATCTATTCAGTTCATACTGCGTACATACATCGACTGTTTGTGCTGATGCAATGTGTGACTACAGATCAATTTTGGCTAAGTTTAACCTGAGATTGGTGCAGTTCCTCAAATGGCCACTTGAGGCTGCGACCAAAAGTTAATCCTCATAGACCCATGTTAAACTACACAACTGTGGAGCAAAAATAAATATGTTTTATCAAAAGCTGATATACACCTTCAGGAAAACTGCACACGACCCAGTACAACCCTCCAGTTAGTCCAAATTAGCCTTTCATTATTCATTAATGCAGCTTGGTAATGCTAGCAAGCATGGTTAGTGACGCTCTCCCAGATAAGGTCAGTTTGGCTCCACACAATACAGCGATGATCACAATACTAAAGCTGAGGTTTCAATATGCATGTCCAAAGCTAACGGGTGACATCACAGTGTCCACTGCCATATTTTATATAAAGTCTGTACATTTAACAGTCCTGTATTGTTTATGTAAAATCTCACCTCTTCGATTTTCCTCTGGATGTCCTGCAGCTGGTCCTCCCACTCCTGCATCTCCGAGTCGAAGTTGTCCATCAGCTCTGGCCTCTCTTGCCCCCAGCCACGACCACTGTGCTCAAGCCCTCGCTCCAGATCTATAGCTGCCATGACAGGCTGCTTAATAGCCAGACACTCTTTCAAATGACTTTCCCCCTTTCTCCTGTTTCACTTTTCGGTCAGAGGTCACCAAAGGGTTGCAAGCAAGGGGCAGAAGGATTAATGGCCTGGAAACACTAAAAAGTCAAAGAAATGGAAGAGAGACAACAAGGGTTGTTGATTAATTTCAATGTGTTTCAATGTATTGCTATATAAAGTAGCCCAAAATCTGGTTTCTGACACTGAAATCAAAAGGCTGATCAACCCATTTCTACTTTTTCAGTCAAGGCTTTTTACTTTTATATCCCATTCATCTGGGTTTGGCTTGAATACTTCTATCCTCGGGAAGGTCAGATATTTACAGCTGCTTTTGGAATTCTTCACCAATAATTACAGGCTTGTTAGAACTACCAATGCTGCACGTGTAGACAAAACTATTACACGACAGTGCCACAGCCATCTGTTTCAACTCTTGGTCAGTTTGACCTCCAGCCTGACCTGGTATTTCAAAGAAAAACCATTTCACGCATGAATCAGAGTGGCCATGTGCAGACATGATGTCACCTGTTAGGCATTTTGCTCTATCCACCCTATATCCTACACCCACCTGTCATGTTTATACTGATAATCATTACAATAAGATTTGCTGATTTAAAAAACATAAATGTACAAAAATCACAAAATTGCGACAGAGTCTATTAGAAAGAAGGTTAAAAAAATCATTATCTCTTCTGCATCTGACCTTTAAAGAACCACTTAAAATCCTGCTTGAGCTCAGTGCTTCTTAAGTGGGGCTCAACATTAAAAGCGTCCTCCTGGAGATTAAACTGCAGAACACCTCAGATGCATTCAAGACAGCGAGCCAGTTCCCTAAAACCAGCCAAGAGCAAGAGCCTAACTGCTGTGGTAAACTGAGACAGCAAGGCTTCTCTGATGTTGTTGTTGATGATGCCGCCACTCAATATTACAAGTATCCTGGTAGAAAATGCCCGAATTTACCAGCCACTTCCCTCCCATCTGTGATGTAAGAGTAGAGATATTAATAATCTTGTAACTATGCATAGTAAAGTGACTGCACGTCCTGTGGACAGGGGAGAGGCACAGGGGAACAGAAAGTATGCCCGACACTAAGCCAAAAGAAAAATGATAAAACTGAACATGACTCAGAATAAATGTTTAAAGAAAACAAAAAAATCTTTTTTTTTAATTTTCATTTTGTATATGTTGATAATTAAAACTAAATAAAATAAAATAAAATAAAAAAAAGTTTTCCACTTTAGTAATTTACAGCTTTTCCTACCTACCTCTACGTAAAAGTTTTATCTGCCGTCGGGTGTAACTCCTCAGTCTAGTCCCTGGTCTCTCCGGTCCTTTCAACTGTTCCTGCTCGCCAATTATTTTCAACTGCCCTCTCTCCGCTGCGTCCCCCTCGCTTTTGCCTCCACAGTGTTACGTAAAAAAAAAAAAAAAAACAAAACCCTCGGGGGTTGAATTTAAAGGATCCCCTTGTCCTCCTCCTCGAGGAGCGTTGAGCTAAAGGGTAAACAACTTCTGTTCCAGCCGGGGTACCCACACTTTATACCTCTCCCCGGTGTTTACGTGAGGCGGAGGTCAAATATCATAATGTCAAATTTATTCCAGCATTTGAAGTCTCGATGGGACAAACTGTCGTCACCAGCATCCCTGCTATAATTACCGGGGCTCGCGGAGAGAGGGGAAAGTGTTTACATAGCTATTTCAGCTGCTGCGGTCTCTCGACCAATCAGCTTCTCTGTTGCTACTCTGCTTTCGGACGCTTGGGCAGATTTTGCCTTGTGACCGTGCCCAGCTGCAAATCATTTTTCCAAGGGATGCCAAATGAGTGCGTGTGACACTGTGAGTAATAATGTGTCACACTGAGTAATATCTTTATTGGAGACAGTCACAAAAACACAACAACAACACACAAACAATAATAAAAATAATAATACAGCATTTACATCTAATTTGTGGAGATTTAATATTTAAAGCTTTAATATAAAAAAATACTTCAAACTAACAATCAAGCCACACACTCAGTAGAGGTATCACATACTTTATGCTTCAAACGGTGCAAAGAAGTAAAATATGCACACTCCCATCCCATGTCCTGGAGTAACCTAAAGCTGTGACTCATTCTGCTGCGGTGAACATCTGAAGACAGTTGCTACTGTTCATCTGCCACGCCATCAATTACTAATAGCAACCCCTAATCAAGACCCTGTTGGGAATTCTGGGGTCCTTGACTCCTTCTTATGATGATGATCAGAATTCCTTCCAGTGTGAAATCAGCCTTAGTCTTCCACCTGTTGTGTTCCCAAATGAATAATTAAGCCCTTCAGGAATTCGGGGGTGGGACACAATCAAACTTTCACCTTACTTTACTTTGAGGCAACAACAACAGCAGGGTGGCACAGCAAGTGTCGTTCTGCAAATTAAAGACGAGGTCACTGCTGTCATGACCTGTTACAACAGCTAATGTACTAAGTAGCACTAAGTGGTTCAGATTGCGTCCAGTCAGAGTAAAACCTATATGACCACACTTTATAAGCTATGAAGTCTTCAGTCTACTCATACTCATAAACCAGAGTGATCACTGAATATCACTTCAAAGGGCTAAATTTCTAAGCTTTCATGGCTTTCATTTTGGCTTAAACAAGTTCTGCAGAAATATGCCAAAATATCTCCGCTAGCTTTAAATTCACAGTTATTACCCCCACAGAGAATAATGAACTGCAAAAAAAACTGGGCTATTTATTGTTATGATTCAAACACACACCCTAAAATGTCCACACACACAAACACACACACACACACACACACACACACACACACACACACACACACACAGAGGACATATTATATAACCGGACTCTTTGATGATGTCTGTCATGCTGCAAGTTTGTACAACAATAAGTCTCTGAGGTGGCAGTTTTTAACCCCGTGGACACTTCCAGTGCTTACAAATGAAGCCTACGAGGAGTCGCAGCTCCTCAGATGGACCATCTGAGACTGTTACAAAAACTAAATCCTCACTGTCCGCTTCATTAAAATGCTTAATTGCATTTAGCAGAAATAAACATGTTTACAGTCCAGTTGTTCTCTGTATGACAAATTTTCCCATTTATGACAACTTTACAGGCTTGAATTATTTTTATTTCTTTTCTTTTTTTTTTTCTAACAATTTAACGGTTTAAACATTATTGAGGCTTAAAATTAAGTATTATTAGGTTAGAGTTCCACTAGTTATCTGCAATGTGTTACCTGTCTGTAACTCACCGTCTCAAGCGCCTTATGCAGATGACGATGCGTGATGATAATGCAGACTCCAGTGCTGAAGCTGGCCACACTTCCTCTAATGTGAGTGCAACCTCGGTAAGTGCTGAGCTTTTACTGTGCTGTCGGTTACCTTGGCAACAAATGATGCGGGGATGGAAAGAACAAAAATCAACGGAGGGAAAACAAACCAAAGGATGACGTGTGTTAAAGGGAGGTGTGCATCACAGAACAAAGAAAAGAGTGAAAAGAAAGACGAGCTTGAAGATGGTGGCGTAAGAGAGGGATGAGAATAACACGAGTATGAGGATGAGTAAAATGATTGGCTGGAACATCTGGGACAGGGAGGAGTGGCAAACCGACAGATGATAAACACGGGAGAATGGATAAAGAGAGAAAAAGGAAGATATACAGTTAACTCTTGAGGATATTTTACGTGCTCACGTGAGATATTTCAATCCTTTTCTCACCGACAGCGGCTCCTCTGCCTCCCTGTCCTCTAGCTTCGGCACTTCCAGTCTGTCTATGAAGGCCTGCAGTTCCTTTCGAAAGGCTTTCATCTGGGCGTTAATGCGATACAGCAGCTCATGTTCCCTGATTCTGCTCCCATCATCTTCCCCGCCCTCCTCGCCGGACCTCCCGAACATTAAGTCGCCATTTGAAACGTAGACCCTCGCCTCCGAGATGATGGTGGCAGTATCGGCGATGAGCCTATCAATGGTGCGAACGAGCCTCTCCGCTTCCACGCGGATATCTATCATCTGCTGCCGCTCACGCAGGGTGCACCGGCCACCAGGCAGGAAGCGGGATAAGGCGGAGGAGGCGGCGCCCTCTGGCCCAGTAGGGGTGTAGAGGCCCCGGGTGGGCGTCAAGCAGTGACTGCTGCCGTTATTGTTTCTCACCTCATCTGAGTCACTTTCCCCACCAACAGGACCCTCACGTTTGCGGTGAGGAGGGAGCAGGCGGGATGAGGTGGAGTCCTCGTCGCTCTCACGGCGACCGCTCGTTGTGCCACCGGCATCGCTCTCTGCATCACTGTCCCGTGGGCTCGGCCGCAGGGAGAGATGAGAAGCCAGATCGTAGCGTTGCATGTTGGAGAGGAGCACTCGGTTCTCATACTGCAGCTGCATTACCTGATGGGAAGAGGCGGCAGAGAGATGAGAACTGTTTTTAGAGTGTTTTGGCCAAGCAGTGACCTCTGGTTTCAAAAGCAAGTCAATCCTCATAGGCTGCAATGTTACAATACCTGCCTTTGCAGGAAGATTGATTTGGGACTTTATGGGCAATTTTCCCCTGTTGTAAAAACTGTGCAGTTATTTTACCCGCTTAAAGTTATGCAGAACTGTGAAAGGTGCATGTAAAAATGTCTTGTCTCTCCCTGGCTCCGTATCTCTTGCCCTACATCTCACTGTATGTCTTGAGTCTCTTGAGTGTCTGTGTTCGTGCTACTTCCTGTCTTATTTTGATAGTCCTTGTCTCATGTTCATTGTGTCAGTTTTGCTTTCCCTATCTCGTTATGTCTAATTTGCTCCTGCTGTATTCCCATGTGTTTCCACTTCCCTGATCAGCCCTCAGTGTATGTATTGTCTCAGTCCTTTGTCTGTGTGTCTGTCTGTCTTCCCCTGTGTCTCTCAGGTTCTATGGCTGAGTCTCAATTCAAAGGCTGCTCCAAATGCGGCAAAAAAATGCATCCTTCATTTCCCTGAATTTGAAGGATAGGTCGGGTGTATCCTTCGTGGCCCAACCTATCCCAGAATTCATAGCGCGGCCCAGCCAATTCCATTTTCCAACAACGGCGGCAGCTAGTTGTAATATTACTGTTATTAATCTTTGCAATACTGTATTCATTAAATTATATTTATAATATTTTTATAATAATATAAAAATACTTTTCAAACGCGGCAATGGTTTAGGAGTGCGGCTAAAGAGTTTGATTTTGGGTCACAAAATAAACTTTTAACATATTTTCAGGTGTGTGGGTATGTCAACTTCAAATATCTTCTCGGTTTATCAAGACATCACATATTTGCAAAAGTTCTCAGGCGTTTTTGGAGATGTCTGTTACCCACAGCTCGCTAGCTGACCGGGTGGTCAAGGCTCACTAGAGCCGGCGAGAACAACAGACTCCTGGCACATCGTTTTCAGACCCCGGTTGCTGCTCAGGTTAAACATGATATATTAATCACTTAGATAACTTAAAAATGTTATTGTTTGGCTTTTTTCAGTGTTTTATTTGTTCCTGAGTAAATCGGTTTGGCTGAGGTTAAAGTTATAGTTTTCACACAGCTGAATAAATGTCAAACAGAAAAGTGTGAGATGGTAGAGAATTTACTCCAATTTCGTGTTATAGTTTAGATAGCAAGGAGCAGCGTTTATTAAACTCCACCAAGACAGCGGTGAGGCAAATCTAAAGGCTAGACAGTCCCATTTTACAGCCTCACACTTCCGGCCTTCTCGGTCTTCGGAGGACCCGGCCCACGTAGACCGCGAAGGCCTCCGAAGGATGCAGCCCCTAAATTGAGACACAGCTTATGTTTCCAGTGCTTCCCATGTTCTAGTGTTTTTCCCAGTTTAGATTTCAGATTTAAGTTCAGTTTCCTTATTTTGTACTGTTTTGCCAATCAGCCCGAATAATCTGCTTGCCTTTTGTTATAGTTCTGTTCCTGCTTACATTGTCTGAAAATAGGTCCTCACTCTCTGCTCCACAAAATCTGCTACTGCAGATCATAACAAAAACCCAGCTGATTTACCAAGCAGGCTGATACTAGCGGCTGATTTTAAATATTTGCAGATTTATCAGCATCGATATTTATAGTAGCCAATAAATGAAAGCTAAAAAAGAGAGGAAAGACGAGATAAGAGGGTACTCTCAGGGTACCTTCCCTGAAGGCAACACACGTATTTGGAACCACATACTGTTATGGAAGTGCGTTTATGTTTTTCTGAAAGAAAAAAATATTAATGGCTATATCAGAATATTGGATTTTTTAAATATTGGTATCGGTATATTTAAAATATCAGTATTGTTAGCAAATATCTGTATTAGTAGTTTAAAGTGGTAGTGATATCGGTATTAGTCTTAAAAATTCTATACTGGCTGGCCTAATCAGACAAAGACGCTAACACTCTAAACTAAAATGATCAGCAGAGAAAACATCAAGTTGGTAAAATTCTGTTGTTATTACTGCTACTACAGAAAAACTAGCATAGCTGGGGACTGTTAGTCTTGGGGATCAGTTACTAATTAATACCTAAATGCATATATTTACACTAATTATAAAAGCATTAAATTAATTACATAGATCAGCATCTTATTTTTTGTCAGTGTGTAACACCTTTATTACCTTGCCACTTAGATCATTAATCTGCAGCCTTGCAGCTTTCAGCTCCTCCTGGAGGGCTTCTGCCTTTGCTCCATCAATGCCTGCTCCTCCTGTAACTCCTCCTCCTCCTCCATGCCTGGCACCTCCTTCATGAGTGCCGGCTTTGAAGCGTAACTTGTTCAGTTCAGCTGTCACCCTCTTGTTCTGTTCCTCAGCATCAGCCAGGTTTCTCCTCAGGAGCTCTGCCTCATCCTCCACCAGCTGTAGCTGTTGTCTGAGCTCTGTCAGATCATCCCCCAGGCCTCGTCCCGCGCCCGGCCCACCCGTCGCTCCACAACCAGACCCTCCACCGCTCTCTCCTTCTCCCCGGAGGTCATCAAGCTCAGCCCTCAATCCACGGTTCTCAACCTGGAAGGAAAAAGGGAGACGGGTGCAAAAATCACATAATCTTTCATTCAGAAATTTCACACAGTCTGCTCTTACCTCTAACTCAACTATCTTTCTCCCGAGGATGTTGGCTTCCTCCTCCACCAGTCGAAGGCGTAGCTTCAGCTCTGACTCACGCGTGGTGGGTGGCCCCCCAGCCTCCCCTTTAGGGTGGGTACTGTCAAGTTCTCCATAGAAGGAGCGGTATTTCTGCAGCTCTTGCTCTAGCCGGTCCTTCTCCTTGTCAATCTTGGCTGTTTTCTTCCTCATTAGCACAGCCTCCTCTTTGATGAAAGCTAGCTGGCACTTCAGGTCCTCATTGTCCTCCTAAAACACAATGAAAAACAAACTGTATCAAGTGCATTGAATTGGTTAAATTGTTTAGAAGGCTGGTTTCTGCATTGAGACCTAAGACTTAAGATTAAAGTGAAGAGAAGATTTTGAGCCACAATCTTTCTGAGCCAGACGGTTATCTCTCATCGGACTCAGAGGATTCTTGGCATGTAATAAGTCTAACAAAATTGCTCCAGCTCTACAAACCCTCCACTTTCACTAAAACTTTGTAGCTGGAGGTGAAAAGCCAAACATTTGACACAACAGGATATCACAGAAGCTCATACTCAAACTCTCAGGTGTGGACCCTGAGAGTTTGCAGGGTAAAAGCTGTTTATTCTTTGGCCTGACTGCTCCATACATTGGTATTTTAACTCCAGGTGATGTCTCTCCAGGCTGCAGTGCATGTTTAAAAATAGCTGATTCAGGATTAAATATTCACACATCAGTTCACATGAGACAGCACATTTTCCTAAGAGAACTACCTCCTAACAATTATCTGCATCAGTTTAGGCAAGGTAAGCATTTATGCCAAAAATGTATAAATATACACAAAATAAAATAATTATTTTTAATCATAACAGAATCTCACCTCAGTGGGAGTCTGTGCTGCTTTCTTGTCACTCTTCTGGACGTCCTTGCTTCCTCTTCTTTTTTGAGACTATAAGAGGACATTGCAATTGAAATTAAATTATGACTTCTTAATGTATGCATGAGTATACTTGTATGGGTACACTTACTGGCCACTTTTTTAAATATACCCACTCAACTGCTGATTAAAGCAAATATCTGTTCAGCCAATCACGTAGCAGTAACTCAATGAATGATCAATGCGACCTGCTGAAGTTAAACTAAGGTATACCTAATAAAGTGGCTGGTTGATCATTTAATATTCATATATGCGGACATTCATGACACATTACATTTAATGCTCCTCTGATGTATGGTGATGGATGTGGGGAAGCGTTTACACACCTCTTTGGTTTTTTCTAGTTCATTCTGCAGGGCTTGTTTGGTCACTTCCACCTCTATGAGTTTCTGTCTCAGCTTTTCGTTCTCCTCCTCCGTCTTAGTGCGTTTCTCCTCCACTTTTTCCAGCTCATGGTGGAGCCTCACAGACACATCCTTTGCTACCTGTAATAATCATAACCTGAACCTGCTGCTTTGGAGAAATTACTTATCTGTAATACTTCGGATGATTTTTACTGCTATAAAATGCATAATAATTGAACTAATGTGATGGTTCATATTAGCCTACATTAAAACCTCGCATACATAACATATTAAACTTAACACAGAGAGTCATCTCCTCCCCTCCCCTACCTTTAGATCCTGCTCCAGACTCCTGAGCAACTCTTCATCGATCTCTCCTGTCTGGGCGTAGCGCAGCCTCTTCCTCTCAGCCTTCCGCAGACGATACTGCAGGATTCTGCAGTTTTTATTGGCTCTCTCTAGCTCACGTCTCATTTCCTGGAGCTGGCAAGTGTCTTCTTCATAGAAAGTGTCTCGCATCTCGTCCATCTCGGCCCTCATTTCTTCAATCTCACACTAGCAGAATCATAGAAGACAGAAGATGTGATTGCTGCATGTGTCACACTGACAGCAGGAGGTGTATATACTTTGAAAACAGGAGCTGTTATTAGTTCAGAGTCTGACTAGTAGCTCCAGATGTATTACAGCCAGATTTTGTGTTTCAGGTTAAAATATACAATCTGACTTTTTTTTAAAAATGAATTTTCCAGATGTGAGTCTGATCATCTTTATTACTCCACAGTTCATTTCAGGGATATATAAATGCAACATTACCAACATATGAATTCCAGCTGTGGCATTGTGTGTAGTCCCTTCTAAACACAATATATAATCGATCCTTATTAATCAGTAGCATCAGGATCGATATCCAGTTACAATAGCGAATGCGTTTTCATTGACAATATGTTTCTGCATTTTTGCCATCCTATTGTGATTTCACCTCTTTAGCATTGGCCTCCAATTCAGGTTAGGTGAGATTATGTATTTTAAAGTATTTTTATTTTATTTTATTTTACATTAAAAAGTCTATCAAACCTTGAGATCTTCGTTTTCCTCCAGCAGCCTCTCCATCTCCTCCTCCAGGGCCTGGTCCTGCTGTGTCACGGACCCCGCCTCTGTCGCCTCTGCAGCCGGCTCCGGCTCTTCCAGGGCGGCCTCCGACGTCCCAGTGCTGTCCGCTTTGGCTTGCATCTTAGCTCCCCTCTTCTTGAGTCTCTTCTGCAGGTGGAAGTGAATCAGCTCAGCCTGTAAACATCGCCCTTTCCACAGACCCAAACCGAGGCCCGCTCCACAGGCCGCGGACACGTCGTTTCTTTTCCCGTGTCCGCTTCTCTCAGCTGGCTTCCTCTCCTTTTCTCTGAGCGAATAAGCTCTGCCGGAAAACAAACGCTGTGTGGAGTCACCTTTAAAGCGGGGTAAGGCAGAGCCTAGAGTCGGCGCTGGGAAATAATCTACCGGATCTTCCTCGACAGCATCCGCCCTGTTTGCTTTGACGAGCTCAGCTTCAGCACCATCCGGGTGAACAGCTGCCCCTCCGCGGCTCTCGGGCTCCCTCTCCCTTCTGTCTGCGGTGCTCAGGCTGTCCCTCAACCCAAAGTCCCCGCTTCTCCCTGCACGATCAGGAGGCCTGGAGCTGCCCGGGTGTCTGGGAACAATCTTTAATGCCCCCTCCTGGGCTGTAGCCGGCGAGGGAGCCCGGTGCTGCCTCCTCCTCCTCCCTGCGTTGTTGTCTGCCGGTGCTGTGGATGAAGGATCTGCAGCGCCACTCACGGTCGGCTTCATTTCTTCCACCTCAAGTAAACTCCACGCACACGCTGCATTTGCGTGCTTTTATAGATGAAAAAGGAAGCAGCCCTACTGAAGGATTTTCTAAAATCTTAGCCTGACTGAAACATACGCAAAACATTCATAAAAACTCTAAAAGTTCAAAGTTGCTTTCAGTGAGCCACTTGATGTCGCTATTGTGCTGCTGCTGTCAGCGCCCCTATCCTCTCATCCCAAACCATATGCATATGACCTGAAAGCTTTATCCACAGCCAGTGAGGGCGGGGAACACATGAGCGGTGCTACGACTCTGTAAAAGTAATAAAAATAATAATAAAACAAATGCGTTTTAACATTTATTTCGAATTTTACATAGTGGCTGAATCCTTACCGCGGACCTCTGAGAGAGGAGACGCTGACACGGGGTACCACCAGGCACTGCAGGGCAGGGGCACGGGGGCGTAAACGTTAGGGTGAACGTCAGAACAGGAAGTAAAACAGCCTCCCCCGACAGCCTCGTGCTTATAGACGTGTCCCACTCTCTTCCTCTGTCTCATATTCAGAGCATTATTTTGTTGTATTATATGTATTATATGTTGCACAATGTTAACAAGAATGTAAGAAAAAGACTACTCTTGGTTGGTTGAACTGGACATTAAAACATGTTTTTGAATACAGTACTCAAACAGGCATCGATTTCTGGGGCTCCAGTTTGCTGATAGGGCTGGTGTCATCCTCCAGTGGGTCCAGCTGCAAAGGTGAACTGTCAGATTCCTGACACATCCAGTCCTGCTGTTATTTATTACTCCTTTTTACTTGCAGTATTGTGTAAAAGTCTCAATCAACCCATAATTTTCTTTTATTTTGCCTCCAAAAAGCTAAAATTGTATCTTTAGGCACTTGTTGTTAGCACCCTATTGCAAAAACACTGAAGTTGTCCCATTTGCTTAGTTGAATCTGTGAAAAGTGCCAATGATAACCACATTTAACGGACATAAAATTATACTTTTGCACCAACAAAGTGATTCCCAAAGAACTATTTGGCAAACACTTGGTATATCTCTTCATGGTGGGCAGTGTGTGCTTGAAAAATTTGAGGAAACTGATCAACGTAAGGAGTAAAAAAGAAAAAGTGGCAGGCCTATAAAAACAGCAGAAGATGAACAGTATCTGAAGGTCATGTACTTAAGAAATAAGAAACAATCCAGTAAAGACCTGACTGGTCAGGAGAGAGGCAGGGCGGGTCTGCATCTATCTGTGAAACAGTTTCAGCAGGTGGTGTTAAAGGTCTTTTAAAAATTGATGGAATTATCAACGCAGAAAAGTACAGTCAGAAGATCCACCGTGCAACACCATCTGGAAAGTATCTGATTGACACGGCTTCATTTTTCAGAATTCTTCAGCATGACAATGAATTCAATCCTCAAACTGTTCAAAATTTGGCTCCGAGAAGTAATATTCTGTTGCTATTAAACGGTTTGCTCTTACACAGACCTTCATCCTATTCCTTTTTTAAAAAATATCCAATTTGGTTCCTGAATTGCACATAAAGAAATCGTGCATTTTTCTCTCTCATTGGTTTTAAACTGTTCTGAATTGAAGTTTAACTTCTTTGCACAGCACTTTATTTGGTTTATATTTACATTTTAAACAGGTTTGTATCATTGGGCTCATCCTCTCACCTCCAAGTAATCAAGAAATATAACCATGGCCCAACAGAGGGTGCTCTACATACACAAAACAACCTGTGCAGAAGCCCTGAGGGTAATCTGCCTCACAGATAGATAGAGAGCCAGTAAAACGCTGACTGTTTCCACTCTCTGTTCAGCTAGAATGAGCTCCTTAGTCATATAATTGCTAATGAGATGAGTGAGACCCAGGTCAGGTTTGCAAGGATTTAACCCCCCTCCGGAAAACTGACCCTTCACCCTTCCAGCAAACTGGCCCACTTGGGTCTTCCAGCTATAGCTTCTATTGTCTTTGTGTAAAGGTTTGTATGTGCCAGAAAAGGAAAGAAGACATTCAGGAAACAGCAGTGTGTTTTATGAATGCATTTATTTTAATTTTCACATCAAACTGTAGAAATAGTGGTCGAATTTATGCATGTGCATACATGTTTTTGCTCCTTCCTGCAGCAGCAGCAGCAGGTTTGCAGGTTATAGCGTCCTGTGCTAAATGCCTTTGATAGAAAAGCCTTGGCAATTCTGCAATCCTATTAGTCGCTGGCTTAGATCCTTCTGTGTCCCCAAGGAGGACAAATATACTTCCTCTCACTCATCTCACCCAATCTATCATTCACATCTACGGCCTTCCACCTCCTTCCACCTCCATGCTAACGCCATCAGTGGAAAAAAAAGATAAAAATAGCCACTGGCATACCATGATAAGAAAGTAGGAGTTTAGGAGTAGGGCATGTATGCTAGGAAGGAGGGATAAGAATGTGGGAAAATTATGTGAGAAAATAAAGAGAACATGCAAAAATACAACAAAGGATGCAAAAGAATTGCAACTGACTTTCCAGACATGCAGTCACAAATGACGGCCTGAGTATGAGCAGAGGTTGCGGGACACAGGAAAAGGTATGGACGAGGAAAATGATAGGGGCTAAATAATTGAATAGATGCCATTAGTGACTCATGGTGTGGCGAAAGAAGAGTGGGTTGCATTTTGCTTGTTACAGGATAATGAAAAAAATTAATGTGAGTGTATGGAAAGATCACGCAGTGTCACAAGAAAGGCAGAGTCATAATCCGGGCTGATGAATTTACTATTTCTTTTTCAAATATCTTGAAGTTGTTAAATACACATGCTTCACACTGTAAATCAACTATTTTCAAGGCCAAATATGAACTAATCCACACAGTTTGAGAGTTGCAGTAGCAACCTGGTGGCAGATTAGTGAAGGCTTCTCTTTCAGTGACCTGCTTTCCTGAGTAACCTATGGAGTGACGTGGAAATAAGCTCTTTTGGAGCTAAAGCCAATTTGCCCCCAAAGATTAGGGCAGATCTGTCTGAGCAGGCCAAACACACATCCTACCTCTGCCTATCTCTCTCTCTCTCACACACACACACCTTTAAGAGCTCTTTCCATTGTACAGATGGAAATAGGAGAGATGAAGTAAGTAGGACAAAGGGAGAAAATTGGAGGTTGGAGGATGGGAAGACTAGCTTCTGGGAGTTTAGTAGATGATTTGCAGCTGAATGCACAGACGCTCAAGCCAAAACTAGCACAAAGACACACAAACACAACCTATGGGGTGCTGACATTGTCTTTATTTCAGTTATATGTGCAGCCAGGGAAAGCTGTGTCACTTCTGTTTTAATAAGACAATCCTTTTCCTTAAATAAAAAGAAGAAGCTCTTCTCAAGATGACTTTCCCCGTCCGTTCTACGTGGCAGTGAGACAATACTGAGCTGTACATCAATCTCTTATTCTTGCACCTCAGCTACATTGCACAGCAAAAAGAAATAACGACCCACAGAAATGTGTATTATAACAAAGATAATCATAAATTAGCGTTGACTCTATAAAAAAAACTACAATTTCACCATCCCCCCCCGTCAAAAATATTTAAAACCAGGTTTTTAATCCACAAAGCACATAAAGAAAATAGTGTATCACTCTGTAAATGCAGCACAGGTAAATAAAGTCAGAGAAGACAGTGAAATTTGAAGTCTGGTAGATGGTGCAGATGACTGCAAAGAGCTGATGGCAGATAATGTAGAGACATGTTTTTTTTGTTTGTTTGCTAGCCACGTTAAGGTAAACTAAGTATTTGTAAACAATGATTACCCCCCAAACCAAAAAGAAAAAACAAAATCTGAGTTTTGCATGTTTTTTTTTTCCTTGTTAACAGTTTAAACGAATTGATACTCATTGAAAGCACTAGAAAATAAATTAATTTAGCTTATTAAATACTATTAAGCTTTTAAACAGTACTGGAATCCAGAGTACAAAAGTTGGAGGTGGATTCCGGTTGAAAGTAAGTGGATGCTGAGCAGGATGCGGTTCCTTTAATATTTTGGTCCTACTATGGTCCAAAACAGAGCTGGACAGAGGAACGGGGGGTGGGCCTACATGAACAGCAATTTTCTTTCCTTATCTGGATTTAATTAAAAAAGAAAACTGTCATGGAGACAACCGACACTCTCGTCCCCTCAAAACCAGAACCATTTACAGACACACCCAATGAACACACACTGCTAACCATTCACTTCATCAAGTTGGTCCCAAATCACATCCATCCACTTTATTTGCAGGGATGATCGTCTGGTTTGAACTCTGTTTATCCCTCCCCTCCCCTCCCTCCTTCTCTGGCCCGTAAAACAACTGTCTGCTTTATCGCAAAGCAAGCCCTGTTTCCTGCTTTACTCCCTTTTCGCTCTTCCTTTCTTTTGCCTCGTTCCGTTGTCCTCCTCATCGTCCTCCTCCTCTTCCTCCGCTTTGCTATGACCGTTAGCCACCACAGAGGAGCCGTTTGTTATGGGCTTCCCTCCTTTCCGAGAAGAGGCAGGCTTGCGTCGGTAAGCGTGGTAGTAGAAGTTGGCGAAGAGGATGATGAAGGTGACGGCGTAGCCAATCAGAGCCCACTGCATCCAGCAGGGGAACGGACAGCCGGTGTAGAGGGAGTGGCCGGCATGGCCGATGGTTACGTGGAACTGGATCTGGTGAGCATGTAAGAAAAAAAGATTAAAACACAGGAGAAGCAGTCAGAATTTTTTGAATATGCTACTACCAATTAAAATTGGAGCGATCACTGAAACAGGCAGAAATCAGTAACAAACGAAGATCCGCCTTCGTCAAGAGCATCTCTCTAGCTCTTGACGAAGGCGGTCGCACTTTTCTCCTCCTCCTCCTCTCCCTATCTTCCCTGCTTAGCCTCTTGCGTCCTTGTCTAGTCTCGTGTTTTTTGTATTACTTTTCCCTGGAACAATCTCTCACAGTCTGTTCTCTAAAACCTAAAAGAGGAATTATGGATTTGATCAACTGGTCCCTGAATGCAATTGACACCCTTTTCTCAACGAGAAGTCTGGGCTCGGGTGAGCCTGAGTGCTGAAGATATCTACCTATTCGGAACCATGATAACAGGGTTCTTGCTGATCGGAGCTGGCTTGGCCCTGGCTTATCGAAGAATTAAGAAAGCGGAACCGGTTGTTCAAACCCCCACAAGGCTGCCCGCTGGGATTGAAACGATGGGATGAGGCGTGAGTTTCTCAAAATGGGCTCATTGAGTGCAGCACGGATAAGATCCTGGAGAAGCTTACGGCTGCCGTGAATACTCAGAACAAGACCTCTAAGTGCAAACTGGATTACATCTGGAGGGGCTCGCTCGGAATAACATCACGGAGCGCAAGTTTGATAACATCATGGAGAAGCTCACGGCTCTCCAACGGGAGATTGAGAGACCAGTGTCAGACTGTTAGAACAGCTTTGAAATTCATATGAGTTGTTCGCACTAAAGTAAAAAACACCATCACTTCATGCGGATACCCCTTCGGCGCCAGCTGCGGTCTCAAGGCTGGAGCTGAACAACAACACCCTGATAACGGACTGTGTTTAGACTGTTCTTCCCATTCTATGCAAGGCCACCTGGGTTGGCTGGAAGACTGTTTACTTAGCCTGGCAGGGCGAAGGACACTGTCTCAGCTGAACTCTGGACATACACATGCACACAGACATATATATGTACACATGCAGATGTACACTCATCCCCCTTCCCCCTCCAAACGCCTTTGATGCTTATTCCCTTCCAATGCTTACGGTGGATCAAGGAGACCAGCGCATAGGCTGCAGGCCCGGATGTACTGTCTGCATTGGCTGTCTCTCACCCTTTACCCATCCCTGTTGCTTGTCATGTGTTTCTTTGGTGTATTAAGAGTTTTTTTCATGTGCTATGTGCAGAGGTGTTTTTTTCTGTTCTCAAACTGATCTCCCTGTTGGAGCTCAGTCTGGGGGGAGTTATTTTTTTCTCCTTATCTTTCCTCGTGTTGTGCTTTTTCCATGTTATACCCCTCTGACCTGTCTTCCCCATGTGATGTTTGTGTAATGTATGTATGGTCGGAAGGGTAAGACGGCGCTGGCACGGCTGGCAGCCTTAACCCAATTTCCCTCGGGATGAATAAAGTATGATCAATCAATCAATCAATAATTGCTTAACACTAAAGCCTACATATTTGTCTTTCTCATGCATACAGCTGTTTCAGAGGGATGACTTCACTCCTGTTCTCAAGTTTAATCTCAGTGGTTCACCACAGTGGATGGATCAGCATATCTGATTTGGCACAAGTTCTATACCGGATGCGTTTCCTGATGCAGCCCTCCCATTTATCCAGTCTTGGGACCAGGGACTAGCCTGTGATCCCCTGAGTTTGTGTCTCCTCCCAGTCTCAAACTAGGGATCCACCTTGTGCTAGACTAATGTGTTAGCTACTACACTATGGAACCTCTAGAAGTATAATCAGTGCTAATAACATTTATTTCCTAAAAGCCTATTATCACTATATTAGAAGTTTATAACAATTAAATAATGTTTCATACTGATATGATACCCAATTGTATTAATCTTTAAAATGTGAAGATCTAAGAGGAAAATATAGATTTAAAGTTGATTTTTTTAATATAACATTAATATTCCCTATGTGTAGAATAAAGAATACGCTATCAACCAATTTTCAGTCATAAATGTGGCAGACTTAAAAAGACTCATTGCTGATGGAAAGGTCTAATTATGTCTGTAAGAGTTCAACAAATTCAGATATAGTTAATTAAATACAAGCAAAAAATTAATTAAGCGCTCATTTGTAGCACATTTATAGCACATTTATAGCAATTCATTATTAGCCTCACAAGCTCTGTGTTTCTGCGTAAAGTTTATTATAATTGGGGGGGGGGCATGTAAACTATATCTAGTGGCGTCATATATTAGCAGATCAGTGGATCTTTAGATGATAACCATTGTCACTAATAATCACTCTGGGGTAAGTGAAACCCACAGTGTCTTTCATTGTCCTCACAATCAGCTCAGGTAATTCGGAGAGGTAAAAAACACCAATCACACTATGTTAGCATACAAAACTGTTGGCTAAACTTTCACAATCAATAACGTCAAGTTATTTGATAGATGATGCATCCCTAAAGGTGCCACTCACCATCTGGATAATGGTGAGGTATTTCTTCCACCAGAGGTACTTCTGCATCTGAGGTCCCAAGGCAGCCAGGCCATAGTACCCGTACATGAGGACGTGGATGGAAGAGTTGATGGTTGCACCAAAAAATGCTGTGGAAACAGTTACATTTATATCAGAGGTGATTAGGGACGGGTACCGGTATCCGGTGCCATTGACATAAATGGTAGTAACCAGACCGAAAAGCAGCGCACATTTTGGTGCTTTATTTTGGTGCTTTATTTTGGTGCTTTTTTTTTCCTGAGATGTCATACATTTTGGATTCTAGCCAATCATTTTACCTTTCCAAGGATAGTAGGCGGGCCCAGGTACGTACGTTCTTTTAGAGCAGAGCTACAGATTAAAAATGCCCAAGGCGAAGTAGTCAAAAGTCTGGCTGTACTTCACGGCAAAAGATGCAAACTCAGCAGCCTGCAACAAGTGCTTTAAGCTGATACTGTGCAAAGGAGGTAACACCTCAAATCTGATGAAACACCTGGCGGCGCATAGCGTTTTTTTTAAAAGCCGAGAAATGCACCATATTTCATAGCTTGCTGCGAGACCTCACACCGAGCACATCTACTGCGGGTGTGGTGCCTGTTATCGGACCCGGAGTTAGCAACATCCCCCAAAAACCCGAAGAGTAGAGTCCTGGCCCCTAGCCCTGTCAGCGTAGCAGAAATGATGACGGATGATGATGGCAGCGGCAGCCATTCTTCTCTGGGTGAGTAGCTTCATGTTGTTCGTGTGTAATTAACGTTGAGTAGGCTAACCACGTTATTAAATTAATGCACGTAAGGTGAACTAGCAAACACCGTCGTAGTTACATGCGGCTGTCTTCTTGTTTGATAGAGTGATACCATATATGCCCTATAGCTACAGAAAAGGCTAACATTGTTATCTTTTTACGAAAAAACAGCTAAACATGAGAGGTTTTCATCATCATCATCATCATCATCATCGTTTATTTATATAGCACTTTAAAAACACACAAGGCTGACCAAAGTGCTGAACAATAAAACATAATAGATACCATAAGAATAATAAATACAATAAAATAATGAACATAGCAAAAACAATAAAATATAAGTAAATACAAGTCAGTCAACCACTGAGTCAAAAGCCAGTAAATAAAAATGCGTTTTCAATCTGGATTTAAAAACCATCACCGATGTCGATTGCCTAATGTGAAGAGGAAGATTATTCCAAAGCTTAGGAGCCACAATAGAGGTTTTAGGACAAAGTTTGTGTTTTCCATTGTTTGAGCACCGGTTCCAACCAAAGGAGGTATGTTGTATCAATAGAAAAGGCTAACTTGGTTATCATTTTGCAGAAAAACAAGAGACTGCTAAAAATAAAAACATAAGAGGTTTTTGGACAAAGTTTGTGTTCTCCATTCTTTAAGCACCGGCTTGAGCACCGTTTAAGCACCGGCACCGTTTTAAAAGTACCGGTTTGGCACCGGTATCGGATAAAACCTAAACGATACCCATCCCTAGAGGTGATGGTGGCTTTGTTATTACTAAACAGCTGTAATGTGCCTAAAGTACAAAGACAAGCTCTAGTCTGATTCTTTGACTCACATTGCCCACCGGGAACCCATTTGATTCCAATCCACCAGAGGATGAACATGGTGCAGTGATGGTAGACGTGGAGGAAGCTGACTTGGTTGAACTTCTTCCTCAGTATGAAAAAGACAGTGTCCAGGAACTCCACTCCTTTGGAGATGTAGTACCACCAAAGAGCTGAGGCTATCTAAAGATATAAAATGAGGCAAGGTGAATTATCACAGCACACCAAGGTGAATCCTTCACATAAGTCAATAAACCTTTTGAGACCATGCATGGGGACATTACATTTGACTTCTCTGAGTTTTTTTCATCATATATTTCACTCTTCTCAACACAGACCTTTTATATCCCTTGCATCCTAAACAAGAGCTCAGGTCTCAGGAGGTTAAGGTCCTATTTAGCTCTTTACAGCCTGTGTCTGATTCCTTTTCCTTTTCTGAAGGTTTCGTCAGTGAAATATTGCTGGTAACAAATGTTCTGCAAATAATGATTACATAGAGTTAAGATCATTGTAAACAGAGCCAATGGCAACTGTTGCAACATCAGAATCCCACATTAAATAAAATATGTAATTATATATTTAGAGTTATTGGTACAATATGTATTATTATTTCTTTAGTGGTGAACTCTAGCTTATTGGTATTCTTCTTAGTACACAAATAAATGCAGCAGTTTCCTTGCCTGTTTCCTTTGTACTAATAGAAACTCTTTAGATGACAGAAAAATGTAGCAACTGAGGATCTTTGGAGAGATCAGCAAATCAAATATTTTTTAGTAACCCCTTTATACTAACACAGCATGTCAAAATCTCTCTCTCTCTGTGTGTTATCCTATTTAACTCTGTCGCAGTACAAATTACTCCCCTTGTGACACACAGTACACAAGGTTGCTCTCTAAGCCATCTTGCTCTGGCATCTCTTATCCTTAAGGCCATCATGAAAGAGTGAGGCCTAAAGGTGGAGATGGGGCGGGGCTTAAGGGTGGTGAGACTGACTGGTCCCGCCCCTCTGAGTGTCGGGCCAAACCCTCTTTGTGCTGAAATCCTTAGGCTTATAGTGATATATGTACAGTCAAGAAATGTGGCTCTTCTTTCCTGTGTCAATACTGCAGCCCCACTGCTTTACAAGAGATTAGTAAAAGTGGTAAAAAAATTAGTAAAAAAAAGTGTCATATTAATGTTATTTTACCCTAAATATGTCCAGTGCAGAGGTAAACTGTGTGCGAAGGATGTTCACAGATTGCTGTTCAGATATGTGTGCGTGTGAGGGAGGGAACCTACCCTGACTTCATTGACATCATTCGAGTAGTTTACAGGCTGACAGAGGTAGCTGTACCCGGCTGCTCTGGATGCTATTAGGAGCTGATGAGAGGACACAAATCACAAAGTCAGAACAAGGATGAGAGCAGAACACCAGATCCTGCCTGTGATTTGTAGAGACCGACAACTACTGCAAGTCATTCCTGTTCAATAACCCATTTTCATGTAAGCACTGTTAAAACATTAACAACACACAGAGAGCTGGACTGAACATGATATTCATGCAAGATAGGACCTTCAATTGATTAAAAATTATATGAAGAATGTAAGCAGACACTAATTTGACTCAAAAAGATCAAATTAGTGAAAGAGACTATGTGGTCCTATAATTCACATGAATCTCCTCTCTTCCATTTCTTGTAGAATCGAACATGTTTTGCAGACGCATTGCCATGTATACAATACAAGTCTTTGGTAATGTAAAAGACTAAATATGATGCCTACTCATCTAAAGTCACATAGACAGTTAAAAAATATGCATATCCAAAAATCTAATTTCTCCTAAGTCTTATGCTTCTAATTGACTGGATATATGACGCACCAAATAAAATATTTGTTTATTTATTCAATACAAAGGCTTCCATACTAATCTTACTGGCTGCCCTCCAGTTTCTTCTAGTAGGGAGTAAAGGCAGTTCAATCCACATGATGGAGTTACAAGAGAAAATGGGTAATCAAGGAAGCTACATCAAACCCCTTCAGGTAAGAGTTTTGAAAACGCTGAGCGGACTGAAATGCTGTTAAATCCTGTTCACTGCAAACATGTTATATGAGCATTGTTGCTGACATCAATAGAGATGACTGCAAATAATGGTTACTTGACAGTAAGATTTTTCTCTTTATTAGGGGAAGAAAAAAAATGTTCATTTGATTAGCTCCACAATCTTTAAAGCTGGAAACTGAATTCACAGACCTGCAGAATCTGTGTCTTACATACATTTCCTTTAATAAGCTCTAAGGTATATTTCATGTATATACAAAATATATAGTGTAAAGCCTTGTTTATGTTTGTTTGTAAATTTGATGGAAAAAAAATTGTATTTTCAATTTAGATTCTGCCCAGAATCTGCCAAGCCCCATATCATGGCTCTTTTAAGCATCTAGTACCTCCTCTTTAAGCTATCATCGGTCCTTCAAACGCTACAGTGGCACTCACCTCTTTGGCGATGTAGAAGTTGAGGACCACCATGCTGAAGTTGTAGACTATGAGGGTCTTCCTGAGTGTGTAGGGCTGGCGATCTTGCATGTATTTAGGTCCTGCCCACAGGAAGATCAAGTACAGGCAGCTGATAGCCAGAGTAGGGAAGGGAGAGGACATCATGGGCCAGTGCTGAACCCTCTTGTCTGATGGTAAAAGGGTTACAGTTAGTTTTAAGGGTTGGGAAGAAAAACCACAAGTTACAGCTGTAAATATCAGGATGGATCCAACTGAAACATTAATAAACGTATGTTGTAAAGTTGACCCACAAATCCTACTAATCTTTATTAATCGCTTGATATTTTTGTGTGGATCAAGTTTTTTTCTAAGGACACAGGCTATTAAAGTAATATATTTTTTCATTTCTTTTTATGGCTCTATAGAAACAGTACAAAAGATGTAAGTAGAAGGTAAAAATACTCTTCTTGGCTCAAATAGAAGCGGACAAGTTTAGTTATGCATTTCCTCTTTCACTTGATACACACACAGTTGCAAACACACTTGCAAAGCATCAAGTATGTTTACGTTTGCAGTTTTCTGTGCACTCCATATAGCATCAGCAAGCACATCTATACATACACAAATGACTGCATGATGATGAAAATTATGCATTATGCAGCCATGTTGAACATACCATGCTGTCACCCCACAGACATGCATATGTAGTAGAAGCTGCTATTGCGTGTTGTTTCCAAGCAAGAGATCCCAGCTTACCTGCTATAGTAAGGCTCCATTTGTAAAACTCTACAGTGTCATTCACAAGATGCGTTACAACCTCCATGGCTTTGCCTTTGGTCTAGATTACACTGTGGTGGAGAGAGAGAGAAGGGAAGAATGTCAAAATCAGCTAGAAATGCTTCTCATGGCAGTCTTTGCATTTATTGCTAAAATATGCACTGCACTTACACTGTATTGGTAAATGATGTCTGGACTAAAGTCAAACATTTCAACAGCTCAAATAATATGTTAAATGCATGTTATGATAAATGCATGGTGAAGGTTTTTCTTTTCACTCTTTTCTCCATTGAAAGTGCACATTAGTCACGTCTTCACCGCAAACCTCCACAGGAAGTTGATTATTATGATTGCTGGCACTCCCATCAGTTACAGATAACTACAGGAAAATGGATGGAGGATGCTGAGTAATAATGGACACACAAATAAAAAATGCACACATATAGGACAGTAATAATGCAGAGGGCGATTTACACCCCATTCAGGGCTCGCAAAATCGCTAGCCCGACGTCCCGGGGCTAGCGATTTTTCCAGTCGGGCTACCAAAATCTATCTCAGCCCTGCCCGTCGGGCTATCATAGGAAGGAAAAATATATGTCAATGCTTTTGCATTCTTTCGGAAATGTAGCTGGGTAATTATGTCATTGGCATCGGTGAGCCACTGTCAAAATGTGACATATTGAAATCGCGTTTGAATTTGCGCTTGTTTTTTGCTTTCACTTTGCGATCGCGCGAACTGTGTATAGAGAGCTGCAGTACTGATTGGTGAGTGACGATTAATTGCGCACCAATTCGTCTGACATCGTCTTATCACTCATTAGCTTACTATTCAAACCTGACAAGTGAAATCTCCCACAGCAAGCTTAAACATGTGAGAGGTTGATCGCGCAGAGAATCGCTGAGCGTTATGTGAGTGCGTGTGTAAAAGCAGCAGGATATATATTTTAGTTCTGCTGAGCCAAATAAGACGGGTCAGGGTGAAGAAGGGGCAGCCAAAGAAAAGCCTACCATAAAACGGAAAAGTTATGACAAATCAGACTATGAGGCAAAAAGAAAGTGCATGGTTTCATGGACAAAAGAATTTCTGTGGCTGCAATATGACAAGCTAAATAACCAGGGGTGCACATAAATGGTTGCAGGAGGTGAGCTGGCTTCAAACAAATGATGAACGCACAGAGATGTGGTGCAGAATGTGCCGTGAAAATCCCACTCTAGCGGACAAAAACAGTGCCTTTTGTACGCAAACGCGCGTTGCAACTTCTTATCTGGTGCGCGTCTTTTATTTTGACAGCGAATGCGCACCTGCGGACCACTTATGTGCACCCCTGTAAATAACATAATGTTCTGCCGGATGTGTTGTTGGTTTTCCCTCGATTTCTGAGTCGATAAGCACCTTTGTTACTGGGACCAGTAATTTTAAGAAAGACCCCCATTAGAACCCATGAGAAATGCAAGAAATGCATTACTGCTCAGTCTGCAATATCTTTCCCAGAACAAACACCAATTGCAAATAACATACTAAAAATAAACCTGAAAAATCTGTTTAGAACAACGTACTATGTTGCAACGAGTGAACTACCATTGGCAAAATTTAGCAGTCTTTGCAAACTTCAATCAACCTCGATCTTGGTTCCACTTATCTCTTATCTGTGACTTCAGTGGAAATTTCAAATTCAGGATCTGACACAGACTGATTCATGTTCTACACAGTTCTTACAAGTTCATAGAAATTTCTGTTCAATTAGAACCAAGTATTTGAGTTGATGATTGTAATTTTTATACAATGTTGTAATTTGTGTTTCAACAATTTTTTGATTAATGTTTTGTTTCCTTTACAATATTATACTTTAATGTATAATATTGTAAAGGAAACAAAACAGGAAACAAAACATCAAAAAATTGCTTTCTTTTTTATTCGGGCTACTTAAATTTATTTTGGGCTACCAAAAACTGAAGAGTCCCTGCCCGAAGGGCTACCAGGGATTTTGAAATTTTGCGAGCCCTGCCATTGATAAGGCAGCATTACATAACAAACCCCTTTTATCCACTTGAGAGCTGGGAGCAGGTGTCTCTATATTAATCTATAATTAATCCTATGCGTCAGATCAGCTGCCCTTTAAATAATTAATTGCCAAGTGTACAATAACTAATGCCCACCAGTGAGCGCTCAGTGGAAGGAAAGTGTTGAGTGTTGAGCACAGAGTTGCTCATAGATTTATCAGGATAACTTTATTTGCAGGATGCATCACATCCAGTCCAGGGTCCAGGGTTTAGCTGAGCAGCAGAGGGCCGCGGAGGGAGATCAGATAAGAGAGGGTTAACCGGGTCTGTGCAAGAACAAAAAGACTGGGGCGCATGTGTCAGCAGGTTTCGCCCTGACCGCTCAAGAGGCTTACATTCAATTGATCAACGAGCTTAGATGTAGGCCTAAGAACAAATGCCCAACCATTTGACCGCCTGCCGGATGGTTATCTGCCTACATGTGCTATGACATACGCAAAAAATAAAAATAAAGAAAGAAAGGAAAACAGACAATACAACCTGCACACTGCACAGCAGTGATATTGTCATTTTTGCGATGGGGATTTAAAAGAATAAACAGATTGCCCTTTTTATTTTAAAAGGGGTCCAACATGTGATTTACTCCAGTCAGCTTTATTCGGATGGTGGTAACAGGTGGTAGCTGAAAGGCACTGAGGGCTGATATTATAGTTCTTTGTAGCTCGCGAGCCATAGAAATGTGACTAAACGATTCTTCATCCGCCAGCGTTTAAATACATTATTTCTGGTGTACAAAAGGCTCGACCCCTCTGTAAGTAACTCCAAAATTAAAGCTCAAAACTGGTAGTTTTCATGTTTGATAAACTCACAAGAACAAAGTATACTCAAAAACGCATTACAATAACACTTAAAAGCCACGCAGTATTTTCTTTTTTAAAGATGCATTTACTTACGTCCTCGATATTTAAAAGCGTGTAATGACATCCGGTGGCAATATGATGCCCAACTCCTGTCAGTAACTGTTTCGCTCCCTCTCTTCTTCTTCTGCCCTTACAGCTTATCAGTTCATTCGCTGCTCCGGTTCCAATTCGACATCAAGCAGCAAATTTGGCAAGAAACTGAAAAAAAAAGAAAAGAAAAGGCAAATGGAAACCTATGACTAAGATTTGCCCGTTAAGCAGTCGGTCCGTGCCGGCCGCTCAGCTGCATCTTCTTCTCCCAATCTCCTGGAAGCAGGGAAGCCAGAGCGCATTGCGCATGCGGGAATCCGCTCTACTGTCTCACGCGCATCAGGCGATGGCAGCTCACCTCGTGGCCGTGCTCGCGATGTCGCACTTGTGATAAACCTCGGCATTCACCGTACCTATAAACAATTATATAATTAAGAAGCAAACTAGCTTCGTTGCAATTCATATATCTCAATAAAAATAGATAAACGATAAAAATTTTCTATCCACAGCCTAAAACAACTATATACATCATAGTGGTTTGGCTCTGCAGGTTACCTTGATCGTAAAAACGACCCTGTCGAATTTCTCCACTAGATGGTGCTGTTAGGCTATCTTTAAGTTTTCAATTCACCGTCCAAGACATCGTCTCTTTAACCGCTCGACCAGGAGAGTTTCCTCAGAAGGAAGGCTGGTTTGTGGTGGAGCGAAATTCCCCATTTCCCTTACCAAAAATGTACTGCCAAGGCACAACATTAGTCACCGAATTAATATGGCTATATGTCACTGTTTGAGTTTGTTAGGTTAGTTGTCACAGCCTAACATACAAGTGAAAATTAGTTTTGACTAGTGTGTCAGACTGTGCTGTTTTGGACAATCCAGTACATTTGAAAAGGCTGTATTGCTGTGCCAGAGCCATTTATGGGCTTTTCTGTGAGGAAGGGTGACAGATCCAGCTGGACTGCACTAACCTGGCCCAACCACCAAAAGGCTGTAGGCATCCAGAACAGTGAAGGATGTGAACGTATCCTGTGTGTGTTTGTGTTTGAACCAAGCTACAAGGAACAGGTGTAATGGCTCAGATTAATGCCTTTCTCTCCAAAAACAACTTGTAAACTGACGTCCTCTGTCCATTTGTTTTGATATTGCTGCAGTACAGTTAAGTCCTGTACGATACCCTGTAAATTAAAAACTGCATATACATTCATAGGTCTGTAAGGTAATCATGTCTACATCTGCAAGTTGCTGTGTCACTAATAGACACCTTAATCTTTAAATAGTTTTGACTGCTGTCTGAATTTGGCATTGATCGACTGAACTATATACAAAATAAACTGAACAGCAGATTATGTCTAAACAATGCATGAAACAGTGTGCTTCCTCTGGTGCAATTTATTCAAATTTGCCTCGATGGTTTATTTGCATGGCTCCAGTTGCACTGTAATTATGGTGCTTGCAGTTATTTGCTTCGTTAACAGGAGATCTATCATTTCTAAAATTGACATTCTTTGCAGGCCTGCCTTCCCCCACGCTCCCTCTGATGAGATGAATAACTGTTTTTGTGTGCTTTCTAATAGTTTCAGTGTGTTTTTGTGATTGCAAAAAGGACAAAGTTGCCCCCCCCCCTTTTTTTGCATACTTATTCTTTGAGTATTGCAAGAAAGAAACATAGGAAGTTGCTCATATTCTTCCTTTAGACATTTCAGCATTTGCAATCGATAGTGCATCTGCAGCCAAACTGCTGCTGTTTTTGTCTTCTTCTTTTTTTTCATCTTGTAGGTGGTGCAACATGTTGGATGCTAATTGTATGTGTTACAATGTAGCTCATATGAAGTGTTTCATACGATATTAAAACACAAGATTCAGGAAGCAGTTTGTGAAATTCACAGGTCAGGATGTTTACCGTGGGTTTAACCTCAGTTGCGAAAACGCACACAGATACCATCCTCCACACACTTTTGCATTCAAGTTTGGTTGACACTGACATTTTCAGTGGCACATGCACAACGTGAAGGAGGCAACTGGGCTCGGCTGTAATCAGAAATGACTACCAGTGTGGAGGCACAACAGGGCAACCTGGAAGTTAGGCTTCTGAATGAAATGTATTTAATATTATCATTTGACTTTCCCAAATGTCCTGCTTGCTAAGTTTAGTAAAGTTTAAGTAAATTTATTCCATAATTACAATCTAATGTTATAATCATACAGAGGAGCATATCCTGTTGCAGACTTCATATTCAGAAAGCGTGAATGTGAAGTGAAGTGCTCTGAGGTTCTGAGTGTGTGACAGTGGCTACGTAGTAGGGGTTAAAGAGAATATATGCTGACTAGACTTCCTGTCACTCTTCCTATTTTCTATACTGTCATGTTTGCTCTGTCTGTCATCTCACTTCACGCATGGCCAGCTGTATATCATATTGTGCTTTCGCAGCTTGTAAAGTTACCGTCTGCTGATCTCACACGCTTTTATCGCACTTTATGGGCTTCATATTTCATGCAACATCTGGCAGTGCCATTTTCAAAAGGGTAAATATTCCACCGTTTCCAAACTGAGCAAATGCCAGAGCAGAGCCATCTCTCTCAGAGATATATTAGTCTATGATTTATGCTGGAACACACTGTGCACAAACCACCGAACTCTCTGGAAGGGAAATTTCCTTCTGTAGGGCACATTCACAGCCAGCAACCTGGGATAAACTATTTTCCACATACCTCTGGAGCGGCTTTTAAAAAAAAGTCTTTTGGGAATACCACTTTTCCAAAGCATTCTCTGAACACAGGGAGCGTTTCACATGCTTGAGGCTCTTGTAACTGGGATAGGTCGACGTCAAACCTGCCAGCATGAAGTAGCTGTTTGCATTTATTTGCTGGGAAAAAAGTAAAAACTGGAAGACCCTAACTGTAAGCACATTGTCATCCTCACGCTGACAGAGTTAATTATGATAACGTGTGAGACGAGTAGGGCAGATAGGAATAAGACTGTAACTCAGTCAAGATGTATTTTTGAGTCCAGCCTCTTTTTCAGCACGTGCGGCCAGGAAATTACAGGCCTAGGGAGATTTAGCTCATAGAGTGTGTATATTACTTTTCTCAGTGGTTTCTGTGCGTGTGTGTGTGTGTTCTTTCTGTAGGTGTGCAGTCACTGCATCCTTAAGAAGGATTAAATCACCACATTTCATATAGGCCAATGCTTTTGTTTCAGGTTCAACACATGTAGCAACTTCTCACATGGCGCAAAGTGCAACAGTTTCCCATAAACAACGCAGGTTCGTGCTCCTTTAATTAGCTCTCCTGCCCTAGCTCCGGTTTCTCCAATTACATCTAATTGCATTGAATCGTTTTCTTCCACTGTTTCTGTATAATCTGGATCGGGATAATCTTCCATCAGAGTCTTTCATATGGTTTTAATTTAGGACGGCATATCCATCAGGCTGAGATTTAAATGGCTTCGTTCAGTAGCTGATCCCTCTCTGTGTGTAGTGGCTCACTAGATGTGGCATTAGGTCACAGCTTGTGCCACTTTGGGGATAACAGGGCTTTTTTTACTGCTTCCCATAAAAACAGGAATTGAGCTGCACACTTATATATGTTTTCTACATCTGCGTGCACACACACACACACACTTGTCCTCATTTGGCCTTTAAAGGAACCCCTCCCCCATTGCAGTATGTGGCCACAAGTAACATATCGATGATAGAACAACATTTCTCCTGTTTCTTTCTTTCTTTCTTTCTTTCTTTCTTTCTTTCTTTCTTTCTTTCTTTCTTGTTCAGTTTCCCTTCTCTGAAACCCAAGCCATTTTCATTCATCATCATCTTTCAAAGACAGAGTTTCTCTTCTGTTTTTCTTCACGTTGACTTGCGCAGCACTTGGCCATCCACACAAATGTATTCTTAGAGGCTAAGGACGCAGTTAACATTGCAAAGAGACACAAGCAGGACTCAATAATGAAAAATTTTATTATTAGAGTGACAAGTGGGGTCATTTAGAATTTAAAATAACCTCTATTAAATGACTTTCATTAAGGAAAGTTAAATGTTATTTATACTTAGACTACAGAAGCACAAATGTGATATAAGATGTGGTTTTTCTGAGTTACTGAGAATTTAAAAAAAGAAAAAAAAACTTCAAATATTACACGTCTCATTTAGAGCGGACCAACCCCATGTAATTTCAAATGCCAAGTATTGTAATTATCTCCAGTACTGATTCTAAGACCAGACCAGTTTAAGTATAGAGGCAGAACTGACTGCTTCAGCAATCCTCTTACGGGATAAGACCCAGAGAGTTAATGAAATCACATTCGGTTCTTACTTTTGTGGAGCAGAACATACAGTTCACGTTAAAAACATAAAGTGTAAATGTTGCATTAAAAGTGTCTTGTTAAAAATGTGTCTCAGAAATTGCAAAACCCTGAGAAACTTCCACACACTTGGACACAGGAGACATGCAGAAAATGCTTGGCTCTTATTGAAAGACAGATATCAGTGTGCTGTTGCTGCTATCACATCTAGGAAACTGGCAGCCAGATAAATTAAACAGATTCCCTGCAAGCAAAGTGAGGAGCTTGTAAGATCATTGCTCCTGATAGCATTATGAAAACACACTATATGGTCTGCTATAATATTTTCATTACCTATAGTACAGCCTGTCAGTCACTGCTGAGTGAGAAACCACAGACATAATACAGGAGTTGTCTCAGGGTGCTCTGTGGGAGGGAGCCGGGCTGGTTGGCTTGCTCCCTTCATTTTTGCCTCTGATGAAAACTGAGTCTTGGCTCTGAGCTGCAACTTCTGCTAATAATGAACAACACATATACCATAACCTGTGCAGTGATCTTAAAAGAAAAGTTCTATTTCATTTACTTAATGAAATCTAGACCTGTTCTTCTGGTTAAAGAACTGCTGGAAGTTTCAGTAGTATACAGCAAGAAACCCCACTTATTGCTTCAGCCATACCCCACTGCCTTATTGAAGCCTTTACATTATACTGACAGCCCGATTGCATACTGTGAAAGCTACTACATTTACTTTGTGTGCATATATACAGTCACATGTCATGAATGTGTGTTCACAAAGTGAACAGTATTCTTCTCTACAGCTGTAACACATGATAATATTTTGAGGAAAAATATTTTCTCTGTAGACTAAAGCTAGCTGGAAGCAGTTACACGTGGTTCACTGACTTGGCCTTACTACAGGAAATCTGATTCCCAGGATTTTGCCTCATTGCCACCAAGTCTACCCATATTTTGACTGGGCAGAGCGAAATGTGTCATAGTGCATGGTGGCTGGTGTGATGTAAATCCATAAAAACAAGTATTGCCACTCAAAACAGGAGTTATTGGATCAGTTTTAAGAAGCAAAGCCAGCAGAGAGAGGGCCTGCAACTGTGGGGTGGAAAGCAAGAGTCAACATGAGGCACTTCCAGCACAGTATGGTCACTAATTATATTTACAGCTGGTTCAGGACCAGCTCTGCCAATAAGCCCATAATGGGGACGTGGTTAATGGGCAGGCAGGCTAACAGGCTTTAAGTTTGTTTGAGATCTGCTGTCTACTCTGAGTTTTCTTTCCAGCAAACCTACCACTAAATCATTGAACAAATAAGAAGTACCATATATGCTATATTCTGCTTCCACATAGTTTTAAAGCCACTAATTAATGTGCATATTTAACTATGTTTAGGGGTGAAATGATACAAAAACATGCACTAAAGCTGTGAATCATGCTGTGATTTGCTTTACAGACTGCATCAAGCTAAACTTAACCATAAGCTGTACGTGACAGATGAACACCATGATGGCACTGGTTAGTTTAAATCATATTCGGACGAGAGGGTTGCGCTGCCATCAGCTAAATCGAGCCCTGGCTAGCTAGCTCAGTTAGCAGAGTGCATCTACAATATGATTCACTGTGATATTTAATGGAATGATAGTTTTATCTGGTGAAAAAAAAAACCTTTCAAAACCCAGACTGGATAAATAGCTTAAAATATCACACACATAGTGCTGAAATATGTGAAAATGTGTTAATTTTGGTAGATGTGCGAGATCCTTATTCCAAAAACAACTTTCTCTAAGCAAATGTTTTTTTTCTATCAGTCTGGTGCACAATCAGCATCAATGTATTTCACAGAGGTAAATTACAAACAGCCAAGAGAAAGCTTTTTAATATTGCTATTTATTCTTACAATAATACCCCTTCTTCATGCATGTTAATTCAGTTGCTAAAGTCTAGCTTGTTTGCATGTTAGCTAATTTTATCTTTGTTTCACAGCTCCAGAGGTTATATAATGTTTAGTAGACCACAGAAGGTACAGAAGACTTTATACAACAGCTTTCACTGATTAACACTCCTTCATAAGTAAACTGACCTGAAATGCTCATGGGTTTAGATTACCACTGTCAGAAATTGCAATTTGGAGCTGCGACTTACAAATCAAAGTATTCCTTTAGTAACTCTTCCAGTGTGAATGCATTACATACTTTAGCCCTGCTTATGTTAGTACGTAGTATGGAATTGGGACGCACTAGCTCTAGGTAGGCACTGCAGGTACAGAGTTAGTTAATCCTCTGCCCGACTGAGCTCAAAGTCTCTCACCGCTGTCACGTTCTCTTAATGTTAATCTGAAGTGGATCCACTGCCAAGGGGCTGACCCACTGCCTGCAGCCCTACTGAGGTCAGTGTCTGACGTCACTAGGAGAGGCTGGAGTGCCCTTTGATAATTACTGCCAATAGCCTGGATTTAACATGCCCATGACCTTTGATAACATTTAGAAACCACAATCACCATCACACTTTGTACCAACTTGTTCAAGACTGTGTTCAAGTCAACAACTTACTCAGACTCAGTCACTCAGACGTGTCTAAGCTAAGTAAATAGCCTGTATTTTAGCAGATTAAGTCAGATATGTGGGTTTGTTTTTCTTGATGTGCTGCTAAAAGGTAATGGCTCCTATATTTATCAGACCACAATTTTCTTTAGCATGATTAGTGTGGCTTTAAGCAAGATTGTGTGGACTGTTGTGAGGTTGATCGGTGAATCATGTGTGTCTATCCAAGGAGTTGATTCTTGGTGAATTTTTAATTCCAGGCTACGGTTTTTCACTTAAAAAACTACTGGATTTCTTCAAAAACTGGTGTACACAATTTACAGATTTATAGATGGTGTATGTTAATAACTTTGTCACATCCTGTTTCTCTTATAAGATCCATTTATTTTTTTATAAAATCACTCAGTAGCTACTGGATGGATGTATAGAAATCAAAAACATGAATATTTCCTTCACATTAGAAAGTAATAACATTTGTAATTCTCTGACTTTTTAAAAAATCTATTGCTCTCTCTGCATGTTTGAATCTGCTCAATAAATTTTGCATAACTTAAACTGTATTAAATTCTAATTTTTGTTTGTTTGTGTTTAAAAATGACAAAAAGTTTCGTCAGCAATTTAGTGAGTCAGTTGCTGAGCTAGATGTTTGCGTGTTTACTGTTCTGGCTTGACAAGAGCGCCAGAGTAATGTTAAATCTCTAATTATGTTGAACTCAGATACTTTCCTTTAAAGGGAGAAAGAGAGTTTGGTTTAAAAGAGGAGAAGAACAGAAGAAAGAAATCTCCAAATTTCTCAAGAATTGAACTTTATATTTGAGGAACTATAATTTACTGTATCTAGGGCTACAGTCAGATCCATAACCATGCCTGTGTGTTGGATATAGACCTGTACTTTTGCCTTTGTACACTGACAGAGTGGATTTTAAATCAAACAATTAAGATGTGACTGAAATGCAGACTTATTACAAAAGTAATATAAAGATATAAATATATTAGTGCTGTCAATAGATTAAAAAAAATTAACTAATTAATCTCACAATTTTCTGTTATTAATTGCGATTAATCGCAATTACTTGATGTTCTGATGGCTCCAATTACATTTTTTCAACTTTATATTTTAAGATTGTAACAGACATTTATGCAACACAATGAAGTAAATGCAGAATAAACACAAAGAATGTATGCTGAAATTCAAAGAGAATTTTAATAGTTTTCATCAATCTTTAACACAGTGAAAACTTACAAAAAACCTTTAAGGCCATCAACAGTGACCGAACCCAGGCCTACACGTTAAAGTGAATATCATAACAATAAAGGGTGCACAAAACTCAGTATTTAAAACACAAAAAGACACAGCTGAAAACCCGGAACGTTGAACATTTTTCACTTCAAAGGAGCAATCTGGCTTAGTCCTTCTTTGCACTCAGCCAGTTACTGAGGCAGACTATTCTGTTTACATTGTCTGATGACAAAGAAGCATGCTTCTTTTGAATGATGTGACCTGAGAGTGAGAATAATCTCTCACAAGGCACTGTGGTTGCAGGGGTTGACAGGTACTTGCGTGCAATAGGTGCCAGCCTGGCATGTGCTCCTTCTCTCTTTAACCACCACTGTAGTGGACACTCTCCTATGTCAATTTTGGGCTCTCCTTTGTACAGATTCAGACAGCAGTCTATAGCATCTTCCTCTTCCTCTGTATCTGAATCAGGAGAACCCAGCAAGCAGATGGACATCTTGCTCTTCTTTGGTGATGGTTCCTCTGTTGTCTGAGCAGATGGTTGGTGTGCATCCATCTCTGCCATCAGAAGGTCATGTACTGATGCCCACACCTCTCTTCTTTCATCTTTGGAAAGGCATTTAAGGTCTTTAAACCTGGGATCAAGGGCAGTAGTGATCTTCAGCCATGTGAGATTGCTGCTGTCCCTCCGCTGAGCTAGGTCTGTGGTAAAAACCTTCTTAAACCTCAAAACGTAGACTGGGTCATCATCTGAGGGCATCTTTTGCACCCTTACTGTAGACACCCTGTGACTGACACACCTCTAAATCCCTGTACTCTGTGAAAATAATCTCTTTATATTTTGTTTTTTAACTGAGTAAAAAGAAAATGACAAAGTTTTGTCTTCAGTTTTAACATGCTCTGTTGTGTTAAAATCACGTGACTGAAATGGTCACTGAAGAACAATCCAATATTGTTTTTTGTCTTGACTTGAGAAACTCTTTGGTTGGTTTTGTAGTTTGCTTTGGAATATTATCAGTTTGCATTGTGAAGTGCTGTATGATCACTTTTGCAACATTTGGCTAAATCTGAAGACAGAAAGTATCCCTGTACTCATCCTGCTACTTCTGTCAGCAGTCACATCATCAATAAACATTAGTAACTCAGTTCCACTAGCCGTCATACATGCCCATGCCAAAACATTGCCTCCACCATGTTTGACAGATAATGTGGTATGTTTCTGATCATGAGCCGTCTCTCTCCTTCTCCATACTTTTTTTCCACATCATTCTGGTACAAATTCATCTTGATTTCTCCAAAGATTTATTTATTTCTCATTTTCAGAACTGTGCAGCCTCTTTTAGACGTTTTCTGGAAAAGTCTAATCTGGCTTTCTTTTTCTTGAGTGTAACCAGCAGTTCGCATCATATTGTAAACCCTCTGTATTTCCATTCATGAAGGCATCTCTTGATTTAGATTTCAACAGTGATACGCTTCTGTCCTCCAGAGTGTTCTTGACTTGTTTGTGAAGTTGTTTTTCTTAACCATGGCAATAATTTTCCCATTATGCACTTCACTTGTCTTCTGTGGTGTTTCAGGTCTGCCAGTCAATTAGTCCAGTTGATTTTGAGCTTGAGGAAGTAGGGTAATACGTGCAACAATGCCTGTAATTCCTAAACAGTTAAAGCATTTTTTTTGTAAGACCCCCTGAAATAAAGCTTAAAGCTTACATTTCAATCAACCATTTATTGTTTCATGTAAAAGTGACTGTGGTGGTGTAAGCAAAACTTTGAAAAGTGTGTCTTCGTCCAACCAATTATTTACCTAGTATCATGGTGCTGGGTTTTTTGACCTGGTATTTTGTGTTGTGGACTTTTGAGTCCGAGTTATCAGTTTCAGTTTTTGGTCTTAGTTTCAAGTTTTCTAGTGTTATCTATAGCAGATATACATGGTTCGGTTTTTGGTTTACATCCTATTCTTAGATTTCATTTCGCTATCTACCTTTGTTTATGATTATATTATATTATATTATATTATATTATATTATATTATATTATATTATATTGTTCTCTGTGTTAGGTGTTCTCATGTTTTACTTTGGTAGTCTTTGTCTCTGGGCCTTATATTCAGTTTCATTTCCTTTTTTTGTTTAATTAGTTCAGCTTTGTTTCGTCACGCTCCCATATCCACTTCCCTTGTTTACATCATGTGTTTATTTAAGGCCTCAGTTTGTCTCAGTTCCTTGTTGCGTCATACTGTTTGCATGAGTGGTTTCCCTGGCTGGATTTTTGGATCCATTTTTTGTTTGCCCTTTGGATTTTCAGCTTCATCTAAATAAAGATTTGTCTTTTGTTTATTCACTCAGTCTTTAAGTCTGCATTTTTGCATCCACATTATCCACTCATATGACACCTCTAGCTTTATAAACTACAAAACCAGCCTACACTGAAGTGAGATTGATGTGAGAGTCTAATAAAAAAAAACTGAGTAGACTGAAGCCAAAAATACCAAGGAGCAATGGAGTCAATAAAGAGTTGTCATATATAATTTAGATATAATGGTGTCTGCACTGACAGTCATTAAGTGTATTAGTATATTTCACTATTAAGTCTGACTCAGAAACTATGTTTTAACAGACATTTAAAAAAGAAGTGGGCTTTTATACAAAAATGCATCTCCCTTTTAGATCAGCATAAGCTGGCTTCTTTTGTGAGTCACTCTAAAGCAAGTCTTTGTTGTCTGTGGTCATGATGTAATTTAAAAGTTTGAGCAGACATCATTAGAGTTTTTGTCTTTGTCTTTAAAAAAGTGACTTTAATTTGTGTATCCACCAACCACGCTTTGTAGTTTTTGTTTGTCTAGTTATTTTCCAGTTGTCCTAAAGACTATTTAGATGTCCCACAAACACATTTACATTGTAAATTTGATGACTGCCATTATATTGTTCTTGCAGTTACAGTTTAAGAAGAAAGGAATAAAGTGCAAACACACACAAGGAATGTTTGCATGCTTATTTGTGCATGCCTTTTATTTGTGCGTGCTCATATTTTCAAGCTCATTGCCAGCTGCTTGACAAACCATACACTTTACCTACATACAGTAAATCTGTCTCATAATATTTAATGAGAGACTATGTACCACTAATAGCTCATTTTAATTACACTAGATATGTATCTTAATTGATCCTTTCCTGACCAGCAACCAAAACTTCTGTTATGGTTGAGTGATTGTGGCTGGGAAAGATATGATTAGCATCCTTTTGAATCCCATGTGTTTTATTCAGCAAAAAATTAGTATCTACATGAGAGAGTTGGCCCTAAAAAGCAACATAAAAGCGCTAGTCACTTAGTGAAAAGCACTTATTGGGTTTCTTTTTTTAATTAAAAGAGAAGAGAAGACATTATTACTATCTCTGTGTCTTTATTTTAGGCAGCTACAACTAGCAGTATAGCTTAGCATAGCACAATAATTAACAAATAACACTCACTGGTCACTTTGTACAACTGTTCAGCTGCTTGTTAATGGATGTTTTCCAACAACAATCTTTTTAAATTTACCAAGACTAACAAGAGTCCAGGGCCTGATGAAATATGTGACCAGATGCTAAAAACATATGCTGAGCAATTATGCAGCATCTTTTCTGACATCTTTCTCTTATCACTTCAGCAACAGAAGGTTCCAGATGTGTGGAAAAACTCAATTATTACTCCAGTTGCAAAGACTACAAAACCTACATCACTAAATGATTCAAGGCCTATTGCTTTAACATCTGTAGTGATGAAATCGTTTGAAAAGCTTATCAAGAAAGAGATTCTGCAGCAGGCAGAAAAGCTTATTGATCCACTGCAATTTGCATGCAGGCCTTATAGGGGTGTTGATGATGATGTGGTCACTTTATTAAATTTCCATCTGGATGGGCCTAAAGCTCATGCTCAGCTCCTATTTACTGACTTTTCTTCAGCTTTTAATCCCATCCAGAGACATCTCTTAGCTGATGAACTTCTTAACAAGTTTAAACTTGATTTCAATCTTGTTAGTAGAATTTGAGACTTTTTAACTGACGGATCTCAGTGCGTGAGAAACAACGGGTATTTTTTCAATCACCTGAATTCTTCTACTGGTTCACTACAGGGATGTTGTCTCTCTCCACTATTATATATTTTGTATACTAATGACTGTCGTAGGTAGTACCTGGGCTTATAGACATTTCAAATACGGGGATGACAGACTCACTGTAAGCCTCCTTCATGATGAAGGCCTGCTGTGGATGATTTTGTTTTTTGGTGTGATCAGTCATTTTTAAAGATCAGCAACCTGAAAACTAAGGACATAGTAACTGACTTCATGAAACCATCCCCCCATCCTGGACTAACAGTAGTAAATGGTGGATAGTTCTAGGTTTTTGGCGGTTGTTCTTGATAATGTTCTGTCTTTTGACTCACATTTTGTTGTTACAATTAAAAAGGTCCAACAATGCCTGTACTTTTCAAGGAGATTTTTAACGTTTCATCTGAAATGATGATCCTTTTATAAAAGTTTTATTAAATCTGTTTTAGTGTTTTTTATCCATTGCTTGGTACGATAATCTGTCTTTGACCAGTAAGACCAGACTTGGTAACCTGGGTAAAGTGTCTGATAAGATTTCAGGGAGGACTCAGGTCCAGCTTGTGGACCTTTGTAACAGGCAGGTGTTGAGGAAGGCAACCTCTGTCATGTTATGTTCAGACCGTCATCTCTTTAGGGATTTTCTGCTTCCCTCAGGTCGTTGGTATAAAGTGCCTGCAGTGAAGACCAAGCGACAGAGGGTCTTTTATACCTCTGCTATTATCATGCTTAATAACACATTATCGGACATTACTGATGTTGATGCTACTGATGAAACTTGGGCTGTTCTTGTTCTTTTTTTTTTTTTTTAAATTTCTGTATGTGTTGTTTGATGTGTGGACATGCTGCAAATCAATAAAGTTACCATTGACCACAGACCACCACTGACCATTGACCATCTCTTAGTTACGCTGCAACACGTCAAGGCTGGTAGGGTTTCCCATGATGCACTGAGTGTTTCATCTTCATTAACCTTTTGTTTATATCTGTTTATATACCTCTGCGTTTAATTATTAATTATTATTATTAATCTCTGGGTCTCTTCCACAGCGTGTCTTTGTTCTGTCTTCCTCCCCTCACCACCCAAACAGTCATGGCTGTGCTGGAGGATCCTTCTTGTTATAAGGGAGTTTTTCCTTGCCACTGTCGCCCAAGCGCTTGCAAAAACTCAGATAATCTCAAACTGTTTTCTTAAACATTACAGTGAGTTCACCGTCCTCAAATTGCTTTCACAGTCATCAGCTCTCAGTCCAGTGGAGCACCTTTGGGATGTGGTGGAACGGGAGATTCATATCATGGATGTGCGGCTGACAAATTTCATGCCAATGTGGACGAGAATCTCTGAGAAATATTTTAAGCCCCTTGTTGAATCTATGCCATGAAGAATTGAGGCAGTTCTGAAGACAAAAGGGGGTCCAAGCCAGTACTAGAAAGGTTTGCCTAAAAAAATGGCAGGAAACCAAAAGCTTATCAGTATGATTTGGAAAATAACAGGTTTTTTTATTTAGTAGATGTGGCTAATGTAAAAGTGATGTTGTTTTTAATCTGCTGCTGTTGGTTTACAAAGCACTGAAGGGTTTATGCTGAAAATCTTTCTGATCTGTGGATATGTTATGACCTTTCTGGGACAGGTTTTCTTTCTACTCCTGAATCAAAACGAAATATGGGAATAGTACCACATGTCTGGAACACATGAAATCTTGTGTTTTCTCCAACTCTTTGAAAAAAAAAAAATCAACTCTTAAAGCTTCCCTTTTCCAAGTTTCATGTTTTCTTTTTTTTTTGTTCTTTAGCTTTTGTATATGTCGTATATTCTCTTAAAACGAGTTTTTTCCCGTTAAGTAAAGTACTGAGTTGCTTTGCTGTTGAATAATGCTAAAAAATAAACTTACCTTTTCTTGGAGACTCCAGGAAGTTAATACACAAAACCAAGAAATAGTGCCATACATAACCCACGGTCATATACTGTATAGTTTGACATTTTTAAACATTTATCATTGAGGAATTTAGCACATTGAATTAGTCTTTAAAGTAATTAGTGAGCTTCAAAGGTGCTGAAAGTCAAATGTATTATGGCCAGAGTAAGGCTGGTCCCCAGTGTTTAGTGCTACTCACGCTCAGTGTGCTGATGTGAGAATGATGAAACATGTTTTAAAAAGCCACATGAATGCAGCAGTGTCATTGTGAGTGTACTACAGGAAAACACAAAGTACTTGCTAGGCTCTCGCTGAGAAGAAAGTAATGCTTCCTTGGGAAAAGGGCTGACTTTAATTTGCCTGCTAAGATCTTTTTTTCAGAATGACACACAATAGTAATGTATAACATCCCAGATTCTCACAGCAGAAACAGTCCTTTCATTCAAAAGTGTTTCATTTTCTTCACAAGTTTTACAAAACCACAGTAAATGATATATATATAATACTAAAAGAGATGATATCATTAGTAGCATTTTTTGCATAATAAACATGTAAATAAACTGCTGTCAGTCTGAATTGGAAACATGTGCATGCTGATATTCATGCATTCTTTGTTAAAAACGCTCAGTCAGGTCATTACAACATCAGCCAGAACAGTTCTCCAAGAATTATTGGATAATTACGAGACCTCTGGCAGAAACAGCAGGCAGAACGGTTCATTAGAGAGTCGGTGTTGTTGAGAAACAAACAGGGTTGCTTGCACAGATACGCCAGTGGCTCGAAGACCTGGCTGCTTTTTTGAATTAATTTTCTCACCTTAGCCCCCTAAAGCATTCTCTCATACGAAGTTTTAAAAGGTGAGAAATACTGAGTTTCTTTGTTTTCTAACTGGATGTATAAAAGGTCAGAACAACCTTTACAAAAACATAGCCAGACACACAAAATGCCAATCAATTCTTCAGTCAAACGACAAGAACACAGAGCTTTCCATTGCAAATGTGGTTACAGAAACCACATCCCCACATGCCTACACACACGCAGACGCACATGCAACCCATCCAGACACCCCTTTGAGCTTCTTCACAGATGATTCATCTGTGGTCTGATGTGGTTAACAATGACCAGTGTTTCTGTGTTTGTTCAGATTCCGCCCTCACAGCCACATGGGACGATACAGTGAGAAAGATGCATTTTGCTGAGTCATCAGCAAGTTTTCTTCATTCCCACGATTTTTCCTGATGTTGCTGACTAAATGAATGAAGCAATGCTTCTGTGCGGGAACAATAGTTACAATTCTTCGTATCACATGTAAATTTAGAATGGATTTCCGGTTACAGCCATTTACTAGGTAAATATCATATGGAAGTACTCCACTGATTCGGAATTGTATTCTAGTAGCTGTTATTGTAATGTCAAACTGCTAGCCTAAAAAGTGAAGCTAACACACCTTAATAGTGGATTCCATTTATCGTCCAGCAGCGGGAGACTCGATTCCCACTCCAAAGGAAGTCCAGCTAACACTTTCTAATATGCGACTAAGGGCATGGTCCCATGTCATGAAATGGATGGATTTTATTTGATATTGTACATGTAGACATGTAAAAATATTTACCTACAAATACTGCAAAGAAGGTAGAACAGAATAAAGGGGTAACAAGTCCTGTTTTTGTTTTTGTTACAGAAAACAAAGAAGTAATTATGATGAGAGTAAATTTAAGTAGTAATTTTAAATGATGTGCAAATAATTTATGTAATGCATGAGTAATTTTAAGTACAGTGGTCCCTCTTTTATCGCGGTAGTTACGTTCTAAAAATAACCCGCAAAAGGTGAAATCCGCGAAGTAGCCAACTTTATTTTTTACAATTATTATAGATGTTTTAAGGCTGTAAAAACCCTCACTACACATTTTCACACTTTTCTCTCGTGTTTAAACACTCTCAAAGTTCAAACCTTTGTAGAAAAATCAGTCCAATATTATAGAATGAAACCAAAGGCACCCGCGGTTGCCTTTGACGGTGCACAACGTTTCATCGACATTGTCATGTTTGTTGGGTAGAAAACAAACATACAGTACAGGACTTCAGCGTCACACTGCTAGCGATTGAAGATTTATGTAAATTTGACAAGCTGAACCCATTCTGTACTGTACAGGAGACACAGCACGAGATTGATTGACAGTGGTCTACAGCCAATCAGGACGCAGAACACAATGTGTTCTGCGTCTGCGTCTGCAAAAAAAAGAAAGCATGCAAAATTGTACAAAAAAAGGCGAAATCTGCGAAACAGCGAGGCCGCGAAAGGTGAACTGCGATATAGCGAGGGACCACTGTATTTTACCACCATATTTTAGTGTGCCTACCTTTAAATATTTGTAGGTAAATATAACTACATTGTAATTTCAAATATAATATACTAAAATTCCTTTTAATTACAGAGGAATTACACCTTTAGCTGTATTAAAAAATGTTATCCAAGTCTGATTCCATTAAAGCTGATAATTAGACGACCTTGAAGTTTTTTGACTTGGATCACAGTTTAAAGTCTTTTTCAGCACAACATGATAGTAATTTTGTAAATTATGGTCCTCTTTAAAGTTAAATGGAAAATAAAAGAGGCTAAGCTCCTCACCCCCACTCCCCTTTGCTCTTCTCTAGCTCTACCCTCTCATCCAAACATAGTCACATTTTGGCAACAGTCAAATTACCAAACTTGAGGTTACAAAATAATCTGCTTCTTTGAGAAGGTCTGTGTGAAGCAGGATCAGTGTTTTCAACAATGGAAAATAGCTAAACGCCTGATCAAAATCATAGAGTATAAAAGATGGCGCTAGCTACTGTGACGTAACTCGCTGGTTTCTGAAGTCCCATTTTGATGTCTCAAGATGAGCAAAAAGCCTGTGAAATGAGAAGGTGGGCTTGACTATGATACTGCACGTTCATTGGCAAAAGACTTACCAGTTAGATGTTGTTTTGAAACATAGCATGGCCAAAACTGATAAAACTTCTTAATTTTTTTCTTCAGTATGACCCAAATTGAGTGACCAAACTCATAAATGGCATTCAGATAGAATGCAGGTTTATGCCTTTTTACGACCCAGAAGCTATGTCCACATTTTACACTGTCTACACTCACAAATGTTGCAAATGTCTCCAAATATTGCAATATGCTAATGTATGTTTATCGCGTAATTCGGACACATTTACATTCAGTCCAGGGTCAGTCAGTTTGCTATGCTTTTTGTTTCTGTCATGGTGCCTGGGGTCTTGGACCCAGGGGTTTTGAGTTTATGTCTTTTGGTATGATTCATATTTGCATTTTGTTCCCTTTGGAATATTTTCTAGTGTTCTTATTTGAAAAATCTGTTAAGTTACTAATGACTTTAGGTTTATATTTTAGCCCTGTCCTGTCGTGTTCCCTCCATCAGTCTCATTTTCTTGTCTTTCAGTGTTACCTTGTGTCAGGTTAGTCTTTAGTATCTTGCTTCCTGTTTTATTTTAGTGACTGTTCCCTGTGTCTTTTGTTCAGTTTCACTTTTCCCAACTCATTATTTCATTTGTCCTCAGCTGTGTCACTACCATACTAATCTCATTACCCCATAGCCCTAACCCCCAGTGCATATATTATCTCATTCTTCCTTTGCCTTTTTTTTTAGGTTGCTTTATATTTCCTACCTCTAGTTTCCCTGCAACTCCTAGTGTCTTTGGTATTTTTACATTCCTTGGTTTTACGTTCCATTTCAGAAACAATGTACTTTTGGACATTGTTTCTGACATATCTGGACTATTTGACTTGACTTTGACTTGCTCATCTTATGGTTACTTCTGTTTCTTGTGTTTGCGTCTTCATTAAGGCAATCCACACTCCAGACAGCAGATCTTGACAGTTTCAGTATCAGTTGTAACCGTTATGAAAAAAAAAAAAAAAAAATCAAATATGTGCTGTTTGCAGTGAAAATCCATGTCCATTTAAGTGAAAAGCGAAAATCTGGAAACTTGATAAAATTCAGTAGGGTAAATCCACGAGAAAACTCTCTTTATATATAGAATTTGTGCAAATAATATACACACCCAGCTCGCCCCTGCGGGCGGTTTATCCGTCAAGCTCGGGTCCTCTACCAGAGGCCTGGGAGCTTGAGGGTCCTGCGCAGTATCTTAGCTGTTCCCAGGACTGCGCTCTTCTGGACAGAGATCTCCGATGTTGTTCCCGGGATCTGCTGGAGCCACTCGCCTAGCTTGGGAGTCACCGCACCTAGTGCTCCGATTACCACGGGGACCACCGTTACCTTCACCCTCCACATCCTCTCGAGCTCTTCTCTGAGCCCTTGGTATTTCTCCAGCTTCTCGTGTTCCTTCTTCCTGATATTGCTGTCATTCGGAACCGCTACATCGATTACTACGGCCGTCTTCTTCTGTTTGTCTACCACCACTATGTCCGGTTGGTTAGCCACCACCATTTTGTCCGTCTGTATCTGGAAGTCCCACAGGATCTTAGCTCGGTCATTCTCCATCACCCTTGGGGGCATCTCCCATTTTGACCTCGGGACTTCCAGGTTATACTCGGCACAGATGTTCCTGTACACTATGCCGGCCACTTGGTTATGGCGTTCCATGTATGCCTTGCCTGCTAGCATCTTGCACCCTGCTGTTATGTGCTGGATTGTCTCTGGGGCATCTTTACACAGCCTGCACCTGGGGTCTTGCCTGGTGTGATAGACCCCAGCCTCTATGGATCTTGTACTCAGAGCTTGTTCTTGTGCTGCCATGATTAGTGCCTCTGTGCTGTCTTTCAGTCCAGCTTTGTCCAGCCACTGGTAGGATTTCTGGATATCAGCCACCTCCTCTATCTGCCGGTGGTACATACCGTGCAGGGGCCTGTCCTTCCATGATGGTTCCTCGTCTCCCTCCTCTTTCTTGGGTTTCTGCTGCCTGAGGTATTCACTAAGCACTCGGTCAGTTGGGGCCATCTTCCCAATGTATTCTTGGATGTTCGTTGTCTCATCCTGGACTGTGGTGCTGACACTCACCAGTCCCCGGCCCCCTTCCTTCCGCTTAGCGTACAGCCTCAGGGTGCTGGACTTGGGGTGAAACCCTCCATGCATGGTAAGGAGCTTTCTTGTCTTTATGTCAGTGGCTTCTATCTCCTCCTTTGGCCAACTTATTATACCAGCTGGGTACCTGATCACGGGCAGGGCGTAGGTGTTGATAGCCCGGATCTTGTTCTTACTGTTCAGCTGACTCCTCAGGACTTGCCTGACCCTCTGCAGGTACTTGGTGGTTGCAGCTTTCCTAGCTGCCTCTTCATGGTTCCCATTCGCCTGCGGGATCCCCAGGTACTTGTAACTGTCCTCTGTGTCTGCAATGTTGCCTTCTGGTAGCTCGATCCCCTCAGTTCTGACTACCTTCCCTCTCTTTGTTATCATCCGACTACACTTCTCCAGCCCGAATGACATCCCGATGTCATTGCTGTATATCCTGGTAGTGTGGATCAGTGAATCGATGTCTCGTTCACTCTTGGCATACAGCTTGATGTCATCCATGTACAGGAGGTGGCTGACAACTGCTCCGTTCCGTAGTTGGTATCCGTAGCCAGTCTTGTTAATGATCTCACTGAGGGGGTTCAGGCCTATGCAGAACAGCAGTGGGGACAGAGCATCTCCTTGGTAGATCCCGCACTTGATGGTGACTTGTGCTATGGGCTTGGAGTTGGCCTCTAGTGTTGTACGCCACATCCCCATTGAGTTCCTGATGAAGGCTCTTAGGGTCCTGTTGATATATATATATATATCTATATATCTATCTATATATATATATCTATATATCTATATATATATATATATATATATATATGTATTTTTCATATATATATGAAAAATAAATGTGCACAAAACCGCATGTTCATGCCCACACACACACTTGGTGCAATGTCTGGAAGAGATTGTGTTAAAATAAGAGATGACTGGATATATTTGGATATATTACATCTGTCAGTGCTGCTTTGTCTTTATTCTTCCTGATAATTATTCAGACCAGTGGTAAAATCTGTTGCACTTCCTATAAACATCCCTGACAAAGTCAAGAGTGATGCCTTTGAACCCCATAAACTAAAGTCTGTGAAGAGAAAAAGAGAAAAAAAACATTCAACTTGTGTTACGGTCAAATGTGCATTTTCAAAACCCAGTAATGATCGTAACCACAGATAGGCCTTTCTATCTGATCAGTCTGAGCATGTGGCCACAGGGTAATTTAGTATCTGTTTAAAAACAGCTCAGTCACAAACAGAAAGGAAGTTTTGCAGTCATCTTCAATTGAGCATAACATGAAAATAAATTAAAATAATTATATGTTTGAACATTAAGCTCTTCTACATCAAATAGAAATTCCTTTTGACCTCATATCCTCTGCCTCTCAAGTGACTGTGGAGTTTTTCAGGTTTCTGCATTTTGCTTTCTGTAACGATTGCTGGTTACAGTTACTGAGGGGAAAAAAATAATGTGTCATTCGATTAAAGCTACTAATGACAATGTTTGTCTTTACTTAAGAATTACATCCAAACATAATTCCCTCCGCTACGGAGGTTATGTTTTGGGTATCATTCGTATGCATGTCATTCTGTCTTAAAACACAATAGCATGATAGAAGTTTTGAATGAATTCTGATAAAATGTTATTGAGGTGTAGATTAGGGTCATGCTAACAATCCATTAAAATTTGGCTTAGATCCACCAAGGTTTTCAAGGTTAACCATTTATTGGTCGAAATTTGACCAAAAGCCTTATAATTTAGAAACATATAGCAAGCACTATATAAAGATGTAAAATATCATGTCATATTTAACCTCTGACCTCTCTTTCAAGGACAATAGATTGTTCTGAAGATCAGAGTTCTATATAATGCTCTATAGAGCTATTCAAATCTAGGTTTCTTACAGCTATTGTTTGTATTGACAACGTATAGGTATATCGACAGTGATATATGGATATTTTAAATATTACGTCACCTTGGGCCTCTGGCCTCACTATTATATTTCACATCTGCCATTTGTTCAAGTTGTTCCCAAAATATGTTAAATCTTTAAAGAAAGTACTGTCAAGGGAAACAAAATGCTCCCTAGTTAGTTATAAATATAGTGTAGTATAGTATTATATAATAAGCTCAAGTTAATCGTGTCCAGTTATTTAAAAGTCAATACCTGTTTTCCATTACCTACTACTACATGTTAGTGTAATCAAAGTAAACATCTCTATGCTGCCTTTATCTGATTTTTACTGAACTACAAACTTTGTAAATTATCATTAAAAAGGACAAAGAAAACAAAAATGGACATTAAAAAAACAGTTTAAACTACATGCTAAATACTGCTGCATGAGTGAGCTGCCTTTGCAGAGCTGTGTGCTCTCGGAGTGCTTCGTTCCTTCTTTTTGCATATTTCTAACAACATCATCAACGAATGGACAACTCACAAAGAGCCCCATGTGCATTCCTATATACAACCTGAGCTGCCATGCCCATGCCCATGACCTGCCTGCCACTCCAGACATGTGGCCATGATGTCAGTCTAGAAAGCCTTTCAGTGCTATAATTCATTCATTCAACTTCCAAAATCTGAACGGGATCTAACATTACAGTTAAAGTGTAAACCTTGTTTTGCGTCTGTAAAAATTACATTAAGATGGAAGTGCTGAGTGCCAGAACTGAGGAAGCATCTGCAGCCCATAAGGGACGTTTCTTCTTTATTGCTCTATTTAAAACATTCTTTGGCAAAATAATCACAATTCAAGTATTTCAAGTTACTTTGGATCATTTAAAATAGCAACATTGCTCAACATGTTAACAGGATAACTCGTGATCTGCAACCTATTCAAAGTAATCTTCTAACACTGGTCAGACCATGCCATAGTACCTTTGGCAGAAGGTCTGTGAAGCCTACTAAATGGTCAAACGTCACAAAGTGGCACAACATCGGAACTCACGTTGAGCCACATCAATCATTTAATGGGATCCAGATGAGGCGCTGAATGAGTAAAACATTCTGTAACATCAGATATGTGTTTGTGTTTTTGCACAATGGCTTGCCAAAATAGACCAAAGTTTTAGAATTGAGGTGGTCCTTTGTGTTTGGTCTACTCATTTTAGGTTCAGTTTACTCAACTGGCAGAATGCAGGACTAGAAAGATGTGGCCCGAACTTCAAAAGTGTAAAACCAGTGGTTAAAGTATTTTTTTTTTTTTTCCCCTCTTTTGCCCTCAGTCTTCTTGTTCACAGATACCTGTCTTGTTTGCCATCAAAGCGAGGAATAAAGGAAGAGACTTCTCCGGAGCAATAAATGATGTGTGTTATACTGACAGATGACAGCACAAATTGTGACCATGTGCTGAAAGAAGGTAGAAGGCTGTAATTTTGGGAGAAGAGGGGAATTACTCCTATCGTTTTATGACTTTTCACATTAGCTATTATAGTGTAATTTATTATTCTGTCAGTAAGCGGCACATAGGAGAAATTCTTTGGTAAATGATGTATATTTTAACTTTGGAAGCAGAAACAGGATGACCTGTAGTAAATTAAAATGTGGAAATTACTCAGAGGATGTGAACAGATTTTCATGTAAAGAAAATATCTGCAACCATATTTACTGCAGATGTTGAGCTTTGCTGTCAAAATACTGCAGTAAAGATTAAGGTTAGTTTTATTACTTTTATTCTTATTCTTCATCTTACTTTTCTTTTGAGAATAATTCTGCTTAATGACATGAAACAAAAGAAGAGAAATGGGGGATTTAAACAGAAAGCAACCTAAGGCTATGCATTCAAAATGTTAGTTGCATCTTTTTGTCCTTTACCTGGCAGTTCGAAGAGGAGGGCATTCTCAGAGTTGTTTATGATTTCCTTCTGTTTCCTGTGAACAGTGGTTACAGTATCACCTCACTGGTGATTCGTTGATTTTTTATATTACCCTCGTTGCGGTTTCTCCGTGTTTTCTTTTGAGCCATAGGATCTTGAAAAGTCATTGATTTCCATTCATTCAGCACAAGTTACCCAACCATCAAAGTCATTGTCGTTGTATTTGATCTTTAGCTGGCGACTGCTTGTCACATTGCAAGTATACCACCTGATTTCATGATTTCATAGGTGGTCTAGAAAGGACACCCTGAGAAATTTTCTGAGGCAACATTTTTGGATGTCCTGCAGTTTGCACATGTCAGTCTTGAGTAAGGTCCACGTCTTGGATCCATAGAGAAGAATCAGCAGGACGAGGGCGCGAAACAGGCAAATCTTAGTGGTGATGCATCAGTACACAGCCCTAAAGACTTTCTATCTAACAGGCTCTGTATCTGAGACCAGTCTTGGAAGCCATCTGCTAATTTGACTTACTATCTAGGGGGAAAAAGTTATACGGATATGGGATACTATGTAACCGATACCTGGTTCAAGACTTCCTTTTAAAATCTGTTCATCAATTCAGTGTTTTTTTATTTTAGCCCAAACTGTGATCTTGATCTGTTCCTATGCTTCGAATAATTGTTTTGGTGGCTACCACAAGAAACTCTAAATAATTTAAAGAAAAGGGAAGTTTTGTGCAAGAAAGCCAAACTCTTTTTTGAGATGATCTGAGCTTTGTAACATGGTGCATTATCCTGCAGTTCATGGTCACCAACAACACTCAGGTAGGCTGTAGCAATACTCAAGGGGTGATAAGAGTGTGATAAGAAAATATCCTCCACATTGTTACATCACCACCACCAGCCTGAATTGTTGATACAAGGCAGGATGGATCCATGCTTTGAATTTATTTATACCAAGTTTTGACCCTGCTGATCGAATGCTGCAGCAGCGAGACTCATCAGACCAGGCAACGATTTTCCAGTTCTCTACTCTCCAATTTTTGTGTGCCTGGTTGAAAGGTAGCCATAGTTTCCTGTTCTTAGCTGACAGGAGTTTCACTAGATGTGCCCTTCTCTCGCTGTAGCCTATCAAGGTTTGACGTGTTATGCATTCAGAGATACTCTTCTACATAACTTAGTTGTAATTAGTGGTTATTTCAGTTACTGATAATTCCCTGGGGAGCACAGTGGTGCAGTTAGCACTGTTGTCTCACAGCAAGAAGGTCCTGGGTATGTGTCTATGTGTTTGCCCTGACTGGTGACCAGTCTAGGTTTACCCCACCCTATGACAGAAGGGATAGGCTCCTTAAACCCTGAATTGGGAAGAAAATGGATGCTGTTTCCTGTTTGAAGCACTCTTTGGCAACTGGCATCAACTATGGGATTTTCTCCCACGGAACTGCTGTTCACTGGATGTTTTCTCTTTTTTGACTGTTTTCTGTGAACCATCGAGATGATTATCTTAGAAAATCCCAGCAGATCAGCAATTTCTGAAATACTCAGCCAGTCTTGCATCAACAACTGCACCATGTTCAGAGTGACTTATGCTTGGTTCTGATGCTTGGTTTAAACTTAGTTAGTTGGTGGTCTTGGCCATGTCTAAACATCTAAATAAATTGAGATGATGACATGCGATTGTATGTTAATGAGCATTCGAACACATAAGGCCAATGAGTGTATAAATCTTCAAAAATGACATAAAGTGATATCTCCAAAATGTTTTTTATATTAGAAAACTTTCACTATGTTCTTTGTCAGCAAAACACCCATGAATATCTAATACATACTGTATGAAAACTGAGATCCAGGACGTGCGTTTTTATGTACAGCCATTTTCCATATTTCAGTTGGAAACGGTTTGTTTTTAAAACACAGGCTTTTATTTTAATAGCTCTAAATCCTGCCAGTGATGCATTAAACCTGCTAAACATGTTAAACATGTAAAACAGTTTAATGACCATTCAGGGAAAACTAAAGCAACAAAACATGAAAAATTACTTTCCAGAAAAGCTGCACTAAAATAAAAACGTCTTCAAGAATTTATATATTTATCTGAATTTTTGCAGCCGAAGCTGTATGTTTTAGGACCACTTTGGTAGGTTTCAAAATATCACCAGATAACAGTAAATCACTTTACACAAGATGTACAAAAAAAACCCCCAAAACAAAAACCCAACAACTATATTGTAATACTGTAAATGGCCTGTATTTGTATAGCGCTTTACTTAGTCCCTAAGGACCCCAAAGTGCTTTACACTAGATTCAGTCATTCACCCATTCACACACTGGTGATGGCAAGCTACATTGTAGCCACAGCTGCCCTGGGGCGCAGTGACAGAGGCGAGGCTGCCGGACACTTGCACCACCACCAGTAGGCAACGGGTGAAGTGTCTTGCCCAAGGACACAACGACCGAGACTGTCCGAGCCGGGGCTCGAACCGGCAACCTTCCGAATACAAGACGAATTGCCAACTCTTGAGCCACGATCGCACCGGTAAATTCTAATAAGCCCATAAATGTCTGCTTTTTTCTTAGGTAGTGTGATGTTTTTATGTCTTTCTAAGAGAAAAGTGGTTTAACAGTAATTTCAGCACATTTATGTTTCAAATACTTTTCTTTTCACTGCTTCAAACATTAGTGAGGAAAAGCTGTCTGCCTTTTGAGATTATGAATCATCCCTGAAATTATCTCATTTCTCTGATAAACGCCGTCCTCATCTCTCCTTCCTTCACCCCTCTCCGGTGATCTCATCCTTGTTCCCTCCTGCAGGACAGCATTCATTTAGCTTAAGAGGCAGGAGCTCGCTGCCTTTTTTTTGGTAAATTTTCAACAGCAGTCCCACACACACACACACACACACACACACACACACACACACACACACACACACACACACACAAAACAGCCGGTTACAGCCGGCAGCACCTCACTCGCTCACTTTTATTTATGTGTGTTTTGTGATGTCATTATGAAATTAATTCCTTGTTGGGTTTTTATTGGACCGTAAAAGAAATGCTTGCTGTTGGTCAAATCTCTTGCTCTGCAGTATCTTTGAGAACTGTTGTTGAGGGATTAGGCCACAGTCATGTCAGTTACACTCTCTCTCCTGCAAATAAAATGACATGTGAATAAACAGAGCGAGGGATGGAAAAATACAATATATAAAAAAGCTTTATAGTTTTCATGTTGTGTATAAATAGACAACTCTCCAACATCTACTCCCCCCTGAGGATGAGAAGAACATATTTTTCCTTAAGCGATAAGGCTAAATGATAAGCACGATGCTAATACAGCTTTCATAAACACTAGACAGGAAGCCGAAGTCTCAAACGCAGCTGTATCCATTTCCAGTCTCCTTTTTGTTTCTCTATATAAGTTCAGTCTGTCTCACCCTTAATTACCTTTATCCCTGCTGTCAACCCCTCTCTCTCTCTCCTCTCTGTCCCCACATATCTGCTCACCAGCTGCGCTCAGATGGCCGAGAGGAGCAGGCTGGATGGGTTTTTATAGAGTGCACGCTCTGACGCACATGCATTCACAGGGTGTTGCAGAGCGACCTGCTAAAGCAGGGATCCAGGTCTTTTGTCCCATGAGCCTAGAAACTCTTTCTTCCTTTTCCCACTTCTTTTCGCCATTTGAAACCATATCAATATGAAACCGATGCCCCTTACTTGCAAGTGGCTGCTGACAAACTTTGGTTTTGGTCAGAGAAGGTCGGGAATTTGGCTGTTTCTCTGCTGCTAATTGGATTAGTGTGGCTTTTTTTTTCTCGTTTTGCATGACTAATATGAAAGTGATTAGACATCAGCTTTTGGTCCAGAGAATGAAGAAGGTTTGAATGGCATTAATAGGCCTACTATTTGTTCTTTATCTCTATGTATAGGATTAATATGCACATACGACTTGTCACAGCTTAGAAGAAGCAAGACTGGTCTTTATAACACATCCACTAACAGCTGACTTTCTAACCCTGCTCTTATTTAATCTTATTCCTTTCAAGTTCTTGCACTGCTCACATGCATTTTACGACTTTAAAGGAAGCATTTTAGGGTCTGCGTCCACAGACTGTGCTGGCAGTGTCTATTCTCAGTACAAATCCTCTGAAGTTTAGCATCAACTTCATTCAGAACTCTCATGACAAAAAGGCCATGTTTCCTTTTTCTATTTCGTGTTCACTGCAGTTTTGGAAGGCCTTTTCTCTAGCAGAGGAAGAGGCCGGCTTTTAGGATACAAAAACTGTCAGCAGTGTCAGCTAATCCTGGCTCAACCACACCAAGTATTTATGATCTAATATTTAAGAAGAGGTCTTTTAACCGAGCAACAATAATCACTTTAACAAAGAAGAAATAAATGAGGTCATGGGTGCTTACTGCACAAAAATTGCTGCGTGCTGACACAAACCCATACTGTTTGAATTTCTTCAGTCTTAACTAGCCAAGTGTAATAGATTTTCTTTTTATCTGCCGAAATGACAGCAAAATATTTGATCAGCACGGATGGGAAAAGTACAGAACAGAAATACAGATACTTGTGTTAAAAAAAACAACAATGGTTTCAAATTCTTTACTCAAATAAAAGTGAAAAAGCACAGGCATGACATGCATTCATAGTATAAAAGTAAAAAGCAGAGGACAGTTCTACCCACTAACTGCAGCTCATGCCATATTCATATCCTAATAAAATAATATTTATATTTGGGAATAAAAACTTTATTATAACCTAAATTCTAAGTCCAGTGAATGTGTTGACCTTGAACATCTTTTGTGTAGAACATAAACAGCTCTATTTGCAGTTGCCTAAGTTGTAGATAGGTGATTTTGCCTCCGTATCTAAACAGCAAAAGTGTAAGCAAGAGTTAAAGTGGGATTTGGCAGATGTGGGAACCCTACGTTTGGCTGTAGCAGTGCAGCATGAGTAAAGAAGTCTGAACTCCAATAAATTCCTGGTGTGGAAGCTGTGAGAAGCTGAGCTGTGTTGCGGCTCTTTGTGGATGGTGTGAAGTAAGCAGCAACTGAAGATGGCTGCAGTAAAGGCCTGGAAGAGCGTCTCAAAGGAAGAAACACAACATTTGGTGATGTCCATGAGTTCTAGACATCAGGTAGTCATAAATTGCAAAGGAAATCCCATCCCAGTATTACATTTAGTGCTTATATTTAAAATGATGTTAGCTTCTTCAAGGCAGCATGGTGGCGCAGTGCAAGAGTTTCCCAAGTTTGACTCCATCACCTGGCCGGAACCTTTCTGTGTGGAGTCTGCATGGGTTCTCTCCAGCTTCCTCTCACTGTTCACACACAGGCAGTTAGAGGTTTTAGGTTAAATGGTGATTCCAAATTGTCCATAGATGTGAATTTGAGTGCAAATGATTGTCTGTCTCTCTGTGTTAGTGACCTGTCAAGGGTTTACCCTGCCTCTGTATTTATGGTAGCTGGGATAGGCTCCAGCCCTCCTGTGACCCTAATAAGGACGAGTGGAAGAGAATGAATGGATGGAAGGATAGTTTGTCCAAATGGCTTTAAATTCCTTCACAATCACTGCAAAACTTTTGTAAACCCCCCTAAATTAAAGCTGAAAATCTGAACTCCAATTGCATGTTGACTATTTGATTCAAAATCCACTGTAACGGAGGCAAAGCTTGTCATTTTCTCAAAACGTTTGGACAAAATTCTTCTGCAAGGTTGCCTGCACAATTAGGGCCTCGAGTACTTTCCTAACTGTCTGTGACTGGACAAAAAATCTTATTTGAGGCAGGGGTGTCAACAAAATGGTGACTGGTTTCATTTTCCACATGTAAACACAAAAACTACAATCTGGTCCTCCAAACTGTGATGTTGCCATGGTGACAGGTGAGTAAAACCATGACCTGCCCTGCTGCAGAGTTCTGTCGCTGTCTTTTAACATAACAGTATGGGTCACGTCAAAACCACACAGCTGACAGGTGGGTATCTCTATGTGTGAAAATGCTAGTCAGTGAAGTGTTAAAATGGGGGGAAGGAAGGTGAAAGTGAGGTCACAGGGTGGAAAGACTGAGCAGGTTAGAGGATGTTAAGATTATGGGCCTCGTGTGTAAACATAGCTCTAGTATGGCATGCGAGAATACGTCTGCATGTATGCACACAAGGATAGCTCTTCCACAACCAGCCCCTCTTGAATCGACCTGAATTTCACAACTTTGTGATGATGAATAATCGGCTCAGCCAGTCAGTCAATACATGAGAAAGCTGACACACTTTTCTGTCAGTAGTATGTCCCCTTTTGTTGTACCCTCACCTATAACCTTAGACCTTAAAGCCTTTTGCTGGGGTCAGTTAAGAACCGACAGTGGAAGGGCATAAATCTGCTATTAGATAGACAAGCAGCTCAGTGAGCTAAAATGCCGGACTTATTCTTCACTAGCATGGGATTTTTAAAAGATCACATCCATGAGCTGGTGGGAACCAGCTTGTCTAACAGAAAAGAATGAACAAATAAAAAAGATCATATTATGAATGAGGTCATTTTATTTGAGCTTGGCCTATGTAAAGTTTACATAGAGTTTACGTTTCCTCTTATTCTTTATTCAGAGAAATAAATCCCCTCATTTTCTTTTTACTTTTGATTTACTTATAACCCCCCCCCCCCCCCCCCATCTGTTATTCAGGCAGGGATGAAATTATCGAGAGCATTAATTTGCCAATTATTGCATAAACGGTCTCAGATCAGACCCGGTCAGACAGAAGCAGCAGGCTCAAAAAGCAAAAATAAATAAATAAATGAATAATTAAAAAGTCAGGATCAGTGGGAGATCTTAAACACAATCCAGATGCATCCTGGTAGAGTCATGGTTTGACTGAAATCATGATTAAAGATGTTTATCTGCAATAAAACTCAAGAGGTCCTCCATCCAAACAGTCACAGTGGTCAATTGTACCTCCCATTGGAAATGAGGTGCCCGGTAAGAACCTCTCCTGATCCTAAGCATGCCATAGCATCTGGCAAATGTGGTGGAGGAAATGTTACGGCACAGGCCAGTGGAACCGGTTTACTCGTGTTTATTGATCATGTACCTCAGTCACATCTTCATTGTTTGATTTAAAATCTTCTGTGATGGTATACAGAGGCTAAACTACAGAAACTGTGCCTTTGCCCAAAAGCTTTGGAACTTATGTTTTTAGCTGATTTTCATATCCTTTCTCTTTGTACAAAAACTCTCAGTCTTTTTAAAATACCGGCAGCAAAAGCCAACAACTCCTCAAACTTCACCTTTGAACAGGAACGAACCACAAAACATCCTCTCTGGGCAACAAGCACTTCTTCATAGGAGAACACTGGATCAGCACAAAAAACAAGCACAGTATTTTCGTCAGCATTCATACCATATGTCTGTAAAAAAAAAGAAATAAAGATCCAAAACAAAATAAAGAAGAAACAGCTTCTCCGTATATCCCTAAACCAGCCTTGATTAACCAAAACCACCTATTATATGATGCAGGAACACCAAGGATTCAAAATTTCAAATGCCAAAAACAGTCAAAAACACCAGAGAAGGGGAAAAAATATCCAAGAAAAGGAAAAGGCAAAATAAGGGGGGAAAGGAAAAAGAAACAAGGCAGTGGTGTGTGTGTTTGTGTGTGTGTATATGTGTGTGGGGGTGAGGGGGTAATTTTAATTTTTCCCTTCATAGAAATGTAAACATGTTGGTGGGTATGGTTGACTGGATATTGTCTGACCATTGTGGTTACAGCATGGCTAAAGTTTAGTTGACTGCAATTAAATTACACATCATTATGCAGTTAGTTGTTCTGTTTTGAAGATTTTTCATCTGTAAGTGCTCTAAAAAAACAAAAAAGAAAACAAAAAACAAAAAGAAAACCCAACCAGATACATCTGGTCTGCAACTGGCCAACACTGAACACAAGCAAATATATTACCAGAACCATCAGGAAGATTGGTGATGGCTGAATTGGAACCACTGGTTTGTCTGACAGGCCAGAAAGAGCACTGTAAGCTTCTGTGACAAATTAACGGTCTGAGAAACTTAATAAATCCAGGCTTAATATTTGTTTTGCAGACATAGCAACCAACAAATGAAAACATTTTTGTTCTGTTTTGTAGCGTGAAGCTCACCCTCAAAGTGTCCATGTGACTAAAACATATAAGTGTCATGCAGAGATGTCATATTCCTCCCTTATGCATTCTCGGTATGTTTATCTTTCTCTACGCTGAATATCTGAGCTTCATATGGAGGTCAAGCAGCTTTAAAAACTCAACTTGCCTGTATGATTTATGGATTGGAACGTATCAGCCGACTCAGACACTTTGTTTGCACTGCAAATATGATCGAGGACATGCACATGCAGTAGCAGCAACATGTGCACACAGGACTCCCTGTTACACAGACACGGTCATGCACTGCACGACTTCCATGTATGCAAGCGCTTGCCAAAGACCAGGAAATGGGAGGTACATTCATCTCTGTTTGACAAATAAACCCTTCTCTTCTCTTCTCTCGGTCAGTGCTAATTAAGCATATTAGCTTGTAATGTAACTCTATTGATGGTGACAGGATTAGCCTGCTACAGTGACAAGTGATATTCTAGCTAGACTTTGATAAATATATAATCCTTTTAGCTGATTCTGAAATGACTAACACTGTCTGCTGAGTAATTCATCTCCCAGTATTGGCTCATATGCATATACTGATTGAAATTACATATTTAGTAACCATATCTTTAACTGTAATTCTGCAGCCTAATTTTTATGAACAGATCTCTGAATATGCTAATTTAATCCTGTCTCCTCCCTTAGTCACGTTCCTGCAGCCTACCTCTACTCTTCCTCTTCATCTATGAGCTTTACTTACAAGTTCTCTTGCTCACTGAAGGGAGACACAGTGCCAAAGATGTGCTTTGTTAGGCCTAAAACACTGTCTAGAGGCTAGTTGGGAAAAATGTGTGTTCCCTGACCAATTGGTAATTATTTGCTTGAGGTTGCTGGCTATTGCTTTGGTCTTTAGTAAAGCATAGTTGTCTGTGGTTGGTTGCCTGCAGTTTGCATGGAAGAAGCCAGCTCATCTGCAAACACTTGCTAACTATTAACTGTGCGGCAGGGAAATTTGAAAAAGCTGAACGCAAGCGCAAAATGATGAATGTTTGCCTGCGAATTAAAAGTTGTGCCTCACCACTGCAGCTAACACGTTTCAGCAGACACATTTCTGCATTATCTGATATCCCCATGTTGCCGTTGTTCCTGCATCATCACAACAGTGTTGGTCCAGGATGTCACGTTCAGGTGTGTAGAAAATAGAGACAGAGGACCAAATGCTGGACTCGCAGGCTGGCTTGGAATATACAAGGTTTTTATTACTGCAGCTGAGAGAAATAAACACAAATGACTGAGTTAAACAGGGAACACACACGAGGAGTTGACGACGACGTGACAAGGAACAGAGATAAACTTAGGGCTAAAATAGGCAACATAATGAGAGGATTGGAAACAGGTGAAAAAACAACTGAAACAAATCTGACTAATTAAGGAAAGAAAGGAAGTAACGCTAAACATAACGCCCATGGGAGAAAAGACTGTCACAATAAAACAGGAAACAGAAACGGGAGAACAAAACAATGACAACTAGATCAAAACTCAAAACACTGTCTAAGCACTCAATTAGCATTAGCCAAGAAGTTAGGTAATGCTATTAAAAACTATCACTAGCAAACAAGCAAAATATAATTTATTATATTGTATAAGTTAATAAAGAAAACACTGGGAATGCTTTGTTCCAGAAGAGAGTTTTATATAAACAAGGGTATTTTTTCTTCCACACATTATTTTTCAGTTGCAATGTTTATCCAGGCCAAACATTATGATGATGATGCAGGAACAACACCAACACAGGATATCAGATAGACTATCTATTTCCGGTCACTGTCTGTTTTCAGTGCAGCACTGTATGCTTCTTTGGGACCAATTTTGCCTTGTGATTGCCAGGAACCTCCAGCAACCATTCGCTATTTACATTTTTCCTTAGTGACCTGTGGTTACCATGAGGTCATTGACTAGTCTGTAGGCCTAGGTTACTGGGACTTTATCAATCTATTTCACCTACTTTCAAAGCACGATGATAAATAGTGCTTCTTTTGCAGTATTGCTGTCTTGCATTTTTGCTAAAGTTGACATGCTGAATCAGTCAAACTCAACACACCAATACATAATGTCAGCTTTCTTTGTTCTCAGTCTTTATTTGAAGCAAAACATTTCAACTCACTTCTATTTCTGGAAATGAGAATTCTTTGGCAATATCTAATATCTAGCTGTATTCCGATGAAAATGCAGAAGCAGTAGGTAAGGACAAGAATTTTTGGGACCTGAAAGTTTTTAGTTTCCCAGTAGTACAGATCAGTGGCTTTTCAGCCTGTGTTGGCTGCACGCAAGTAAAAAAAGAGCAAAACGGAGATGCACTAGTTGAAGCTGCAAAAGAAAGATGTTGTCACCAGTGTACGTTGTCTCTTAATTGGATCCTCACTGGAATCTCCACAGGTGTACCCGCGTCAAGGTCATCAAATGGCAGCTGAGACTGAGCACCATCAGAAACCGATACATAAATAATTTCACAAGTTTTGCAATGGCTGATCTACAGTTTTCACAAAAAGTCTATTTGCACAAAAATTCAAAGGATTGTTTTTTTTGTGCGTGTGTTTTTGAAGTCCAAGAGAAGCATGCCATGTTGTGAAAGGGGAACCTCGGGTTTATCGAGGCTGGTGGGACTTATCTGACAAGGGTCTAAGAGTGTGAGTCAAACAGCACAAATACCTTTTACATTACCTAAGCGCATGTCACGGTGCTTAGCATCAGCACAATAACATCAATGGTTGTACTTTAGGTCCCTAAAGATTTATTTGTCACACAAAAAATTTTGAGCTTTCATGTTTCAGATGTTAGATGCGTTCAAGTCATTTGCAAATGTGTTGCTGCAGCAGTTGATTTAAATAGCGACTGATCTAAGCTGTAGAGCTTTGGATGAGTTTGTTTTGGATTACTGTGGACAGGAACAATGCTATGTAGCTAGAAACAACAAACCCCAAGACTTGGACAGTCTGCTTGTGATTTTTCTGAACAGCAGCGCTCATCAAAACACTTGCTGTTTGGAGACGATCTGTTGTGACTAAGACTGTTCCTGTGATTAATTAGAATCCTGCTTCACATGGTTGCTATAACACTGCATCCTCTGTCACGTTTTTATTTCTACAAGGAAGAAAAGAAGAAATAATTAGTGATTTTAGTGCATGTTCAGGAAGCACATACATTACCAGTGTCACACACAGCCAGAGCTGATGACATACGATGCCATAAACCTGTAAATTAAGCATGCCACACATACCTTGCACATTCTTGAGGCCAGTTTTAACTTTCCATTTCCCTATATAGTGACAGTGCTATACTTAACCACATACAGGTGTGTTTTTGGCACGAGCAGCGAGCTGGCAGGTGTGTTTGCTGCTACAATGTGATAATGACTATCATTACACCCCAGGTAAGAGCAGGCTTGTTAGCAGCAGGCCGAGACGGAGACAAGAGGAAAGCAATAATGCCTTTATCAGGATGTGAGAGCACAACTGGCATTTCTGCACCTTAATCACACACAGAGTCATAACACATACTTATGCAAAGGTACACACACAGCAACGCAGTAAGGAAGAGATACACAAACAGAAACACACATAAATTAGGACCTTGCTGATTTAAATTTAGCTCCAAATGAACCCTTCAGAGGTATCACTGCTGAAAATAAAATGATACCCGTTATTTTCCTGCAGGAGGAGAGTGCAAATTAGTGTTTTATAATATAACATAATGATGAAATGCAGACCTTACGCTTCTCAATCACGCAGACTTTTAGAAAACTCTTTTACAAAAAATAAAATTTTTAATGAATGCTGCAAAAGTCATGTTTTTACGTTAAACTTTGATGCATAGTTATATTTCATATGTTTAGATGGGTTCACCTCAGAGTTATCTGAGCTCCTTTTCCCCCACACATCACTGAACAAAGTCACACTCACGCAGATCCAATCCAGGTCACTGTACTTAGAAAGCAAATGGGTATTCTCTCAGGCCTGCTCTCTGTTTCTGCACTTCACCATATGGGGTAAATCCATCACAGCTTTTCACTGCCTCCTTGGGTGCTTTAAACAGAAAGAAGCAGATGTGTGCAAATGTGCACATGCATTGGCAAAACACACATTTTGAATGATGATACTCGTGAGGGCTTAACTGGCTATCTTAACCTCTTAAATTGAGTAAATGCTCACTTTGGCCCTGAATTCTAAGTCTGCGTGTAGGCTTTATTATAAGTCTAAAAGGTTTCCTTGGTTTTCTATGACTGAAGAAAACTTTAAGTACTTCAGAAACACTGCTGCACACATACATGTGTTCGAGACCTGTTGTTCTGGAGTCAGTCTGGGGCAAGCTCCAAAGAAAGCATTATCCTCTAAGTGATTTTTCAAAATGCCAAGGATCTAGGTACAAAACAAAGCATATTTCAGCGCCAACTGCACCAGTGATAAGAGGATGAATGTTTTTCTAATCACCCACAGCATATAGTAATGTTGATCATAGTTATACTGATTTCATCAGGACGGGCTTGAACGTTTGAAGTGGGCGACTTTTTAGATTCTTAGCAGCTTGTTTTGTAGCCGTAGTGCTTTCAGAGTTGGCATGTGGTGAAATGGTAATGCATCTGTAATACTTTATGTGACAAGTTAATGTTTTTTTTCGTCCATGTACTTTCATTATACTCTGTCTTTTCTTCACTTCTCATTCCGACTGCTTGCAAGTTAATTTGTGCTGTAGTGCATTGTGCAGGTTAGTGTGGGTGTGTGTCTTAGACAGCAATGCACCAGATGTTATTTTATAGGACAGGAGAGGCGGCTCTCTCATGGCTAGTTGCTGCAGCCTTGGTGATTACAATGTAACTGTGTCTGAGGCCACACCAGCCAAACACAGTCTCATGTACAGACCGGGGGAAACCACTCCAAATACAGCATCCTTAGTGTGTTTCGATTAATGGCTTTATTAATGTCTAAGAAATATGTTTCTGTGGTTTAGTGGTTAATGTATTACATGCAGAACATCATCGGTTTGATTCCAGGAGGAATCACAAACTCAGCCTGAGGGGATAATAAGGTAGTTTACTCTTAGTGCCAGTCCCAAGTCTGGATAAATGGGAGGGTTTCATCCGGTGTAAAATATGTGCCGAATTCTTTGCAATTAGTTTTTAACTCTCACAGTTTCCAATAAGGCACTGTTTATAAGTATGTTGTAACAAATGGATTCCTCTGTGGCAAATAAATGAATTATTCATGCATAAAACCCATGGGCAGTTATAAATTTACTAATTTTGGTTCAGTATAATTATACAGAACATTTAGCCACACTCGTTTTTTTCAAGGACTCTGGTATCTGACAGATATGCAGAGGTGTCAATGGCGGGCATCACTTTAGTCAATAAATACATATACCTGTGAAAGACCGGTTGCTGTTCCATTTAAACACACCAGATATGTGTCCTTTTCTCCAAGTGTGGAGGTGTGTGTGTCAATAGAAAAGATAATATTCTACTATCTAAACACTAATCTAACAGGTAGATTTTATTTGTTGGTCTTTAAAACTGAACTGCTATAATTCTGAATCCCATAGAGCCATGGCTGACCCACCAAGAAACTGCCACTGAAGCACACCTTGTACTTATCACTTTCAGAATGTCAGTATTTGACACCATGGGATGTGAATATGTTATACTTAACTCTATAATTGAGAATATTATAGTACTATGCAAAAGTCTAGAGCCACTCTTTATTCCTTAAGGTTTTTGCTTCCAGTAAGCCATACTTACTCTTGAGCTCCAAACTTTCTGAAAATCTTTCAAAGATTTTCCAGTCCAGTCCTTGTACCTGACATTTTCAGAGTTTTTTTTGTTTTGTTATTAAGCCACTAAACACTGACCTATGACCCATCCCAGCATAAAAAAGGGATGAACCAATGTGTCTACACATAACAGACAACTTAGTAAAGAATCTATATTAAAATATACACTTTGTACATACATGCAAATCATACATAAACACTTTGTTACTAACCACCTCTCACAGGGACATATCTATTTTTCGATTTCTTTAGCTGAATCTACAAAATTGCCAAAGATAACACAGTCTGACAGCCATAAAATGTTATTTCTGCTGATTCCCAAAGAGCTATAAGCCAAAAACTTGGCATTGCTACATTTTTGGCTACTGTCGGGCCTATAGTAAGTCATGTCTTTAAGAAACAGGAAAAAAAATCCAGCACCAGCTTTTTAAAAGAACTAAGAGTTGTGTATGGCAGATTAGGTGAGCCGTCTAGTGTTCACCAAAGCTTCATCATAATTGGTGTCAGTGGAAGGGTGGCTGTCAAAAAGACATTCTTAAAAAAGGAAAACGGGGGAAAAAAAGGCAACAGGCTTTATAACAGCGAGTGTCACCAGTTATCTGTAAAACACAGTGGAGGCTCTGTCATGGTTTGGAGTTACATTTCAGCCTGTGGTGTTGAGAATCTTATGCAATTATGAAGAGAGAAAAGTACCAGGAGATTTTGATCCTGTCCTGAGTGTGGACAGACAGAAACAAGCAAAGGCGGACCTAGGAATCGTTGTGGAACAGTTCGTAGATTTTGCAACCTATGGGTTGAACAACAAAGCTGATTTAGCTGCAAATCTGGATTCAGAGCACATCCCAAGTGAGGCTTCCCAAGACGTAGTACTGGGAAATGATGGTTTCTTGGGAGTCTGAGACATCCCTTGAAGAAAACTAAACTGACGAAAAAACAAAGCCAACCTAGCCAGACGATAGGTTCATCTACACCAAGTTCTTATGGTCGGTCCAAACATCCAAAGGTTGCTTGGCCCCCTTCAGCCAGTGCCCCCATTCTTCCTCAGGCTTCGGTTACCTACATCATAGTTAAGCTTGGAAGAAGGAAAGAAAGAAAAGAGCACTGATACAGCATTGCCCTACAATGACATCAGAATCATCAATTTCAACAATAAACTGAAGGCTTGGGTCAGGCTGAACAAGTACAGGAGCAGAGGCGAATTTCTCCTTGAGACACTTAAAGGCTGCTTCTGCAGACCAAAGGACAATTTAAGTGAGTTTAAATAGAATTTTACTTCAATGAACCTCAGGTAGAAATGAGCAAACGCTGAGAACCTTTGGGGTGTTTTTTTGCACACGTAAGGACTGGGCTTCGATTTTCTCTGCATCGGTCTTCAGCTGCTCACCTTTCAGACCATAAGCAAACAATATATGTAATTCTTATTTTACAGCCGTTACACAACTTGTTTTCAACCAGACTCTGAAGCGCTCTTCTGATTTGCTGCTCGTATCCCTCCGGGTACATGGACAAAAATCAAAATGTCATCCAGTCTCCAGTTGTCCATGCATCGATGGAAAGTTTTGTCCTTTTTCTCTAAAAAGAAAAATCCTGCTCCTACTGAAAACAAAGATGGCTGAATTATATCTATACCAAACAACTCTCTCATGTATGTTTCCGTGGCATCCCTTTCAGTGTTTGACAGCTTAAATAAGGGGCTACCTGGAAGGGGTGCACTGGCTAACAGTATTATGCAACAATCATAGGATCACTGTGGGGTCAGAAGTTTATCATCTTTAAATGCTGATACTTTCATTTTAATTAAAGTTTATGTGATAAGCCTAAACCTCACAGACTGAAGCAGAATTTACATGAAAGGAATTTAGGATGTTTCTTTGTTTTTTATCAGCTTCATGCAACCACGAAGACTAGTCGATGGATTTATGTCAAAGCATGTCTGGCCTCTATTGGGAAAACTAGCCAATTATTTTCACTGATGCAGCAAAATCACCAATTTGTCTCACTCTCTCTGTCTCTTTAGTATTTCTGCATCGCAGGGAATCAGTTTGTGTTTCACTGGAGTCCAAGTTATTTACACAACCAGGCATAAACACTTAAGATCAGGGATGAATCTGATTTAGTGCTTGAGCCAGCCAGCTGTTTGGCATCTGATGTCACGGAAAATTCTCTCAGTGGTTCGTTTGTTCGACAAATCTAAATTATTATTATTGTGTTGCCTAATAATCAAGGGGATCAAGTTTTGCTTATGGCTGCTATTCATAATCTCCAAAGGCAACATCGTCCCCAGATGTCTGACACTGAACGCTAGACACTCGTTCATGTTTTCGTGTAACACAAATACACAGACAGACAGGGCGAATGCACGAACACAGACACGTGTGCCCATACACACTCTTCTTGTCTTCATCCTGCTTTATCTCTCTTGTTCTCTTTCACACGCGCACGGACGCAAAAATCGTTGTTTCTCACAGTCTAGTCTGGCTGTTGTTTGATTTACTGGGTGACCTCTGACCCCAGCTGGGCTGAGCTGGATGGACTCTCGGCCCTGCTGCAGCTCCAACTGGTTCGTCTCCAACATGACCCTACCAGACCTGCGTGCATGTGTGTGCCTGTTTGAATGCCTACACACACATCTTCATTTGTTTTTCACGTCACTCCGTGGTTCCAAAACCGTCAACATTTACATGCAGTTCCTTTCTTGAGTTCTGTATATTTTTAAAAAACTGATGTACTACATATTTGTTGAAATTACTGCTTGTTTATATGTCTCAAATCTGCACCTGTGCTGCCTGTAAATAACAGCTAAACTAAATAAAGTCGTCTTCATGTGCGACTTCTCATTCAATGAAAACCTCCTGTCAGCAGTGCACCCACAATACCAGTGTTTTAGAAACTGCTAAGTGACCTTTTGGTGTTATTCATTTCCTGTTTTTGTGAAGCCTAAATTAATTAAAGATGGCAACAGTAATTCGACTCAGTCTGACCTTTGCCTGTGAAAATACTCACACAAGAGGCTGAGAGCATAACAGTGGGGAGAGATCTGTTCATTAAACCACTCCAGGGCCAAATAAAAAGTATTCTAAACCAGTTCATTCAGTTAAACAACAGATAATTCATTTTAAAACCAGAAAACTGAAGAAAATGACTTCATTTTGGCTGTGGTCCACGTTGGCACTTTAGCCCGATTCCTTTTCATACTGTTTTGAAACATTTAACGTGTCCGTTAAAAAAAATCTTATTCATTTAGAAACATATCTTTTGAAGAGGCTCACTGTTTACTTGCCCTCACCATGACCTTCACTATAATGTGGCTAGCGCTAAGCTATACGCACTATATGAATTAGAGCCTGGAGAGCTTGAAAAGAAGAGCGTGGGGAGACATCTTATATCTACCTAGACTCTGAGTAATATCTAACTCTGTAGTAAACAAATCTGTCAGCGCTTGTCTGAACACATAAATCCACACATGTATTTTTTTCTTTATGCTTCTTTGATGGTGCTTCTTTAACTCATAGATGTGGTATTTTTTAAACATAAGTCTCATCTTTGAAGGCAGCTCATAGCTTGGCGTTTTTGAACAGATGTGGGATTCCCGCTGCTCTCTCCTTCTCATGCATCTTGAACTAATAAGGTCACTGTGGATTACAGCTTCTTAAAGGAACAGTTTGACATCGTGAAAATACACTTATTCACTTTCTTGCTTGATGTTAGGGGTGGAAAATAACTCCATTTTAATATGAACTCTCATATAATAGCTGAAAACAGGACCAAGAGTGGAAGTTGAGAAACAGCTAGTCAGGCTCTGTTCAAGAAAAAAACCCCCAGGAAAACAAAAAAAAAAACCCTCTGAATTTTGTTGTTTAGAGACAAAGTCCAGACAGGAAATGATTCTGACTGCGAGTGAGAAAATTCAAAATTACTTTTTACTTAGCTAAGCATTATAATCCTACTCAAATAGGTTAATAGTGAGCTAGTTGCATCATAAAAATACACCAATTAGCCATAATATTATAACTACCTGTTTAATATTGTGTTGGTCGCCCTATTGCTGCTGCTGATCCATCGAGGCATGGACTCCACCAGACCCCTGAAGGTGAGCTGTGGTATCTGGCACCAAGGTGTTAGCAACAGCTCCTTGAAGTCCTAAAAGCTGAGAGGTGAGGCCTCTCATTTTAGTCAGCTAAAGGCATTGCCATTGTTTCAGTCCTTGCTTCTGTAATGCATGACAGCTTCTGCTTTGTCTCTGTGAGATTTAAAGGGCTGTAAAGTGGCTTCTAATATGTTCAGAGACAGCCAGGTCAGTGCTTTTAATGGTTTCTAGCCTTTATTAGAAGCTGTGGGAGGGACTTCTTGCCTTCTGTTAGGAAACAACACAAAGGCAAGTATTCTCCACACATAGTCTGACAGCAATTTATGAACTAGTTATGACATTTTATCCCACTGGTTTGTTCAATAGTCACTAAATGTAATTCACTCATTTGTTTTCATGGGCGCCGTTTGTAGTGCTTCTGAAGGGACCTGAGAAGGTTAAACTGTTTTTGCGCTTTTTTTTCAATAAACATTTCATGCATTCACAAAAAATGCTTTCAATTGGAATACAAGAAGTGCTGCTATCAAAAAAAGGGAAATTAATATCCATGCACAGAAACAAAGAGGTGGCATTTTGTTCCTCTTTCATGCTCTGCAGTGAGACGGGCAGCAGTCATTTCATTTAAGATATCGTTGTAGAAGAAAAAAATATAAAGATCTGGATGGCTCACTGTCTGATAGTTTCATAAATAGTGAATGTTTAGAGCATTTGTTTTCCTTATTGCAGTCTAACCGTGACTCCCTTCAAAAGAATTGCATGGCATACTTCCTATGCTCAGCCCACCTGTCAAGCTGCTCTGTTATAGCACGCTAGTAACACCCTTCCTAAGCTTATGGTGTTATTGGGTTCGCTATTTTCCTCGTTGTGCAACACACTAAAGCCCTCAATCTGTTGTTTTCTTTAAGCCCGTTGATAAGGAAGTGGACTCCTTCTCTTTTCCTCTTTCAAGCGAGAGTGACCTAAAAGACGGGATGAGGCAGGTATGTGCTGCAGCACAATAGCCAGTAAATCTCTCCACAGCAGCCACACTAGAGCCCTGAGTGCATGGTTATGGAGGGAGGCTAATCAGCTTTTGGCAGATGGGCTAATGTCCTTACAGTGGCTGAGAGGGGGGCCTATATTTAGTGTCCACTCTCTCCCGCTTAACAGGGGATAACAGTGGCCCTGTTCTTCTTTCCATAGCTCATCCATTGCTGCTTAAATTCACCAAGAAACCAACTGAGGCAGAGAGGAAGGGAAATGAGTGAACACAGAATTATCATAATAATAATAAACACCTAGATTGAGAGCTGTAATCTCGAGTGACTCAAAATAGAAGAGCCACTAGTTATACACATCAGAATCTTTTCAAAAGCAGGCATGAAAGCAAAAGGAAAAGATAAAGAGGAGAAAATATAAGCAGAGTGTCAAGGAGAGAGACAGAAGAAAGGAAAAAGATGAAAGACAGACTTGAGTAACATTTTTTTTCCACTGTCAGCAGAGAAAGTGACATCTGGAGCCGGAGGCTTGCAGGCATTAGAGTGATGCAGACCTGGAGCCAATCCACTCAGCAAGTTACCATATGTCCCTGGAGACCAGGGCTCTGCTGGTAGTAAGGTTTGTAAATTCATGATACCTGCTTACTGTTTCAGATTCACTTAAAGCTAATTAGGTTGGCAAACAGTGTGATGACGGTCGTTGACGCTCATCTGTGACGTCTCACTGAGGGGAAATCCTTCACGTTCAGCTGTCACTTGCTGGCAGCAAGAGTCATGCACTTGTGTGGATGTGCGGGCACTTCAGTGCATTGACCTAATGAGGACTTTTCTCTTAATGTCAAAACCTGGACACCAAATCCAAATGCCAGAGCCGTTTACCTCGGCTAAACTAAAGTTCAAGGCGGTGAAACGTCTAATAATCATCATGCAAAGTGCTACTGTAGCTGATAATGTTTGTGATAAGAAAGAAAAATCTTAAAACATCTTATGTCCAATGGGCTCTTTTTGCTTTTAATTAAGAAATTGCTGCACTTGAACACAATCATCAGATGTTTATTTTCAGGTTCAAACAGGATTTCTGTTGAAAACACTGAAAAATAATGAAACAGTCTCTTTACAGCAACAGAAATCAACATGAAACAGCTCAGAGCAGAACAATGAACATGTGTTAATGTAAATCTCAACCACTGTATTCACCAAAGCAGGTCTCCATCAGCCAAAATTAATACACAGAAAAGCACCTTTAAATTCAGTGACACAGCCTTGTCTGCTAATTCGGCTGAACACAAAGTGTACAAAAATAGAGATCGATAGAAAAATAGAAGATCTGACTTGTTTGAGAGAGAACATTCTGAGTGAAGCGCAGTGTTAAAAACTGGAAATGTACTTCCGTCACTCCACGATTGTTACAAAAACTCTACTTTAAATCTCAGACGAAACGCTTTAATGCCTTTCAAATATCCGTGCATTTTCAGTTCTACTTATCTCATTATTTCCTCACTGAGACAAATTTCAGCAGCTGTTAACTGTGTTCTCCTCTGCTGGGCCCGTGCTCTATTACGACACCCTTGCACACACAAACCAACCTAGAGCTTGTAGCTTGTAACACAATTGTTCTCCTTTTCTGTTACATGTGGTTTTCTTTTAAAGCAGATACATTATGGCAAAATGCATTCGAACTGCATACAAAATGTCTTTATGCATTTGATAAAAAAAATCAAAAGTGTTTTAAATCTTTTACAATTTTCCAGTGTAATTTTTAGAAAACTGATTGCCCATGTTTTAAAACTTTCTGTTTAATGTGTGTTTGTTATTCAAAGGTACCTTGTAGAGTTTGTTTGATTTTAGGAGCTCTACTAGAGCAAAATCTTTGGTTGTATCGTGCATGTGTATGAGAACATGTATACATGTGATGTCATGCATGAGGTCCAGGGCTGGCCATCTGGCAGAATGGGCACTTTTCCTGTAAGCCAATATAAGCATTTGCATTTGGGTGGACGCACCGGTCTTTCAACAACACGTCAGGAAAAATAGTCAGCGTGCCAAAATGGGTAGGAGAAAAAGGCACTTGTGGAGAAAGCCAAAAGCCAAAACGCAGATGCTAAGTTTGTCAAATTAAGGACCCGTGGGCCATAGTAGATGATTGTGGTGGCAGGTGCTGTGAGAAGAGGCCTGACAGCCGGACAGTAAATGGAATAAAAAACTTGCAATAAGGAGGAGCTAATTTAATTCACCATTTTATATAGCCCTAGTTGACCTGGCTTTCCCTCAAGGAGTTTTTATATTGCAAGAACCCCACCGATCAGACAATCCCCTGTGAGCAATCACTTGGTGACAGTGGAAAAGAAGAACTCCCTTTTAACAGGAAGAGAACTCCAGAAGAGCTAGGCTCAGTTAGGGGCAGCCATCTGCTGCAAGGAGGGGAAAAGGGGAATAAAGATGAGCATAGAGAGACAACTAACAATGAGTTGGCTTCTTAGCACTGTTATAGCATGAGGCAATGATACTGTGGATTCAGGGAACCAATCAACACGGACCCGAATTAATGAACTTGGTAGACAAGATAGCTTTTTTGAAGTTTTGTTGATAACATTGCAGTTAAATTATTTTGGCAATTTTTGGTCAAATTAATTCGGCTAGTATTTTCGTGAATGATGGTGTAGCTTCCTAGCTAGCCAGTCATCACATCAATGTTATAGTGAAATGCATATAATTCGTAATTCTATGAAAGATGTTATGCCAACAGATAAGACTGCTGAAACAGTCATGTGAGACAGTGAATTTTTTATTTTCTCCCTGTTGAGCTAAAACCATCTTTAAATGTTGATAAGTTGTCTCAGTGGAAAGTTTTGGTTATTTTTTGTTAGCCAGCATTTATCCTTAACAGCGTTTTAGGCAGTGAGCTTACTGTTACTCTTCTTGGAGCTGACTTTTCCTTGGCTTTACAGTTTATTGTCTACTTTCTCCCTCTCTCCCTCCCACACACAGGATGTCACTTGGGATTTTTTTGGGATTCATTGCAGAAAGTCGTGCATTTTTGCAGAGCCTCCTTTATGAAGCGTGCAGTTCCTCTCGCTTGCCCTTCATTCCCTTTTCCTCACTACAAACTTTTAGTGTTTTACGGGAGCATCACAGTTGATATACATATCCAGGGGAATGCAAAGATGGGTAGAGGATGACCTGATTGTGATGGGCCAGTTTGAGTGAAAGTGCTGGACCTGACCTATTTCTCACAGTTACGCCCTGATGAGATTGCTGCAGTTGATTTCATGCCATGAACTCACATCAGCTTTTTATACCTCAGGGAAACAGTGTAAACAAAGATATAAACTCCACAGGGTGCCTTTAAGTAAGCTTGAGTGGTACATATGAAAAATCTGTTCTTTTAATTTGCATTTCAGTTTGCATCTGGCAAAGTGTACAAAAACACAGGAAAGTGTGTTTTAATAAGACCGTATTTTGAAATGCACAATGGGCATACATTTCTTTCTGTCGCATTTCACCCTGCACATGAAATAGGTTGCTATACACTCCTAATTTGCAACCCCCCTCTCATTTTAAAATAACCATGTATTATATTTTTATAAGTATTTTTTAGACACTCTCGCCTCCCACCTCCTACAGATGATGAGATTATGTTGGTACTTCCTCTTTGGTAATCAGGATGTGTACTTATCCAGCAGCACTGCTGATAAGAGCATAATCTTGAACCAAACACTGTTAAAAACATCAGGTGGTCTGATACCTCCCTCAGTGTTAGAGACCTTAGTCAGCATTGGTAAATTTTCTGACCATGAGTACATTCATTATCATTTTGAAGATGTCATGAGACAATTCAATACAACTCTAAGATAAAGAATCACAAAATAACAACTCTTCCCTTTAGGCTTTATCTAGGCACTTAAAAATGTATTCCTGTACAGAAATAAAGCATGCATTGTTTTGTTGTTGGGTTTTTTTTGTTGTTTGGTTTTTTTTGTTGTTTTTTTTGTTGTCAGAGTTCAGAAAGAAAAACTTGAGTAACAAAGCAGATCTTCGGGTTGTAAACAGTACTCACTTCCTCTTTTTGCAATTGTCTTTGAACACAAAGTTCCAGTCACCCACAAACTCAGTGCAGACGGTAAATATATGAATGAAACCATCTCCTGCGTCCTTTGCTGCTCTTTGTGGCCATTTGTGATCCCATGTTTTGGTTTGCAATGTGAAGAAGATGTGCTTATTACACATGTCAAAACCCACAGCACACCAGAACACTATCCTGTCCAGGCTATTTATTACTCTGAGCCTCAGCGATGGTTTGATTTACCAAACCCTCGAACTGGCAGGCCAGCCCCACTCACTGGCATCGCTCCCTGTGTGCTCACCTTCTGCTGTGGCATCCTAACCCGAGGGGAAAAACATTTCTTTCTGTAGCTGCTTTGGTCCTGTTTCCTTGTCTTCATTTTCTTGCCTTTCCTTGATTCTCGTCTTCCTTGCCCAATCTCATCTCTTGTTTTCCTTTTGTCCTTTCCACAAACTTCCGTTCTCAAGGAGGAGATTAAAAAAAATCATCATTCCTCCCTTTTATGAGTGGGTGTGAGTCCCAGCAGTTACACAGTGGTGCATGGACATAAAAAAGGTTTAGTTACAGGGCAACCAAGTGGCATACATGGGGTGCTGCAAAGAAGCAAGGTACTGCTGAGGAGGAGAGGGTGGGCATGAGTAGACAGGCTGAACCTGTGCTACGTAATAGTTGCTGAAGTTGCCATCAGAGACATACGGAGCCGGCTGGTAGAAGCAGGTGACATTGGCAGCATTGGGTATGGCATTCTGCTGGACCAGAACCCGAAGGGCCAGCGATGAGATGAGGCTGAGTGTCTGACGCCTCTCGTGGCCCATCAGGCACACAGTGCTCTCCTGCACCACATTGTACAGCGTGGCGAGGTAGTCATACTTCCTGTCCTCCAGGTCTACAAAGTGGTTCTGCAGATAGGACTCCAGCTTTCTCCTCTGCTCACTCACATCAGGAAAGTCTATGAAGAATCGCGAGCACATGTAGCGCTGCAGCAGTTTCATCTCGGGGTCAGAAGCTGCACGGAAACCCCGAACCAGCAGGTGGCAGTACTTCAGCAAGCCCCCGCCGCGTATTTCCTCGGGGCTCCTCGTGCAGATGAGGCGCTTACGCAGGTGATCGAGGGCGGTGGGGAAGTCACCATAGACACTTTCCCCAAGGATTGTGGGGTGGAAAGTGGCAGCCATCGGGTGCTCTGAGCACTCGTAAAAGAGGAGGAGCGAGTCCAGGCGGATCTGGAAAGAGTCCACGCTGAACTCAAACTGCCGGCGAAGAGAGTCCACAAACTTGAGCTCCACGTTCTTGCCACGGTTGTTGGACAGTGAGATGAGACTCCAGCGATCTGAGTCATTACACACCTTCACCATCTTCTGCACATAAGCCTCCTACAAACAGACACAAAGTAAAACATGAAAAGTTTCTACACAATAAGAATTATGATCTTCAAGTAAATGTCATATTTTGCAGGCTTTAACCAGCACACTGAAATCATCAGTGAAAACTTAAAGACACTGTTGGAACAAAGACAGTGGACAACAAGGGTTTTATACCCACTTTATATCCACACTGGAATTCTATATACCCCTACCTTTTTTATTTGTGTGTCACTAAGGGCTTACAAAAGGCACTGCATTATAAGATGAGTAACTAATTGTATACATCAGCTCAAAATCATTCAAAAACTCAAGGACCTCCTTCAAGCTATCTCACACAGTCTCACAATCTCTCAACCCCTCCTCCTCCCCCACATCCTTTTCACAGCTGTGGTAAAGTGAAGTTCTTGCAAAAGTTTACCAAACACTTCTTCTTTCTCTGATCGTGACCTGCTCATCAGATGAACAACTGCATTCGGGGTCAGCAATGGAGATATAATGTGTTTTGACAATGTTTAAAACCAGACTTAGTTTGAGCAACAACTCCACATTAATGTGCACCAGATAAAAATCTCTGTCTGGCCTTTTACTCATCATGTTTTGCTGATCACATCTGTTGGTGGGCCATTAGTAGCCTGGGTAGTCCTTGGTATCCAGGTAACTGAGGGCCAACTGATTAATGTAGATCTGACTCCAATTGGATTAGACAGAATCCTCTTTGAACTGGAAACCAACCATTTTACTATTTGTAGGCTTATATCTCTGTGCTGCACTGACACATTCAGACTTATAATAATTGGGTGCATTATTAAATCTAAAATGTATGCAATGACTGAGAAATTTGAACTACTTCTGCTTCATGTATAATTCAGGAATTGAGTAATTTTGAAGCTCTGCATTATGCTTCAAAGTTCTCATAAGAATCATAATTTGCTCCGTTTGTGAGTCACATTTCTTCATACACTACCTTTAAGGTCACTGGTGTGATCTTTTCTTTATTCACCCCCTCGGGCAAGAAGTCTAGAAGTGAGTCCAGCACTATATCTTTCACTGTCTGAAACTCCATCTCCCCTTTCAGCTCTGCGCAAAATATTAAGTCCAGATCTTTCCATCCCAGACCGCTGTCCTCATGCAGGACGTAGCTGGCTGCTGATCCGTTTAGCCGCACCTCCCGAACATGTATCCGCTTCTCCTCCATGCGGCTTCGGACCACCTTGACGATATCTCGTGGCTTCACCTCCAGAGTCGGGAAGCTCCATCGCCCGTGAATGGGGATGGAGCCCGTGAGGATTGTGTCCAGCCGCTGCACTTGTTCCCAGTTGAGCACGCTGAGGTTGATGCTCTCCCCGTGCGAGTAGCTGTCAGCCGCAGCGCACTCAGCGCTCTCGATCATGTTGACAGGAGGTAGAGGAGGATGTAAACCGCAAAACTTTCCACTAACTCCGTCCGGAGCTGCGGCATTAGCCGGAGGCAGCGTTCTGTGGAAATGACCCTTAGGAGCTGAACTCTGTCACAACAACACGACGGTGAACGACAAAACGTCTTTACGCATGACGAAGAGAACAGATCGGGCGGCGTTGCCCTATTTCTTACATAAAGTCTGCTCCTCCAGACAAATTCAGTTCATGATCTTGTCAAGCTTTCGCTGGCAGACTGCACGCTCCGATCCGTCTCCGTATGTAACCTCTGGACAGCGGGTGTCAGCTGTGTCGGTTCTTTCTTTCCGTTTCAGCTTTTCGCGACGTCCCAGTAGCGCTCTGACTCATCCATTTCAACCGAAAAATCCACTGGAGAAGTTTTACTTCTGTCTTCTTTGACTCGCTTTTTGTTTTTTTGTTACGCACAGCTTATTGCGTATCCATGCTGAGCAACTTTACGCACCGTTTTTTTTTTTTTTTTTTTTTTCTTTTACAATGCGCGTTTCCGATCCCCACCTACTTTTTCAAAAGCGGTGAGCGACTGCAGTTTGTCTTTTACATTTTGGCCGTTTTGGAGCTCGCTGATACTGCGCGATGCACGGAGGTCCCACTCCACGGCTGCTGGAGAGGTTGTGAACAGATCGTTTCCAGTCCGAGAAGCGATGGGGCGGCTCGGTTTGATTGACAGCCCACACCAACTAACACCACCCCCTCCGCTTCCCATGGTTAATTTCAGTGGCTTCAAGCTTGAATGCTGAGGCGTGTCTTAAGAAGAATAAAAACTTTTAAATTAAAGTTCTACAAACAGTCACTTTTACTCAAAATCCCATCATTCCGGAGATGCAGCCAGCCTACACTTGTCTTCCTGCTTTGTTCTATACGCAGAGGGGACCTGGTCTCACTGGTCCAGTATCAGCTCCCCCGTGTTCAGTTTGACAGAAATCTATGCACGTTATCAAAATCGGGTACTTCGAATTCTTTCCAACCTTCCAAACAGATAAATGTGTGTAAATTACACAAATATAAAACACTACAATTCTGCATTACGCGGGGTTTCACATGCACCCTCTCTAGAGATGTTTGTTTTTTCTTCACCAGTTATGACGCAGCTCATCTTATCTCCAAAGTCACACATCGTGAAACCACAATTAATGTGCAAATTTAACAACAGTTTCTGTTTTATTTGTCCTCTTGACACCAACACGAATGTTTAATTTGAGCATTTGTCATTTGTGCGATGAAAGCTGTCGTTCATGTTCTTGACTGCGGTCCAGCTTGGGTATGGGCCACCGTCTCTCGGGTTAGTTGTCATAAAGAATCTGTCAGTGCGGAGCTGGGCGCGCATATCTGCGTCACTGCAGACGAGCCCATAAACCAGCTTATCGCAGATTACCCTCTATGTGCAGTGTCACACACGTTAACACCGACACACAGGAAGATGCGCTGTTAGCAAGTGCACTTTCACACATGAGGGTGAAAAGTGTTGTTACCCAAGAGCTGTTTTTGTGCATGCGCAAAAAAGCTAAAACACCGAAAAGAAGGAGAAACGTGATGATAACCGTGAGGCAAGTTTTGAGTAAAACTGAAGCACTGATCCAATAACATCTGTCAGAAAAAAGGAGGGATGTAAATATGAAAACGCAACATTTTACAAAAAATAAAAAATAAAACACATAAAAACTAGGAGGAGTTTCAAAACTTGCAATAATCTGACATTTGTATGTGTTTAACATCTGCTTGGTATTTTAAAGTCCGACATATGACTTGAGTGAATAATCCACGTCAGTTTACAATCTGATAGGCAGCATTGAGATCAAGTTTACTTTAACTATTCGCCTCAGTATCAGTGTCACTCGTTGATGCAGTGAAGCATATGGCAGCTGCTTTCACTTCTTTGTATTCTTGATACATTAACAGGAGCTACTTAACATTTAAATAATATGGGAAGAATCACATTTATGTGCAAATGCAAAACTTTTAGCATTAGTGTTGCTGCTGCATTACAGGAAACACTGTGCCATTATTTCCACACTGCAAATATGTATGTAACTATAGGTTGACACACAACAACAGCAGGTCAGTCACACTCGTCACTTTCCCCATTCACCAGTTAGCTCAGTTTAAGCCTTACTGCTTACTGTGAAGCAACTACTTACCTGACCTTTGACCTGCCAAGTGGATGACACCGGATTGGTTTCCGATGTCTAACGACTATCCAGGATTTCAGACAGACTGCATTCCGGGCTGCTAAACTTATCTCCATATATGGAAACAAATTTGTGCACACAAGTGTATCTTGAGGTGTGCACTAAATTGTAACCTATCTGTTTATGTGTGAATTATTATTGCACAGGCCCCTCTTTTTATTCAGGAACATGACAGTAAATGAATCAGAGAGTTTTTTATTAAAAAATTCAGATGCAGACACATGAAGAAATCTCGGCACCCTGCATTCTGATCACACTTAAAAAGTATTTTTCCATATCTTCTCCATATTCTTTTGAAATGTTTCCATGTTTTCCTATTAACCCACTATGTCTTCAGTCCCTCTATCCTTTCCTGCTCTTTGCTCATCCTCTTTCCCTTTCCTGTTTTTACCATTACTACACGTGGAAGTTCATTAAGAGATTACAGTGAAGTAGTTAGGTGAATGTGCATCCACTCGCTTCTTCTCACTCTTAACACCTCCTACTATTTTCATATATAGCATGCTGGATCATTTTAGTATCTCAAAGATTTTCCATTTAAAAAAAAAGAAAAAAATATCCACATTCAACCCACATGTACTAGCAGTGTGCAGGCCTGTTGACCACCTCCAGATGTAAGACATTGAGACATTGTCCTGGTGAAGGTCACATTGACAGGAAAATTAGCCTGGCACAATTATGATGGCAGTTCTGTGAGTAGCTGCAGACTTAGCAGCAGGGTGTAGTAAAATAAGTAAAATAAGCGTATTAATGTTGATAAGACCTCTAACCATCCAGGATATTTGCTGTTTTTTTTCTGGGTGTTGGAGAATCTCCTAAAATACCACAGGCTGCATGAAACTGCTAGGCTGAATGAAAGTATTCAAACCTGTATGCATTTATATTGCACCGTGTGAAAATGGCAAAAGTAACCAAAATACATTTGCAAGATTCAAAGCCGTCCCCAGGCAGCCAGGCATAAAAACTTTAGGCTAACAGGATAATAAGGTAACAGGATAACAAGCATAAAGTCTACTGTCTACACGGGCAGCTAAGTCAAGTGTAGGGATTTGTACGGCTATCTAAACGGTCTCTGTGGTGAGCAAATGGAGCTACAGGAAGCCTGCAGGGCAACAGCATTTATCAAATAAACTAATTACGCAATTACAAGCTAAACTTTGTCACACAGTACTTAACTGACCATTTAACACTACTGAACATTGTTTATGCTTCTATTCATTGAATGGAAGTTAGGGGGAAGAGTTTGTAATGTGCGACAAGAGTGTTTGCATTTGTTCTTGAATTGTTATTTGTGTCACCATCAGTTCTGGTGACTTCAGTGTGTTTTTTCTTTCTTTTCTTTCTGGTATGTTTGCACAAAGAACTAAATAGTTCCCCAAAGAGATAAAATAATAGAACTTTTTATGATGAGGATTATTTCCTGGAGTATTTATTTATTCTTTTGCCAGGATCAACACTACATTAAAACCTCAGTGTTGGAGCTGCTTACTGGGAGGTGATTTAGGGTCATTTCTAATTACACCAAACTCGTTTTAGTTCATGGGCCACATGCAGCCCAGTTGGTTCCCAAATGTTTCAGACCAGTAAAACAATTGCATATATATATGTATATACATATATATATATATGTATATATATATAAATCTTTCAAGTGTTACGCAGTGCGATCTAAAATTATTTACCAGAGCTAAGGCTTCTTTCAAAACCTGAAATCAAAACTAAGACACCTGCATCCCACACTTTAAACAATTTACCAGATATCAAAGGCATGAAACCTCACCGACGAGTCATATTTGTTGTCTTTATAATTCAAATGACCTGTCAAGAGATAGAAATATATTTAAATTGCCAGGCACGTTAAAAGTAGAAAAGCATTTTATTTAAAAACCAAAGTATTTAATAACGGCAATTTAATTTAAGTGGTTCATCTGAAAAGAACCACTTAAATTAAATCCTTCACTGAAAACTAAAATATAAAAAAAGCCTCCTTTGCCTTCCTAAACTGCAAAAGAATCTTGTGTCTCAGTGTTTTATTCAATTTTTTATCACATTTTTTGTCTGTCATGCCACATCAGGGCCTGCTGAAATATTTTGCATATGAGTTCCTGTTGTTTTGCCCTCAATAACTGTTACAATTTTTAACAAACACTTCACTTTAGCACTGGCGGTGATGCAATCATGCAATTGCAATCCACCCTGTTTCTACTACTTAGCATGCAACGCTCGGTTTTTAGCCCGTTGCCCGATCACGTACATATAGCACCGTAGATGTATAGCGGGTATCTGCTAATGTCGACAAAGACAAAGCTCAGCAGTATTTCCAATCAGTTTTAACCTTGACCTTAGTAAGTGACCTCTGTTGGCCTCAATCAACCCTAAAGAATATGCTCAGTAGTGTAAGCCCCCTGCTAAACTCTTCCACAGCCACTAATAAGATTCATTGCATTGCTGGAGTGTAAGTCATGCAGCGCAGCACTCGGAGAAGGTCCTCCACATGGTACTGTGCTAACGACAAGTTTAACAATTTGTTGAAAAGAAGCCCCACCAGTAAAACCACAATGAACTCTTTCCCTTCTTTTATGCATTTCATACGATTATAGATTAAGAGATTTAATGATTAAAAGTTTCCATTTTTGAATTTAACTTGTAGAGGATGTGTTCTCTTATCAGTAAAAAAAGACACACACACTAAAAAATCGACCACACTCGACTGTGTCACAGTGTCACAGAAGTGCATTGCTCAAGAAAGAAAAAGATGTAAAATGGTGTTTAAAAAACTTCAAAGTCATTCAATGACCATTTCTTTTTTTTTTTTTACATATATGATTAATTGACCACATATTAGACTTTCTTTTTGTACAAGGCTCCTGCTTTGCTCCTGGAAAAATAAAAAGAATAATGTCTGTGAGCTCGGCTGAATGTTTTAATGCAGCCCCCCAAAAGTCACAGAATAGCCCACCGCTCCACCCTCCAGTTTTTCAGACTGCTTTCTTGACTTGTCATAACAAGGGCCAGAAAACTGCTCTGATAAAATAAACAGGAAGTGAGTCGCCCAATCTGTGACTCAGCTTCCTGTATGATACCGTGGTTGGAGATGTTAATACCACAGTAAATTTCTCTGATGGTTTCTGTTATGTGTAAACAGTTGTACTGCTTGCACACACACATGCATAAACATAAAATTGTGTGCATTTGAAGCCAAAGACTAGTGACAACATGCCAACATGTTACAGTTTACACCTCATGAAGCCAGCTTTCCTAAAACAACTTTCACGGGTAGTCTAAAAAAAACAAAACAAAACTTGGTTTATTAGTTCCAGTTAATGATCATCAGTTCAACTTTAGTTAGAAACCGCCCTAAACCGGTGGTTTCCACAGTGCACAGTGCAGTAGTACACTAAAGTGAACTGATGATTTTTTAGCGTATACACTTTATTCAGCCTCTAAATGTGTTGAATATTCCCAGGTTAATGTGTTTAATCATAGGACCACACTGTAAATTCAACTGTCAGGAATTATAGACAGAAATGTGAGACATAAAGGTTTTTAAACTCCTCTGTAGATTACATGGCCTCACATGCAAATGGAAAATTATAAGAGAACATAACTTTATATTAAAATGCCACATGCCAAAAAGTTTGGAAACAGAAATGTACTTGATGTTTGTTTGTTTTTTTTAATCTACTTTTTATTATGACTGATCATTCTCACACTGAAGTCTCAGCAGCAACCAAACTGGACATAAGGTGGACTAATCAGAAGCAGTACACATATAGGAAACTCACTCTTTGTCTGATAAATTTGCTTTGATCTCCTTCTCACATTGTTCTTCTACTTTCATGGGGAAACTGGAAAACCCCTGACAAGTCCCACCAAAGGTCACGCTAACGCAGCATGAAGGTACCACAGCGCCATCTGTTGGATCACCACAAACAGACGAGCTGATCTGAGACTCAATGAGCAACTCTATTCACCCCCCATAGGTGGCGGTCTTTTCTACAAGTTAAAGTTCAGCGTATCTGTGTCAGTTTCTCAGTTTCCCACATTGCTGCACGCACAGAGACACATTGCACAGCTGTGCTCGGTAAAGAGTGTCATTCAAGAGCCAAGTTAGGTCATTTGATCCCTTAATGCGGTGTATGATGATTCTGTTATTAAAAGCTGATTGAGTGAAATGCACTAATTAAATGCACGCAGCTATGACACAATCAGTCTTTTGAAGCACGTCTCTTCTTCTCTGTGTTCATCATTTGCATCATATGTACAGAGTGACTTGTTCTGTTTAAGATAGTGCTGATGCTGGAGATACTGTGGGTATCTGCCGTGGGAAATCTGCGTGAGCACCGCTGGTGTTGCATTTGATTCTAATATTGTTCCTAACCAATTAAACTTTGATACACGAGACCTGTGTCAGCGTTATTTGCTAGCTTTGTCTGCTGCTTCTCTGTGGGTCGGATGACTCAGACGACTAGTTGCACGTGCAGCAGAGGCGAATGCTTGGGATCAACCCCGTTTTGGCTCCGCAGCGTGATTCATGGGGACAAACTGTGCAAAAGTAGGAGGAAAGAAATTCCCTTGAGATATCTGTGAGGGCACATTTCCCAGATGATAATTAAGGCTTTTGATCAGCAGCGTCTTTATGTCAGGATTTCTTGCGTGTGCATGTGAAAATTGAGTGAAAAATGATACTTCCACTGAGCTTCACTTTGAAGCATCTGTAACCGGTTAGCTGCCAGTACGAGTGAAAACCCTTTTTTCTCCAGTATCAGTGACAGGGAATGTTGAAATCTCATACAGAGGGGAAAACGAAAAACAAAGAAAAAAAAGAGGACAACAAACGCACATGTGCATTCACACCCCGCTGCTGATAGCAGTCAGTCTGCCTTATAGGCTCAACATTGACGATGTAAAGTCAAAGTTAGGTTGAGGCTTATTGGTTGGGTACTCCAGAGGAACAAAGAGGTTCTTAGTGGGAAGATCTCAGTGCAGATGCAGGTGATGTGGCAGTAATTTTGTGCCTCGGTCAGTCATTTGGCACTTTGCTCTGTCATGAAAGGTTTAGGGTGGAGATCCACTCCTCTGCTCTTCTGAGTACGTCTTGACTGAGCAGTGATTTATTTAGGGTGAGGTGTACTTTTCTCACACCCACGGAGCAGAGCAGTGGTGGGAGATGGGAGGGTGCAGGTCAGTGGATGGAAGATAAAAAGAGAAAAATGCACTCTAGTGTGTAATTGAGGTCTTGGATGAAGACATATATGAGTGAAATACAGAGCAGGAGATGGGAAGAAAGCGTGCAGTTGGATGTCTTGGAAGGGTGGGGAAGAGGAGGTTGGAAAACATAAACAAAACATTATGAGCAGAGGTGGATAAATGATAAAGAGAACCGGAGCCCCTGCAGACCACATGACTGCCTCACATTCAGCATCCAGCCTGATGTCACACAACACAGCTCTTTTCATTTACCTTACAGGGAGTGCTTTCCATCCTTCCTAATACTGGGCTGTTTCTCATGTCTCTGCTTGGCTCTGCTTTGAGCTTTTCTCTACCTTTTTCCTCTTCCTTATGAGCCAACTTTTATCTTCTGCCTACACTCCCTTCCTTCCTTCAGAGAGGTATTTATTGTATCAGTAAAAATTCTGATTAAAAGAACATCCAAAACACCCGAGGGACCTCATCCAGGTTTAACAAGCCATATAACACACATGTGGCATGAAGCCTCAGTTTGTACCTCACAGGTGTTAGCACAAGATTTCATTAGGAAACAAAGTGTGTTTCACAGCAAGTAAAATTGATACATATGTTTCAGAATCCTTTAATGCCCTGTTTTATTCATTTGAAACTGTAAATATATATATACTCCCTGGCCACTCCATCTGTTTAATGTAAATATCTTATAAGCAAATCACATGGCAGCAACCCAGTGCATTTAGATGTGTACGAATTGTGGCTGAAGTCCAAACCGAGCATTAGAAAAAGAGAGAAAATATCCAGTGACATTTAAAAACAGACAGAGAAGAGGCCTGTCTAATGTGCAGAGGCAAATTGTTCCACATTTTAGAAGCTACAACACACAGGCAGTCCCCTCTGAGGTTATGCTTAGTTTTAGGTATGTGCAGGAGTAGCTGATCAGCTGACCTGAGAGAAGAGGAGGGTGCATAAGGCTGACCATCACTTTATGACTACAGGGCACCCAGCTTCTGATGGCTGCTTCCAGCAGGATATCACTCTGTGTCACAAGTTCACATCATGTCAAACTGGTTTCTTGAACACAACAGTGAGTTCCCTCTACTCAAATGGCCTCCCCAATCATCAGATCTCAGCTAAATAAACTGCCTTTGGGAACAGGAGAGTCATATGGTGGATGTGAAGCTGACAAATCTTCATCAACTGTGTGATGCTATCATGTCAATATGGATCAAAAATATCGGAGAAATGTTGTCTTGTTGAAGCTATGACATGAAGAATTAAGGCAATAATAACAGTAATAATAAGCAACTGGTGAGTGGAGGTGTATAAGTTATTTTAAGGAAAACAATATTTTGACGTTAATGAGGTCAAAGTGATTACCGAAGTATTGATCACAGGGCCAGATGGAGGTTTTTGCAGTTTGTCTTAATCAGTGTATTTGATAACGTGAGCAACAACCCTTTGACTCTTGTCTTTGGATTCAGAAACATTGCTGAAAACCTTCCCACCACCATCCAGTGTTGTTTTCTGAAAATCTGACACTAAATGTAACAGTGATAAAGGATGTCTGTGGTTCACATCCTGATTTCAAAGCAGCTGTGTGTTTATGTGACAGTATGTTTGTAATCTTTAATACACTGAAAAAATGGCCAGAATTCAACATTTCATTGATCAATCTCGTTTCACAATCAACTCTTTCAACTATTTCTTTCTTTGCTGTTGAAAAATGTGCATTCCTGGACTCAGATAACAAAAAGTATTCTTTGCTTTTGCCTCAATAATTGTTACAGTCTGTTTGTAATCAGAGCCTTTCCTGTTTAGAGCAGAGAGGAATAATTCAGGAAGCCATCTTGGAGATGGAAGAGGGCAGGTGGAACTCTCTGGAGGTCAGACAAGAGAATGGGAGTGAAAATGTTGCACTGGAGACTGGCTGAGAAGGCTGAGATTCTCTGTGGAATGGACTGGTGGTAAGCAACAGAAACAATCCTCTCCTGAAAGCTTGGTGTCTGGCCACCGATGAAGAAACTTATCAGGAGGCTGAAGGGGCAAACAGTGACAAAGTAGGAGACAGGATCCATGTGGAGGCTTGGTAAAAGTTGGCCAACCTGAAAGGCAGGACGATGGCCAGGAGCAGCCTACTCTGGATGCAGGTGCTTGGGGAACAGGCTCAAGCAACATGGGACCCCCTGATCAAGGCAACATGTGACTTTCTGGCTGATATTATGGCTGCTAGGGACAGACCATGACTGACTCTGGCTGCTTAGGACTGCTTGAAACCCTCCAAATCCGTTTCAGGCTGCAGCAGCAGGGAAGTCACTGCAGGCTCTAGACACCCAGGCAGAGACTGTGGAGAACCCACCCCCCCCTTTAGGGTCCATACACTTGGAGTTCTTGGGCTGGGACTATGCAGAACCCACTGAAGGCTTTGGAGATTCAAGGTAGGATTGTGCAGGAGCCACTCTCACTGAAGGGTTTGGACTATACTTGGACTCTTGAGAGTCGGACAGTGCAGGGCACACACAGGACCCTCTGACACAGGAAATACGGGACCTTCTGGCTCAGGTTCCATCTAAGGTTGCACAGAACCCACCGAAGGCTCTGGACACTCATGTTGTTGCTGTACAGGATCCACTCTCATTGGAGGGTCTCTACACTTGGAATTCTCGGGGTGAAGGCTCTGAATATTCAGACTCATTGGGATGGGGCTCTACATGGCACACAGGCTCAGCTGGCTGAGACCACATGGATCCATGTGCATTTTTGGACAGCAATCTAAGAACTTGCACCCATCCTAGAAGTAAAACAAGGATATTCTTTTACCAACAGGATAGCCTAAAGAGAACTGAGGTCAAAAAGAAAACCAAAGTGTTGATCACAAATAGAAGTTTTGTGCAATTTGTCTTAATCTATCGATTAATAAATTGAGCAACAACCTTTTGGCTCCTCTATTTGGATTAAGGAATAGGCAATGTGTTGAAAACCTTCACACTACTATCCAGTATTGACAAACCGCCAGTGCCATTAATAAAGTTGTTGTTTTCTGAAAATCGGACACTGAACAGTGATAAAAGATGTCAGTGGTTCATGTCCTAATCTCAAAGCAGCTGCATGTTCGTTTGATAGTAACATTATTTCTAACGCAGTCAAAACATTTCCAAAATGTAGCATTTCACCAATCATTTGCACTTCATGATCAACTCTTTCAGCTATTTCTTTGTTTGCTGTTGAGAACGTGCATTCCTGCACTCAGATAACAACAAGTATTCTTTGCTGTTCCGTCAATAATTGTTGCAGTGTGTTTATAATCAGAACTTTCCCTGTTTAGAGCAGAGTGATAAGAAATGTGTCTTTAATCAAAAGTAATCAGCTGATGATGCTGGCATGTGCGCACTGAGCCGAGTTGGACCCACACCTTCACCAGCAGCTGATATAACACCAACCCACTTCTATTTTAAGGATCCTGTGCTGAGAATGAGATAATTAGCTCATCTCAGCTTTGTCCAGATACAAAATTATTCAAGTGACATAAAATGCATTCACTTAAGGAAAGACAGGTCACTCTGAAATACACCAGCATTTCACAATTAAATCATTCAAACTTTCCTGCCAGCTGGCTGCTGCTGTTTTTGTGAAACTCGATCATGGGAATGTGTCAAAGGCTAGTAGATAAAAAGTTAGATTAGAATCAGCAGCTGCACATTATTTCACTTTAATATTGTTCTTACTAAAAAGCTTGCGATATCTACAGTTCAAGTATGGATGTCAATGAGTGCAGAAATACGCATTATTATTCACTGGCTTGATTTTTTCCCACCTACAGCAATGAATTCACTCTCATTTCTCTGTCCAGTTTATTAAAAATAATGTAGTTTTCAGTCCACACGAAAGAAAGCAGTTAAACTGTGCATTTTAATTTCAGGAATTATTATTATTATGTTTTGTGTGTGTGTGTTTTGGCTGTTGAAAGTTTAGGATTGGAACCAAAGGACATAAAACGTGTGTTGTTTTGCTTCCAAAAAGCAAAAAAAGCGAACAAAACCCCCCAAACAAAACAAAAAAACACAAAATGCAAATTCAATTCAAATCTGAAAGGTAAGAACACACAGAAAGGTCACATATTACTTACATATAGTTACACAAGTACGATATCTTCCTGTGGCCGCCTCAGGCTGCAGGGGTTTGGAGGTGAGAGGGTTACTGAGAGAATCATACACTGAAGCGACTGAGCACAGGACATACAGAGGCCATGTAAGGACAGAGAAATTGCGAATAAAAATCAAGTGATGAGTGAAAATCTCTGGGTTTAGAGCCAGTTGTTTGTGTGTTGGCTACTTGGATACAATAACTATATTTTCCATACAGATGGATCCAGACAGGCACAAAAATGATAAAGACCGAAGAGATAAACATACAGCTGGGAGGTGGATGATTTAACTGTGTGTCATTATCTATTTGGTGTGAAGTCTCAGCTTCGCCAAGCCGTCTCCCACTGTCTCACATGGCTGAGTGAAGTTTTCTGCCTCAACCCGAAACAGTGAATCTGGCTTTTTTGTTTTGTTTTGATTTTTTAAGAAGTGGAAAGCTCTGAAAGCTTATAGCATTGTCTGACAGCACTGCTAAGCCTCAAGACTGGGGGAAATGCCAGACACACTGAGTTAAAGTCAGAGGAGATTGATAGAATCTAGCCCCATTAAAAGCAGACCTACCAGCAGTCAACCTCCTGCCTCAGTTCAATCACCACCATGGATTCATGCACTGGCTGCATGCTGGTAAACACAACTCATAGTCACCAATAGGTTTGCCAATTCCTCCCCCAGTTTAAAGGAGTGCCTTGTTAATAGAGTTATAAAAGAGACATGTGGCATGATTTAAACCTTTAAATCTGAACTGCACTGTTTCCACAGACGTTCAAATTAGTTAGTCTCTCTTTTTTGTTGCAGCTGAAACAGAAGCAACATGGAAAGGTCATTCGCTCCACTTCCTGGTCCTAAAGCTCCATCAGTCAGAGGGTGTTGTGTCTGCAGTGAGATTACAGTGGAGAATAATTGTCCTCACTTTACACTGATAGCATAAATAATATGAGGTAGCATTACTTTTCAAGGTGCTAATTCTTCATTATCTTACTTACAACCTGTTATTTAGCACAACGCCCTGAAGGCAAATGCAGTTTAACAAAGCGTGCCTTCTGCACTGTAAAAATCAGAGAGCAATACCGGTCTATAGAATTAAGTAAACTTTAACCACCATTTTTCCAAATCGACATTTTTTTTTCTTATGGAATACAATTATTGCATCTGCTATCAATATAATACGCTGATTCTTTTTTCCAAGATGTCAGGAGTTGCAATTATTGACAAAGGCTTAATTAATCAGCTTTTTCAGCTGTTAGGAAGCACTTGCAGAGTCATTATTTCCACAAAATAGAGAGAGAGAGAGATATGTGTCCAAAAGCATGCAAGCAATGATTATTACACCCACATGTGATTTTTAAAGTAGTCGATCAAAAATGAGCAAGAAAATCAGTGAGATTGCCTGCTGAATTTAGGTGAGAGGGCCTGGCTCAAACAGAGCATTCCAGTCTATCCCAGTGGTGCTCTGCAGGACCGAAGGTCAGTCTGCACACCAGGCTCAGAAACGAACTTCTTCATGGACATCGGTTTGTGCAGATTGGCCTTTAGCAAGTGCGCATTAAGATTAACAAATTACAAAGTTACAAAGTACAAACCATAAGGAAGTGCCTCCAGGAAAAAGAAAGTCCATGAAAGCATCTGGACAGGTGTTTCTGTTTGGCTCTATCGTGTCCATGTAAATGATTCAGTGTGTTGGCACTGGAGGCTTTCTGCTACGTAAACAGTGTTTTGGAGAAAGTGATCTTATGATTAAATGATTTTCACCGATTTTTCTTTTGTGAATTTTTGAGACTTCAATTTCATCAGCAGGATTTTTCCCTCCTGAAAAACCCAAATAAATTACAAAATGCATTTTTAAGCAATTAGAAAAATGCCTGATGTAGCAAATTAACTGAAATAAAAGTCATATATGGGAGCAAATTTGTCAATATAGTGATGTTTGTTGGTGGTTTAATTAACTCTCCATTTTATAAAAAAATCTATTTTTTCAAAAGCTTTCTAGCAATTATTTCAGGCTTTAAGGGGTTAAATTTGTAAGGCATTTTGTTTTTTTAATCAAACTTTCACTAACAATGCTATGGATACAGGTTTTATGTCTTGGTGACCATCCATCCAGCCATTTTTTTCCACGTGTCTAATTCAGGATCTAAGTGGATTCTATCCCAGCATTCATAAGGAGGGAGGCGGGGTCTGTCGCAGGACTAACACCGAGGGACAGACAATCATTCACACCTTTGCATTTATACATACAGTCTTTTTAGAAATGCACGTCTTTGGACTGCGGGAAGAAGGCAGAATACCCAGAGAGAACCCACAGAGGCCTAAGGAGAGCATGAAGATTTTTTAGTGAAACATGAGCAATTTGCAACTCTGAGACAAAGGGGAGTACATGGGTACTGTTTAGTGTGTTAGCTTTAGTGTTTAGCTTAACAGAGCAAGAGGCCAAAAGGCCTGAGAGAGCATTTCATGCAAGCATAAAGAAGTCATCCTTAAACCTGGTTTGCAGCAAGTACTCACTATCTTGCCATGCATCACTTTGCAGCTTTTTAGTTTTAATTTCTTTCGTGTCCCATTGGTAAACACATGGTGCTCAGATTTCTAATGCACATTGCTGAGTGACAGAATAAAGAAAAAGAGCACAGAAAAAAAACAAGTGACCCTTCCTGTGGAAGACAGAATAAATGCTAAGTATGCACCACACATTTCTGCGGGAATGGAGAAAACATGTAAAACATGTACAAAACTAACAACCAGTTCAAGGCCCACAACACATGCTTACACACACACACACACACACACACACACACACACACACACACACACACACACACACACAGTTTTGATTTGGAATAACAGAACAACAAAATCCTCCTCCTCCTGTTGGAGCGCTAACATGATGACAGAAACCACACATGTGAGCCTGTTTATGAGATCTTTGCTTATTATAGCAGTGAGACATGACATAAAGGCTTCACAGATGTTTCCTGATTCAAACATCACCACATACTGTCACAATTATTTGGATTTCAGGTCACTTTCAATTCAAATAACGACAAAGGAGAGGCAGAGTTTGTGCAATAAAGACAATTCAACCTTTGTAAATTTTCACATTTTTGTCCGCGGACGAAACAAAGTAACTGATCTTAACATTTCTGCAGGTGATTATGTCGGCTAAGTTCCTTTCATAAATTCGGAGAGACAATTCTTGCATGTTTATTTAGAATGAACTGTGGTGTAGAATAAAAAACAAACTAAACTGAAAAATATCCCACTGATAAAAGTAAATTATAATGTCTCTCTTGCCATTCAAGCACAGTGTCGTTTTGAATATGTGAAAATGTATATGAAGTTATGAAGTGGTCTTGTAACAGTAGTAGATTGTGTTTTTTTCTTTTTTAATTAAAAAAAACAACTTTTTTTTTAAAGGACAGTTATAGCAAACTGAAGTTGTAGTAGTAATGCATTGCAGAAGTGCTGATATTATTAAATAAGTAAAGATAATAGTTTTAGTGTTACTTTTCTTTATGCCAGAATATCTTTTTAACAGTAAAGAAGTAAGCAAATATCGATTAAAATACAAGATTTCTATATAAAATTACATCTAAAGACTCACTGTACACCGACGTAATCATAAATTAACAATAGTTTGTTGTAATTATCAACCAAGTTATTGATTTTACAAAAGTATTTTGCCTGTTTTATGTGTGTGTGATATATTATTTTATTACAGTAGATGTGGATTAAAGATAAAAGATTTTTAACCTAAAATCCCCAAATAAAATCCAAATAATAACAGTACTTTTCTGTGATTTTAAACTTGATATATTGCATTAATTTATACATTAACCGTAGAACTCTAACGTTGGGTGATTTTCAACCGAGCAAATTTATTTACATGATTTTCAATATGTTGCGTTTGGCTAAGTGTCAGGGGTCCCTGCATAGCTTCAGCATTGTCTTTGAAGCCTTTGAAGGCGTGGGTGTTTTCCTACCCCAACGCCTGCTTTTTCCTACAGGCATGTGTTCGGGTGATTTTCACCCGGCAATAGTGATAGAGGGTAAAGCAGGTTTTGGTGGATTTCACCCGATGATAGTGTTAGTGTATAAAATCAGGCAATCTTCCTGCATTTCAAGGGTGACAACCTTCAGGCTCACCATATTTACTGTCCCTTGTCAACCACAGCTGTCATCCTGTCGCAGGATGAGAAGTGCTTCACATTATTTTTTGAGGACCAAAAAATAATCAACGAAATTGTGACATGGCCAAACATCTGTACTGATGCTGAAGCTGTAAAGTGTCGGAAGATAACAGGTACTTTCCAGAGAACAACCCCAGCAGAGGTGCGTGCAAAAATAGGGATTTGTATCTTTAGTGGTTGCCAGATAGACAACCATTTATCTACTGAAGAAAGGCTCTCCAGTCTCCTTCCCAATGGCAGTAAACTGAAAAAACTGTCACCTGTAATGCAGAAGGCTTTTCAGGTGAGGCAGGTGCAATAGATGTCCCAGAGGGAGGGAAAAGAAGCACAGACGATCCTCTCTGCTGCTTTCATTACTCAATGTAGCTTTTTCTGGCAGGACCCAGTGCAGGAGCCATAGCACACAGTGGTAAGGATACTCTCAACAGTGCCTCTGTAGAAGGTGCTGGGGGTTGAGGCTCTTGCTCTACTCAGTTTGGAGAGGAAGTAGAGTCCTTTTTGGGCTTTACTGACCGGGTTGACCATTAATGGTGAGTGGAGCATGCAGGGTGTGAGCTCTCGTGAAGTCTACAATGACCTCTTTATTTGGCTCCACGTTCAGGGAAAGGCTGTTGTCGCTGCACCGCTCGGCCAGATGGCTCACTTCACTCTTGTAGTAGGTCTCGTCATTGTTGCTGATGTCACCTACCACAGTTGTGTCATCTGCAAATCCAATGAAGAGGTTGTAGCTGTGTAATGGTGTGCAGTCATGGGTCAGCAGAGTGAAGATACAGAGAAAATACAGAAATCTCCCGTATTATAATTTTGGAAAAATACCTATTTTATGTGATAGCAAAAAAACTGACAATCAACAGTTATTTTAGGTATTTTTCTGGCACCACAGATGTTTTGTTTTTTTTGTGTACAGTTTAGTGAATCAGGAAATGCAGGGGATTTGTGATTAGGAAGTGAGGGCACTTTTATGAAGAAGATGAAGAGTATAAAGGTGGTTGGTACACGAGGGGGGGGGGTGAAAGAAAAGTATGTGAGGGGCCAGGGGGGATTTGTGACAGAAGGACACCAGTAAGAGTGTAAGAGAAGATTTACAAGGTGTTAGTGAGACCTGCTATAATGTATATTTTGGAGATGGTGGCACTGGTTGCACATGTGCAGAGGAGGGAAAGTGAATAGTTGATGGAAGGATATTAAATATTATTGATATTAGGATATTAAGGATATTACTAGGATATTATGGAGCTGGCAGGGAGGGGAAAAAGAGGGAAACCACAGAGAAGATTAATGGATTTAGGAAGGAGGGCATGCAATGGGTTGGTGTGACAAAGGAGGATGATAGGGATAGGGCGAGATGGATAGAGTCAGATAGGATCAAATAAAAATGAACATTATTAATTTAGATGCAGATCCTTTTCTTAATGCATAACATGACACGTAACAGTTAGCTTCCCTAACCTTTTGTTAAAAAAGGATTTAGTGTCTGCTTGAAAAGACTGTCCCTCCTCCCTTTAAGCCCTCATTAAATTTTGTGGAGCCAAGAAAATATACACCTATTTGTCCAGAACAGCCCTTCCCTTGGCATGTTCTCCTCTGAGACTGCAGATTGCAGACAAAAACACGTGAGCTAAGCTGTCCATTGCACCAATGCTCTGAGTTACAGGAGGTTTGTTTACGTCTGTGAAATATGCGTGATTCAAACAGTCACACTGAAGATTGGGAATTGATTTTTAAAGTATGCCAGGCCTCATTTTAATGAAAACAAAGCATTTCTGGAAAGAATTGTTACAGTGCTCTGCTCTGTTATTTCCATGTGGTGCATACTTGATTCTCATTCGTGAAGGGGAAAAATATAGTTAATCATGTAATTTTTTCTTTCGTGCTAAACTTGCACTTCTCAGTATCAGGTTTGTCTGCAAAGACTTGGAGCTGTGAAGGGTGACTTCCAGCTTAGCCTCTTCGGCAAGCATTCATCATACTTGATCTTTGCAGTTTAAAGACATCAGGAAAGCCTGGAGAACTATTGCTCAAGAGCACTTTCAAGATTACAAGAAAGTCACGAAGAAACGAGGGCAGGCGCAAGACTTTCACACAGTACAGTATGAGCTGATACTATCAGTAAGTGAATGAAGTAATGGTGATAGGAAATGATGCAACAACAACAGCTTTGGTTGGCTTAATTAATACATTTAATATACAGAATACACAAATGCATGCATCTGTATATCTGCACGTAGATTCTTCTTCACCAGCAGTGACATGTGCTGATATTTACAGAGAGAATACAGTGTGAAACACAAGGCCATTAACCTGCCAACTCCTGCTTTTAAAAGTTATTCTTTGGACATTGGTTGTTGTTTTAATCATTTTAAGTCCAGTTCTTGAACCTAAACATTTTCATGGGCTTTTTTTTGAGCCATTTAACACCGAGCTATGAATTATTCAACTATTAAAAAGCACCCAAATAATGTATATTTCATTAATTCAGTAGGAAATTAGTCCTTTGAATTTAACCCATTCACTCAGTGAAGCAGTGGGCAGCCACCAATCCAGCACCGGGGGAGCAGTGTGTAGAGACGGTACCTTAGGGTAGCCGTTCTGTGGATTTGAACGCCCGACTTAGTAGGTAGTTCATGGGGTGAACACCCTACCTACTGAGCTATCCCTGCCCTTAACACAAAGGATGAACCAGTTTTGTGCCTACGCATAACAGACAACTGTAAAGATTTGAAATGAGACCTTTCTGCACTTTGTTACTAACAGCAAAAACAAATATGTTCTGACTTATTTATTTGATCTGACAAAAAACGCTAAGCATAACAAAGTTTTACAGGCATAAAATGGTATTTTTTCTTCACCAAAAATGTGATTCTCACAGAGCTATTAGGAAAACACTTGGTATATCTCTGCATGGTGTGCAGTGCATCCTTAAAACATTTGAGGAAACTGAACAAGTGGAGGACTGAAGAAAAAGTGGCAAGCCTAAAAACTAGATACAGTTGATGAACTCAGTCTGAAAGTCATGACCTTTGGCCACATGGCCACAGGTCTCATGGAATCATAAATTAAATCTGACAGTTTTATTTCAAATTGTCATCAGAATATAAGGCAGAGGTCAACAGAGAGGAACAACAGTGAGTGTCTGCAGCCGTCTGTAAAACACAGTGGAGGCTCTTTCATGGTTTGGGGCTTCATTTGAGCCGGTGGTGTTGGGGATCTTGTCAAAGCTGATAGAATTATGAGTGCACAAAAGCACCATTAGAATTTGCCAGAGTTCAGACTGTGTTGAAGGCGAAAGGTGGTCATACAAAATATTGACTTTCAAGCTCTGCACTGCTTAAAAAAAGCTAAGAAGCTGTCAGATTGTTTGAGCCACAATAAAAACAAGGTAAATATGAAAACATGATATGAATTTATCTCAAAGAATTTTATGGTCCTATTTGGTAGGCATGATATGGCATAATTATAGCTGTCAGTGCAAGCAGTTTCATACCTCTTAAACAAACCAATTGGAATGTCTGTGTAACTCACCCGGTGACATGTATGCACATGAAGAATTAACCAAACAGACAAACACACCCTGACAGTCATCCCGAGACATTTCTTCTGCCTGCTTCATCCCACAAACCTATTCTCCTAAACAAACCTTTTTTTTTAATGAAAAGTAATATTTTTGTCAAGATCCAAACACTGTCAGTTTACTGCCGCTCTATTTACCTTACTTTGTTGATTTGTGCTTACAGCTGGAGATCTCAGACAAACTTTATCAGATTCATATTTCTCAAGAGGTCACACTGAGCCTGAAAACTCTTAGATTGGTGCTGTGGGGGGGAGATTTTCATTTAACTGCAGTCTCCCACTAAAACTAAGAATTACAGCTGGACAGAAAACAGAAAAGCTCTATTATGAGACACAGAGTGAGCCAAGGTAAACCATCTCCTGTTCTCTTCTTTGCTTTTTCCTCAGTCATGTTTCTCTCCTCACCTCCTCTCCTGCCAGCTGTAGCCAGTTTCTTACTGGGAGAGGGGGCTGTTGTTTTTGTTTTGTTGACTCTAGAGACGGTGTTCAGGGACGGAGGAATTGAAGACAAAAAGAAAGAAGAGTTAAATAAAGGGCAGGACAGCAGAGGAGAGATTAGTAATTGAGGGATGTGGGGGAAAGAAAAGCAAATCCAAGATGCGTGAGAAGAGAGCAGTGAGCAGGCAACAATGAGTCATCAATTGTCCCAGGGCAATTAAATGCTGTTATCTCTAGCTCCCCATAGACTGGACTCCACTTACTGAATACATTTTGATAATCTTATATGGAGAACTGTGACCTTATGTCAATGGCTTGTTTCCTTATTTCTACTAATTCAATCATCCGGTTTAAAAATAGAAATATTATTTTAGGAAGACCGTGCTATAGTCAGGAGCTAGCTGGCTTAGTTTTGCACTTAAGGGGTTAAATGGTAGCATGCAGAGATCTAAGAGGGAACCAGTCTTCACACTTTATAGTCCTTTATGATTCTCCTTAAGTCGAGGATCACTTTTAGCCCCATTTGAATCATTTTAATGTCCCCTTCAAAGCTTTGTCCATATATGAAGTGAGTCACTCTCATCACTTTGTAGTTAAAGGTTAAATTGCTAGTGGACGTTCAAGCTCTGGTCATGAAGGTAAACCTCTGATGTATTTGCCAACTTGTCAATCAGTGGTATCATTCACTCCTATGGGCAGTCACTTCAGCAATCAAAGCTGATCCCACTTTGCATTGCTAACAATTGTTCTGCCTCTTGTTGTCACAAATCACTGAGTTTCATTGATATTGTGCGGTCTGTAGTCACTACATCACTTTAAGCATTCTTCTGTGACCCTTTAGATGTGTCAAGGGTGAGAATTAAATTTTCCCAATGAGAAAATTGGCTCGCATAAGAAACTGGGACTGTTGTGGATGCCCACACCAATAAACTGAACCTGGCCCCCAGCAACAGTCCCAGTTAGATGAAATAAAATAGCAAACATGACGCTGTAATAACATTTAAATTTGATGTTTTCTTGATTTTTTTAAATAGCTTATAATGGTTTTTAATAGTTTAGTTAAGTTAAGTTTGTTTGGTCCTTCCTAATTTTTTTTTCCAGTATTTTCTTTGGGAGGGCAGACAGATAATGCTGACTTTTTATAACTTTGCATTTCTGATCAGTGAGGAGTCCTTAAAGGACTTGAAACATCTATTTAGACTAAAATAAAAATTATGTTTAGTTATCAATTACCATTGGCTAAGTAAATGGTAAATGGCCTGCATTTGTATAGCGCTTTACTCAGTCCCCAAGGACCCCAAAGCGCTTTACACTACATTCAGTCATTCACCCATTCACTGGCAACGCTGCCCTGGGGCGCACTGACAGAGGCGAGGCTGCCGGACATTGGCGCCACCGGGCCCTCTGACCACCACCAGTAGGCAAACATGGGGTTAGTATCTTGCCCAAGGATATTTGGCATGCAGCCAGGAGGCAGCCTGGGATCAAACCACCGACCTTCTGATTGGTGGCTGACCTGCTCTGCCACCTGAGCTACAGCCACCCCATAGACTGACTTTTTGCTCTCAACAGATTTCACACTGCTGATTTAACATCACACTTGGGAGAAAGAAGATTTATGTAATTGTATTTTCCTTTAAGTGAGAACATCCTATTACATTTTGCCAAGAGCACAGCATTATAATTATGACTTTCTTACTATAATATTTCTTCAGAACACATGACTTCAGATGGTGCAATGATAGACAAAATTAATACACAAAGAGACATTTGTCATTTTGTTTTGTATTCAAGACTTTACATCCAAGTTTAAAAATGATTCAGCTTTGTATGTTTTCTTGCTTTGCCAGTCCAGAAAACCCCCTTTTGATTACCAAAAGTGTGTGTTACACATTGTGAAAATCTTTAATGAGCATCTTGGCAGGGGTGCACAGAGACCAGACAAGTCAAACTTGGATGGGAAAGAGTTTCTTCTGTTCCTTACAAGAGGCAGGAGAAAACCCCGCCTGGGCCCAAAGGAACAGCTGGGGGAAATACTGAATCACCAACCACATTCTCTCCCGCAGTAGTCCTGACCCTTTGGGTGGGACGGATTTAACAGTAGTGTCTAGACAGAGTTTTGTACTGAGGTTACAGGTTGAACAAGACAGCTGTCCATTAAGCCTGAGAGCATAAAAAGGAGGAAGAACCCCTGGGTGACTTGGCTAATCAAACATATCAGTGCAAATATCCTGAAACATTTCAGTGGAAGAACAATGCAGAGTTTTATTGAGAATTTCCACGAATATGATCACAGATGCTGTGGAAGTAACAAAGTGAAGCCTTTAAAAATACAAATCAATTTCTCAGGAAGTCATCTTTGCTGAACTGTGCGTTATATATACTACTATGAAGCAGACACACACACACCGTTACCTTGTAACAGTATATGTGTGTGTAACACACTTGTATAATATGATAAACTGTGGAACCAAAACTATGCAACGGTTTTGGAACAAACTAGAGCTAATTTATAAATATATCACATCAGTATTAAATATAATTGAGAATTATAGGAGATCATTTAAGTACTTTTCTGTACATTTACCCATAATAGTCAAAGGAGTTTGCAAAGAAAAGCGTCTGGACTTCTTTAAGTTGCTTGAAGACGTTTCACCTCTCATCCAAGAAGCTTCTTCAGTTCTAAGGTCAAATGGCCGAGAGTCCCAGATTTAAACCCAGTGGGAGTATCCCCCCCAAGGAGGGACAAAGGACCCCCTGGTGATCCTCTAATCACATGCGCCAAGGTGTGAAAGCGGGTGTGGGACCTAATCAGCCAGGGTTTCGGGTGAGCCCATTGTGAAACCTGGCCCCACCTTGTCATGTGAATTCCTGAGGTCAGATGGCCCAGGATGTGAGTGGGCGTTAAGGCGTCTGGGGAGGGAACTCAAAACTGGATTATAGATGGCAGACAGTTGGTGTCGTAAACCACCGCCTCTGTTCAAAGATGGTCGCTCACAGTGGACATAGATGGCCTCTTTCACTCCTCTTTCAAACCATCTGTCCTCTCTGTCCAATATGTGAATATGTAAAGAAGTCCAGACGCTTTTCTTTGCAAACTCCTTTGACTACGATGACCTGGATGACTGAGAATCTTCACAGACATTTACCCATAATGATACTATATAGTATTTGAGAAATATGTTACTTTATTGTTAAGTAACCTGAACCTGGGTCGGTCTCTAGTTAGCCAGCTGCTAGCTTTGCATTTACAGTCCAGAAACGAAGGTGCTTTCAGTGTTCTCATCAAATCCTCATGAACATAGATAAATGTAAACATTCAGAGTTCACAAAACTTTCTCTAATAAACATTTAAACTATTACAGAACATTTTAAGCTATGGTGAAGTCATTTTGTCACTAGTCATTGTGTTCCCACTCTTAATAGGAAGAACATACAGGTACTTCCTCTACCTGTGATAACTGCACTTTTGGTAAAACCATTGACCATTTTGAATTTTAAAATTCCCTTTATATGCTTTTAATGGCATGGTACAATGTGCCTGTTTTCATATTATTTTATTATGCCCATGAATAAAAACAAATGTATTAACAAAATAAAAGTGAAATGACGAGTTAATGGAAGGATAATTGAGTTTACACACATCTGCTTGCTGTATTAGAGCAGCACTCTCTATGTCCTTTCTGTTGGTAACATCACAGACAGAAGGTCATTCCTGTTGATGGAGGAGCTCCAGTGAAAACATTTATTCAATCTTTTCATTAATTGTTGTTTCTTCCGACCGGCTGATGGATTTAAAGTCCACAAAAACACCCAAACTCAATATGAGAAAATTAAAAACATGTAAAAACTGCTCTGATTGTCATCAAGCCAGTGAATGGTTGATATCAGCTGGTGTCACTGTCATAGATATGATTACTTCAACTTCCTAGCTGTCTCAGATGAATGGAGATTACATTATAATTTCAGATGAAATTCTTTGTAATTATATGTAATTTGATACTTTGATTCTATTGAATGTTTGCCTCATTCCTTTTCAACAATCATTTGTTTTTATAGCTCTGGCTGAGGATCAGATGTAATCAGCACACAATTGATTTGAGGGAAGATGTTGCTTAACCTTGAATTTCATCATTAAACCACCAATCACCAACAGTTGGCTGTGACAAATAAAGAGGACCGTGTGCGTATCAAATTATTCTCAAAAGATGTTCAACATTACGGTGCTGCTTCAGCCGTGACATCTGTTGACTTAGACAGATTTTGGGGAAATCTGAACTTCTCCACTAAATGTTCAGCATTTTTTTGGCAAAGAGTAAACAAACGATTAGAAGTAAAGGCATACAGGAGTGGATTTACGGCACTGTTTACAAATGTTACAGAGGCGAAAGCGTTCCAGGTGTCCTCACTAAACTTTAACAAGGATTTGTTATCGAGGGAAACAGCTGCAATCTCCACCACATTCATGGCACGATATGGCACCCACAGGACAAATACAGTCACTATGATGCTGGTAATCAGTCTGGTGGTCTGTGGATTGTTGAAAAAGGCTGCCCGATTCACTTTTCTGTAGAGACTGATGTATGAAAAAGCCATGACAGAAAATGACACAACTCCTACCAGGAGTCCTGTCAACAGCACAGCTACCCTCTGACCCTTGGAGGAATAGTGAGGTTTGCAACATGTCCAATGCTGATTTTTGTCCAGCCATCGAACCACTAAAGCAGGGATGGACAGGGTCATCGAAGCCAGCCAGAGTGGAGCCAGCAGCATCCTTGCTTTCACTAGATTTAAACTCCTCTTCAGGTGAACCACCTGAAGGTAACGCTGAACACTGAGCACAGTCACAGTCAGCAGACTGGCATAAATGCTGCAGTACCCAATGTACGTTATGAGCTTGCAGGCTACCAAGCTGAAGGTCCAGCCATAGAGAAAAGAGTAAATCCACAGTGGAAGGGTAACCAAGCAGAGCAGGTCTGACACAGCCAGATTCAGCATCAAACTCTGGCTCAGACTGGACATGTTCTCCCAGTTTGGCTTAAGAATGATGACAGCGATGTTCCCAGGGAATCCCAGCAGAAAGCAGATGGACAGCACCACTACAGGAACAAGACTCCTGGAGTCTAAAGTAGGATGAGGTGAATCTCCAGGAGAGGAACAGATGTTACAAGTAACCATGGTGGAGTTGACTTGTGCCATGCTGGAAACTTGGTGTGAGTGTCATGCACTAATAATGATAAATGACGAAGGTGTTCACCTTTGATGAATCAAAGGGGAACTAACAACAAGGAAACTGTGATGCTAATGCAAATGAGGATTAATCTCTTAATATCACATTGTCACAACAGATGGAACAACACCAAGGAAGCATATATTTAACATGTATAAAGACTGAGAAGTAATTTTCAGCGTTTACGTCATAGAACTGGACGTTTTCCACTTTCCTCGGAACCAGTCAGGCTATTTTGACTTCATAGAAACAAAGGTTGAAAAAACATGAGAATAACACAATAACATCTACATCTGGTGATCACATAAATGGTAAATGGTAAATGGCCTGTATTTATATAGCGCTTTACTAGTCCCTAAGGACCCCAAAGCGCTTTACACATCCAGTCATCGACCCATTCACACACACATTCACACACTTTGATTTTTCCAAAACCAAACTCATCGATTTGGTTTTGGAAAAATCAGGTTCAGCACACAGTCGATTTGACAGGAGATGTTGCTTAACCGCAAGCTACATTGTAGCCACGGCCACCCTGGGGCGCACTGACAGAGGCGAGGCTGGCGGACACTGGCGCCACCGGGCCCTCTGACCACCACCAGTCGGCAACGGGTGAAGTGTCTTGCCCAAGGACACAAGGACCGAGACTGTCCAAGCCGGGGCTCGAACCGGCAACCTTCCGATTACAAGGGGAGCTCCCAACTCTTGAGCCACGCTCGCCACATAAGAAAAAAATGTCTGCAGCAGCAACTAAATAAAACTTGTGAGTGAAACAATTTGGCAACTGCTGTTCACACAAAAAAATATACAATATTTAATAGTTAAATCCTGCTATTTTCGCAGATGCTTCAAGCATGTAGGTGTGTGATACACATCATTTGCCAGTAAAGCTTTGTGAGAGTCAAATCAGTGAGAGGGGAGGGGCATCTGATAGGAATAACGCGTAATTGCATGTAGCAGTCTTTGTTGACATAAACAGCAGGGGTTAAACTACAGGTGAGAGCTGCACTGGACTCATGTCTAGAAACACTTTGAGGTCGTTTGAAATAGATTTAAATACACACACACACACACACACACACACACATAAACGTACACTCAAAGTTCCTCGAGGCTGCTTTATATGTAAGATCTATAAATGTTTATGTTAAAATAGCTTTACATTTCTAAAAGAACGAAAAAGCAACATAAACCGAAATCTGTGTCCACGCGACTGCAACTTTGACCTCAAATGTGATGACATCACTTGCTAAAAAAAACAAAAACCTTCGTGCTGCTGGGCTGGTTCACCCCTCTGCATGCCTGGTGCTGACTTTTTTTATACATCAGAGTGGGATGTGGATGTCTATGAGGACCCTGCACGCTGCCTCTCATTGCGCTCCCCCCCTTTTTTTTCTTTGAGCTCAGCAAATGATGGACGCAGTCTGCGGGAAGTATTTCGGATAGAGAGTTTTTTTTAATCCACAGTAAGGACCATTTAGCATGGGAGTGCATATTTATTTTATCTGCAGGTAAGAATGTTTTATATTTTCCTTTTTTTTTGCATGCCGATAACAACGAAAAGGTCACATTAGCTTATTTACATTAATATGCCCTTCCTAAGAATATCTGTAAAATGTATATATTTTTAAATTTACGGGTTATGCAGATTTATTTTCATAGCTTTCACGTTGTTTCCGGCTGTTATTGACCTGCTTAACTTTGCAATAAATGCATTAGTTTGAATCCAGAAAATGTGGTTTCGGTTTTATAGGAAAGTTAATGATTATATTTCGTGATTAGATTAGAAATAATTTCCAAAGTTAACGGAAATAACTAACATGTCATTTTAATTTAAAGTGAAATCTTAAACATTTAGCTGCTGAGGTATTTTCAATTCATACATAAAGCTTGTGCGCCATCTGCTGGTCGTTTAACTCTTGGCCTCAGTGTAAAAATCTTGTGGTATTTCTCTCCAGCTCTCAAATATCTTTTTTTTTTTTTACTGTATTTTCAGCGGGATGGCCCTGACTCATTTGAAGTGTGTGCTGCTCTGTGTAGCTGCACTTTCAGCTTGTGGTGTTTTTGGCAACAGTGAGAGCAGCGAGGTGCACAGGTGGACCAGGCAGAGCCTTCCTGAGCTGCTGGCCACACGCACAGCACTTTTAAGCACACCTTTGTTCACAGGGCAGGAAGAGGAAAAAGAAGAATTAGAAAGAGGAGGGGCAAAGATGCTCTGTGGAATAGAATGTCAAAGCACCCTACCACCTGTAGACCGAACTGAGCAAGAGAGAAATCTGGGATATGAGACGTTGTATGAAAATGGCACTCGCACACATACAGACATGAGTTTGCAGGGGATCAACAACATGTCTACAAGACCACCGGCACATTCAACAGGTCTTCTCCGCAGGAAACGGCAGGTTTACGGAGCAGATGGTCGTTTTGTGATCTCAGACTCCCATTTCATCACCAACTACCCGTTCTCTGCTGCAGTCCGCATCTCTACGGGCTGCTCTGGAGTCCTGATATCTTCAAAACATGTGCTAACAGCAGCACACTGCATCCATGATGGCAGGGACTACCTGGAGGGTGCCAGGAAGGTTAGAGTAGGTTTGTTACAGCTGAAAACTCAAAGAAGAAGGGGGGCCAGGAAAAGAGGAGGGAGGAGAAGACAAGGAAGGAAAGGAGGGGCTGAGAAAGGTGAGAAGGAAGGAGAGGAGCAGCTTATGGATAAAGGTGGGGAGATGAATAGTTTAGCTGGGGAGAGAGGGAGAAAGGAAGTTGAAGGTAGAAGACGTAGAGGGAGAAAAAGGTCTGAGGAGGAAACAGCTGATGGTGGAAACAAAAAGTCTGAGAGAAGAGGGAGACGAAAAGGCCTCAATCGTGTACGCCGCAGTACTGGGGCCACACAGGAACCAGTGTTTCGCTGGACTCGAGTTAAGCAAACCAAAATCCCTCAAGGATGGATCCACACCCTGAACTCTACTAATTCTCTTTCCCCTGACTATGACTACGCCCTTCTGGAGCTGAAACGACCAGTAAAGCAAAAGCACATGGAGCTCGGAGTAGCACCCTCGACTGCACCCCTCACAAGGATCCACTTCTCAGGCTATGATGCTGACAAAAACCTGCCTGACGGCATCAGAGATGAGCGGGTGGTTTATCGCTTCTGCTCAGTGGAAAAGGAGTCTGATGATCTGATGTATCAGCACTGCGACGCGCAGGCCGGTGCTACAGGTGCAGGTGTTTACATCCGACTCAGGCAGGAAGCGGGACACACAGGCAGCAAGGGGAAGTGGAAGAGGAGGGTGATTGGAGTGTTTTCAGGCCATCATTGGGTGAAAGTGGAGGGGGGTGAGCAGAGGGACTTTAATGTTGCAGTGAGGATCACACCTCCTAAATACGCCCAGATCTGCCACTGGATCCATGGAGATCCAAGTCTTTGTAAAGAGGTCTGAAGATACAGAGAGACAGAGCAGAGGGTATGTGAGAGGCAAAGAGCTGAAGACACCTTCAAAGGGACTCAAAGATCAGGGACACTGTATAAAACCTCTAGAGAACTGTCTCATCATTGGTGCTAAACAATTAATCCTTGATAAAAAAAAATAAAAAAAATAGAGCTTTAGAAGCTTTGCATAGACGAGCCCCACAACCCACCCCCCAAATGTCATTTTAGTAGAAGTATTTTTAGAAATAATCACATCTTCTAAGTGCAATATGTCAGAATGGGGCTAAATATTTCTCAGTGTATCCAATTTTAGATGTTCTTAAGATCATTCTAGGATGAAAGAAGAAAACTTGAGGATGTTTTCTTTACAGATACATTCACAATACCGATTTACATATAAAAGAAGCAGAGTTTCCAGTAAAACATTTCCATAAAAGAATTCTTCATCAAATAATGTGAAAACATAATACCTACATGATCCATAATGCAATCCCACTGCCACAGTCTGGTTGGAGGTTAGAATAATAGTAATGTCTTTAAACTTAACTGCAACTTTTAACTGCAAAGGTTGAAGTCATGAACCTTAAGCACAGACAAGGTGCAGATGATTTTTTTTTCTTTTTATTATTTAAGTCACTTTAATTTCAATTTTAGCAACAGTTATTGTTTTCTATTTCTAAATTGTATATAATAGGATTGTGGGTTTAAAAGAGCTGTAGCTTTTAATAAACTGTAAAAATGTGAGCAAAATTACGACCTGAGATCAGCTTCTCTCTTCAATGAGAGTTTGACAAACCAACCTTGAGTTGAAGACTGCTGCATTTGTCTCTGATTCTGGATCTGTATCCTGTTCAGCCATTTATTGGGGTATTTAGAGAAGTTGGTTTTAGTTGTACTTGTTATGGTCTACATAACATATGTATGGATTTTTTATTACTGTAATTTTGTTGATTTTTGACAGTGTTGATGCAACAAACACATTTTCTTGTGTAATTCTTGCTGTAAAGAAATAAAATAAAATTGCTGATACAAATCAAAGCAGACAAGTCTGAGCCACGAGGGTCACTGAGATCTATATATTGATGTATCCTTCATATTTCATATTCATCCACATTTTGTACTCATTTGAATTTTCTTTCAAAACTTTGTTATGGCACACTGGATTAAGATACAGTGACTTTTTGGAAATAATATACAGAACATCCAGCATATACTCGAGCGCTTCAGACTTCAGCAGCAGCATATGAACCAATGTACTGATTGCTGCTTCACCACAAATCACTCAAAATAAACTGAGGCCCCTTTCTAACTACAAACACAAAACGTCCTTGTTTCTTTGATTTCCAGCTTGAACTCACTGTACATGCAGACAGAAACAAGAAAAAGAGTGCCAGATTCACCGGTTGCACTGTATAATGCAGTACCACCCAACACCAGCAAAGGGCGACACAGTACACGCTCTAGTAATCACTGCCTTTGTTACAGCTTCAGAGGTAGGTACAAACAGTGCTAACCACTGTAACAGTATATAAGCCAATGAAGCCAATGAAAAATTAGTTAACGACTTGCAGCATGGAAATTACTTTATTCACACATCATTAAAATTATCTAAAGGTATAGTTAACAGTTCCAGATAAGTTTTTTAAACGATATGTGTTGCCACTCAGAGAATATCACGTCATATGTGCTGAAAAAACAGAGAAGAAATCAAAACTGGAAGCCAAGACTTCTTTGAGGGGTTTGTTTTTTGCAAAGTTCTTTTTAAAAACAAACTCTTTTCAAACATTTGCAACATCTTCCTCTATGTCTCAGCATGTCTCAGCTTTTGTGCAGGATTGTCATTAAAATGGCTGTAAAGAACGGTACGATTGTGCACTCGTGTCGTCAACCAGCCGCAGCGCATTGTGCCAAGTTGCAAAGATCCAGACCACAGCAAGGATTGTGTCTCATGACACAGGATGTGATGTGAAAATTGTCACGCAACACAAGGGAGGTTGCAGCAGTGGGGAAAGCGACCATTGCGGTGGGTATACTGGGGCCTTTAGGCTGCTTTCAGCATTGGTAGTGTGGTTGGTTAGGTTAGGCAGCAAAACTCATCGATTTGGTTTTGGAAAAATCAGGTTTAGCACACAGTCGATTTGACAGGAGATGTTGCTTAACCTCATAGTTTATTATTAAACCACCAATCACCAACAGCTTTCTGTGATAAATAGAGTGGACTGCACCCTGTGTGCATCAGCAGGAGAGAGGAGATCTTTTCACTTAAGATACAATATTCATTATTCATAATCTTATTATGTTATCTTATTATTATCTTATTAATAATAATAATAATATTAGTGATATAACAGTGTGGTTGAATTCTGCCATGCAGGAAAATCACTGAGATGCTGGTTCTGTAGTGATATCTCTTGATTCAGGCAGGTTTTGAGCTATTCTGAACTTCTGTATTAAATTTTCAGCAATTTTTTGGCACATTGTGGACAAACGATCAGAAGTAAAGGCATACAGGAGTGGATTCACAGCACTATTTACAAATGTTAGTGCTCCAACAGTAATCCAGCTGTCTTCACAAAATGTTAGCAGGGCCTCATTTTTTAGGGAAATGGCTGCCACACCCAGCACATCAATAACAAAATATGGGACCCACAGGACAACAAAGGTCACAATGATGCTGGTAATCAGTTTTGTGGTCTGTGGATTGTTGAAAAAGGCTCCCCGATTCACCTTTCTGTAGAGACTGACGTATGAAAAAACAATGACAGAAAGGGACACAAATCCTACAAGGGCCTCTGTCAACAGTATAGCCATCCTCTGTCCCTCGGAGGAGTACTGAGGTCTGCAATATGTCCTTTGCTGATCTACTTCAACTAGCTGTTGAGCTAGTAAAGCAGGAGTGGACAGGGTCATTGCAGACATCCAGAGTGGAACCAGCAGCATCCTTGCTCTTACCTGATTTAAACTCCTCTGCAGGTGAACAATCTGAAGGTATCGCTGGACACTGAGCACAGTTACAGTCAGCAGACTGGCATAAACACTGCCATACACAAAGTATGTTATGAGTTTGCAGGGCACCAGGCTGAAGGCCCAGCTATAGAGGAAAGAGTAAATCCACAATGGAAGGGTAACTGAGCAGAGCATGTCTGACACAGCCAGACTCAGCATCAAACTCTGGCTCAGACTGGACATGTTCTCCCAGTTTGGCTTGAGAATGATGACAGCGATGTTTCCAGGGAATCCCAACAGAAAGCAGATGGACATCACCACTGCAGGAACCAGATTAGTGGAGTACCAGACAGTCCCAGGTGAATATCCAGGAGAGGAGGAGATGTTATAGGTAGCCACGGTGGAGCTGACTTGTGCCATGCTGCAAACTTGCTGTCAGTGTTGTGCACTGAGCAAGTGATGATGATGATGATGATAAATGTGCAGCCACATGAAGAAGTCGTTACTTTTGATGAAGTCAAAGAGGAACTAATAGCAAGGATACTGTGATGCTGATCCAAACATTTGCATTCATGGTTTCAGCATTTTTGCATGACTCTTTTTAAAAAAATCTTTGCATTTATTTCCATTTATTCAGAGAGCAGCAGTTTAAGAACAGCTAGAAACATAAGTCAAACTTTCACACTTTGATGTCATCGAGTTGTAGATTTTCTCCTTTTTAAGGATTTTGAGCCATTTAACATCATAGAAGCCTAGAAATGTGGTTGGACAGCTATGTTTTTTTGTTTTGTTTTTACAACAAGGAGAGCATTTATTGGGAGCTGTGGATGTGCTTATTTTATTTGCAGTTTTTGCATTTTTGTATGTAAGCATATTTGCATGTCTTTCACTAACGTTCACCTTAGATTTTTTTAGAAATAGAGTGGAACGTGAAACTGCATAAATTTTTTTCCCACCCACAAATACAAATACGTAATCCAAATTTACTTCTCATGGATTTCACACTAATTCACAATTCAGCTCATAACTCTGGAGACATAAGTTTTATAATTTATAATACAGTCTGGCTATATTAACCTACAACCAGAAATGAATGACAATTCAATATCTTGATGAAGATATCTTTTAATAAACCAGATTAGGAACAACCTGAAAGTTGATTTCTTTCATTTCATGCCATATTTTCAGTGGGAGAAATGTTTGACTCCTCATCCAAGTGACTTCTTCTTCTGCGTTTCATAGGTTCAGGTTTGTTTTGTTCGTTCTTCCCAGTTTAGGTTTTTCTTAGTTTTTGTCCCTGCCCATCTCTGCCTCTGTTTGTATTCTCACAAATTGTAATTAAAGCTCACCCGCAGTAAAGTCAGTGCCTGAAATTGGGTTCTTCTCTTACCACTCCACACGTCTGTTGTTGCAGCAGTGACAGTGCTATTAACAGCGAGTTTGGGGAAAGGCTGCAGTCACCGCACTGTAAGGTGTTGACAAATGTGCTCTTAGGCCCTTCTCAGGTCAGAAGTAACTGTTCTCTTTTCACATAAATGGCCTCCATGACTCCTTGGTCAAACCAGCATTCCTCTCTGTCCAGGATGTCTGCATTTTCATCACTAAAGCTGACCAGTAGTCTCTAAATGCACATAGACTGCAGAGTCCTGACTCGACAAGGTGGCTCTTCTGTGTTGGAGCATCGACTTAGCTCACAGCTGTTTGGTTTCTACAGTGTATAATTCATAACAAACAGTGTCTGTATCTGGAAGTCGGGATTTTAGGATTCTTGTTGCTGTAGATCCTAGTGGTGTGAATCGATTCACTCCTGATATACAGCTTGATGTCATCATTGTGGCTAACGGTTTGCTCCGATCTATAGTCATGAGTCATAGACTTTCTTATGGTTCAATTCATGTCGTGCACACATTGGTCAATCTTGTTTCATAGTCTTAAGTGATTACTCTATCTACCAGTAGCTGTTTTTTTCTGGGCCCCTCTCATGTATAGAATCACAGAAGCTTCCATGTTGTGCTGAGGCAGTTTTTTGGCTGCTAGTTTAATGGGACTGGTCCCTTCTGGGGATCCTTGGGGACCAGGACTGTCCAGCCTTCAGTTAGCCATTCTGGGTGTGTCTCATCCATTAGTAGCTGGTTCATTTGTGCTGCCAGGAGCTCATGAAGTGCAGTTAACTTTTTTAGCCAATAGGTGTGAATCATGTCAGGACCTGGTGTTGTAGTATAATATTCTATCTTGGATGTTTGCCATCATGATAGTTTCTGGAGCCTGTTTGGGGAGGTATACACAAGTTTTATGCAGCAAGACATTTGTCCATAAAGCCCATATAAAATATGCATTGTAAAACTATAACAGTATATAAACTAGTAAAACAATGATTCATCTTCAACCACCTACATCATGGAAAAAACACCATGAAATTTATTCATATATACATCTACTACTGCGAATATGTTATTCAGAGTTACAGGAGACAATTGTTTTATACATTTAGATGTATCATTACTTTGGGAAATATGCAACTTTAATTTTGACTTATAATGACGGTAATGAATCCGGGTAGGTGTAGGTGGTCTTGTTAGCCTGGTACTACCTGCCAGCGTAAAATGGATGGATATATATCTTTACATAGAAATGAAGGCTGACAACAAAGAGAATGCAATAGATCAGCACAATGACGTCTTCAGAAATGAATGTAAAAAATTAGTGTGGCATGCTGGGTTATCTAGCAACCATTGTTTAAACTCATTAACCTAATCCTATCCCTTATTATTTTTGCGATGACGGCCCCTATAACATGAGCCAAAAAATGCAAAATATGCCAGAGCTGCTTTGATAAAAGCGTCAGCACAGTGTTTTGAACCAGTGTGCTGCAGTCGAGTGAAACAGTCTTCTGAGCCTCAGCGTCTCATTTCTACTGTTAAGAATTATTTCTGAGTAGAGTTCAGTTTAGTTCACCACTTTTATGAACTCATATTTCTTAAAATAGGGTATTTTTTATCGTTGTGTATTTAGATATCATTTTGTGTTTTTTTTTAGGGTGGAATATAAAACCCATATTTTGGAAATTATACATATATGGTATTCTATGCCTGTAAGTCATTGGCTGTTTTGGGCCTGATAGATGGAAACAAGGAATGTAGCTTATTCAAAGTACCTCTCAGATTTGCCAGTTACATGCTATGATACAGTACCACTCCACACCAGTAAAGGGCGCTGCAGCACACACTCTGATCAAAATTAACATTCATATCCAAACTGTACTTTAAGTATGTCAGGATTCCTGGGTTGTTTACCCAGTATTTTCAGTTCATTCATGTTCAGTGTATTTTTCACTTGTTCTCATTTCCTGTTTTTCCTGTGCCAACTCGTTTCATGTGTCATTATCCAGATTATGTTCAGCTGTGTACTCACCGGTCTCTCATTATCATCCTCATCAGTCTGTGTATTTACGTCTTCAGTTTCCACTCGTTCACCGTCGTGTCATTGATGTTGTTTACGCCGTATGTGTGTCCAGTCCAGCCAGCCAGTTCAGTCAGTTCAGTTCAGTTCAGTTAAGTTAAGTTAAGTCAGTTGTTTCATGTTCTGCTCATCCGCTCATCATAATAAACACCAGCCTTCACCTACCTGTGAGTCCAGCGTTTGGGTCCTCCCTTTCCTCGCACCCACACACGACACCCCTGACAAAGTAAAGCGGTGGTTTCCAGCCTCTGTGGTTTAGTGCTGTTTTCCCAAAACATTTTTAGAATGTGTGCTAACACAATGTGTGTTAAGTACCCATCAGTGTCAGAGAACAAGATACATATAGTAGTTTCAAACATCAGTTAAAAAGACGGTTGATTGATAATCAGTTTTGTCAGCATTGAGGTGGTTTTATTCTCCCAGTGGCATCTTGTTTTATCGTTTTTAGTATAGGTTCTCTGTTATGTATTTTTTTTCTCATTTCTCCTTTCTACATTTTATTTTTATTTTATTTTATTTATTTATTTTGTTTTTATGTTGCTTTTAAGATCTCATATGAATATGAATGAAAATTTTCAAACTTATTAATTAACACATTTAACATTAAGGCAAGAAGCCTTTAAATGTGTTGATATTCAGTCAACTAGAGACTTTTGAGGAATACAATTTGCATCATAGTATTTTTTATATTATTTTTTATGTAACCTTTTTTTAAAAAAAGAAAAAAAAGAAAAAGGTTATAGGTCAATATAGACAGCTGTCCATAGAACATAAGAGTACATTTGATCTGACCAGAAATTAGTCCAAGAAAAGCCCTTTACTCAGAGGAAGACCCCCTTGATTTCATGGTTCACCTCACATATCAGTGCTGAAGTCACTTCTGGTTGCTCTTTAAGTTAGTGAAAAGAAAGCCAGAAGGTGACCACTGGACAGAAAATAAATTCTAACATGAGGGTGCAGACAGTAATAAAACAAATATAATCCATGTCTGAAGAAGAACAGTGCAGAGCTTTATTAAAAGTTTCCAGTGAATATAATCAGTGAGACTGTGAGTAAACAAAGTGCAGCTTTTAAAAAATACAAATGAAGTATTTAGAAAGTCTCCATTCTGGAGACCTGCAGGCTATATATAGTCCTATGAAACACATACATTTGCTTTATAACAGTAACAGGTACACAGGTTCCGTCTGAAGAAATAACTTGGAGGAGTGACAAAACATTTCTCACACTGAAAATATTACATCCAGATGAACAGAATCGACTTTGTGGGTTCTTACATGGATGGTTGAGCCTGTGTCAAGGGAGTAACAGGTTACATTACAGATTTAGATGTTAGTTACAACTATCTATCTATCTATCTATCTATCTATCTATCTATCTATCTATCTATCTATCTATCTATCGATATACATACATACATACATACATGTATACGAGCGTCCCCACAACCATCTAAAGAAACAAAAAATTTAAAATATGTAGAAGCTGCTTTGATTGTCATCAACTCAATGTATGGTGGGTATCAGCTGTTATCACTCTCATAGATATAAATATTAGAGGGAAGAAGTCAGTCTTCTAGTTGCCTCAGCAGGCTGCGTTTCACCATTGTTTGGTAAGATTAGGCAAAGCTAACTGATTTGGTTATGGAAGGATTTTATTTGGGTTACATTTACCTTCTGTATTTACTCTCAGTTGCTTTCTGTTTGTTAAAACTGATGAAACATGATATCTGGCTTACAGTTTATGTGAAAGTTGCCCAATAAAGTATGATCATGAAAGTGATCCCAACTGATGAGACACAATTAATGTGCTAAAAAAAACAAACAGGTGAGAAAAATATAAATTACCTTCATTACATTATACTCTAAGATTTACCTTACATTATACTTTGTAGTTTTCATATTATAGTTAGTATATTTTTAATGTTGTAAAAACAAACAAATATCTGTTTTGATAGGTTCTCAAATCGATTTTTTTCAGTTCAACTGTAATGAGTACTGAGCTGATTTGAGGGGAGATGTTGCTTAACCTCAGAATTAATCATTAAATCACAAATAGCCTGCTGTAAGAGAGGAGATCTTTGGACTTAAAATACTATTTTCTGTGCCAGCAGAAAAATCACAAGTTCTCAAAGCTCTCATTGAGATGTTGCTCCCACAGCTATATCTGTTGTCATTAACAGAGTTTGGGGAGCTTGGACTTTCTGTTGGAAATATTCAGCAATTTTCTGGCGCAAAGTGGACAAACGAATTGAAGTAAAGGCATACAGGAGTGGATTCATGGTACTATTTAGAAATGTTACTGATCCAACAGTGTTCCAGCTGTCTTCACAAAACTTCAGCAGGCCCTCAATTTTTAGGGAAATAGCTACCAAACTAAGCACATTAATGACAAGATATGGCATCCACAGGGCAACAAAGGTCACAATGATGCTGGTAATCAGTCTGTTGGTCTGTGGATTGTTGAAAAAGGCTGCCCGATTCACCTTTCTGTAGAGACTGATGTATGAAAAAACAATGACAGAAAGGGACACAGATCCTACAAGAGTCTCTGTCAAAACACCAGCAATCCTCTGGCCATCAGAAGAGTGTTTATTTTTGCATTTTGTCCAGTGTTGCTGTTCTACCAGCTGTCGAAATACTAACTCAGGAATGGAGAGGATCATCGCAGCCAGCCAGAGTGGAACCAGCAGCTTATTTGCTCCTACCTGAGGTAAAGTCCTCTCAAGGTGCACAACTTGAAGGTAACGCTGGATGCTCAGCACAGTTACAGTCAGCAGACTTCCATAAATGCTGCAATAAACAAAGTATGTTATGAGTTTGCAGAACACCAGGCCAAAGATCCAACCACGGACAAAATAGTAAGTCCATATTGGAAGGGTAACCAAGCAGAGCATGTCTGACACAGCCAAACTCAGCATCAAACTCTGGCTCAGACTGGACATGTTCTCCCAGTTTGGCTTGAGAATGATGACAGCAATGTTTCCAGGGAATCCCAGCAGAAAGCAGATGAACATCACCACTGCAGGAACTAAACCGGTGGTGTTCCAGGAGGGATGAGGTGAAAATCCAGGAGAGGAGATGTTATAGGTAACCATTGTGGAGGTGAGTTGTGCCATGCTGCAAACTTGCTGTCAGTGTTGTGCACTGAGCAAGTGATGATGATAAATGTGCAGTCAGGTCCACAAGGTGTTCTCTCTTGATGTAGAAAAGAGGAACTAAAAACAAGGAACCCCTAATGGTCTCTTTGGAAGTAAAGAACATTTGCATGTTTCTTTTAAACAAATGGTGAAACAGGTTTATTTAGACATGGACTGGAAGAATATTTGCAATGTTTGCAATGCTTTATAAGCATTAAGAGCTGTAACCTCTGTGTTGTTACATGAGTGACCTTTGAAAATTTTAGTCAGCTTTACATACACTGAACTGACACCAGTTTGCCTCTTCTTGAGAGTCCGTCAGAACAGTCGTGACTTCAAGACTCCTGCACTCTGGCTATGTATTCTGTTCAGTTATCTATCAGATGCTTTGGTTGGTTGGTTTTATTATACTTCATATATTAAATTTTGCCTGTTTCATAGGTAACAGGTGCCGGGTTGCAGTGCCTGTGAACAGTTGTGTAAAATGTATCATGTACCACATGCCTGAAAAACCCACAAAGGTGACAAAAAAGGTTGAATCCTCCTCAGGTATATTTTATTAACCAATTTACTGTCAACATTGTCCCTCTCAACATTTATCCGTCATCACCTTGCTGTATATATGTTGTCTCTCTAGACATCTTTCAGGATAAACAAAACACAAGCATGACCAAAACATATTATCTATTTGATACAGCAGTATGTGACAGATGCAGTTTAAACACATACATATACTTCTAACCATTTTTTTACACAAATTTGTACATATCAACTTTTAGCTTGAATATATCTTACACAGGGAAACCAAAACTAACGAAAAAAGTAACAGGACAGTCACAACGTCAAACACAACTACACTTACCTTATAATTAACCACAGTTTTTATGAGTTTGCGTACATACCTGATACCTGTGAAAACACAAAGACAAATATGACACGACAGACGTGGCTTGTTCTCACTGAATCCTCCAAAGCTACGAGGGAGACGAGCGGGACTGACGCCCCTCCTCTGTGACATCTCAGATAATGATCCATGGAGATCTAAGTCTATGTAAAGAGGTCTGAACATCTAGAGTAGCAGGTAAATGAGGAAACAAAGAGTTGATGCCATTTTTGAAGAGACTCAATAATAAGGGGTGCTGTGTGTAAAATCGCATGGTATAAATGAAGTTACTTTCTAGTCTGATCTGTTACAGTTGAGATGCGCTCCAACCTATCTGTTACAAACACCAGCATACGTGCTGGGCGCACGGCCATCGATACAAAAGTCCTTTGGATCCACTTGATTATTATGCTTAGACCTCTCGAGGGAAAGTCAAAGGCAGGGAAATTTAAGTCTGAATCATAGCATGAAATGGGGCTGATAACAGTTAAAGACATCAGAACAAAATATACGTATGTACAGTATATTATACAATAACTTAAACAATGCTGAGTGCTGAATGAATGTTTCTTTCTCAACAAACATATTTTCACATCTCTGTCTGATGATCAGCTGTAACCAGCACACAGCTGAGATGTTGCTTAACCTTAAAAATGTTATATTTACACCAATCACCAACAGCTTTAAAATGGAGAATACCACACCCTGTGTGCAACAGTAGGAAAGAGGAGATCTTTTGACCAAAAAATACATTTCTAGCATGACATGGGGAAAAACACATCACCAAAGAGCTTTCAGCTTTGAAATATTACTTCTGCACTGACATCTCTTGATGAAAACAGATTTTGAGGAATTCTGAACTTCTATATTAACTGTTGAACAACTTTTTGGCACCAGGTGCCCAAACGCTTAGAAGTAAAGGCATACAGGAGTGGATTCACGGCACTATTTATAAATGTTACTGATCCAAGAATGCGCCAGCTGTCTTCAAAAATCTTCTGCAGGCTCTCATCATTTGAGTAAATAGCTGCCACACCCAGCACAGTTACGGTACGATATGGGATCCACAAGACAACAAAGGTCACAGCGATGCTGGTAATCAGTCTGGTGGTCCGTGGATTGTTGAAAAAGGGTGCCTGATTTACTTTTCTGTAGAGACTGATGTATGAAAAAACAATGGCACACAGTGACACAGTTCCTACAAGAGTCTCTGTCAACACCACAGCCATCCTCTGCCCCTTGAGGGCGTATTGACTACTGCATGTTAAAAAGTGCAGTCTTTCCACCGGCTGTTGAAAGACTTAAGCAGGAGTGGACAGGATGATCACAACCAGCCAGAGTGGAACCAGCAGCTTCCATGCTTTAACTTCATGTAACCTCCTCTCAAGGTACACTGCCTGAAGGTATCGCTGGACACTCAGCGCAGTCACAGTCAGCAGGCTGCTGAAAATGCTGCAATACACAAAGTACATTATGAGTTTGCAAGAAACCAGGAAACATGACAGCGATGTTTCCAGGGAATCCCAGCAGGAAGCAGATTGACAGCACCACTGCACCAATCGCACCACTGGACCAGAAAGAATTAGGTAAATATCCAGGAGTGGAGGAAATGTTCAAGGTTATCACAGTAGAGTGGAGTTGTGCCATGCTGCAGGTTTGCTAACAATGTCGCGCACTGATCAAGAGATGATGATAAATATGTAGTCAAATGAGTGAAACAGAAACTGATAACAAAGACACTGTGACGCCGATGCAAACGACAAAAAAACCAAAAAAACAAACTAAATATAACATTTGCATTCAGTGTAGGATTTTACATGTCATGGCGCTTTCTTTTCTTGGAAACAACAATTTTCTTAGGCTATTTGCAGTCAGTTTGACATGATTCTACTCAAGGAACAGAAGCTGACAATATGAAACTAAGACGATGACATTTCCATATGATAATAACATGAAATTAAAACCACTGGAGCAGAACATAAATAAACCTTGAGGTGAGATTATGTTGCAAACTGTTGTTCACACAAAAATGTGCTCAATAAAACTGCATTAAACCCTTCTTGCAAATTCTTTAGGTATTAATGCATGTAGTACACATCCTTTACTATTCAAATGAAGTTTATGCACAAGTTCAATAAGGAAGATAATCACTCAACTTGCTGCTTTCCTGAATGTTTGGCTGCTTTGCTGTTCTTTTAATGATTACCACTTTTCCACGCTCAATCTCAGTAGTGAAATCATTACTGTAGTCCAATCGTCTGGTTTCAGTTGTTGCTGTCAGTCATTCTCCTTTTCAGAATCCCTTTCCATTTAACAACCTCCTTCCCATCTCCACCTTAGACACCTCAGCCAGAGCGCCATCCAGCCTCAGTCATCTTCACCACCACCAGCGTCTGTGGGGGTCCTGTCCTAAATCCTATTAGTGCATGGATTCTGTTCTTCCATGATGGGTCATCGGAGTCTAATTGGAAAGTACATTAGTTGTTCTTTCACTATAAATCATGTTCAATTCTTTCAAGGGATTTTTCCTTTTTGAAATGACACATCATCAGATGAATAAGACATGAAGAGCCTGTGTATTCATTTAACTACACCTTGGTGTGGCAGGAGACCAGTTGTCTAAGATCTGATTTGGACAGATGGCTGTATTGTTTTAAGGTTTAGGATCTGTGTCCACATGGTTTGAATTGCAATCTCAAGCAGTGGGGTCACTAAAACTACATTTATGGTGCTGATTCAGAATCAGAGAAACTTTATTCATTCCAGAGGGAAACTGAGTAACTCACCCCGTTAGACTTTTTTTGTGTGGGTTGTGGATGTCTATGGGGACCCTAAATGCAGCGCCTGTACCAATGAGTCCACTGAGCCCAAAAGGTGATGAATAACTACGTTAAATTTGAGTTTTTAAGACTTTTATTTTTATTTTAACTATTGTTTTGGTTTTGGTTTTTTATCTTTTTTTTGCTGGTAGTAATGTTGTATATTTTTGTGAAACTTTGGATTAATGCCAGATAAATTACAACCATAAATATAAAATTTGACTAAAGCCAGAAAAAAAGGTTGTGTTGTTGGAAGATAATTCAAGTACGATGATATGTTAAACGGAACACATATCATTTTAATTTAGATTGAATTTTCTGACCCACATATGAAAATAGTGCACCATCTGCTGGTCACTTAACTCTTGGCCTCACTGTAAAATGCAGACAGTGGTATTTCTCCCCATCACTTTGCTATGAATAATATATACTCAACACGTTTCTGTAGAGACTGATGTATGCAAAAACAGTGACATAAAATGACCCAAATCCTATCAGGAACCCTGTCAACAACAAAGCCATATTCCGGCCCTTTGAGCAATAGTGAGATTTGCAGCATGTTATTGCTAATCTTTTACCAGAAGAACCACTAAAACAGGATCACTGTGACCTGCCAGAGTGGAAGCAGCAGCCTGCTTGCTTCAGCTTCATCTAACTTCATCCCAATGTAGTCCATCTGAAGGTAACGCTGGACACTCACACTCACAGTCTGTATAAACATTGCAGTAGCCGAGCTACATTACCAACTTTTAGGCTGAAGGTCCAGCTGTAAAGGAAAGAGTAAAACCACACTTGAATAGTAAGCATGCACAGCAGGTCTGACACAGCCAGGAAGCAGGTAGACTTTACCGCTGTGGGAGGAGATGTTGAGTTGTTCCTTGCTGCAAGCCAGATGGCAGTGTTGTACACAGAACGACTGATAGTGATAAATGTGCACTCGGGTGAAGAAGCTGTGGTCAAATAGAAACAAATAAAAAGGAAACTTTAATGCTGAACATTTGCCTTTATGGTTTCAGGATTTTTGCATAGCTCTTTCCATGAATCTTTATTTTTAATAGATTCCTAGTGAAAACCAGTGCAAGAACACCTGGAAGTAGAAGTCAAACACTAATTTTTATACTCAAATATTTATGGCATATTGAATATTTTCTACTTTTTAAACACTTTGAGACACATGAAACTAACATGAGGACATCTCCATCTGATGATCATATAAAAAACCTCCAGAACAGAAACTAAATGAGCCTCAAGGTGGGACTTTTTTTTTGTGACCAAATTCTGTTAAGATGGCGAACTGATAAACACATACGAAACGTCCTGCTACATTTTGTAACTTTACGTGTTGCGTTCATTAAAAGGCACTTGTTCCTTGCTGAGGACTTGTGTCAGCTACCATTACATCCTGCTATTCGTGCAAATGTTTTAAGCATTCATGTGTATAATACACATCATTTACCATTACAACTATGTGGACTATTCAAGGAGAGGGTAGGAGCTTGTATAATGTATAATAACAACACCCAAACTTGATTCATAAACCAATTATCTCTTAAGATTGAGCATACATTTTCATATTTAGGAGTTCATGATATACAATTGGAGATTTTGTCGATTTTTGCCAACACCGACACCACAGTAGAAATTTAAAAAAGGGAGAAATAATTCCCAGTTTAGGTTTTTCTTAAGTTTTGTCCCTGCCCATCTCTGCTTCTGTTTGTATTCTCACGAATTGTAAATAAAGCTCATCCGCAGTAAAGTCAGTGCCTGCACTTGTGTTCTTCTCTTACCACTCCACACGTCTGTTGTTGCAGCAGTGACAGTGCTATTAACAGCGAGTTTGAGAAATGGCTGCAGTCACCGTACTGTAAGGTGTTGACAGATGTGCTCTTCGGACCTTCCTTAGTTTAGATAAGTGTTCTCTTTTCACATAAATGGCCTCCATGACTCCTTGGTCAAACCAGCATTCCTCTCTGTCCAGGATGTCTGCATTCTCATCACTAAAGCTGACCAGTAGTCTCTAAATGCACATAGACTGCAGAGTCCTGACTCGACAAGGTGGCTCTTCTGTGTTGGAGCATCGACTTAGCTCACAGCTGTTTGGTTTCCACAGTGTATAATTCATAACAAACAGTGTCTGTATCTGGAAGTCGGGATTTTAGGATTCTTGTTGCTGTAGATCCTAGTGGTGTCGTGCATGTCGTGCACACATTGGTCAATCTTGTTTCAAAGTTTAAAACTGTACAAAAACAAAAACTGTAACAGTATATAAACTAGTAAAACAATGATTCATCTTCAACCACCTACACCATGGAAAAAACACCATGATTTAGATATTAGTTACAACAAAATTGAGAAACTTGCATCATATGAGACATTGCAAAATAAAAACAGCTACAACAGAATACATCTATCTATCTGTCTATCTATCTATCTATCTATCTATCTAGAGATAGATAGATAGATATATCCACAGCGTCTACACATCATCTAAAGAAACATAAAATGTAAAATATGTAGAAGCTGCTTTGATTGTCATCAACTCAATGTATGGTGGGTATCAGCTGTTATCACTCTCATAGATATAAATATTAGCGGGAAGAAGTCAGTCTCCTAGTTGCCTCAGCAGGCTGCGTTTCACCATTGTTTGGTAAGATTAGGCAAAGCTAACTGATTTGGTTATGGAAGGATTTTATTTGGGTTACATTTACCTTCTGTATTTACTCTCAGTTGCTTTCTGTTTGTTAAAATTGATGAAACATGATATCTGGCTTAAAGTTTATGTGAAAGTTGCCCAATAAAGTATGATCATGAAAGTGATCCCAACTGATGAGACACAATTAATGTGCTAAAAAAAAAAAACAGGTGAGAAAAATATAAATTACCTTCATTACATTATACTCTAAGATTTACCTTACATTATACTTTGTAGTTTTCATATTATAGTTAGTATATTTTTAATGTTGTAAAAACAAACAAATATCTGTTTTGATAGGTTCTCAAATCGATTTTTTTCAATTCAACTGTAATGAGTACTGAGCTGATTTGAGGGGAGATGTTGCTTAACCTCAGAATTAATCATTAAATCACAAATAGCCTGCTGTAAGAGAGGAGATCTTTGGACTTTTCTGTGCCAGCAGAAAAATCACAAGTTCTCAAAGCTCTCATTGAGATGTTGCTCCCACAGCTATATCTGTTGTCATTAACAGAGTTTGGGGAGCTTGGACTTTCTGTTGGAAATATTCAGCAATTTTCTGGCGCAAAGTGGAAAAAGGAATAGAAGTAAAGGCATACAGGAGTGGATTCATGGTACTGTTTACAAATATTAGTGCTTCAACAGTGTTCCAGCTGTCTTCACAAAACTTCACCAGGCCCTCAATTTTTAGGGAAATAGCTACCAAGCTCAGCACATCAATGACAAGATATGGCATCCACAGGGCAACAAAGGTCACAATGATGCTGGTAATCAGTCTGTTGGTCTGTGGATTGTTGAAAAAGGCTCCTCGATTCACCTTTCTGTAGAGACTGATGTATGAAAAAACAATGATAGAAAATAAAACAAAACCCACCACTATCTCTGTCAACAACACAGCCATTGACTGGCTCACAGAATAGTATTGATGTTTGCAATATGTCCAGTCCGATTGTTCTACCAGCTGTCGAACCACTAAAGCAGGAATGGAGAGGATCATCGCAGCCAGCCAGAGTGGAACCAGCAGCTTATTTGCTCCTACCTGAGGCAAAGTCCTCTCAAGCTGCACAACTTGAAGGTAACGCTGGATGCTCAGCAAAGTCACAGTCAGCAGACTTCCATAAATGCTGCAATAAACAAAGTATGTTATGAGTTTGCAGAACACCAGGCCAAAGATCCAACCACGGACAAAATAGTAAGTCCATATTGGAAGGGTAACCAAGCAGAGCAGGTCTGACACAGCCAGGTTCAGCATCAAACTCTGGCTCAGACTGGACATGTTCTCCCAGTTTGGCTTGACAATGATGACAGCAATGTTTCCAGGGAATCCCAGCAGAAAGCAGATGGACAGCACCACTGCAGGAACTAAACTGGTGGTGTTCCAGGAGGGATGAGGTGAAAATCCAGGAGAGGAGATGTTATAGGTAACCATTGTGGAGGTGAGTTGTGCCATGCTGCAAACTTGCTGTCAGTGTTGTGCACTGAGCAAGTGATGATGATAAATGTGCAGTCAGGTCCACAAGGTGTTCTCTCTTGATGTAGAAAAGAGGAACTAAAAACAAGGAACCCCTAATGGTCTCTTTGGAAGTAAAGAACATTTGCATGTTTCTTTTAAACAAATGGTGAAACAGGTTTATTTAGACATGGACTGGAAGAATATTTCCAATGTTTGCAAAAGAGTTTTTATTTACCAGTAATGCAAATTTATGTATATATATATATATATATATATATATATATATATATATATATATATATATATATATATATATATATATATATATATACTGTTCCAGCATTGTTTTGAGTTTTGTGATGCTGGAATAATGTAAGATTAAATAACTTGTTGAATGCCTGTTCAAGTAAGGCAAACCTCATATTTGTTCATCAAAAGGAGGCAGGAGGAGACAAGGAGGCAAAGGGGAGGAAGAAAAGCAGGGGTGAGAGAGGTGAATAAGAAGAAGGAGAGGAGTAGCTAGTAGAAGACTTTATTGAGAACAAGACAGAAGTCATGTTGTTAAACCCAGCGGCAGTAGCAGCAACCCCTGCATCGCCCTTTCCTCTCTGGCCCCCTCTGAGAAATCCATTATCATTAATTTAAATGGAGTGAAAATGGATCCTTCTCTAAAGCTCACGTGTGAGCACTGTGATAAAATCCTGCTTTTTCCATTTGAGGCGATTGTCAGAGATCGAGCCTTGTCTGTCCAAATACAACCTTGAAACACTGATAAATGCTTTTATAACCTTTCGTCTCAATTACTGCAATGCAGTCTTCATCGGAACATTTATCCAGATGCTTTTGCTCATTCCAAAGATGCAATGTAAACTCAGAGCTGAGAGCTTTTGCAGTTACAGCTTCATAACTGTGGAACAATTTGTCATTGCTCGCCAGGCTCCTTCGCTCACTTGAAATGTTGTCTGTCATCTTAAGATCTTGAGTCCTGATGGGATACACCACCAAAGGAGGTTGAGAGGATCAGGGCTATGTACTAGAAGTGCTCAGTTGTGATCAATGTGGCAATTCCAATGAATAGCAACATCAGGAAAGAATACGAAAACTAAAGAAGAAAAATGTTCAAAATGTGCCCCAGTTGCTTTTGGAGCATTAAGAGCTGTAACCTCTGTGTTGTTACATGAGTGAACTTTGAAAATTTTAGTCAGCTTTATATACACTGAACTGACACCAGTTTGCCTCTTTTTGAGAGTCCGTCAGGACAGTCGTGACTTCAAGACTGCTGCACTTGTCTCTGACTTTAGCTATATATTCTGTTCAGTTATCTATCAGATGTTTTGGTTGGTTGGTTTTATTATACTTCATATATTAATTTTTGCCTGTTTCATATGTAAGAGGTACCGGGTTGCAATGCCTGTGAACAGTTGTGTAAAATGTACCATGTACCACATGCCTGAAAAAACCCACAAAGGCGACAAAAAAGGTTGAATCCTCTCAGCTGTATTTTATTAACCAATTCACTCTCAACATTGTCCCTCTTAACATTTATCCAGCATCACCTTGCTGTATATATGTTGTCTCTAGAGACATCATTAAAAAAAAAAAAAAACCAAGCATGACCAAAACATCTTATCAATTTGATACAAAACGTATCTTAAGTACACAAATTCAATATCCCAGACTGACAGTGGCCATATTTGCACCACAAATGCCCTTTTTACTCAAATATTGAAGACGTTTTAAGACACATCGTACTGTACAGCAGTATGTGAATAGATGCAGTTTAAACATATACATTTAACCATTTTTTACACAAATTTGTACATATCAACTTTTAGCTTGAATATATCTTCCATGGGGAAACCAAAATAAAATAAAAAACATGTACATACCAGATACCTGTAAAAACACAAAGACAAATATGACATGAAAGACGTGGCTTTTTCTCGCTGAATCCTCTAAAGCTACGACAGAGACCAGTGGGACTGACGCCCCTCCTTTGTGACATCTCAGATAATGATCCATGGAAATCTAAGTCTATGTAAAGGGGTCTGAACATCTAGAGTAGCAGATAAATGAGGAAACAAAGAGCTGATGCCATTTTTGAAGAGACTCAAGAATCAGGGTCACTGTTTATAAAATTTCCATCCCAGCTATTTCCAGACCCAAGAGTGCTGTGGCCACCCAATCTTAAATCAACGCTATAATCAAAATGCAAGAGAAACTGATGTATTTCCTTAAAGATTTGTTAAAAACCGAAAATATGAATGCTACTCAGTCATATAAGTGTTAAGCCCCATGTCTGACACCCTGCCACCAGGACACAAGCTTCAATACAGGAGCAGGAGCTTCCCTCCATAACAATAAATGGCTTTGTACAGCCATTCTTTGTTTCCCAAAAGACCCCTCTGACATGAAAAATCAGTGAGGTTTTTGTTTTATGTCACTTTAATTTGCAATTTCTTCTACATTGTAATTATTGGTTTAGCAGTAATTGTTGTGTTTTCTATGATTTAGATAAGTAAGAGAAATAAAACATTTAGGAGGACTCAAAGTAATTTAAACGTTTAATTGTATACAATACGAGTGTGGGTACTGAGAACTGTAGCTTCTGATAAATATAAAAATGTGAGCAAAATGACACAGGGAGCACCACACCCTGTGTGTAACAGCAGGAAAGAGGAGATCTTTTGACCAAAAATACCTTTCTTTCATCAGAAGGGGAAAAATACATCTCCAAAGAGCTTTCAGCTTTGAGATATTACTTCTTTACTGACATCTCTTGACAAATACAGATTTTGAGGAATTCTGAACTTCTGTATTAACTGTTGAGCAATTTTTGGGTGCATTGTGGCCAAATGATTAGAAGGCATACAGAAGTGGATTCACGGCACTATTTACAAATGTTACTGATCCAACAATGCACCAGCTGTCTTCAAAAAGCTTCCGCAGGTTCTCATCATTTGAGTAAATAGCTGCCACACCCAGCACAGTTACGGTACGATATGGGATCCACAAGACAACAAAGGTCACAGCGATGCTGGTAATCAGTCTGGTGGTCCGTGGATTGTTGAAAAAGGGTGCCTGATTTACTTTTCTGTAGAGACTGATGTATGAAGAAAGAATGGCACACAGTGACACAGTTCCTACAAGAGTCTCTGTCAACACCACAGCCATCCTCTGCCCCTTGGAGGCGTATTGACGGCTGCATGTTAAATGGTGCAATTTTTCCACCGGCTGTTGAAAGACTAAAGCAGGAGTGGACAGGATGATCACAACCAGCCAGAGTGGAACCAGCAGCTTCCATGCTTTAACTTCATGTAACCTCCTCTCAAGGTACACTGCCTGAAGGTATCGCTGGACACTCAACACAGTCACAGTCAGCAGGCTGCTATAAATGGTGCAGTACACAAAGTATATTATGAGTTTGCAAGAAACCAGGCCTAAGGTCCAGCTATTGAGGAAAGAGTAAATCAACACTGGAATGGTAAGCAAGCAGAGCAGGTCTGAAACAGCCAGGTTCAGCATCAAACTTTGACTCAGACTGGACATGTTCTTCCAGTTTGGCTTGAGAATGATGACAGCGATGTTTCCAGGGAATCCCAGCAGGAAGCAGATGGACAGCACCACTGTAGGAACCAGACCACTGGACCAAAAAGGATGAGGTGAATATCCAGGAGTGGAGGAAATGTTCAAGGTTATCACAGTAGAGTGGAATTGTGCCATGCTGCAGGTTTGCTAACAATGTCATGCACTGAATAAGAGATGAAAATAAATGTGCAGTCAAATGAGTAAAAAGGGAACTAATAACAAAGACCCTGTACCACCAATGCAAATTGTTTTTTTGTCATTTGTGTGTGACGCCAATGCAAATGACGAAAAAACAATTGGGGTTTTTTTGTTTTTTGTTTTTTGTTTTTTGACTATATCCTCCCTACTGAATAGGAGTTACTGCGTTACCAAGAAAATAAACAGATTAAACCTGCACCTCTAAAACTATACTGGCCTTGTGCTTTACCTGGTATGTACTAAAATAACAGCTTGTTTAATGTACTTCTTTAGTTCAGTCACTATTCTGCTTCCACAAAGAAGCAAAAAGTATTGTCAGGTCACCTGAAAATGGCAGCTAAGGCTAAAAAACTCTTTCAATTGAATACTTGTCTGGCCATCCTTGCACACAGAACTTCTTCAGCTGGCTAAGAATGCTGTCATTGCCCTGATGTGTCTGGATTTCTCTAAGTCACTCCACATACAAGATAATTTTTTCCTCTGGTAAACCCTCTGTTGTGTCATACACAGGAGCTCTGGACAGTACAGTACATCTCCTGTTGCGATGTCTCTACCAGCAATGTGTGATATGGTATAAGAGAACCTCATTAATTGCATGTTGTATGCTAAGAGGAAGCTCATTTAGGCCCTTGGAGCCAACCAAGGAGACTAGATGTTTGTGGTGTGTTTCAGTGTGGAATGTTTTCCCAATTAAGAATTCGGCAAACCTCTGACAGGCCCATGTTGAAGCAAGTACCTCTTTTTCGATCTGAGCATATTGCTGCTCTGTCATGCTGAGACTGCTTGAAGTGTGTGCTACCAGTTTCCACCCTAAATCATCTTGCTGCTGGTGAAGCGCCACTCCTATTCCATACAAGGAAGAATCAGCTGATATGCACATTTCAGCATTTGGGTCATACAGAGCAAGCCCTGGGGGTGTTGTCAGTTCTTTTTTGATGCCATCAAAAGCCTACTGCTGACTTGGCCCCCATGACCACAGGTTAGACTTCCTCAGCAGATCTCTTAAAGGGTCTGTTATTTCCACCAGGTGAGGAAGAAACTTCCCTAGGTGATTTACCATGCCCAGCAAGCGTCTCACCTTAGTTATGTTGCTGGGCTCCTTCATGGAACTCACAGAACACATGCTGTCAGGATCTGCGCTAACCGCCGATGCCTCATGACCTTCCCCAGGAACTGCCGAGCCTCACAGGCAGCCAGGTGGGCAGCCAGGTGGGCGTCCGACGCGCGGGACCACGAGACGCTCCAGCCTCTGGTGGAGGTGAGGCTGGTCTGGCCCGCACGTAGACCTCGGGCTTATGTACAGGCTCCCCTGTCACGGGAACCTCCATCTCCTCGTGCGGCTCCTCCTCTACTCCCGGCTGGAGCAGCCTCTCGTGTGCCTCCTCCTCCATCTCCAGCTGGTGAGGAGCCTCACGCACCTCCTTCACCTCCGGCACGTGCGGACTCTCGTGCACCTCCTCCACCTCCAGCAGTCATGGAGCCTTATGCGCCTCCTCCATCGCTCCCAGCTGGAGGATCTCCCACCCAGCTACTCCACCACTCCTTCACCGCTTCCTGACGGCGGCCGGAAGAGCTGCCTGCTCCCGCTGTGTGGCTGCCATTTCGGCCAACGTTCTTGCCAGCTCCTTCTTTCAGGTGTGTCCGCCTTCCCTGCACGCACCGCAGACCACGCCCCGCCACAAGCATGTCTTGTTGCTTCTTTACAAGCTCATTTTGTTGGGCTCTGTTAAGCACTTTCTCTAGTGTTAGATCGGAGTCCATTTGTAACTGTTCTGACAATAGTTTGCCTGTCAGGCCCACAGGAAGTCTGCCTTGCACCATTACATCATGCAAAGTCCTGTATCCACAATGTTCTGCCAGACAATGCAGTGCAGTATGGAAGCTGTCGATTGACTCACCCGTCTTAACCACTTTTCCACACTCGGAAGCTCAATCTCAATACTGAAATCATTACTCTAGTCCGATCATCTTCTCACTCGCCTTCTTTGAGCCAATCAGCCTCCGTTTCGCATGGTTTCAAATTTTGCTGTCAGTCATTCTCCTTTTCAGAATCCCTTTCCATTTAACAACCTCCTTCCCATCTCCACCTTAGACACCTCAGCCAGCGCTCCATCCAGCCTCAGTCATCTTCATCATCACCAGTGTCTGTGGGGGTCCTGTCCTAAGTCCTATTACTGCATGGATTCTGTTCTTCCATGATGGGTCATTGGACTCTAATTGCCTAGTACATTAGTTGCTCTTTCACAATAAGTCATGTTTAATTTGATTTTTCCTTCTTGAAATGACACATCATCAGATGAATGAGAAGCGAAGAGCCTGTGTATTCATTTAACTACAGCTGCACGGGCAGGAGACCAGTTGACTCAGATCTGATTTGGACTGATGGCTGTATTGTTTTAAGGCACAGGATCTCTATCCACATGGTTTGAAATGCAATCTCAAGCTGCGGGGTCACTAAAACTACATTTGTAGTGCTGATTAAGAATCAGAGAGAATTAATTCCAGAGGGAAATTGAGTGGATGTCTATGAGGACCCTAAACACAGCCCCCGTACCAATGAGTCCTTTGAGCCCCAAAAGTGATGGAACCAGTCATCTGAACTGGATTTTTTTTTTTAAATCTACAGTAATAGCAATTTTAAATTTTAGTTTTTAAGACTTATTTTGGTTTTATCTTTTGTTTTTTATTTTTTTTATTTTTTTGCTGGTAGTTGTATATTTTTGTGATACTTTTGATTAAATCTAGATTTACAAATTCAGAAGACCCTTATGAAGAGAATATCGAGGGAACAGTTTACCCTGCCTGGGATAGGGTTACCGGGGCCCCGCCCTGGAGCCAGGCCCGGGGAGGGTGCCTGAGGGCGAGCGTCTGGTGGCCGGGCCTTAGTCCATGGGGCCCGGCCGGGCACAGCCCGAAGAGGAGACATGGGCCCATCCTCCCGCAGGCCCACCTCCCGCAGGAGGCGCCATAGGGTTCGGGTGCATTGTGTGCTGGGCGGCGGCCAGGAGCGGAGGCCCTGGCGGACTGATCCCCGGCTGCCAAGACTGGCAATAGGGACATGGAATGTCACCTCTCTGGTGGGGAAGGAGCCTGAGTTAGTGCGTGAGGTTGAGAGGTACCGGCTAGATATAGTCGGGCTCACCTCTACGCATGGCTTGGGCTCTGGAACCAGTCTCCTGGAGAGGGGCTGGACTCTGTCTCAGTCTGGAGTTGCCCCTGGTGAGAGGCGGCGGGCTGGGGTGGGTATTCTAATATCCCCTCGGCTTGCTGCCAGTACGTTGGGGTTTTTCCCGGTGGATGAGAGGGTTTGTTCCCTGCGCCTTAGGGTCGGGGAACGGGTCCTGACTGTCATCTGCGCTTATGCGCCGAGTGGCAGTTCAGAGTACCCAGCCTTCTTAGGGTCCCTGGGGGGGGGGGGGTGCTGGAAGGTGCCCCATCTGGAGACTCTGTTGTCCTGCTGGGAGACTTAAATGCTCACGTGGGTAACAACAGCGAGACCTGGAGGGGCGTGATTGGGAGGAACGGCCTCCCTGATCTGAATCTGAGCGGTGTTCTGTTATTGGACTTCTGTGCAAATCACAGTTTGGCCATAACGAACACCTTGTTCGAATATAAGAGTGTCCATAAGTGCACGTGGCACCAGGACGCTCTAGGCCGCAGGTCGATGAACGATTTTGTAATCGTATCACCAGACCTGCGACCATATGTTCTGGACACTCGGGTAAAGAGAGGGGCTGAGCTGTCAACTGATCACCACCTGGTGGTGAGTTGGATCAGGTGGCGGGGGAGGACGCTGGACAGACCCGGTGCACCTAAACGCGTAGTGAGGGTGTGCTGGGAACGTCTAGCAGAGGCCCCAGTCCGCGAGATCTTCAACGCACACCTCCGGCAGAGCTTCAACAGCATTCCGAGGGAGACTGGGGACATTGAGTCCGAATGGACCATGTTCAGCGTCTCCATCGCCGAAGCTGCTGCATTGAGCTGCGGCCGCAAGGTGGTTGGTGCCTGCCGTGGTGGTAATCCCCGAACCAAATGGTGGATACCAGAGGTGAAGGGAGCCACCAGGCTGAAGAAGGAGTCCTATCGGGCTTGGTTAGCCTGTGGGACTCCGGAGGCAGCCGACAGGTATCGACAGGCCAAGCGGAATGCGGCTCGGGCAGTGGCTGAAGCAAAAACTCGGGTGTGGGAGGAGTTCAGAGAGGCCATGGAAAAAGACTTTTGGACTGCCTCGAAGAGATTCTGGCAAACCGTCAGACGTCTCAGGAGGGGAAAGCGGTGCTCTACCTGCACTGTGTATAGTGCTGGCGGAGCGCTGCTGACGTCGACTGAGAAAATTGTCAGGAAGTGGAAGGAATACTTCGAGGACCTCCTTAATCCCACTGACACATCTTCCGAGGAGGAAGCAGAGTCTGGGGATGAGGGGAATGACCCGCCAATTTCCGGGGGCGAGGTCACTGAGGCAGTTAAACAACTCCTTGGTGGCAGAGCCCCTGGTGTTGATGAGGTCCGCCCCGAGTTCCTGAAGGCTCTGGACGTTGTAGGGCTGTCCTGGTTGACACGCCTCTACAATGTTGCGTGGAGATCAGGGGCAGTACCCCTGGATTGGCAGACCGGGGTGGTGGTCCCCATCTTTAAGAAGGGAGACCGGAGGGTGTGTTCCAACTACAGGGGGATCACACTCCTCAGCCTCCCTGGGAAAGTCTATGCCAGGGTGCTGGAAAGGAGAGTTCGTCCGCTAGTCGAACCTCAGATACAGGAGGAACAATGCGGTTTTCGTCCTGGTCGCGGAACACTGGACCAGCTCTTTATCCTCTCAAGGATACTTGAGGGTGCATGGGAGTTTGCCCAACCAGTCTACATGTGTTTTGTGGACTTGGAGAAGGCATTCGACCGTGTCCCTCGGGGTGTCCTGTGGGAGGTGTTGCGGGAGTATGGGGTGTCTGACCCATTGCTACGGGCCATTCGATCCCTATACAACCGTTGCAAGAGTTTGGTTCGCATTGCCGGCAATAAGTCGGACTCGTTCCCGGTGGGTGATGGGCTCCGCCAGGGCTGCCCTTTGTCACCGGTTCTGTTCATAATTTTTATAGACAGGATTTCTAGGCGCAGCCAAGTGGCGGAGGGCTTTCGCTTCGGTGGCCTCAGAATCTCATCTCTGCTTTTTGCGGATGATGTGGTTCTGTTGGCTTCATCAGGTGAAGGCCTCCAGCTCGCACTGGAACGGTTCGCAGCCGAGTGTGAAGCAGCGGGAATGAGGATCAGCACCTCTAAATCTGAGGCCATGGTTCTCAGCCGGAAAAGGGTGGAGTGCCCACTCCGGGTCGGGGATGAGTTCCTGCCCCAAGTGGAGGAGTTCAAGTATCTCGGGGTCTTGTTCGCGAGTGATGGGAGAAGGGAGCCGGAGATCGACAGACGAATTGGTGCTGCGGCTGCAGTGATGCGGACGCTGCACCGGTCCGTCGTGGTGAAGAGGGAGCTGAGTGTAAAAGCGAAGCTCTCAATTTACCGGTCGATCTACGTCCCTACCCTCACCTATGGCCACGAGCTGTGGGTAGTGACCGAAAGAACGAGATCGCGGATACAAGCGGCAGAAATGAGCTTCCTCCGAAGGGTGGCTGGCCTCTCCCTTAGAGATAGGGTGAGAAGTTCGGCCATCCGGGAGGGGCTCAGAGTAGAGCCGCTGCTCCTCCACATCGAAAGGAGCCAGTTGAGGTGGTTCGGGCATCTGACAAGGATGCCTCCTGGGCGCCTCCTGGGTGAAGTGTTCCGGGCATGTCCCACCGGGAGGAGGCCCCGGGGCAGACCCAGGACACGCTGGAGAGATTATATCTCTCGGCTGGCCTGGGAACGCCTTGGTGTTCCCCCGGATAAGCTGGAGGAGGTGGCTGGGGAGAGGGAGGTCTGGGCTGCTCTGCTTAGGCTGCTGCCCCCGCGACCCAGCCTCGGATAAAGCGGATGAAGATGGATGGATGGATGGATGGATAGATTTACAAATTAAATTACAGATTTAAATTACAATGATGGAATGAATCTAGTAATTTTTTAAATGTTGTTTTTATTGACAAGGCAGATAAAATTCTATGTGTTTTGAATATGATGGGTTTGTCTGGCACAGACCCACCGCTCGAATGAGACAATTCTACTACAATGGCAAAAGCAAGACGCAAGTCACCAGAGCTCTTTATGTTACTCGTGCACGAGGGAGAGAACTGTGACGAGCGCCGTTCCTTCCGCTCAAACCCCAGTCACTCTTGTCTGCTCCCTCGTAGCACTGCTCTTTATTGAGGTTACATGCATACGCATAGGTTCATTAACATATGATATCTTACATAGGTATACATGTGAACAAAAAGTACCGTCTGTGTGTATGTGTAGGTATGCGTGTGTGTGTGTGTGTGTGTGTGCAGTGTTGGGGAGTAACGGAATACATGTACCGCCGTTACGTATTCAGAATACAAAATATGAGTAACTGTATTCCGTTACAGTTACCGTTTAAAAAGGTGGTATTCAGAATACAGTTACTTTGTTGAAATAAATGGATTACACTGCGGTACTTCCCTGTTTCATATTGTCGCGGGTCAGGATTGTTTGGGTTTGTTTGACAGCTATGTTCTGTTGTTCCAGGCGGCAGCGTTACGGTTGCCATGGTTACAGGGTGACGCGCTCTCTCTCTGCGTGTTTCCTGGGTGAGAGAGCGCCTTTTTGTTGTTGTTGTTGTGCTAAGCTAAAAGGCAGAATGCTACAGGCATAGCTCTAAAGAATGTAGCTTCATAGGCAGTGTAGTCCGTGCTGCAGGGAGAATGGACTACCGTACCCGTTATGTGTCTGTGAGCGAGGGAGGGAGAGAAAGGAAGTCCGAGCTGTCACGGAGCAAAAACGGGAGCTGGAAACATGTAAATATAATAATAACCACAGCAGCCAAGAAGAGTGCCTGACGAGCCCATTTGTAAGTAAGCTATTAAGACTCAACTGTACACTGTGTTCGTGTTTTCCTCCGGAAAAAATAAGTTCCGTTGGAGCAGCCTTTCAACGCCTCTCTCTGTCTCCCGCAAGCAAAGTTGACCCAGACAACAAAGTAAAGCTAGTTTTCGGCTACCAGCCCGACACGGAACCCGAAGTATTAGCCAGAGGTCCCTTTACTACGTTTCGGAGCCGCGGACCTTCAGTAACAGTAATAAATCACAGCAATAGTACATTCACGTAGTTGTAAACAGCATGATAATATATTAAGTAATCCAAAGTATTCAGAATACGTTACTCTCATTGAGTAACGTAACGGAATACGTTACAGAATACATTTTGGGGCATGTATTCAGTATTCTGTAGTGGAATACATTTTAAAAGTAACCTTCCCAACACTGTGTGTGTGTGTGCTGGCCTGGAAGTCCAGCAGTTCATCTAAACAAAAGACACTTATACTAAAACAGCCATAGATGTGTGTACAATATCATAAAACAATAAAAGAAGATACGACCTCTCTCATGACCCTAGGGTGTATGTATATATGCCAGAGCACTCTGGAATGCACACAGAGTCTCTGCAGACTACTAAGGATCACACATCCTATCACTGCACAATCGATTATACACCTCTAAGAATATATGGTTATATGTTTCTAAGCATAAATGACAATCCACAATATAAACCTAACAGAATATGTTTATTTTGTTTGCATGTGAGAACTTCTTGAATTTTGCATTTTTGTAACACAACATATTTGAATGTTTTTCAGTGCCAACATAAAAGAAAAGAACTCATATTATAATGTTAGTAGTTTTTTATAAAGGTAGAAGTCTGCATCCATATGTACTGCACTCGTTGATATTTAGATTAACATTTTATATTTTCCTACAGTTGAATTTTTTAATAATAATAATAATAATAATAATAATGGATTGGATTTCATATAGCGCTTTTAAAGGCACCCAAAGCGCTTTACAATGCCACTATTCATTCACTCTCACATTCACACCATACAAGCTCATACAAAAAGTTTGCCTTTAACCAAAAATTAACCACAAGTGTAAAATGTTAAAATCACAAGTCATGGAAAACTAGACACCAAATAAAAACAAACCATCATTCCCCTGCACGACATCCCTTCAGACGCTTTTCTATGAAAGGTAATCTGCCACCTCTCTCTGGCTGTACCTTATACACAAGTCTTGTATTCCCCACTTGTTCCAAAACCACATTCAGCTCAGCATCGCAGTAAGTACAAAGCTCTCTCTCCTGATATCAATGACAATGCTATAACTAAAAGTAAAAAAACAACCATCCTTGAATATAGAATGCTTTAAAAATAAACAAGAATTCAGAAAGAAAAGAAAAACAGAACAAGAAAAGACAACTGTCATGACAAAAAAGAAAAGAAAACGGAGATTATGCTATATGAAGTAAATATATAAAGTAAAAATTGTTTGCATGTTCAATTCAATTTAATGTGTACACTGATTCTTTTTAAAGCTTTTCCTTATTTCTTTTCCACAAACATGTAATTCCTCTGTCTGAGGACCAACTGTAATCGGCAAACAGCTGATTTGAAGGGAGATGTTGCTTAACCCCAAAGTTTATTGTTACACCAGCAATCACCAACAGCTTTCTTTGATAAATAGAGCGGACAGCACACCGTGTGTATCAGTGAGATAGAGGAGGTTTTTTGACTTAATTTCCCAATCAGTGTATGTCACTGAGTTGCGAGTTCTTCAGTAGTGGGAGCTGTGGACATAGTTTGGGAAATACTGAACCTCTGTATGAAAAGTTCAGCAGTTCTGTGGCACAGGCTGGACAAACGTAAAGTAAAGGCATACAGAAGTGGATTCAGGGCACTGTTTACAAATACTGTTGCTGCAACAGTGTCCCTAATGTCATGAGAAAACTTCAGCAGGCCTTCTTTCTTTAGGGAAATCGCTGCCACACTAATTACATTAATGACAAGATATGGCATACACAGGACAACCAAGGTCACAGTGATGCTGGTAATCAGTCTGGTGGTCTGTGGATTGTTGAAAAATGGTACCTGATTCACTTTTCTGTAAAGACTGATGTATGAAAAAACAATGACAGAAAGCGACACAAATCCTACAAGAGTCTCTGTCAACACCACAGCCATCCTCTGGCCCTCGAAGGAGTATTGATTACTGCATTTTGTCCAGTGTTTCTGATTTTCAGATAACTGTCCAAAGACTAAAGCAGGAGTGGACAGGATCATTGCAGCTAGCCAGAGCGGAAGCAGCAGCATCCTTGCTCTTACCCGATTTAAACTCCTCTGCAGGTGAACGACCTGAAGGTATCGCTGGACACTCAGCACAGTCACAGTCAGCAGACTGGCATAAAGACTGCAATACACAAAGTATGTTATGAGTTTGCAGCCCACCAGCCTAAAGGTCCAGCCATAGAAGAATGAGTAAATCCACAGTGGAAGGGTAACCAAGCAGAGCAGGTCTGACACAGCCAGACTCAGCATCAAACTCTGACTCAGACTGGACATGTTCTCCCAGTTTGGCTTGAGAATGATCACAGCAATGTTTCCAGGACATCCCAGCAGGAAGCAGATGGACATCACTACTGCAGGAACCAGACCGCTGGAGTCCAAGGAAGGATGAGGTGAATCCCCAGGAGAGGAGGAGATGTTAGAAGTAACCATGGTGGAGTTGAATTGTGCCATGCTGCGAACTTGCTGATTGTTGTGCACTGAGCAGATGAGGAAGATGATAAATGTGCACCTACATTAACAAGGCGTTATTTTTGATGACATGAAAGAGGAACTAATAACAAAGATACTGTCAGAGAATTGTGTCCTAATATGGTTGTCATTGTGTAGAAGGAGCTAGACAATTAGAAGATTTATTTTCAGCTTTTGTAATTTTACACTGCAAGCATAGCCAGCTACAAGTTCCTGTTTTTATAAGTTTAGCAGGACTGCTCACTTCTGCTTTTTACATGCTTTGTACATCGTTGTTCGTTAAAGGGTCACACCATAAATAGAGCGACTGAAAGACTGAAAGAGGTTGTGCCATAGTGATCGGAAGTGTCACACACACATACAGTCCCTTAGAACTTCTGAATGACTGTGAAAGGAACATTAATACTGAAAATATGCCATTTTCAAGCTGTTACTACTTCAAAGTTGTCGGAAGTCAGTTGTTGGTGCTTTATATCTACATCATTACCATCAAGTTTGCTGATGGCACCATGGTAGTCGGACTCATCTCAAGGTATGCAAAAGAGCATCTCTCACCAAGAACTGAGGCAGTTCAGAAGGAACATGGTAGTCCAGCATGTTACTAGGAAGAGATACTTCTTAAAGTGGCCGTGAGCATAGCTTATGTAAGAACAAAACAAAACACAGTTGCTTTGTGTATTGTATCCTTCTATCCCAAATTATTCATTTATTTGTTTATTTATTAATTCATTCATTTATGTGTTTGACTCTGGATGGGTTTCATTATTGTTCCCAACTTTTGAGTTCAGCTTTGATTTCAAAGAGTTGCCCAGGGCGGCATCGTGGTGGGGGCGCAGTGTTGGGAAGGTTACTTTTAAAATGTTTTCCACTACAGATTACAGAATACATGCCCCAAAATGTATTTTGTAACGTATTCCGTTACGTTACTCAATGAGAGTAATGTATTCTGAATACTTTGGATTACCTAATATATTATCATGCTTTTTCCAACTACATGGATGTACTATTGCTGTGTGATTTATTACTATTACTGAAGGTCCGCGACTCCGAACAGTAGTAAAGGGACCTCTGGCTAATATGTCGGGTTCCGTGTCAGGCTCATAGCCGAAAAATAGCTTTACTTTGTTGTCTGGGTCAAATTTGCTTGCGAGAGACAGAGAGAGGCGTTGAAAGGCTGCTCCAACTGAACTTATTGTTTCGGAGGAAAACACAAACACAGTGTACAGTTGAGTCTTAATAGCGTCCTTACAACTGGGCTCGTCAGGCACTCTTCTTGGCTGCAGTGGTTATTATTATATTTACATGCTTCCAGTTCCTGTTTCTGCTCGGTGACAACTTGTACTTTTCCACTCTCCTTTTTCTCCCTCCTCGCGCTCACAGACACGTAACGGGTACGGCAGTCCATTCTCCCTCCACCATGGACTACACTGCCCATGAGGCTACATTCTTTAGGGCTATGCCTGTAGCATTCTGCCTATTGCCCTCATATTAAATCATTTTTAAAAATATTTCTTCACGTCATTATGGGACGCGAGATTGAGACACAGGCATTAGGGCCTCTTAATGCGTGTTTTGTTTGGGTTTCCACCGGTGTGGAATTACCAAAAATAGAGAGGGTATAACCTAACATATTGTGGCGAGCGCAGACAAGGAGGAGACAGAGGTGTCGTTTGGTCTTGCTTCCCTGAGTTGCCAAGGAGCACAGCTGTTTATTTTCCAACAGAAACACACAGCCGCTTACCCAACTGCTCGGTATAGCTTAGCACAACAACAACAACAAAGGTCGTGTCCAAATTCATGGGCTGCATCCTCCGGAGGCCGCATTTGTAGACCGATTACGTCACGGCGACGCGCTGAAGGCTGTCCAAATTCGTAAACTCCTCTGAATGCAGCCGACAAATGCGTCCTCCTTTTCCCTGAATTTGAAGGATGGGTCGGGTGTGTCCTTCGTGGCCCACCATATCCCAGAATTCATAGCGCGGCCCAGCCAAACTCCAGTTTCCAACAATGGCGGCCGCTACTAAGTTTTAAAATTACTCTTACTAATCTTTCTGAGTCACAAAATAAATCTCCGCTACATACAGTACAGTATATAGAGAGACGAGACGACGAGGTTCCAGTTACAGTAAGTTGACAAACAATAAATATAAGATATAAGAAGACTGCTTCCAAATAGAGCACATTTCATTCATAATGTTGTAAATCCAAGCCCATTATGTATTCATGATTTGAATCCTGGGTTGTGCGAAATCCCAGAAATAGACCCTAGACAAAACGAATCTGTGAACTAAGGTGTAGGTCTATTAAGTTATGTTGTGGTGATCCTCGGTTTGGGGGATGGGTGTTCATACTGGAGTGCAAAATTAAAACCAATGGAAGATGGATAAGAAAAGTTAAAAGCCATCAGGTGCGCAGTTTAGAAAAAAGAAAAAAGAAGAGGAGGAGAAACGAGCAAAAGATACAGGTAAGCAGATGTGTCGGCTGAAGATCAGAAGAACGGGAAATGATTCATAAGTTTGTTTTGTTAGGATGACTTGGTCAACCCTTGTTTAAAGTACAGTTGTGGACTTTTATTCTCAAAGCATTTCATGTGACCTTAAAGCTCTCAACCTCTGACTGCCATATGAGTTGGTTTAGCTATAAGTCCTGGTGTGTAACTGTGTAAAGTGTGAGGAATTTATTGACAGTGGGGGTTTGCCTGAGAGTAAAAGTTGACTCAGTAAGATAAACAGGAACCCGCAGTTCCAAGCCTGGTGGGAACAGTCCCCCCAGACTGAACAATAGAATTAGGGGAAAACTACTGAAGAGGGGTGACACAGGGCAGCCCCCCACTTGCTCTATATAGGTGTGTGTATGAGGAAAGATCCTCAGATCCACTTGATGCTTGCTGTGACTGCATGTAGTAGGATCTCCCAATGCGCATTGGTAATAAAGCTTTGATAAAAAATACTCCAGCCTTATCTGACACTTCTTCTCCAGCTGGGATATCAAACGGATCGGTGCGGTCAAGAAAAAGTAAACCTCAACAGTAGCTTTGTTTATGTCAGCTCCTGAGATGTGCACCTCCTTGCTGCTTATTTTAAAGTTAGTGTTTAGTGTTGGTCATGACCACAGCAGACCCGAAGACTTGCAGCATCCTTTATTAGGACTTTCACAGTTGCTCTTACAAATACTTGGCTGCAGCTTACCAGCTGCCAGCCACACACCAACAGCAACCTCACAGGACCCAGTACAATATTTAAGTCGGCAGGGCATGATTGCGAATGTCGTGTAGGTGCGTCCGCCTTCCGTGCACGGCACCGCAGACCACGCCCCGCCACATACCTCCATCACCCGACTAAGGTCAGGGAGCTATCCGGCCGAACCTACTCCCCTCCCCGCGAGTGGGAGAGGGAATCAGCCCGGACCATCGGTGCCCCAAGCCACAGGTCCAGCGACAGCTCGGGCAACCCGCCACTTCTCCAGTGGCGACAGTGAAGCTGGTCCAGCGGTTGGTCGCGTGGCAAGCAGTTGCAGTGCATCGTCGGCGAGCCGAGCCTCACAGGCAGCCAGGTGGGCATCTGGCGCGTGGGACCATGAGGGGCTCCGGCCTCTGGTGGAGGTGAGGCTGGTCTGGCCCACACGTTGACCTCAGGCTTACGTGCAGGCTCCCCTGTCACGGGAACCTCCATCTCCTCGTGCAGCTCCTCCTCTACTCCCGGCTGGAGCAGCCTCTCGTGTGCCTCCTCCTCCATCTCCAGCTGGCGAGGTGCCTCACGCACCTCCTTCACCTCTGGCACGTGCGGACTCTCGTGCACCTCCTCCACCTCCAGCAGTCATGGAGCCTTATGCACCTCCTCCATTGCTCCCAGCTGGAGGATCTCCCACCCGGCTACTCCACCACTCCTTCACCGCTTCCTGTCGGTGGCCGGAAGAGCTGCCTGCTCCCGCTGTGTGGCTGCCATTTCGGCCAACGTTCTTGCCAGCTCCTTCTTTCAGGTGTGTCCGCCTTCCCTGCACGCACCGCAGACCACGCCCCGCCACAAGCTTGTCTTGTTGCTTCTTTACAAGCTCATTTTGTTGGGCTCTGTTAAGCACTTTCTCTAGTGTTAGATCGGAGTCCATTTGTAACTGTTCTGACGATAGTTTGCCTGTCAGGCCCACAGGAAGTCTGTCTTGCACCATTACGTCATGCAAAGTCCTGTATCCACAATGTTCTGCCAGACAATGCAGTGCAGTATGGAAGCTGTCGATTGACTCACCCGTCTTTATCACTTTTCCACGCTCGGAAGCTCAGTCTCAATACTGAAATCATTACTCTAGTCCGATCATCTTCTCACTCGCCTTCTTTGAGCCAATCAGCCTCCGTTTCGCATGGTTTCAATTTTTGCTGTCAGTCATTCTCCTTTTCAGAATCCCTTTCCATTTACCAACCTCCTTCCCATCTCCACCTTAGACACCTCAGCCAGAGCTCCATCCAGCCTCAGTCATCTTCACCACCACCAGTGTCTGGAGGGTCCTGTCCTAAATCCTATTACTGCATGGATTCTGTTCTTCCATGATGGGTCATCGGAGTATAATTGCCTAGTACATTAGTTGCTCTTTCACAATAAATCATGTTTAATTCTTCCAAGTGATTTTTCCTTCTTGAAATGACACATGTATCAGATGAATGAGAGGCGAAGAGCCTGTGTATTCATTTAACAGCTGCATGTAGCAGGAGACCAGTTGACTCAGATCTGATTTGGACTGATGGCTGTATTGTTTTAAGGCGTTGGATCTGTATCCACATGGTTTGAATTGCAATATCAAGCATTGGGGTCACTAAAACTACATTTATGGTGCTGATTCAGAATCAGAGAGACTTCATTCCAGAGGGAAATTTACTACCAGACAAAATTTTGTGTTTTGAGTATGTTTATTTTGTTTGCATGTGAGAACTTTTTGAATTTTGCATTTTTGTCACACAACATATTTGAATGTTTTTCAGTGCCAACATTGAAAAGAACCTATATTATAATGTTAGTAGTTTTTTATGAAGGTAGGAGTCTGCATCCATATATACTGCACTCGATGATATTTAGATTAACATTTTACATTTTCCTACAGTGTCATATCTGAGTCATCATACGCAGATGTGTGACCTCTGTAATGACGAAAAATCCATAAAACATTGGCTCTGGGAATCCTGACGCCTCTTGTACTGGTTTGTCTAAAAGTGGTGTCTCTTCTGTGGAAGTTTTCAATACATTTCTATGAAAGGTAATCTGCCACCTCTTACTGGCTGTACCTTATACACAAGTCTTGTATTCCCCACTTGTTCCAAAACCACATTCAGATCAGCATCCCAGTAAGTACAAAGCTCTCTCTCCTGATATCAAAGACAATGTTATAACTAAAAGTAAAAGAACAACAATCCTTGAATATAGAATGCTTTAAAAATAAACAAGAATTCAGAAAGAAAAGAAAAACAAAAAAGAAAACGGAGATTATACTATATGAAGTAATAAAGTAAAAATCGTTTCCATGTTCAATTCAATTTAATCTGTACATTGATTCTTTTTAATGCTTTTCCTTTTTTCTTTTCCACAAACATGTATTTCCTTTGTCTGAGGACCAGCTGTAATCGGCACACAGCTGATTTGAGGAGAGATGTTGCGTAACATCAAAGCTGATCATTACAGCAATCAACAACAGCCTTCTTTGATAATGTGGTGGCGCAATTGAGGGATAACCGGGGATGGTAACTAAGATGTTGACAACGCCACCTGGGGGAGGGAGTTACAACCCAGGAAAGATTTCTCTAGCCAATTTAAATGTTACACTGGCTACCAAAGCCCACAGACTCGTTATTAACGGCAGAGGTGAGGCAGGTGAATTTTTACAAATCAAAGTTTATTAAGAAGAACTACTAACAACATAGAATTATAAAATCAAAAAGGCACCTAAGGTAGCAGGGTTGAGACGGCAAAATAGTTAATTAAAACACTTTATTAACAACCGATGATTAAAACAACCAGACTCCCTACCACGATGCTACCCTAAAAACAATCACAACATGATAAAAGAATAACTAAACAAAATGGTGGAGACCGGCCACTTGAGGAGGCAACCTACAGGGAGGAGTGCCCAAGGGTGCCACCAATTACTCACCCGTGTGATTTCACTGCAGACCTCACTCACACTAAACTCTAAATGGTGCAATCTACCTATGCCCGGTGTGTACACTCACATGCATCGAGGAGGGGATTCCACCTCACGTGCCTAGCCCCTCAACAAGCGGCCGCACCTCCACTAAAGCAATAAAAGAAAGGATAAAACAAATTAGTAAAAGATCTACATAAAACAAATACACCCCAAATTACTGTTCGTTATAAAAGCATTGCATAACAAACAAAACAGCATATGACAATACAGCAGCAGTATAGTGCACACCTGCAACAAAAGAGGGAAACAGTTGTCAAAGTCCACCCTACTACATGCCACATTATGATGAACACATGAGTCCCACTTACCACTCTCTAAAGGGCAATACTAAACTGAGTAGCTTTCCTTGAGAGATCTGCAGCGCTTAGCTGCCTAATGCTCTCAGCCACCTTGGATGGACAAGACTGCCAAATGCCTCCTTCTGGTAGTGAAGCGCTACCAGAAGGAGGTTGAGACAACCAGGGCTATGTACTAGAAGTGCTCAGTTGTGATCAATGTGGCAATTCCAATGAATAGCAACATCAGGAAAGAATACGAAAACTAAAGAAGAAAAATGTTCAAAATGTGCCCCAGTTGCTTTTGGAGCATTAAGAGCTGTAACCTCTGTGTTGTTACATGAGTGACCTTTGAAAATTTTAGTTAGCTTTATATACACTGAACTGACACCAGTTTGCCTCTTTTTGAGAGTCCGTCAGGACAGTCGTGACTTCAAGACTGCTGCACTTGTCTCTGACTTTAGCTATATATTCTGTTCAGTTATCTATCAGATGTTTTGGTTGGTTGGTTTTATTATACTTCATATATTAATTTTTGCCTGTTTCATATGTAAGAGGTACCGGGTTGCAACGCCTGTGAACAGTTGTGTAAAATGTACCATGTACCACATGCCTGAAAAAACCCCACAAAGGTGACAAAAAAGGTTGAATCCTCCTCAGCTGTATTTTATTAACTAATTCACTCTCAAAATTGTCCCTCTTAACATTTATCCAGCATCACCTTGCTGTATATATGTTGTCTCTCTAGACATCTTTCAGGATAAACAAAACACAAGAATGACCAAAACATATTATCAATTTGATACAAAACACATCTCAAGCAAACAAATTCAATATCCCAGACTGACAGTAGCTATAATATCACCAGAAATGCCCTTTTTACTCAAATATTGAAGACGTTTTAAGACACATCGTACTGTACAGCAGTATGTGAATAGATGCAGATTAAACATATACATTTAACCATTTTTTACACAAATTTGTACATATCAACTTTTAGCCCGAATATATCTTCCATGGGGAAACCAAAGTAAAATAAAAAACATGTACACACCAGATACCTGTAAAAACACAAAGACAAATATGACATGAAAGACGTGGCTTTTTCTCGCTGAATCCTCTAAAGCTACGACAGAGACCAGTGGGACTGACGCCCCTCCTTTGTGACATCTCAGATAATGATCCATGGAAATCTAAGTCTATGTAAAGGGGTCTGAACATCTAGAGTAGCAGGTAAATGAGGAAACAAAGAGCTGATGCCATTTTTGAAGAGACTCAAGAATCAGGGTCACTGTTTATAAAATTTCCATTCCAGCTATTTCCAGACCCAAGAGTGCTGTGGCCACCCAATCTTAAATCAACGCTATAATCAAAATGCAAGAGAAACTGATGTATTTCCTTAAACATTTGTTAAAAACCGAAAATACGAATCCTACTCAGTCATATAAGTGTTAAGCCCCATGTCTGACCCCCTGCCACCAGGACACAAGCTTCAATACAGGAGCAGGAGCTTCCCTCCATAACAATAAATGGCTTTGTACAGCCATTCTTTGTTTCCCAAAAGCCCCCTCTGACATGAAAAATCAGTGAGGTTTATTTGGGCTTTTTTTGTCACTTTAATTTGCAATTTCTTCTACATTGTAACTATTGGTTTAGCAGTAATTGTTGTGTTTTCTATGATTTAGATAAATAAGAGAAATAAAACATTTAGAAAGACTCAAAGTAATTTAAACATTTAATTGTATACAATACGAGTGTGGGTACTGAGAACTGTAGCTTCTGATAAATATGAGCAAAATGAAACAGATAAAAGAACAAGCCTTTGAGCAGTTTCACATACAATGATTGAGTTTCCATTTCCAGTATCCATTTCTTTGCCTACAAAATGTAACACTGAAACATGTTTTGCAAAGCTGGAGTCTAGCTTAAATGTTCTTAGGCTGGGCATGGTATAAATGAAATTACTGTCTAGTCTAATCTGTTACAGTTGAGATGCGCTCCAACCTATCTGTTACAAACACCAGCGTACGTGCTGGGCGCACGGCCATCGATACAAAAGTCCTTTGGATCCACTTGATTATTATGCTTAGCCCTCTCGAGGGAAAGTCAAAGGCAGGGAAATTTAAGTCTGAGTCATAGCATGAAATGGGGCTGATAACAGTTAAAGACATCAGAACAAAATATATGTATGTACAGTGTATTATACAATAACTTAAACAATGTTGAGTGCTGAATGAATGTTTCTTTTTCAACAAACATATATTTTCAAACGTCTGTCTGATGATCAGCTGTAACCAGCACACAGCTGAGATGTTGCTTAACCTTAAAAATTTATCATTACACCACCAATCACCAACAGCTTTAAAATGGAGAATACCACAGATAGAGAGCACCACACCCTGTGTGTAACAGTAGGAAAGAGGAGATCTTTTGACCAAAAAATACCTTTCTAGCATGACATGGGGAAAAACACATCACCAAAGAGCTTTCAGCTTTGAAATATTACTTCTGCACTGACATCTCTTGACGAATACAGATTTTGAGGAATTCTGAACTTCTGTATTAACTGTTGAGCAATTTTTTGGCACCAGGTGCCCAAACGCTTAGAAGTAAAGGCATACAGGAGTGGATTCACGGCACTATTTACAAATGTTACTGATCCAAGAATGCGCCAGCTGTCTTCAAAAGTCTTCTGCAGGTTCTCATCATTTGAGTAAATAGCTGCCACACCCAGCACAGTTACGGTACGATATGGGATCCACAAGACAACAGAAGTCACAATAATGCTGGTAATCAGTCTGGTGGTCCGTGGATTGTTGAACAAGGGTGCCTGATTTACTTTTCTGTAGAGACTGATGTATGAAAAAACAATGGCACACAGTGACACAGTTCCTACAAGAGTCTCTGTCAACACCACAGCCATCCTCTGCCCCTTGGAGGCGTATTGACTACTGCATGTTAAAAAGTGCAGTCTTTCCACCGGCTGTTGAAAGACTAAAGCAGGAGTGGACAGGATGATCACAACCAGCCAGAGTGGAACCAGCAGCTTCCACGCTTTAACTTCATGTAACCTCCTCTCAAGGTACACTGCCTGAAGGTATCGCTGGACACTCAGCGCAGTCACAGTCAGCAGGCTGCTGAAAATGCTGCAATACACAAAGTACATTATGAGTTTGCAAGAAACCAGGCCTAAGGTCCAACTATTGAGGAAAGAGTAAATCAATACTGGTGTGGTAAGCATGCAGAGCAGGTCTGAAACAGCCAGGTTCAGCATCAAACTTTGACTCAGACTGGACATGTTCTTCCAGTTTGGCTTGAGAATGATGACAGCGATGTTTCCAGGGAATCCCAGCAGGAAGCAGATGGACAGCACCACTGCACCAATCGCACCACTGGACCAGAAAGAATTAGGTAAATATCCAGGAGTGGAGGAAATGTTCAAGGTTATCACAGTAGAGTGGAGTTGTGCCATGCTGCAGGTTTGCTAACAATGTCGCGCACTGAGCAAGAGATGATGATAAATATGTAGTCAAATGAGTGAAACAGAAACTAATAACAAAGACACTGTGACGCTGATGCAAATGACAAAAACCAAAAAACCAAATTAAATATAACATTTGCATTCAGTGTAGGATTTTACATGTCATGGCGCTTTCTTTTCTTGGAAACAACAGTTTTCTTAGGCTATTTGCAGTCAGTTTGACATGATTCTACTCAAGGAACAGAAGTTGACAATTTGAAACTAAGACGATGACATCTCCATATGATGATAACATGAAATTAAAACCACTGGAGCAGAACATAAATAAACCTTGAGGTGAGATTATTTTGCAAACTGTTGTTCACACAAAAATGTGCTAAATAAAACTGCATTAAACCCTTCTTGCAAATTCTTTAGGTATTAATAGACTTGTAGTCAAGACTGCCTAAACCAGGGGTCAGCAACCCTGGGCACGCGTGCCAGCTGTGGCACGCGAAGGGTTAACTGATGGCACAACCATAGCTGGACTGGCCATTGATGGTGATTTTTCGTTTTTATGGGCAGATGATTATCTTTTTGTAACGGTATAAACAATGAAAGGTGGTGGATTCGCCAGATGCCGGCCGATGTGTAAAAATAAGTCAGTTGTTTGGTGGTGGCCATGGTGGAGCTTCCACAGAGGCCAGCGGGTGGATGAGGGAAAGGGGAGGCAGGAGGAGAGACCCCAGGCGGCCGCCGGTCCGAGTGTCAGGTGAACTGAACTTCAGGTAAGAAGTTATGACCTGCAGTCTATCTGGGTCACATATAAAACAAGTTTAGGTGTGGTTTATTTTCATTGTGCTGACTTTTTACTGTCAGTTACAATAACTCGTACTGCGTACTAGCTAGTATGACCGAGTTTCTATACAGCTGGCTGGGTGCTATGATGTCTTTATGCTGCAGCTGCTTCTTCTTCACTCATTCTCTCCCCCTCCTGTTGCTACTTCAATCATCGAAACTGATCAATGATCAGCTGATCGGCTTTTCTGACGCAAGTCCCGTCTCTCTTGTTTGTTTATCGCCCACTTTGCGCCAGAAAGAGGAAACCAGCAGATGTCGCGCTAAACAACAGCAGCACGTTTAAGCGTGATCAGCTGTTGTTAGAGTTTATTTAATATTAATTTCTAGTATCAGCTGATGTTTGCTGGAGCCACAGCTGTAAAAGCTGCTGGTCGTGTTATCGGTTTGGATATGTGGTGAGAGGGAAACATGAAGATGAAACCAGGAGATGTCCTTACTGAATCATCAGAGCTGAACAGGTGATGGACAAACAGGTTTACCTTTTAGGTGACATGGATGAGTTGAAGGGAAGTTATGAACTGTTTTTGAGAGACAAATAACACCAGGATCTTTTTTTTATGTAGCTGACAGCTGGTAAATTTATTGCTAATGCAATCATATGCACATTGACTTGTGAGGAAATTATAGATGGCACTAATCATCAAAAAGGTTGCCTACCCCTGGCCTAAACCAAGACCAAGACAATACCAAGACCAGAGAGTATCGAGACCAAGACAAGACCAAGACCAAGACAGACCGAGTCAAGACCAAGACAAAGTCGAGACGAGACCAAGACCGAGACCGAGACAAAAAATCTTTAAACTGCAGCCAGATGCTGCTTCGTTTACGGGTGTCGGGCATATTTATGTGTTTTTGCGATGCACTCGCACAGCCCTCCTCACCTCTGTCTACTGTCTCACTCACTTACTGAGAGGACAGACGCACGCTCCACTTGACTGTCGCATCTCTCACCCTCTCTGTTTTTCACATAATGATATTATCCTATGTCCTCGCATGTGATTGGTCACAATATGGAGGGATTGGAGCATAGCTGAGTCACTGTGTGAGAGCTGAGCAGCGAAAGGAAATTAAGTGAGGAGCCGGCTCTCACTCAATGGGAGTCGACTCTTCTGATTCACTACAAAGCACTCTCTAAGCACGGCTCTTAGAGCTGACGCTGACACAACACATCAATCGAACGTTACGTTGTGTGTCATGGATACTGTTGACTCCAAATCTCCTGACCACTATCTCGATCGAGACCGGTCTCGAGACATCCAACTCTAGGTATTAATGCATGTAATACACATCATTTACTATTCAAATGAAATTTATGCACAAGTTCAATAAGGAAGATCTGTAATCACTCATCTTGCTGCTTTCCTGGATGTTCGGCTGCTTTTCTGTTCTTTTAATGATTACCACTTTTTCACGTTCAGTCTCAATACTGAAATCATTACTCTAGTCCAATCATCTGGTTTCAGTTGTTGCTGTCAGTCATTCTCCTTTTCAGAATCCCTTTCCATTTACCATCCTCCTTCCCATCTCCACCTTAGACACCTCAGCCAGAGCGCCACCCAGCCTCAGTCATCTTCACCACCACCAGCGTCTGTGGGGGTCCTGTCCTAAATCCTATTACTGCATGGATTCTGTTCTTCCATGATGGGTCATCGGAGTCTAATTGCCTAGTACATTAGTTGCTCTTTCACTATAAATCATGTTCAATTCTTCCAAGTGATCCTTCTTGAAATGACACATGTATCAGATGAATGAGAGGCGAAGAGCCTGTGTATTCATTTAACTACACCTTGGTGTGGCAGGAGACCAGTTGACTAAGATCTGATTTGGACTGATGGCTGTATTGTTTTAAGGTTTAGGATCTGTGTCCACATGGTTTGAATTGCAATCTCAAGCAGTGGGGTCACTAAAACTACATTTATGGTGCTGATTTAGAATCAGAGAAACTTTATTCATTCCAGAGGGAAACTAACTCGCCCCGTTAGACTTTTTTTTTTGTGGGTTGTGGATGTCTATGAGCACCCTAAATGCAGCGCCTGTACCAATGAGTCCACTAAGCCCAAAAAGTAATGGAACCAGTCATCTGAACTGGATTTAAAAATAAAAAAAACCCCACAGTAATAACAACATTAAATTTGAGTTTTTAAGACTTTTAATTTTTTGTATCTTTTGTTTTTTTAATTTTTTTTTTGCTTGTTTGAATGTTGTATATCTTTGTGAAACTTTGGATTATTGCCAGATTTACAAATTAAATTACAACCATAAATATAAAATTTGACCAAAGCTAGAAAAAAAGGTTGTGTTGTTGGAAGATAATTCAAGTAGGATGAGATGTTAAAAGGAACACACATCATTTTAATTTGATTGAAATTTCTGACCACATGAAAATAGTGCACCATCTGCTGGTCACTTAACTCTTAGCCTCACTGTAAAATGCAGACAGTGGCATCTCTCCCCATCACTTTGCAATGAATATATCATAGCAATCAATATATACTCAACACGTTTCTGTAGACGCCGATGTATGAAAAATGACATAAAATGACCGAAATCCTATCAGGAACTCCTTCAACAGCAAAGCATACTCCGGCCCTTAGAGCAATAGTGAGATTTGCAGCATGTTATTACTTTTCTTTTACCGGAAGAACTACCAAAACGGGAATAGACAGTATCATTGTGACCTGTCAGAGTGGAAGCAGCAGCCTGCTTGCTCCAACTTCATGTAACCTCATCCTAATGTAGACCATCTGAAGGTAACGCTGGACACACACTGCAGTCACAGTCTGTATAAACACTGCAGTAGCCGAACTACGTTATTAACTTTTAGGCTGGAGGTCCAGCTGTAAAGGAAAGAGTAAAACCACACTTGAATGGTAAGCATGCACAGCAGGTCTGACACAGCCAGGAAGCAGGTAGACTTTACCGCTATAGGAGGAGGAGATGTTGGGTTGAGTTGTTCCTTGCTGCAAGGAGAACACCTGGAAGTAGAAATCAAACATCTTTAAAAGTTGAACACTAATTTTCATACCCACATATCTATGGCATAGAATTGGATAGAAATGTTCTACTTTTTAACACTTTGTTGCACATGAAACTAACATGAGGACATCTCCATCTGATGATCATATAAAAAACCTCCAGAACAGAAACTAAATGAGCCTCAATGTGGGACTTTTTTTTTTTTATTGCCAACTTCTGTTTACACAAAATGTGCTTAATAAAACTGCATTGAATCCATCTTGTTAGAAACCAAACTCCACCACTAGAGGGTGGTGTTGTAAAAAGAGGAAGCAAAATGCTGTTGAGAGATACTGTTAAGATGGGGAAATGATAAACACACGAGTCCTGCTGCATTATGTAAGTTTACGTTTTGCATTCAGGACAGGGTAGAAGCTTGTGTAATAAACTGACTATTGCTGCATGTAGCAGCAAAACTGGCTGTTAAAATAAAGCTGCAGGGGTTTCAAAAAAGGGATGCCCTTGGCTCATTTAAGTGGCATTTGCATGCTCATCAAACTTAAGTCCAATCGCGCGTTGCCACTTCTTATCTGGTGCGCGTCTTTTATTTTAACAGCGAATCGCACCTGCGGACCACTTATGTGCACCCCTGTCTATAGACTTTTTTGTTATAGATCAGAGTGCGTTGCAGATTTCTGAGGACCTGCATGAAGCCTGTTCTTGCGCTCCATCTTTTTGCTTTGAGCCCACGATGTAGTAGTAGAATGTAGTTGTTTTTTTATTTTTATTTTATTGACAAGGCAGACAAAATTGTATGTGTTTTGAATATGTTTATTTTGTTTGCATGTGAGAACTTTTTGAATTTTGCATATTGTAACACAACATATTTGAATGTTTTTCAGTGCTAACAAAAAAGAAAAGAACCCATATTATAATGTTTGTGGGTTTTTATTAAGGCAGAAGTCTGCATAAGCCCTGTATTCCCCACTTATTCCAAAAACACATTCAGCTCAGCATCCCAGTAAGTACAAATCGCTCTCTCCTGATATCAATGACAATGTTATAACTAAAAGTTAAAAAAAAAACAACAACAATCCTTGAATATAGAATGCTTTAAAAATAAACAAGAATTCAGAAATCCGTCATGACAAAAAACAAAATAAACCGGACATAAATATATAAAGTAAAAATTGTTTGCATGCTCAATTCAATTTAATGCATACATTGATTCTTTTTAATGCTTTTCCTTATTTCTTTTCCACAAACATGTAATTCCTCTGTCTGAGGACCAGCTGTAATCGGCACATAGCTGATTTGAGGGAAGGTGTTGCTTAACCTCAAAGTTTATTGTTACACCAGCAATCGCCAAGAGCTTTCTGTGATAAATAGAGCGGACGGCACACCGTGTGTATCAGTGGGATAGAGGAGATTTTGATTTAATTTCCCAATCAGCTTTTGTCATTAATTTGCTTCTTCTGTAGTGGGAGCTGTGGACATAGTTTGGGAAATTCTGAATTTCTGTATGAAAAGTTGAGCAGTTTTGTTGCAGAAGCTGGACAAACGATTAGAAGTAAAGGCATACAGAAGTGGATTCAGAGCACTGTTTACAAATATCAGTGCTCCAACAATGTCCCCAAAGTCATCACAAAACTTAAGCAGATGCTCATTCTTTAAGAAAATAGCTACCAAGTTCGGTACATTCATGAAAAGATATGGCATCCACAGGACAACAAAGATCACAATAATGATCAGTCTGGTGGTCTGTGGATTGTTGAAAAATGCTGTCTGATTCACTTTTCTGTAGAGACTGATGTATGAAAAACAATGACAGAAAGGGACACAGATCTTACAAAAGTCTCTGTCAACACCACAGCCATCCTCTGGCCCTCGGAGGAGCATTGATTACTGCATGTTGTCTGTTTCTGATTTTCAGATAACTGTCCAAAGACTAAAGCAGGAGTGGACAGGATCATTGCAGCCAGCCAGAGCGGAACCAGCAGCATCCTTGCTTTTACCCGATTTAAACTCCTCTGCAAGTATACCACCTGAAGGTATCGCTGGACACTCAGCACAGTTATAGTTACTAGGCTAATATAAAGACTGCCATACACAAAGTATGTTATGAGTTTGCAGCCCACCAGCCTAAAGGTCCAGCTATAGAGGAAATAGTAAATCCACAGTGGAAGGGTAACCAAGGAGAGCAGGTCTGACACAACCAGACTCAGCATCAAACTCTGGCTCAGACTGGACATGTTCTCCCAGTTTGGCTTGAGAATGATCACAGCAATGTTTCCAGGACATCCCAGCAGGAAGCAGATGGACATCACTACTGCAGGAACCAGACCGCTGGAGTCCAAGGAAGGATGAGGTGAATCCCCAGGAGAGGAGGAGATGTTAGAAGTAACCGTGGTGGAGTTGAATTGTGCCATGCTGCAAACTTGCTGATCGTTCTGCACTGAGCAGGTGATGATGATGATAAATGAACAAGTCATGAACATGAACAAGTCGTTACTTTTGATGAAGTCAAAGAGGAACTAATAACAAAGATACTGTGATGCTGATCCAAATATTTGCATTCATTGTTTCAGGATTTTTGCCTGACTCTTTCTATAAATCTTTGCATTTATTTCCATTTATTAATGTCCCATGGTTTGTCAGCTAACCAAGTCACCAAAGTTTATGTACGGGCACATGTTAGTTCACATGCCCGGGGCCAAGACATGCTCTTTCTACCTGATGGGGCTGACCCACCACCAGAGGGTGTAATATTCAATGATGTATTGGTGAAAATCCCAGACAGAAAAGTACCATATGTGCCCATCCCTGTGACTAACAGTACAGACCACACCATTTATCTGGAGAGCCGTAAAGTGATTGGATACCTTGAACCAGTAAAGACTGTATACGCAGCTGGCATCCAGACTAAAGTAAACGAGCTGACACAAGAGAACAAAAATGGTACAGAGCAAAAGTTACACAACCCGAGTAACACACAGACATGAGAGAACCAACAGAGACCAAAGTCATCGAACCCACCAGTGGACCTACAGCATCTGGATGAAAGTCAGCGAGCGACTGCAAGGAAGATGTTGCGAGAGGAATGTGAGGCGTTTGCATATGACATTGACGATGTTGGCTGCATACCATCCCTGAGGATGCATATAAGCCTCCATGACACAAATCCGGTGAAAAAGACTTACATGTCCATCCCAAAACCTCTGCACAACAAAGTGAAAGAGTATTTGCAAGACCTGCTTAACAAAGGCTGGATCACACCATCACGGTCCCCCTACTCATCACCTGTGGTGTGTCTCCACAAGAAAGACAGCACCCTTCGCCTTTGTTGTGACTTTAGGGAGCTCAACCGCAAGTCAGTCCCAGACCACCATCCAATACCAAGGATCCAAGACATGTTGGATGCGCTGGGTGGGAGCTCCTGGTTTTCTGTGTTAAACCAGGGTAAGACGTACCACCAGGGTTTCTTGGATGAAGAAAGCCGCCCCTTAACTGCCTTCGTCACACCCTGGGGGCTCTATAAGTGGGTACACATTCCCTTTGGCCTGAGCTCCGCACCCGCTGAGTTCCAGAGGAGCATGGAACACTGTATGGCAGGCCTCAGAGACACTATCTGCCTCCCATACCTGGACGACAATCTGGTGCACAGCAGCAGCTTTGATGAACACTTGGAACATATCCGCCTTGTCCTCCAGCGTTACAGAGAGCATGGTGTTAAGTTGACCCCAAAGAAATGTGAACTGTTCAGGCAAAGTGTCAAGTCTCTCGGCAAGCTGGTAACGGGTGAAGGCTACACAGTGGACCCGGCAGAGTTGGCCCAGGTGATGGCGTTAAAGGAAAAGACACCTGCAACCGTCGGAGAGGTACGTCAAATGCTTGGTTTCCTCTCTTATTACAGGCCTTTCATCCCCAACTTCTCCCGTGTTGCCCATCCACTCCACAGCCTGCTCAGTCCTCCATCTTCTGAGAACTCTGCTCCAGTCTCAGCCGACAAGTCCAAAAAAAGGGTGAAGAAAAGTAAAGGCCTCTTACCATCACGGGCGCCCATTCAGTGGGCAAGCTCCCACCAGGAGACATTGAACCAGCTTGTAGATGCACTTACAAGACCCCCATTCTCGGGTACCCCGACTTCACAGAGCCTTTTGTGTTACATTGTGATCCATCACAGGTCGGGTTAGGTGCTGTTTTGTATCAGCGGTAGCAAGGCAAGATGAGAGTCATAGCATATGGCTCCCGCACCCTGAGTCCAGCAGAGAAAAAGTACCACCTGCACTCTGGCAAATTAGAGTTTTGGGCCATGAAGTGGACGATTTGTGAATGTTTCTGGGATTATCTGTACCATGCCCCATCGTTCGTGGTGTACACGGATAATAACCCACTAACATATGTGCTCACTACTGTAAAGCTTAACGCCACAGGTCACAGATGGGTCGCGGAGCTGGCCAGCTACAACTTCACCATCTGCTACCGTCCGGGCAAGACCAACGCAGATGCTGATGGGCTGTCGCGAATGCCGCTGGACATTGACAGCTACATGAAGAGCTGTACAGCTGAAGTTGGACAGAAAGCCATAAGCGCATCAATGGAGTCTGTAACGGTGGAGGAGAGAGACCCTTGCCAAGGCGTTAGAGTTATCCAGGAGAGTGCTCTGAAGTTAATCAAAGATTCTGACACTACCCAGTCTTTTACACCAGACCAGATTCGCAGAGCCCAGGAAGCGGATGAAGTTCTGGCAAGAGTGCTCTAGTATAAGTCGCTGGGTAGAAGACCGAGTAGAACTGAGGTGAAGTCAGAGCATCCTGCTGTAGCTGCACTACTCAAGCAGTGGTTGAAGCTTCACATCGACCAGAATGGTGTCCTGCGTTGCCAAACATCACGCCGAGAGCAGCTACTGGTCCCTAAAGCCTATCATCCCCTGATTTTTAAACAACTCGACCAAGACATGGGCCACTTAGGGGTGGAAAGGACACTCGACCTGATTCGAGACAGGTTCTACTGGCCGCAGATGGCGAAAGAGGTTGAACACTTTGTTGCAGAAGAATGTGAGTGTCTTAAGAAGAAGAAACCGAGTAAGCAGACCCGTGCACCTCTGTCCTCGATCCAGTCCACTTACCCATTCCAGCTGGTGTCCACAGACTTCCTTCACCTGGAAAAGTGTAAGCAGGGCTAGAGTATATACTTGTTGTCATGGATCACTTCATGAGGTTTGCCCAAGCCTATGCAACAAAGAACAAAGCAGCTAAAACAGTTGCTGACAAGCTCTTCAATGACTTTGCACTCAAGTTCGGCTTCCCGACCAGACTACACCACGACATGGGCAAGGAGTTTGAAAACAAACTCATGGCAAGATTGAAAGAACTCTCTGGTATCCAGGGCTCCCACACGACACCCTACCACCCACAGGGTAATGGACAGGTGGAGAGATTCAACCGCACCCTGCTGTCCATGTTGCGGACCCTGGAGGACAAGGAGAAGGATGATTGGAAAGAGTCGCTAGCTAAAGTCGTCCACGCGTACAACTGTACGAAGAATGAGGCAACAGGCTACGCCCCATATTACCTCATCTTTGGACGTTCCCCACGCCTGCCCATCGACTTGCTCTTTGACCTGAAAAGGGATGAAGCTCATGTGGACTATGATGACTATGTTAGCTGCTGGAAAAAGAGAATGCAGGAGGCGTACACAGTGGCTTCTCAAACTGCTATCAAGGAAACTGCTCGAGGCAAAGCATACTTCGACAAGAAAGTTAAAGGGAGAGATCTTCAGCCTGGGGATAGAGTGCTCCTCCGAAATCTCACTCCTCGAGGTGGACCCGCAAAGATCCAGTCCTTCTGGGAGAACCAAGTCTACAAAGTGAAGGAGAGGAAAGCAGATGACAGTCCAGTGTATCTGATCAGCCCTGAAAATGGTGAAGGCAGAGATAAAGTGGTGCACAGAAATCTCCTACTGCCCCGTGACTTCCTACCATTTGAGAAGCCATCAACACAGACTGTTCAGCCCCAAAAAGACTCTCCAACTGTGACAAGGAAAAAGTTCAGACCTCCGCGTAGACAGCTGCAGCCAGGGAATGGCGACACATCGGATGATGACGACAGTGGCACCTACCAGTGGTACCTCAGGCCGGTTCCAGGGAGACGACAGAGGCAGACTCCGCTTAACCCTTTGGCAGAGTCCTTCCAGCCTCATCTGAGTCTCCACTGTCAAGAAGAGGATTTGCCACTACAGAGCGAAGAGGATTTGCCACTACAGAGCAAAGAGGATTTGCTACTACAGAGCGAAGAGGATTTGCCACTACAAAGTGAAGAGACTGTGCCTGGGCAGATCGAAGGCCCTGACCCTGACATTGACAGGCCACTGAGTGGTGATGCTATGACTGACATTCTAGCTGCAACTGGTGGTGAGACTGAGTCTGTGAGGCAGCGACCTCAAAGACAAAGACAGCAACTGACTGTACTGAGCTATGACACTTTAGGTCAGCCAACTTTGGTTAAGAGGAACTGTACAGTGACTATGGCTCAAGTTGGGGTGCTTCAGCACCCCCAAAATGAATCAAAGCACCCCCAAAGATTTCTTACTTTTTTTTGACAATATTTGCTGTTTGTGTGACACACTACTAAAAATATAAAAAGCATACAGTACTTGGTTGAGACGGAACATTTTAACAACAAAAGTATAGATAACCCCTCCCCCCTCCCAAAATGGTTTGTTCCAGCTCGCCCCCACTCTGGCTCTAGGGTCGTTGCTGCCAGAGCGATGGTGGCTGAGACGCAGTGGAGCGGAGGTGGAGTGCCTGGATTAAAACAGGACATATTAGCAGCATTTAACCTTCAGTTACTCTTTATGTAGTTAGATAGGAGTCATGTTTCTTTTTAGCTGAAAAACATTACACCCAGGTAACCTGCAGTGTTGAACACTTGTTTTCCAATGATGTTTGCTACCCAACAATCCGTCCTACTCTGTAGTAAATTCAGCGACATTTGACCGTCCTGTTGCTCCCACTGAAATGTATACAGCCTATTTAAAATCTAAAACTTAAAATTGTCCGTAGCCTGCTGTTGTTACCACTGTCCTGTTTGAAATGGATACTAACTAGCTAACTGACTGAATGCCCATTAACCTTATAACTCCTGTTGTGTGTGTGTGTGTGTGTGTGTGTGTGTGTGTGTAGAGAGAGACAGCCAGGTTCATAATGGATATAAGGAAGTTTTTTCAAAAACAGGAGCCACATTCAGGTAAAAGTGTAAGAACAAATGATCCATCAATAAAGGATAATGTTGGATCAGTGTTTCAATATTTTATATCTTTTATTAGATGTTTATGTGGTTTGGTTATTTGCCTTTTGGTTGAAAGTACACTGAGAGAGGACTTTTCGTTAGTGATCTTAATAATTTTTTTTTTCATATTAATGTAATTTTTTCATCTAATTGAATACAATCTATTTGTGTATGATTGTCAGTCCAAAGAGGGAGAGAGGAAAGAGGGGAACGTGAGGAGAAAGTACAAGGTCAGGAAGAACCAGGTAAGAAAACAGACAGGGAACAGTGACAGGCAAAACAGAAACTATTAAACTGACGAAGAGAAAAAACCTGATTTTACTCACACAATCAGGAAGTTGCGTTCTCCCTATATTAAAGCTGCTATACAGAATCTGCAAAACAAACTGTGTTGAAACATTTTTGACCCTCTTTAACAACATTCCAACATAACATTATCATTGATTGGGGAGATTAAAATTAATGATATATTTTTATGTGGTTCAGCCACAACTTTACTAAAACCTCAGCCAGTAATAGGTAGGCCAACTTTTGGACTGTCCAGTTGTCTGTATGACTGCCGCATACAGACCTATGCGGCAGAGAAACACTTATCAGTGTTTCTCAAACTTTTTACAGTGTGTACCACCTGAGAAAAATGTCAAGCTCTCCCAAGTACCACTATGAAAGCATGAAACTCATAAATCTTACAGCACAAAATTAGTATTATTAAATTAGTTAAATTAGTATCTGCAGTAAAGATTTTTTCATACATTGTATACATTCTACCACAGGCAAAGTTGCCTCCATTTTTATAGTTTTTTATTAATATTTTGTAATAATTTATTCTGTTTTGGGAGTGTTTTTTATGTATCTGTATTATATTATACATACACATTAAAAGTGAATCTCTGTCCAAAACATGCACTCAGTTTACTTCTTACTCACTATGAGCATCATTTAAATAACCTTTATCAGATTTGATGGTTTTGTTACAGACTTCTCAAAATAGTGTTTTGCTTTTCTTTCACAAATGTGGGGGTTGTGTTAAAATGTACAAAACAGTGATGTCATTTTTTTGTGACGAGGACCCAGGCAGAGAGAGACTTCATGAATTTAAGAATCTTATGATTTAATAAAGAAATTTGCAGACTTGCACAAAGATGGTAAAATTATGATGACTGATAGCGGAGATGAAGACAACAGACGATGAGGACAGGGAGGAACAGGGGTTTAAATGCACCAAGGAGACAGTCAGAGGGAACTCGGGACAACTGGAGACATTTAAGGATGCATGGATTCACAGAGACAGGGAAGAAGTCTCATCGTGACGTGTAAAGTTTATCTTGCCTGGCTGGGCAGCTCTCTGGGTGCTCAGCACCCCCAAAGCTCTGATCCTAGAATCGCCCCTGATTGTCATATTTTTCTGTTTTTACAGGTAAGCTGGGTGGTTGATAATATAAAAAAGAGGTTCTAAAAGTGACAGACAGCAGTGGCGATTAATGATAAATGTCTTGTTTGTGGCGAATGTTAAGCTAGAGAGCTAATTTCCAAGTTGGTCCAGTTGTTAGCCTGTGCTCATTCAGTTGTTAGACTGTACCCAAAGTCTGTGATTTCCATACAGGTATTTTTTGGGTTAAAGTCACACTTAATATGTTTTGCACAATAAGAGAAAATGTCAATTGCTGTATGTTTAGTTCATGAAGAGTGAATGCTGTGGAAATATGTTAAGAAAAACGTTTATTTGGAAGAGATCTAGTTTAATAAATATAGTTAATAAGACAGGTTCATAAATAGATTAAAACAGTAGTAAAAACAGGATAAAACTGTAATGAGAGTTTACTATGGTGCTTGTGCATACAGTAAAATGTATTTTTTTGTGATTTAAGTAGTTTATAAAAGTGGTGCATGTGAATATGAAACTGTATAAGTTACTTGTATAAAGTAATGTTAGCTACACTAGAAGAAGTAGTGTCAGTGGTGAAGAGGCAGCGTACGGCCCGTGCGCCAAAGAGAACTGATTGTCATATTTTTCTCTCTTTACAGTTTTCTGTAAAAGTAAATATGTTGCACCGGAGATGAGTTGGCCCATCATTTCAGTGGTGTAACATTTCTTTCATCAGAAGGGGAAAAATACATCTCCAAAGAGCTTTCAGCGTTGAGATATTACTTCTCTACCGACATCTCTTGACAAATACAGATTTTGAGTAATTCTGAACTTCTGTATTAACTTTGAGCAATTTTTTTGGTGCATTGTGGCCAAATGATTAGAAGTAAAGGCATACAGGAGTGGATTCACAGCACTATTTACAAATGTTACTGATCCAACAATGCGCCAGCTGTCTTCAAAAAGCTTCCGCAGGTTCTCATCGTTTGAGTAAATAGCTGCCACACCCAGCACAGTTATGGTACGATATGGGATCCACAAGACAACAAAGGTCACAGTGATGCTGGTAATCAGTCTGGTGGTCCGTGGATTGTTGAAAAAGGGTGCCTGATTTACTTTTCTGTAGAGACTGATGTATGAAAAAACAATGGCACACAGTGACACAGTTCCTACAAGAGTCACTGTCAACACCACAGCCATCCTCTGCCCCTTGGAGGCGTATTGACGGCTGCATGTTAAATGGTGCAGTTTTGCCACCAGCTGTTGAAAGACTAAAGCAGGAGTGGACAGCCAACCAAGGAGACTAGATGTTTGTGGTGTGTTTCAGTGTGGAATGTTTTCCCAATTAAGAACTCGGCAAACCTCTGACAGGCCCATGTTGAAGCAAGTGCCTTTTTCGATCTGAGCATATTGCTGCTCTGTCATGCTGAGACAGCTTGAAGCGTGTGCTACTGGTTTCCACCCTAAATCATCTTGCTGCTGGTGAAGCACCACTCCTATGCCATACAAGGAAGAATCAGCTGATATGCACATTTCAGCATTTGGGTCATACAGAGCAAGCCCTGGGGGTGTTGTCAGTTCTTTTTTGATGCCATCAGAACCCTACTGCTGGCGTGGCCACCATGACCACAGGTTAGACTTCCTCAGTAGATCTCTTAAAGGGTCTGTTATTTCCACCAGGTGAGAAAAAAAATTTCCCTAGGTGATTTACCATGTCCAGCAAGCATCTCACCTCAGTTATGTTGCTAAAAGAAAAGAACCCATATTATAATGTTAGTAGTTTTTTATAAATGTAGAAGTCTGCATACATATATCCTGGACTCCCTGATATGTAGATTAACATTTTACATTTCTCTACAGTTCAACTGTTTTAACCATCACACCATACAAGCTCATACAAAACGTTAGCCTTTAACCAAAAATTAAAGACAAGTGTAAAATATTAAAATCACAAGTCATGCAAAACTAGACACCAAATAAAAACAAACCATCATTCCCCTGCACGACATCCCTTCAGACGCTTTTCTATGAAAGGTAATCTGCCACCTCTCTCTGGCTGTACCTTATACACAAGCCTTGTATTCCTCACTTGTTCCAAAACCACATTCAGCTCAGCACCCCAGTAAGTACAAAGCGCTCTCTTCTGATATCAATGACAATGCTATAACTAAAAGTAAAAAAAAACAAAACAGCAATCCTTGAATATAGAATGCTTTAAAAATAAACAAGAATTCAGCAAAACAAGGAAAGAAATCCATCATGACAAAAAAGAAAAGAAAATGGAGATTTTACTATATGAAGTAAATATATAAAGTAAAAATTGTTAATGTTCAATTCAGTTTAATCTGTACATCGATTCTTTTTAATGCTTTTCCTTATTTCTTTTCCACAAACATGCAATTCCTCTGTCTGAGGACCAGCTGTAATCAGCACACAGCTGATTTGAAGGGAGATGTTGCTTAACACCAAAGTTTATTGTTACACCAGCAATCACCAACAGCTTTCTGTGATAAATAGAGCGGACAGCACACCGTGTGTATCAGTGGAATAGAGGAGGTTTTTGGCTTAATTTCCCAATCAGCTTTTGTCATTGGGTTGCTTCTTCTGTAGTGGGAGCTGTGGACATAGTTTGGGAAATTCTGAATTTCTGTATGAAAAGTTGAGCAGTTTTGTGGCACAGGCTGGACAAACGTAAAGTAAAGGCATACAGAAGTGGATTGAGGGCACTGTTTACAAATACTGTTGCTGCAACAGTGTCCCTAATGTCATGAGAAAACTTCAGCAGGTCTTCTTTCTTTAGGGAAATCGCTGCCACACTAATTAGATTAATGACAAGATATGGCATCCACAGGACAACCAAGGTCACAGTGATGCTGGTAATTAGTCTGGTGGTCTGTGGATTGTTGAAAAAGGCTGCCTGATTCACTTTTCTGTACAGATTGATGTATGAAAAAACAATGACAGAAAGCGACACAAATCCTACAAGAGTCTCTGTCAACACCACAGCCATCCTCTGGCCCTTGTAGGAGTATTGATTACTGCATGTTGTCCATTGGTGATCTTCAGATAACTGTCCAAAGACTAAAGCAGGAGTGGACAGGATCATTGCAGCCAGCCAGAGCGGAACCAGCAGCATCCTCGCTCTTACCCGATTTAAACTCCTCTGCAGGTGAACGACCTGAAGGTATCGCTGGACACTCAGCACAGTCACAGTCAGCAGACTGGCATAAAGACTGCAATACACAAAGTATGTTATGAGTTTGCAGCCCACCAGCTTAAAGGTCCAGCTATAGAGGAAATAGTAAATCCACAGTGGAAGGGTAACCAAGGAGAGCAGATCTGACACAGCCAGACTCAGCATCAAACTCTGGCTCAGACTGGACATGTTCTCCCAGTTTGGTTTGAGAATGATGACAGCGATGTTTCCAGGAAATCCCAGCAGGAAGCAGATGGACATCACTACTGCAGGAACCAGACCGCTGGAGTCCAAGGAAGGATGAGGTGAATCCCCAGGAGAGGAGGAGATGTTAGAAGTAACCATGGTGGAGTTGAATTGTGCCGTGAAAGAGGAACTAATAACAAAGATACTGTCAGAGAATTGTGTCCTAATATGATTGTCATTGTGTAGAAGGAGCTAGACGATTAGAAGATTTATTTTCAGCTTTCGTAATTTTACACTGGAAGCATAGCCAGCTGCAAGTTCCTGTTTTTTTAAGTTTAGCAGGACTGCTCACTTCTGCTTTTTACATGCTTTGTACATCTTTGTTCGTTAAAGGGTCACGCCATAAATGGAGCGACTGAAAGACTGAAAGAGTTGTGCCATAGTGACCGGAAGTGTCACACACACATACAGTCCCTTAGAACTTCTGAATGACTTTGAAAGGAATCGATAATACCGATAATATGCCATTTTCAAGCTGCTAAAAAGTGATTACCGCCTATAACTTGTCACTGAAATATTGTTACTACTTCAAAGTTGTTGGAAATCAGTTGTTGGTGCTTTATATCTACATCATCATCATGAAGTTTGCTGATGGCGCCATGGTAGTCGGACTCACCTCAGGGTATGCAAAAGAGCATCTCTCACCAAGAACTGAGGCAGTTCAGAAGGAACACGGTAGTCCAGCATGTTACTAGGAAGAGGTACCTCTTAAAGTGGCCGTGAGCATAGCTTATGTAAGAACAAAACAAAACACAGTTGCTTTGTGTATCCTTGTATCACAAATTATTCATTTATTCGTTTATTTATTCATTCATTCATTTATGTGTTTGATTCTGGATGAATTTCATTATTGTTCCCAACTTTTGAGTTCAGCTTTGCTTTCAATTGGTTTGTTTAATTATTCCAGTATTTTGTGTTTTTTAACATGTTAGAATTGTAGTTACTGGGGGCAAGGAATTTATATATATATGTAGTTCCTTGGTTTCCTGGTGTTTAGCCTCCACTATACCCCCTGTTTCTGCTCTGTTAGTATAGTCCTATTGGCGTTTTCTTATTTACTTTGATGTAATTGTTGGGGTTTATTTGTTTTTGTTTCAATTCAAAGGTGCTTTATTGGCATGACATTTGTTTTTCCCTCGTGTTTTTTCTTTACTATTACTTACTGTCCCTGATTTGTTTAAGAGGATCTCCTCCCACCTGTTTACATTAGGCCATTACTCCATTTTTGTGTTATTTTGTGAATTACAAGGTTTTGGACATTTGAGTTTCTTTGTTCTGTCCAATAAAGGCTAGCTTTAAGTTTGCAGTATAATGTGTCACATATGACCCTTCTGAAAGATATCCAGCAAGTTTGAAGCAGAAATATTGTTTCAGTGACAAGTTATAGGCGGCAATCACTTTTTGGCAGCTTGAAAATAAAAGTCCATAACATTATTATCGGTATTAATGTTCCTTTCAAACTTATTCAGAAGTTCTAAGGGACTGTTTGGGGTACTACTATGTGTCACATATTGTGAGTACAATAAACCAAAGATTAGAATACAATGTGCTCAGGTTTCCTTAGATAATAGGGGCGGGTTCAGATCAGAAGAACAGAAAATGATTCATAAGTTTGTTTTGTAAGGATGACTTGGTCAACCCTTGTTTAAAGGACAATTATGGACTTTTATTCTCAAAGCATTTAATGTGACCTTAAAGCTCTCAACCTCTGAATGCCAAATGAGTTGGATAAGTCCTGGTGTGCAACTGTGTAAAGTAAGGAATTTATTGACAGTGGAGGTTTGCCTGTCATAAAATGAGGAGTAAAAGTTGCCTCAGTAAGATAAACAGTAAGCCGCAGTTACAAGCCAGGTGAGGACAGTGCCCCTGTAGCATCCCCGGTTGAAAAGATGGTCTCTCAAACTGATGGTTCACAATCCTGTTATTAAACAGCCGTGTATGTGAACACACTGTAAGAGCTACAGCATACAGGACCATTTGTAAATCAAACACTCTGTTACCTTTAACCTTTTCCTTCTTCATTAATCACAAATTAATGATCTTTACCTTACATAACATATAACAGTGAAATTTGTAAATCGTTGCATCGCTGCCTAAACATGACCAGCTACGTTAGCACCTTCTAGTGGGTAAAAACTTAGCCTTTAACCTTAGTAGTGGTCAGCAGCTATATGCTCCGTAAAATAACAAAGTACACATTTACACGACAAACTTTGACACCAACCTTGTTTCCTCATCAACCAGGTGCTAAGGAACCACTTGCAACTCAGAATTGCACCTTAATAGCTGTTTTTTCTCGTTCCCGTTCCTTAACCTTCTCTCTGTGCATTAAAAAACTCACGCTTCTACTGTATAGTTTACGCCACTTGATTTATCGCACCTTGTGGCTCTATAACTTTCAAAGTAAAAACATCAGCTGGGTCCAAGCTGCAACAAAATAATAGCCACTCATAAACCAATTTACAAAATATTAATGAGGTCATTTACACCCCCCAGACTTAACAATAGAATTAGTGGAAAACTACTGAAGAGAGGTGACACAGGGCAGCCCCCCCCACTTACTCTATATAGGTGTGTGTAAAAGGAAAGATCCTCAGATCCACTTGATGCTTGCTTTGACTGCATGTAGTGCGATCTCCCAATACGCATTGGTAATAAATCTTTGATTAAAAAAATTCCAGCCTCATCTGACGCTTCTTCACCAGCTGGGATATCAAACGGATCGGTGAGGTCAAGAAAAAGTAAACCTCAACAGTAGGTTTGTTTATGTCAGCTGCCTGGGATGTGCCCTCCTTGCTGCTTATTTTAAAGTTAGTGTTTAGCGTTGGTCATGACCACAGCAGACCCGAAGACATGAACATGCCTTGCAGCATCCTTTATTAAGACTTTCACGGTTGCTCTTACAAATATTTGGCTGCAGCCTCCCAGCTGCCAGCCACACACCAACAACAACCTCTCAGGACCCAGTACAATATGTAAGTCGGCAGAGCATGATTGCAGATGCCGTGTAAGTGCATCCGCCTTCCCTGCATGGCAGCGCAGACCACGCTCCGCCACATACCTCCATAGGCCGACTGAGGTTGCGAGCGGGAGAGGGAATCGGCCTCTCAATCCTTGAATATCCTTGAATATAGAATGCTTTAAAAATAAACAAGAATTCAGGAAGACAAGAAAAACAAAACAAGAAATCATTCATGACAAAAAAGAAAAGAAAATGGAGATTATACTATATGAAGTATATATGTAAAGTAAAAATCGTTTGCATGCTGAATTCAATTTAATGTGTACGTTGATTCTTTTTAGTGCTTTTCCTTATTTCTTTTCCACAAACATGTAATTCCTCTGTCTGAGGACCAGCTGTAAACTGGGTTTCAGTTAATTTAATTTTAAAATCATTTTCTTTGTGTTTAAGTAATGGCTCTGCCTGATTTAATCTGTCTGAGCTGCTGCACTCTTATGTCCCACCTTGTTCTCTCATGTCAGCAGACCAGATGCTTTTGCATATTCCAAAGATGAAATGTAAACTCAGAGCTGATAGAGCTTTTGCAGTTACGGCTTCAAAACTGTGGAAAAATTTGCTATTGCTTGCCTTGAGTCTTGAGTCCTGATGGGATACACCACCAAAGGAGGTTGAGAGGACCAGGGCTATGTACTAGAAGTGCTCAGTTGTGAGCAGTGTGGCAATTCCAATGAATAGCAACATCAGGAAAGAATACGAAAACTAAAGAAGAAAAATGTTCAAAATGGCACCCAGTTGCTTTTGGAGCATTAAGAGCTGTAACCTCTGTGTTGTTGTCGAAATAAAATAACATGAGTGAACTTTGAAAATTTTAGTCAGCTTTACATACGCTGAACTGACACCAGTTTGCCTCTTTTTGAGAGTCCGTCAGGACAGTCATGACTTCAAGACTGCTGCACTTGTCTCTGACTTTAGCTATATATTCTGTTCAGTTATCTCTCAGATGCTTTGGTTGGTTGGTTTTATTATACTTCATATATTAATTTTTGCCTGTTTCATATGTAAGAGGTACCGGGTTGCAATGCCTGTGAACAGTTGTGTAAAATGTACCATGTACCACATGCCTGAAAAAAACCCACAAACGTGACAAAAAAGGTTGAATCCTCCTCAGCTGTCTTTTATTAACCAATTCACTCTCAACATTTATCCAGCATCACCTTGCTGTATATATGTTGTCTCTCTAGACATCTTTCAGGATAAACAAAACACAAGCATGACCAAAACATATTATCAATTTGATACAAAACGCATCTCAAGCAAACAAATTCAATATCCCAGACTGACAGTAGCTATAATAGGAACACAAATGCCCTTTTTACTCAAATATTGAAGACATTTTAAGACACATCGTACTGTACAGCAGTATGTGAATAGATGCAGTTTAAACATATACATATACTTTTAACCATTTTTTACACAAATTTGTACATATCAACTTTTAGCCTGAATATATCTTCCATGGGGAAACCAAAATAAAAGAAAAAACATGTAAATACCAGATACCTGTAAAAACACAAAGACAAATATGACATGAAAGACGTGGCTTTTTCTCGCTGAATCCTCTAAAGCTACGAGGGTGATCAGCGGGACTGATGCCCCTCCTTTGTGACATCTCAGATAATGATCCATGGAAATCTAAGTCTATGTAAAGAGGTCTGAACATCTAGAGTAGCAGGTAAATGAGGAAAGTTGCTTGAAGACGTTTCACCTCTCATCCGAGAAGCTTCTTCAGTTCTAAGGTCAAATGGCCGAGAGTCCCAGATTTAAACCCAGTGGGAGTATCCCCCCAAAGAGGGACAAAGGACCCCCTGGTGATCCTCTAATCACATGCGCCAAGGTGTGAAAGCGGGTGTGGGACCTAATCAGCCAGGGTTTCGGGTGAGCTCATTGTGAAACCTGGCCCCACCTTGTCATGTGAATTCCTGAGGTCAGATGGCCCAGGATGTGAGTGGGCGTTAAGGCGTCTGGGGAGGGAACTCAAAACTGGATTATAGATGGCAGACAGTTGGTGTCGTAAACCACCGCCTCTGTTCAAAGATGGTCACTCACAGTGGACATAGATGGCCTCTTTCACTCCTCTTTCAAACCATCTGTCCTCTCTGTCCAAAATGCGAACATTGGCATCCTCGAAAGAGTGACCTTTATCCTTAAGATGCAGATGGACTGCTGAGTCTTGTCCTGTGGAGGTGGCTCTTCTATGTTGTGCCATGCGCTTGTGAAGTGGCTGTTTGGTCTCTCCAATGTAGAGGTCTGGGCATTCCTCGCTGCACTGTACAGCATACACCACGTTGTTCAGTTTGTGTTTAGGAGTTTTGTCTTTCGGGTGAACCAGTTTGTGTCTGAGTGTGTTGCTGGGTCTGAAGTACACTGGGATGTCGTGCTTGGAGAAAACTCTCCTGAGTTTCTCTGATACACCGGCTACATAGGGGATGACAACGTTGTTGCGTCTGTCTTTCTTATCCTCCCTCGCTGGTGTCTGATCTTCTTTTCTGTGCCTCTTTGCTGACTTTATGAACGCCCAGTTAGGATAACCGCATGTTTTCAGTGCTTCCTTTACATGTGTGTGTTCCTTCTTTTTTCCCTCAGGCTTAGAGGGAACATGTTCTGCCCGGTGGTGTAGGGTCCTGATTACTCCAAGTTTGTGTTCCAGAGGGTGATGGGAGTCAAAGAGGAGGTACTGGTCCGTGTGTGTGGGCTTCCGGTAAACTTCAATGTTGAGGTTGCCATTCTCTTCGATGTGCACGGCGCAGTCCAGGAAAGGCAGACAGTTGTCCTTTGTGTCTTCCCTGGTGAACTTGATGTTTTTATCCACAGCGTTAATGTGCGCAGTGAAGGATTCCACTTCTTGTGTCTTGATTTTGACCCAGGTGTCATCTACATATCTGTACCAGTGGCTGGGTAATCTTCCTTTGAAAGAGCCAAGAGCCTTCCTTTCCACTTAGAAGAATAGAATAGAATAGAATAGCCTTTATTGTCATTGTACAGGGTACAACGAAATTGGAGTGCTACTCCCTTGGTGCAAAATGCAATAATAAATATAATAAATAAAAAATAGTAAGATATAAAAGGTACAATAAAACAAACATAAGTACTCAAACAAAAGTAAGTATGATATTTACAGGATTGCAGCATTAATATAATGACAGTATGACAGTATGAATAGCAGCATAATATAATGACAGTGACAGTATGGTATGGCTAAGCAGGTTCAATTGTTTTTGTGCTTATTTGCAATGGTGATAGCTCTGGGAAAGAAGCTATCCCTGAATCTGTTTGTTCTGGTTTTATGTGACCTGTACCGTCTGCCTGACGGTAATAGTTCAAACAGTTGATTGCTGGGGTGAGAATGGTCCTTGATGATATTGCCAGCTCTGCTGAGGTACCGAGAGTTTGCTCCTCCATGTAAAGGTTGGCTACAATAGGTGACACGGGGGGAGCCCATGGCACAGCCATGTTTTTGTCTGTAGAAGCCTTCGTTGTATTTGAAGTATGTTGTGGTAAGGCAGAGGTCTAACAGTGTGCAGATCTGATCGGGTGTGAAGTTGGTCCTGTCTTCCAAGGAGCTGTCTTCTTGTAGTCGTTTTCTGACAGTCTCCACTGCTTCCGTGGTGGGTATGCAAGTGAAGAGAGAGACTACATCAAAGGACACCATGGTTTCATCTGGATCCAGGGTAAGTTTCTGGACCTTGTCGGTGAAGTCGGTGGAGTTCTTGATGTGGTGTGGGGTGTTCCCCACGAGAGGTGCAAGGATGGTAGCAAGGTGTTTCGCAATGTTATAAGTGGCTGAGTTTATGCTACTGACTATGGGTCTGAGTGGGACCCCTTCCTTGTGGATTTTAGGAAGTCCATAAATGCAGGGTATGGCATCGCCTGGATAAAGACGGTGATATGTAATGCGGTCAATGATTTTGTCCTTTTCAAGGTCTTGAAGGTAAGCTATAACTTTCTTTTTGTAGCTGCTTGTGGGGTCTCGCTTTAAAGCTTCGTAGGTGTTGTTGTCACTGAGGAGAGTAGTGATCTTTGTGTGGTAATCTGTGGTGTTTAGGACCACGGTGCACCTTCCCTTATCTGCTGGTAATATAGTGATGTTGTGGTCTTTGCTCAGGGAAGCGACGGCCTTCTTTTCTTGTACTGTAAGGTTAGATGGAGGGACTTTCACACTGGAGAGGGTGGCTGAGACTTTCATCCTGATTTGCTCTGCTTCTGTCTGTGATAATTTATTAATCCGTATGGCGGTTTCTGTGGCTGTGATGAGGTCCACTATGGGCAACTGTTGCGGAGAAATGGCGAAATTGAGTCCTTTGGCTAAAACCCTCTTTTCAGGTTCAGTGAGATTCCGGTCTGAAAAGTTCTTTACCCATTTCTCCCGACTGTCTTCAGGTGTGTTTTCTTCTCTGAGTTGTGTGGGTTCAGACTGAGGAGTGTGGGTTTTAGAAAGCAAGGTGTGAAATTTCCTGCGTTGTCTTTCTTTTCCTTCCTTTGCAAACTCCTTTGACTACGATGACCTGGATGACTGAGAACCTTCACAGACGTAAATGAGGAAACAAAGAGTTGATGCCATTTTTGAAGAGACTCAAGAATCAGGGTCACTGTTTATAAAATTTCCATCCCATCTATTTCCAAACCAAAAAGTGCTGTGGCCACCCAATCTTAAATCAACGCTATAATCAAAATGCAAGAGAAACTGATGTATTTCCTTAAACATTTGTTAAAAACCGAAAATACGAATGCTACTCAGTCATATAAGTGTTAAGCCCCATGTCTGACCCCCTGCCACCAGGACACAAGCTTCAATACAGGAGCAGGAGCTTCCCTCCATAACAATAAATGGCTTTGTACAGCCATTCTTTGTTTCCAAAAAGAGCCACTCTGACATGAAAAATCAGTGAGGTTTGTTTGGGGTTTTTTTGTCACTTTAATTTGCAATTTCTTCTACATTGTAATTATTGGTTTAGCAGTAATTGTTGTGTTTTCTATGATTTAGATAAATAAGGGAAATAAAACATTTAGGAAGACTCAAAGTAATTTAAACATTTAATTGTATACAATACGAGTGTGGGTACTGAGAACTGTAGCTTCTGATAAATGTAAAAATGTGAGCAAAATGAAACAGATAAAAGAACAAGCCTTTGAGCAGTTTCACATACAATGATTGAGTTTCCATTTCCAGTATCCATTTCTTTGCCTACAAAATGTAACACTGAAACATGTTTTGCAAAGCTGGAGTCTAGCTTAAATGTTCTTAGGCTGGGCATGGTATAAATGAAATTACCGTCTAGTCTAATCTGTTACAGTTGAGATGCGCTCCAACCTATCTGTTACAAACACCAGCGTACGTGCTGGGCGCACGGCCATCGATACAAAAGTCCTTTGGATCCACTTGATTATTATGCTTAGACCTCTCGAGGGAAAGTCAAAGGCAGGGAAATTTAAGTCTGAATCATAGCATGAAATGGGGCTGATAACAGTTAAAGACATCAGAACAAAATATATGTATGTACAGTATATTATACAATAACTTAAACAATGTTGAGTGCTGAATGAATGTTTCTTTTTCAACAAACATATATTTTCAAACGTCTGTCTGATGATCAGCTGTAACCAGCACACAGCTGAGATGTTGCTTAACCTTAAAAATTTATCATTACACCACCAATCACCAACAGCTTTAAAATGGAGAATACCACAGATAGAGAGCACCATGCCCTGTGTGTAACAGTAGGAAAGAGGAGATCTTCAAAAATACATTTCTAGCATGACATGGGGAAAAACACATCACCAAAGAGCTTTGAAATATTACTTCTGCACTGACATCTCTTGACAAATACAGAGTTTGAGGAATTCTGAACTTCTGTATTAACTGTTGAGCAATTTTTTGGCACCAGGTGCCCAAACGCTTAGAAGTAAAGGCATACAGAAGTGGATTCACGGCACTATTTACAAATGTTACTGATCCAAGAATGCGCCAGCTGTCTTCAAAAGTCTTCTGCAGGTTCTCATCATTTGAGTAAATGGCTGCCACACCCAGCACAGTTACGGTACGATATGGGATCCACAAGACAACAGAAGTCACAATAATGCTGGTAATCAGTCTGGTGGTCCGTGGATTGTTGAACAAGGGTGCCTGATTTACTTTTCTGTAGAGACTGATGTATGAAAAAACAATGGCACACAGTGACACAGTTCCTACAAGAGTCTCTGTCAACACCACAGCCATCCTCTGCCCCTTGGAGGCGTATTGACTACTGCATGTTAAAAAGTGCAGTCTTTCCACCGGCTGTTGAAAGACTAAAGCAGGAGTGGACAGGATGATCACAACCAGCCAGAGTGGAACCAGCAGCTTCCACGCTTTAACTTTATGTAACCCCCTCTCAAGGTACACTGCCTGAAGGTATCGCTGGACACTCAGTGCAGTCACAGTCAGCAGGCTGCTGTAAATGCTGCAATACACAAAGTACATTATGAGTTTGTAAGAAACCAGGAAACATGACAGCGATGTTTGCAGGGAATCCCAGCAGGAAGCAGATTGACAGCACCACTGCACCAATTGCACCACTGGACCAGAAAGAATTAGGTAAATATCCAGGAGTGGAGGAAATGTTCAAGGTTATCACAGTGGAGTGGAGTTGTGCCATGCTGCAGGTTTGCTAACCCTCTCTGTTTTTCACATAATGATATTATCCTATGTCCTCGCATGTGATTGGCCACAATATGGAGGGATTGGAGCATAGCTGAGTCACTGTGTGAGAGCTGAGCAGCGAAAGGAAACTAAGTGAGGAGCCGGCTCTCACTCAATGGGAGTCGACTCTTCTGATTCACTACAAAGCACTCTCTAAGCACGGCTCTTAGAGCTGACGCTGACACAACACATTAATCGAACGTTATGTTGTGTGTCATGGATACTGTTGACTCCAAATCTCCCGACTACTATCTCGATCTGAGACAGCAAGACCGAGACAGTGAGACCAAGACAAGACCGAGGGATCCGAGACCAGGACAAGACTAAGACCAAAGTCCGTCGAGACCAAGACAAGACCAAGACCACGTAAAAGTGGTCTCGAGACCGGTCTCGAGACATCCAACTCTAGGTATTAATGCATGTAATACACATCATTTACTATTCAAATGAAATTTATGCACAAGTTCAATAAGGAAGATCTGTAATCACTCATCTTGCTGCTTTCCTGGATGTTCGGCTGCTTTTCTGTTCTTTTAATGATTACCACTTTTTCACGTTCAGTCTCAATACTGAAATCATTACTCTAGTCCAATCATCTGGTTTCAGTTGTTGCTGTCAGTCATTCTCCTTTTCAGAATCCCTTTCCATTTACCAACCTCCTTCCCATCTCCATCTTAGACACCTCAGCCAGAGCGCCACCCAGCCTCAGTCATCTTCACCACCACCAGCGTCTGTGGGGGTCCTGTCCTAAATCCTATTACTGCATGGATTCTGTTCTTCCATGATGTGTCATCAGAGTCTAATTGCCTAGTACATTAGTTGCTCTTTCACTATAAATCATGTTCAATTCTTCCAAGTGATCCTTCTTGAAATGACACATCTATCAGATGAATGAAAGGCGAAGAGCCTGTGTATTCATTTAACTACACCTTGGTGTGGCAGGAGACCAGTTGACTAAGATCTGATTTGGACTGATGGCTGTATTGTTTTAAGGTTTAGGATCTGTGTCCACATGGTTTGAATTGCAATCTCAAGCAGTGGGGTCACTAAAACTACATTTATGGTGCTGATTCAGAATCAGAGAAACTTTATTCATTCCAGAGGGAAACTGAGTAACTCACCCCGTTAGACTTTTTTTGTGTGGGTTGTGGATGTCTATGAGCACCCTAAATGCAGCGCCTGTACCAATGAGTCCACTGAGCCCAAAAGGTGATGGAACCAGTCATCTGAACTGGATTTAAAAAAAAAAAAAAAAACCCACAGTAATAACAACATTAAATTTAGAATAGAATAGAATAGAATTTAACTTTATTGTCATTGCACATGCACAGGTACAGGGCAACGAAATGCAGTTTGCATCCATCCAGAAGTGCTTTAGTGATATAGATATATTACAATATATATTAGCAATAATATAGATATGCAAGTATATTACAGAAATGGGTCTATTGTGGTATTTTATAATGTACACGGTATGAAGTATGTTGTGAATATTCTATAACTATAGGTATGTACAGGCTGTAGTGAGTACAAGCTATGTACAGGATATGAACAGGATATAAATATGAAAAACTATACAGAATATGAAATAAATAACTTTACAGAAATATGAGATATACAGTTATACAGAAATGCGAACTATGCAAGTTGTAAACAGTTGTAAGGTTAAAAATTATTGTATGTACAGAATGATTATTTATACAGAGCTATACAGTAGTGCAGTTAAGATAAGTGAGGGTGTGGATAATTTCTACAGAGGCTGTCAGATGTCAGGAGGCAGAGTTCAGGAGTCTGACAGCTGTGGGGAAGAAGCTGTTCCGGTACCTGGTGGTCTTAGTCCGGAGGCTCCTGTAGCGCCTCCCAGAGGGCAGGAGGGTGAAGAGTCCATGTGATGGGTGATGATTTTCCCAGCCCTTTTCAGACACCACTTCCTGTAGATGTCTTTTATGGCAGGAAGTGGTGCTCCGGCGATGCGCTGGGCAGTTTTCACGACCCTCTGCAATGCCTTCCGGTCCGAGGCAGAGCAGTTCCCGTACCAGACTGTTATACAGTTGGTCAGGACGCTCTCGATGGTGCAGCGATAGAAGTTCACCAGGATGTCTGAGGAAAGGTGGTTCTTCCTCAGAGTCCTCAAGAAGAAGAGGCGCTGGTGAGCCTTCTTGACCAGCTTGGAGCAGTTGGTCGTCCAGGTGAGATCCTCGGAGATGTGGACTCCCAGGAACTTGAAGCTGTTCACACGCTCCACAGCCGTCCCCTTAATGTGGATGGGTGGATGTGGGTCAGCATTCCTCCTGTAGTCCACGATGAGCTCCTTGGTCTTCTCGGTGTTAAGCAGCAGGTTGTTTGTGTCGCACCACTCAGCCAGACGATCCACCTCCTCCCTGTAGGCGGCCTCATCGTTGTCACTGATGAGGCCAATCACCGTGGTGTCATCTGCAAACTTAATGATGGTGTTGGAACCATCAGCAGGTCTGCAGTCGTGGGTGAAGAGGGAGTAGAGGAAAGGGCTCATCACACAGCCTTGTGGTACACCGGTGTTCATTGTGATGGTAGATGAGCAGTGGTTATCCAGTCGGACATGTTGGGGGCGGTTGGTCAGGAAGTCCAGTAACCATTTGCAGATGAGGGAACTGATGCCCAGGTCTGTCAGTTTCCTGATGAGTTGTGAGGGGTGGATTGTATTGAACGCTGAACTGAAGTCTATAAACAGCATTCTGGCGTAGGTGTTGTTGTTGTCCAGGTGTGAGAGGACAGAGTGCAGTGCGATGGAGACTGCATCCTCTGTGCTCCTGTTCTGGCGGTATGCGAATTGGTGGGGGTCCAGGGTGGGGGGAAGACAGGATTTGAAGTGTGCTAAGACCAGCTGCTCTAAGCACTTAGTGATGATGGGGGTGAGTGCTACTGGGCGGTAGTCATTGAGGCAAGATGGGTTGGAGTTTTTGGGTATCGGGACGATGGAGGTGGATTTGAAGCAGGCCGGTACCACAGCGTGGGCCAAGGACAGGTTGAATATGTCTGTCAGGACTCCTGCAAGCTCCCCAGAACACGCTCTGAGAACAGAGCGTGTTCTGTATCTTTTGTTTTTTTAATTTTTTTTTGCTGGTTTTAATGTTGTATATTTTTGTGAAACTTTGGATTATTGCCAGATTTACAAATTAAATTACAACCATAAATATAAAATTTGACCAAAGCTAGAAAAAAAGGTTGTGTTGTTGGAAGATAATTCAAGTAGGATGAGATGTTAAAAGGAACACACATCATTTTAATTTGATTGAAATTTCTGACCACATGAAAATAGTGCACCATCTGCTGGTCACTTAACTCTTAGCCTCACTGTAAAATGCAGACAGTGGCATCTCTCCCCATCAATTTGCAATGAATATATCATAGCAATCAATATACTCAACACGTTTCTGTAGAAACCGAGGTACCGGTATAAAAAAACAATGACATAAAATGACCGAAATCCTATCAGGAACTCTTTCAACAGCAAAGCATATGTCACACAGTGGAAAATTGTGTTCTTATATTTTTTGGGGGGGGGATCACAGTGTGTATTGGTACATAGTGTTGATTTTATTTGCATGATTTTATTGTGATATTTATATGGCATGTTTAGTCATTGATATTTATATTGCATGGTTTTATCTTCATATTTATATTGTGTATTTTAGTGTTGTTGCACAATATTCTTTTAATCCACTGTGGATTAAAAGAATTTGTATTTGAAATTCTGGCTGTGTTTGTTTCCATGGAAATAATGCTGTGTTTAAGGCCAACTTAGTCTCTGTGCCCTGCCACTCACTCCCCTTCCTCTTGTATGTGAACGGACTTGGAGGTGAAGATTTATATCCACCAGTTTTAGCGGCTACACATACTCTGGCCTTGGACCAATAGTGAGATTTGCAGCATGTTATTACTTTTCTTTTACCAGAAGAACTACCAAAACTGGAATCATACTGGATCATATAAAAAACCTCCAGAACAGAAACTAAATGAGCCTCAATGTGGGACTTTTTTTATTGCCAACTTCTGTTTACACAAAATGTGCTTAATAAAACTGCATTAAATCCTGTTTTGTTTCCTGTAATGTTAGAAACCAAACTCCACCACTAGAGGGTGATGTTGTAAAAAGTGGAATCAAAATGTTGTTGAGAGATACAGTTAAGATGGCGAACTGATCAACACACATGAAATATCCTCCTGCATTATGTAAGTTTACGTGTTGCGTTCATTAAAAGGCACTTGTTCCTTGCTGAGGACTTGTGTCAGCTACCATTACATCCTGCTATTCATGTAAATGTTTTAAGCATTCATGTGTATACACATCATTTACCATTACAACTATGTGGACTATTCAAGGAGAGGGTAGGAGCTTGTGTAATAAATTGACAACACTGACAATAAATTAACATCCAGTTTTGTAAATTGCTTTAATTTCCTACTTCAACAAAAGCTTTGCTGTTCTATGCACATTTCATGTGTATATATTTGTTGAACCCACCCAGATCTGTGTCCATATGGCTCAGATTTTGACCTCAAACATGATGCTGTCATTAAATTCAAACCTACATTCATTCTGTTGGACTGGTTCAACCATCTGCATGTCTATAGATTTTTTTTTTGTTATCGATCAGAGTGGGTTGCAGATTTCTGAGGACCTGCACGAAGCCTGTTCTTGCACTCCATCTTTTTGCTTTGAGTCTGTGATGGAATGAATGTAGTAGTTTTTCATTTATTTATTTATTTTATTGACAAGGCAGACAACATTTTATGTGACTATAATATGTTTATTCTTTTGCATGTGAGAACTTTTTGAATTTTGTAACACAAGATATTTGAATGTTTTTCAGTGCTAACAAAAAAGAAAAAAACCCATATTGTAATGTTAGTGGGTTTTTATCAAGGTAAAAGTCTGTATAAGCCCTGTATTCCCCACTTACAGGGAGTGCAGAATTATTAGGCAAGTTGTATTTTTGAGGAATAATTTTATTATTGAACAACAACCATGTTCTCAATGAACCCAAAAAACTCATTAATATCAAAGCTGAATGTTTTTGGAAGTAGTTTTTAGTTTGTTTTTAGTTTTAGCTATTTTAGGGGGATATCTGTGTGTGCAGGTGACTATTACTGTAAATAATTATTAGGCAACTTAACAAAAAACAAATATATACCCATTTCAATTATTTATTTTTACCAGTGAAACCAATATAACATCTCCACATTCACAAATATACATTTCTGACATTCAAAAACAAAACAAAAACAAATCAGCGACCAATATAGCCACCTTTCTTTGCAAGGACACTCAAAAGCCTGCCATCCATGGATTCTGTCAGTGTTTTGATCTGTTCACCATCAACATTGCGTGCAGCAGCAACCACAGCCTCCCAGACACTGTTCAGAGAGGTGTACTGTTTTCCCTCCTTGTAAATCTCACATTTGATGATGGACCACAGGTTCTCAATGGGGTTCAGATCAGGTGAACAAGGAGGCCATGTCATTAGTTTTTCTTCTTTTATACCCTTTCTTGCCAGCCACGCTGTGGAGTACTTGGACGCATGTGATGGAGCATTGTCCTGCATGAAAATCATGTTTTTCTTGAAGGATGCAGACTTCTTCCTGTACCACTGCTTGAAGAAGGTGTCTTCCAGAAACTGGCAGTAGGACTGGGAGTTGAGCTTGACTCCATCCTCAACCCGAAAAGGCCCCACAAGCTCATCTTTGATGATACCAGCCCAAACCAGTACTCCACCTCCACCTTGCTGGCGTCTGAGTGGGACTGGAGCTCTCTGCCCTTTACCAATCCAGCCACGGGCCCATCCATCTGGCCCATCAAGACTCACTCTCATTTCATCAGTCCATAAAACCTTAGAAAAATCAGTCTTGAGATATTTCTTGGCCCAGTCTTGACATTTCAGCTTGTGTGTCTTGTTCAGTGGTGGTCGTCTTTCAGCCTTTCTTACCTTGGCCATGTCTCTGAGTATTGCACACCTTGTGCTTTTGGGCACTCCAGTGATGTTGCAGCTCTGAAATATGGCCAAACTGGTGGCAAGTGGCATCTTGGCAGCTGCACGCTTGACTTTTCTCAGTTCATGGGCAGTTATTTTGCGCCTTGGTTTTTCCACACGCTTCTTGCGACCCTGTTGACTATTTTGAACGAAACGCTTGATTGTTCGATGATCACGCTTCAGAAGCTTTGCAATTTTAAGACTGCTGCATCCCTCTGCAAGATATCTCACTATTTTTGACTTTTCTGAGCCTGTCAAGTCCTTCTTTTGACCCATTTTGCCAAAGGAAAGGAAGTTGCCTAATAATTATGCACACCTGATATAGGGTGTTGATGTCATTAGACCACACTCCTTCTCATTACAGAGATGCACATCACCTAATATGCTTAATTGGTAGTGGGCTTTCGAGCCTATACAGCTTGGAGTAAGACAACATGCATGAAGAGGATGATGTGGACAAAATACTCATTTGCCTAATAATTCTGCACTCCCTGTATTCCAAAACCACATTCAGCTCAGCATCCCAGTAAGTACAAAGCTCTCTCTCCTGATATCAATGACAACGTTATAACTAAGAGTTTTTTAAAAAAAACAAAACAATCCTTGAATATAGGATGTTTTGAAAACAAACAAGAATTCAGAAAGAAAAGAAAAACAAAACAAGAAAAGAAAAGAAAACTGTCATGACAAAATAGAAAAAAAGGAGATTATACTATATAGAGTAAATGTATTTGCATGTTCAATTCAATTTAATGTGTACATTGATTCCTTTTAATGCTTTTCCTTATTTCTTTTCTACAAACATGTATTTCCTCTGTCTGAGGACCAGCTGTAATCAGCACACAGCTGATTTGAGGGAAGGTGTTGCTTAACCTCAAAGTTTATTGTTACACCAGCAATCACTGTTAGGGTTTTGTATTGTTGATTGTCATTTATGCTTAGAAGTATATAATCGATTGTGTAGTGATAGGAGGTTTGATCCTTAGTAGTCTGCAGAGACACGTTGTGTGCATTCCAGAGCACTCTGGGAGCATGGGAGAGGCCGTGCCTTGTCTTATTGTTTTATGGTATAGGAGGACACCTTCTCTGTATCTGGTTAAGCATAAGACCCTTTTGTTTAGATGGACCGCTAGACTCCTGGCACCAGCTTTGGGGAGTCTTCAAGGGATCACATCTTGACCCCACACATATACACACATAGACACACACACAAGGTATTCTTTGTTCACATGTATACCTATGTAAGATGTCATATGTTAATGAACCTATGCATATTCATGTAACCACAATAAAAGAGCAGTGTTACGGGAGAGCGGACGAGAGCAACTGGGGTCAAGCGAAGGAACGGCGCCTGTCCAGTTCTCTCCCGTGCACGTAAAACATAAAGGACGTTACCTACTCGTGTCTTGCTTTGCTGTGTAATTACATTGTCTTCAACGTTCCAGCGAATAGGTTCAAGCTACAAACCTATCAATCACCAAGAGCTTTCTGTGATAAATAGAGCGGACGGCACAACGTGTGTATCAGTGGGATAGAAGAGGTTTTTTGACTTAATTTCCCAGTCAGCATATGTTACTGGGTTGCTTCTTCTGCAGTGGGAGCTGTGGACATAGTTTGGGAAATTCTGAATTTCTGTATGAAAAGTTGAGCAGTTCTGTGGCACAGGCTGGACAAACGATTAGAAGTAAAGGCATACAGAAGTGGATTCAGGGCACTGTTTACAAATACTATTGCTGCAACAGTGTTCCTAATGTCATGAGAAAACTTCACCAGCCCCTCGTTCTTTAGGGAAATCGCTGCCACACTAATTAGATTAATGACAAGATATGGCATCCACAGGACAACCAAGGTCACAGTGATGCTGGTAATCAGTCTGGTGGTCTGTGGATTGTTGAAAAATGCTGCCTGATTCACTTTTCTGTACAGATTGATATATGAAAAAACAATGACAGAAAGTGACACAAATCCTACAAGAGTCTCTGTCAACACTACAGCCATCCTCTGGCCCTCGGTGGAGTATTGATTACTGCATCTTGTCCATCGCTGATCTTCAGATAACTGTCGAAAGACTAAAGCAGGAGTGGACAGGATCATTGCAGCCAGCCAGAGCGGAACCAGCAGCATCCTTGCTTTTACCCGATTTAAACTCCTCTGCAGGTGAACGACCTGAAGGTATCGCTGGACACTCAGCACAGTCACAGTCAGCAGACTGGCATAAAGACTGCAATACACAAAGTATGTTATGAGTTTGCAGCCCACCAGACTAAAGGTCCAGCCATAGAGGAATGAGTAAATCCACAGTGGAAGGGTAACCAAGCAGAGCAGGTCTGACACAGCCAGACTCAGCATCAAACTCTGGCTCAGACTGGACATGTTCTCCCAGTTTGGCTTGACAATGATGACAGCGATATTTCCAGGGAATCCCAGCAGGAAGCAGATGGACATCACTACTGCAGGAACCAGACCGCTGGAGTCCAAGGATGGATGAGGTGAATCCCCAGGAGAGGAGGAGATGTTAGAAGTAACCATGGTGGAGTTGAGTTGCGCCATGCTGCAAACTTGCTGACTGTTGTGCACTACACAAGTGATGATGATGATAAATGCGCAGCCACATGAACAAGTTGTTACTTTTGATGAAGTCAAAGAGGAACTAATAACAAAGATACTGTGATGCTGATCCAAACATTTGCATTCATGGTTTCAGGATTTTTGCATGACTCTTTCTATAAATCTTTGCATTTATTTCCATTTATTCAGAGAGCACCAGCGTAAAAACATCTAGAAACATAAATTAACCTTTGCCATTTAACATTATAGTAGCCTAGAAATGTGGGTGGACAGCTATGTTTTTTTGTTGTTGTTGTTGTTGTTTTACAACAAGGACAGCATTTAGTGGGAACTGTGGATGTGTTTATTTTATTTACAGTTGGGGATTTCTGGAATTTTGCATTTTTGTATCTAAGCATATTTGCATGTCTTTCGCTAACTTTCACATTAGCTTTTTTTAGACATACAGTGGAAAATGAAACCACATCAAATTCAATAGGTTTTTTTTTTTAAACTGGTAATGAAAATTTACTTCTCATGGATTTCACACTCTTTGAGGCTATTTTTCAGCTCATAACTCTGGAGAAATAAGTTCTATAATTTATAATACAATCTGGCTATATTAACCTACAACCAGAAATGAATGACAATTCAATATCTTGATGCGCACTTAATAAACCAGATTAAGAAATACCTGAAAGTTGATTCCTTTCATCTCAGTGCCATATTTTCAGTGGGAGAAATGTTTGATTCCTCATCCAAGTGTCTTCTTCAGACTCAGCTGATTATGAACATTTGCATAATAACCGCATAATAATTGAAGTGCCACCATTACTCAATAATGAGCTACGAGCTCATTATTAGCTCATTCCCTCTCGTATCCTGTTCATCTTAGCCTTGTCTCTGTCTGTTCTTCCTACCATCACCTATATGTAGTCTGTCATGTCTCCATGCTTGTTTATTTTTTGTCTATGCCAGTTTGTGTGTCTTAGCATAAACACTCAGAGTTTGTCTGAGTGTTTACTAGAGACAAAGACCATATCTATAATCACCCTCTTGATTATCTGAACCTCCAAAGAATGTTATTTCTCCTGAGCTAATCCCTCCACTAATCTCATCCTCAGGGTGAGAGCGGGCAGGGCCCAGCTGACCTCTGCACCCATACCTGTTCCTCGGGTGAGGCGGACCAGGTTCCAGCCAGTCCCTGAACCTTTCCTAGTTCCTAGGGTGAGGCTATCCGATACCCAACTTGTCTCTGCAATTCTCAAGGTGAGATCAATTGGGGTCTATTCTGTCCTTAAACTGGTCCCTCTTCATAGGGTGAGGTTAACCAAGACCCAGGAGGTGAGATGGTGGTTTATCAACTTTGCTCAGTGGCAAACACATCTGATGCTTTGGTGTATCAGAACTGCAGTGCCGGTGTACCAGGTGTTTACATCTGAGTCAGACAGGAAGCAGGACATGCAGGCAGCAAAGGGAAGTGGCAGAGGAGGGTGGCTGGGGTATTTTCAAGGCGTAGGTGGAAGTTAAGAAGTGTGAGCAGAGGGACTTAAATGATGCAGTGAGATTCACACCTATTAAATATCCTGAGATCTGCTACTGGATCCATGAAGTCTAAAGCAGTGGGTTTATGGGAGGCAAAGACCTGGTGTGACTTTGCAAGAAGCTCAAATTTAAGTGTTGTGTGTTTAAAAACAACTGTCATAATATTGGTGCTGATCATTAAATTCTTGAGCCTAAAAGCTTTATATAAAACTCAAAGCAACATTTTAGTAGAAATGTTGTATTGGAAGCCAAATAATTCAAATGTCTGTCCAAAACAAGTCACTCATCCAGCTGGACCCAAAAACACCATTCTGGCCATATTGCTCCATCCAGTTGGTCAGCTGGGAAATCGAGCTCAGCAATGCAGACCTTCCCAAGCTGGAAATGCTTGTACTTTTTGCAATTGGCATTAAAAACAGCTCCTGATGCTCTTTTAGTCAATTAAGTGAATTCTGATTGTGAAAGACATGATCTATATGAATGCCAGGCTTTTTGTGTTGTTTTAACTACCATTTTGGAAAATGTGACACCTACAAAGTTTTATTTTGTTTTAAGAAGTTATTCATGTAAAAGGCTTTATGTCATTGCAATATGTCATAGATTTTTTGTTGGGGTTATGGAGATTGCATCAACACAAAGGGGAAGTAGCATTGCATAGCTCTGCATAGCTTTGCTGGCTGCTGCAAAGCTCCCGTACATCGTTAGAGTCGCTTTTCAACGTATGGTTGGAAAAGCGACTCCCCATATACGATGGTAATGATAAGCAGGTTAGTTGCAGTGTTAATACTACTGCACAGAAAGATTTTTGAAGCTGGACAACAGCTGTCACGGTCCTGGGTCTGTGACCCAGTGTTTTGTGTTGTTTATTATTAATAGTGTTTGCTTTAGTGTTATTTAGAGTTCTTAGTCTTTTGGTTTCTCTCTTTGTCTTCCCTGTAAGCCGTATCCCCTCGTCAAGTCCGCGCCTCTGTGTTATGTTTCCTGTTTTACTTTGAATGTCTGCATCCTATGTTAATGTTTTCAGTTTTGCTTCCCCTTGGTCTTGTCATGTTTGATTACTCCCAGCTGTGTTCTACTTCTGTGTCTCGTTCCCTCGTTATCCCTCTGCGTATTTAAGCCCCGTGTTTTCCGACCTCCCTCGTTCCATGGTGTGTGTTCTACCTTTTTAAAGCCTCGGTCGTATTTCCACTTTAAGTTAGTTTCTGTTTATTTTGCTCTTGCGCAATAAAAGCTGAGTTCACGTTTGCCTCCTGGAGTCTGCATTTTGGGTCCTCCGTTCCTGTCTGCCGCACACAGTCCATGGCAACAGCAGAATTTATTTACAGATTTACTGTAAATAAGGAGACTGATTGACTGTAATTACTTTGTAGATTTATACATAAAACGCAACAAAAAAAGGTAATCAAGTTGTTTTAAAATGTGAACATGATTGAATGTAATGTTTTTTGTTAAAAGAATGTGTGGAAGCAAAAAGAACATGGCTGAAAGAAAGAAAAAATGGTGTAAAATTCTGTTTAAAAACAAGATGAGGAAGAGCCTGCAGACTGAACGGATCTCCTGTCTCTACTTTTGTGTTTAAAAAATAAAATAAAATAAAAATAAAAGCCCAAATGAAGGCCTGTAACAACAAAGTCATTAATGGACACAGAAGTAGCTTTTCAAAAAAAGATAAGGAGAATTCATTTCGGCTGCAATGTTGTTTTCTTAGGTAAGACATAACCAGTCAGTTGGTTTTTTTTCTGTTTTGTTTTGGCTCATACTGCCATGAAGTATCAAAGCCTCTACTGCGATCTAGTGGTAAAGCATAATATCACTATACAAGAGGCCCACTTAAAGCGATGCAGATGATATTTTAAGCTGAAGAGTAAATAAGCTAATAAAATAACAATTCTTCAACATATCATGAGGCATTTCAGTGGAAGAACAATGCAGAGCTTTGGTGAGATTTTCCAGTGAATACAATCACAGAGGCGGTGGAAGAATGGAAGTAAGAGAAGCTTTCAAAAATACAAATAAATTTCTCTGAAAACTTTTCTGAAGGAAGAACAGAACACACACAGGTACTTTGTAACTGTGCCAGATATAGTTGTACCTTTACAGGTTTTAGTTAAAAAGTTAAGACATGTGTATAATATGATGCACTGTAAAAAAAAAAAAACAAAACAAAACTGCGCAACAGTATGTAAAAAAAAATGCAAAATTAGTTCCACTTACACCAACACTAACCAATTACAACAAGTGAGGTTAGTCTCATTTACTGCATCAGTATTAATAATACCATGACATACAGAGTTACAGCAGACAATTTAAGTACATTTTTGTGTTGTTTCTACATTTACATATGATATTACTTACATATAGTATTTGGGAAATTTACTTTATTGTTGAGTAAGGCCATTCTCTAGTTAGCCAGCTGATCTCATCAAATCCTCGGGAACATAGATACGTACAAACACATCATTAGAACTGACAAACATTTCTCTAAGAAATATTAAAACTATTACAGAACATTTTCAGCTATGGTGAAGTCATTTTTCATTGTGTTCCTACTCTTACCAGGAAGAACATACAGGTACTTCCTCTACTTCCTCTAATTTTAATTGGTCTTTTAATTCTTTCAACATTTGCCTGCTTCCTTGTCAACAAACATCTATTTTCACATCTCAAGCTTAAACCAAAATTCATCAATTCATTGTGACAAATAGAGAGCACCACAACCTATATGTAACAGCAGGAGAAAAATCCTTTGACCAAAAGATGCCTTTTCCAATGTCACAAGGGGAAAAATAATTCCCCTGAGAGCTTTTAACATTGAGATGTTGCTTCCGCACTGATATCTGTTGACAGAGTCAGATTTTGGGAATTTTTGAACTTCTGTATTAACTGTTCAGCAAGTTTTTGGCGCAGAGTTGTCAAACGAATTGAAGTAAAGGCGTACAGGAGTGGATTCAGGGCACTATTTATAAATGTTAGTGCTCCAACAATGCTCCAGCTGTCTTCACAAAACTTCAGCAGTCCCCCGTTTTTCAAGGAAATAGCTGCCACACCCAACACATTTACAGAAAGATATGGCATCCACAGGACAACAGAGGTCACAATGATCCTGGTAATTAGTCTGGTGGTCTGTGGATTGTTGAAAAACGCTGCCCGATTCACCTTTCTGTAGAGACCGATATATGTAAACATTATGACAGAAAGTGAAAGAAATACTACAAGAGTCTCTGTCAACACTACAGCCAACCTCTGGCCATCAGAAGAGTGTTTATTTTTGCATTTTGTCCAGTGTTGTTGTTCTACCAGCTTTCGAACTACCAACTCAGGAGTGGACAGGATCATTGCAGCCAGCCAGAGTGGAACCAGCAGCTTCCGTGCTTCAACCCGATTTAAACTTCTCTGCAGGTGAACAACCTGAAGGTAACGCTGGACGCTCAGCAGAGTCACAGTCAGCAGGCTGCCATAAATGGTGCAATACACAAAGTATGTTATGAGTTTGCAGGACACCAGACTTATCATCCAGTTATTGAGAAAAGAGTAAATCCACACTGGAATGGTAAGCATGCAGAGCAGGTCTGACACAGCCAGACTAAGCATCAAACTCTGGCTCAGACTGGACATGGTCTCCCAGTCTGGCTTGAGAATGATGACAGCAATGTTTCCAGGGAATCCCAGCAGGAAGCAGATGGACATCACCACCGTAGGAGCCACACCAGCGGACCAGGAGATTTTGGGTGAATATCCAGGAGTGGAGGAAAAGTTAAGGGTATTCACCGTGGTGGTGAGTTGTGCCATGCTTCAAACTTGCTGACAATATTGTGCACTGAGCAAGTTATTATAATAGATGTACCATCAGGTGATCAAGTTGTTCTCATTTGATGCTGTCAAAGGGGAACTAATAAGAAAGAAACTGTCGTGTTGACATAAACACCTGCTCTTATGGTTTCAGGATGTTACATGCCTTCTGTATGCATTCTGTCAACACCCAAACTTGATTCATGAACCAATTATCTCTTAAAATTGAGCATACATTTTCATATTTAGGAGTTCATGCTATACAATTGGAGATTTTGCCAATTTTTTCCAACACTGACACCACAGTAGAAATTTAAAAAAAGAGGAGAAATAATAATATCATATAATAAATAAAAATAAAGGCTGACAACACGAGACAAACAATAAAATCCCCGTCTGATAGTTACGGGCCACAGTATTCCGAGGCTTTGAAGTATGTGTCAAGAAATTCAGGAAGTCCCTTATCAAGCGTGTATTGAGGCTCGCTCGCAAATGATCGATGACGTCTGGCGCCTCAATGATTCAGGAATTAGTTTGATCACTGTCGATATTTATCAACATATATAAAGGGATTCCCTCAACATTCTTGTGTCAGTGTTCGTATTGGAATCTCGCCAGTTTTCCTGTGACATAGAGGAGCTTGTTTCCATGGAGTCTGCTAAAAGAAGAAAGATTGAAGAGTTGAAGAGCTGCTCCATCCACAAGGTGATCTCTACCAATAAAGTATTACACATAATATGCCTGTAAATAATGAAATGTGTTACTACTATAATATTCACAAGTCTTTTTTTTCATTCCATTGGGAAGTGTTTATTGTGTGTCAATGGCAACAACACTGCATCTATGGGTATCATCTAGGCAGGCTTGCTGTGTGTCAGGGGTCGTGTGCGGAGGCGAGGAAGAGATGACCCACACGCAGGACTCTTGGTGCAGAATGAGGAGGTTTATTGGAAACGGAGACAACAGATGACAGGATGGCTGGCTGAACTGAATGGACAGGCAAACTAACTGGCTGACTGAACTGAACACGCGACAAGAACGACATCAATGACCCGACAATGAACTGATGGAAACTGAGGACTTACACACCCGCTGGATGAATAATGACTGATAGATGACAGGTGAGTGAGCAGCTGAACATAATTGAACTAACGATACATGGAATGAGCTGGAACACAACACACAGGTACACAGGCTGAAACAGGAGACAGGGAGTGAGGAACATGGATGTGGCAAAATAAACTGAACATGACAAAACTGAAAACACTGGGTCAACGACCCAGGAAACCTGACACTGTGGGATAGTTGTGCACTCCTGCCTTTCAGCACAATGTGAAATGGTTTCTCTAAAGCCAGAGTCGTTATTAGCAAAAGGAGAAACTGAGTCTAAGCACAGTGGAAAAAATATATTATCTTGATAAAAATGATAAAAGTTAACATCCGCCCAGTATTCATTAGCACGATCACTGTCCCATCATTTGAAAACACTGCAATTTTAACATAAATATCTCATGTCATGGATATGGCCACATACAATCAAATTAGGGTGTTTTTTAAATTCTAGGCAGTGATTACACCCATGTTGACACTGTTGCATGATAGCCAAAATGCAGTCACAAATAATTGAAATGGCAATAAAGGTTTTGACCAGCAGGGGGGTATGTTTGCACATGAAGCCTTAAAAAACTAACCGTTTTTTAGTCATTCAAATGGAAAGCTACAAGTCATCACGAGGCCATCACTATCTGATACCATGTTTAAATATACATTTATTATAACCGTGCTATTTTGCATGGAAGCATTAGTATCAGCAAACAGGGGCGAGTCTAATGGGGGGCATGGGGTGTAATAGACCATATTTATTTAATGGTTTTCATAACCAAACAAAGCAATTATCTTTATGATCCCACATCAGTATAATTTTATATGAATTAAGCATATTTCACAAGATTTTCAGTAATTATTAAACTGTTGTGTGTGGACACAGGAACATTCTAAAATTGTTGTAAAAACATCAATAACTAATTTTAGGGGAGGAAAAGGGATCATTCACAATGTGCACCAGGCACAACTGTACATGTTGCATCTGCAAGGTAAATATAAGAATATAAGTACATATAATATAACACACTACCTTTACTCTAATTAACAGAGGTGTCAGCTAACTATTTTTAAACTACTGAACCAACCCTTTGCTTTCATAATATTAAGAGGAGAGTGGGCTTGCTTGCAAAGCTAATGACTGAGGTAATGTTAGCAGTTTCAATTTTTTAGCTGCTTGTACCCAATAGTTAGGATTCAGTACACGAGCCTCTTTAAATTAAGACAGATGTATCTATTCTAATGTCCCCTGCACTCACACAGACTTGTTATTCTTTCTCTCAGCAGATTCATTATGGCTTGTTGGTGTCAAGTCAAACTTATCTTACTTACCAAAAGGGTAAGTTTGAACCATAAGCATTTTAAGGATGTTCAGAAATTACACATCTCAATGCTGTGGTGTTTTAGTGAAAACCCTAAAAATGTAATAATTTAGAGTCACCACTACTTTGGCTACACCTGGTTACACCTAACTACTACTTTAGTGTAGGAAAAACATTAATATATATATATATATATATATATATTTATATATTACCATTTAAAAAATAGCAAAATAGTTTGCATGTTATTCCTACACCAGAGTGGTAGTTAGGTTAAGTGGTAACTTAATTGATTGTGCATTTTATTGTACAAAAGCTTTTTGTATTTGCATATGCGCTTGTAATCTGTCATGAAGTGTGGAATGAGAAGCATGAAAATGCAGGGCTTAGAAACCAGCAGTTAAACTGAAAACAAACCTTTGAGCAGGACTTCTGCTGAATATCCACAGAGCGAAAGGTAAAATGGCAAAATCCAAATGTCTCTGAAGAACAAGGATTACACAAGTTAAAAAATTACCTAAAAAATTACAACGGAAATTATACACGCAGAACTAAATACAAGACACAGGAGACAAATACTAAAAGTCTGTCTTGTCTTCATATTTGTCTTGGTGGTCTGTTTCCCTAGTCATGTCTCTGTGTGTCTGCCTGCTTTCTCTTATCCCTTTGTTTTTGTTGTTAGGTCATCTTAGTTTTCTTATCTAGTCTTTAGGTTTCTGTTGTCTTGCATCCCTGCTGTTCTATGCCCCACGTATAGTCTTGTCTCTGTTTATTCCCTTGTTCCCAGCCGCGTCTCTGTCACTCCCACTGTTGTCTGTATCTAGTCAGTCTGCGTCTGTGTGTGTGTTCCCTGTACTTCCTGTTTGACTTTGAGAGTCTCAGGTTGGTGTGCGTCATGTTCTGTTTTGCTTCTCCCCCATCTCATCTGTCTGATTAGTTGCCAGTCGTGTTTCTCAGGTGTTTCCTGTTTGCCCCATTTCCCTGTTGTAATTAGTGTCTGCATCTCCCTCTGATCTGTGTCACGTTCTCTCTCATTTTCCACCATGTCTGCCTGCCTGTTTAGTTCATGTGTTTTCCAGTTTGTTTTGTTATCCTGGATTCCAGCAATAAAACTGAGGTTTGAGTTTAGCTTTGACTGTCAAACCTGTATTTTGGGCCTTCCAATCCTGCCTGCCACACACAACATATGACAAATAGAGATTTTAATAACATAAGAATGATGATAAAAAATAACACTGAAGGACCAAACATATTGAATATTGAGATATACACTTAAACTCTAATCAAGACTTCATTAATGCAGTACTTTTCATATTTATCTATGTAGGGTGCCTGCAAAGTTTCACATTGTGACAGAAGATAAAGGCTGATGGTGGCAGTAAACAAGACATTTGAAAGCACCTTAATTTTTGAAGTGAAACTTGAAACCTGCTTTACAACATACCCACTTAATGGCATGTATATATATATATATATATATATATATATATATATATATATATATATATATATGATCTTTTAGCATTGACATGTGTAATTTCTGAACATCCTTAAAATGCTTTTGGTGCAAACTTACCTGTCATGGAGTAAATCCTAGCAAAAGATAATAAAGGGAAGAACATTTTAAGCAGGCGGCTGGCGGTCATCTTTCCTGAAATTATGTCAACATGCTATTATCTGTAAAGAGAACGAGATACCAGTGGCAGACCAGGAAGTTCTGTTGTTCTCTGGGGAATGTCAGATGATTTGCATGGTGCTGGACTATGAGTAAGTCCCACTATAGGACTGGCAGTGTTTGTTCTGTTCGTCCTTGCCTGAAGACATTGGCCCTGAGGCTCAGTTGATGCCTTCCTATAGTCGTGTCCTGTTCTGCTTTCCTCATATAATAGCCTATCCCCTAATATCTCTACCATACTCTGGAGACTGTATATGGAGACACTGGAGCCATTCAACCTCACTATAGTTTAAATGAAAAATTTAATAGAGCAATAAAGTGGTTTTACACCAGCAATAGATTTTCTTTTCACTTACATAAAGCGCTAAAGTCTTTCAGTATTGACGTCCATCAGTAAGTATGTGATAAGATCTGTAATTAACAGCCTACTGTAATTACAATCACATGTTATGGATATTTTTAAAATGGAAAATCTATTTACTTTATGGGTAGCGCTTTATAATGATGTCACACTATTAAGCATTATTAGGATATTATCAAGCGATTAATTCATCATTTAAATAGCATTACTCCTCCTTAGTATCCTATTTATAAATACCCATATTTTTTATGACTATGATTACGACTATGGTTTTTACTAGCAGTAACTGTACATAGTTAAACCATGTACAGCAGTGATGGTGTACATGGGACATGGTAATAGTAATAGATGGATAAACATGTCTGTATTAATAAATGGAATATCAAGGAGGAGTAATGATATATAAAAGCACTCACTACAACCATACTAATGCTTAATAGTGTTACATTATTATAAAGTGCTACCACTTTATATTAAAATACACACAAAACCCCATTAGACAGTTAGTTTAATAAAAAACAAACAGAGGATTGCTGTATTTTTAAACCCAGTTACTAGTTTAATAAAAGTATTTTGACTTTTATATAATGGGTGTTATATCATTATGACATAAATTATGGAATAAAAGTACAAGTATAAGATTACATATAAGATACATAATAAAATCCAACTAATAACAGCACTTTTCTGTAATGTTAGGTCTGATTAATTGTATTAGAACAGCGATCGGCGATATTATTAGGTAATTTCATTGTTTACACACAATTACTTTACTGCATATTTCTGTTGTCGTTGTTTTACAGTGCAGGACAGAGAAGATCCAGGATCACAGGGGGAAAATAATTTGAAAAAAATCATGTTACTTCTGAAACGATATTTGCTAAATTAGACAGATTATGGGGAATTCTGAGCTTCTGCATTAAATGTTCAGCACTTTGTTGGCACAGAGTGGACAAACGATTAGAAGTAAAGGCATACAGGAGTGGATTCACTGCACCGTTTGCAAACGTTAGTGCTGTAACAGTGCCCCATGCTTCTTCGCAAAACTTCAGCAAGTCCTTATTGTTTAGGGAAATAGCTGCCACACCCAGGACATTTATGGCAAGACATGGTACCCACACGACAAAAAAGGTCACAATGATGCTGGTAATCAGTCTGGTGGTCTGTGGATTGTTGAAAAAGGCTGCCTGACTCACCTCTCTGTAGAGGCGGATGTATGAAAAAACATTGAGAGAAACAGAAACAAAACCCACCACTATCTCTGTCAACAACACGGCCATTGACTGGCTCACAGAACAGTATTGATGTTTGCAATATGTCCAGTCCGACTGTTCTACCAGCTGTCGAACCACTAAAGCAGGAATGGACAGGATCATTGCAACCAGCCAGAGCGGAACCAACAGCTTCCATGCTTGTACCTGATTTAAATTCCTTTGCAGGTATACCACCTGAAAGTAACGCTGGACACTCATCACAGTCACAGTCAGCAGGCTGGCATAAACGCTGCAGTACCCAAAATATGTTATGACCTTGCAGCCCACCAGGCCCAGGGTCCAGCTGCTGAGTAAAGAGTAAATCCAAAATGGAACGGTAAACATGCAAAGTAGGCCTGACACAGCCAGGTTCAGCATCAAACTCTGGGTCAGACTGGACATGTTCTCCCAGTTTGGCTTGAGAATGATGACAGCGATGTTTCCAGGGAATCCCAGCAGGAAGCAGATGGACATCACTACTGTAGCAGCTATACCACTGTAGTCCCATGAAAAATGGGGTGAATATCCAGGAGAGGAGGAGATGTTAGAATTAACCACAGCGTTGGTGAGCTGTGCCATGCTGCAAGCTTCCAGGTAGTATTGTGCTCTGAGCAATGATGATAATAAATGTCCAGTCACATGAACTGTCAAAGAGGAACTAACAACAAGGAAACAGTCGTTTCAATGTAAACATTTACACTCATGGTGTCAGGATTTTGCATGGCTTTCTTTATAAATTTTTGAATTTATTACAGGTTATAACCATATACCAAAGTTTGCTGCTGTTCACAGAAAAATGTGCTGAATAAGACTCAACCCAAATTCTGCAAATACTGAAAATGCTTTATGTCTGTAATACACATCATTTGTCAGTAAAACATGAGAATTTTTTATTTTGTCTGCATGTGGGGATTTTGCATTTTTCTACCTAAACACATTTGCATGCGTTTGCATAACTGTCATATTAGTTTTATTTACAAATTGAAAGGAAAAAAAAGAACTAATTTTTTCCACCCATACATTATTGCTTTTTAGCCTATAACAACTATAATCAGGCTATATTAGCCTAAAGGAACAAGTGAAGTGACAAGGAATAATCTGTCTGAAATCCATATGTGGCAGTCATCAGTGCATTACAGTAAATATCAGTCTCTAGTATTTCTATTCAACATACAGCAAAAAATGGGAGGATCATCTAAGGGAAAATGTTGTCTGTAAAGGTTCTCAGTCATGCAGGTCATCACAGTCTAAGGAGCTTGGAAAGAAAAGCATCTGGACTTCATTAAGTTGCTTGAAGATGTTTCACCTCTCATCCGAGAAGTTTCTTCAGGACTAGGGTCTAATGGTGGAGAGTCCCAGATTTAAGCTCTATGGGAGTTAAATTGTTTTTATATAGCACTAAAACACAACGCCATTTCTTTACGTTACAACACATATACTGTAAGATAAAGACCCTACAGTAATATAGAAAAAAACAACCTTACAATCAAAAGATACTCTATGAGCGATCATTAGGTGACAGTGAGAAACAAAACACTGCGTTTCAACCAGAAGAAGCCTCTGGCAAACTGAGGCCATGTACTGGATTGGTTGGGGTGAACGAAAAGAAATTAGGCTTTCGCTTAAAAAAAAACCTGCATCAACTCAGAGTAAACACAAACATCTAAAGTTGAGAAATAATAAAATAAAAAAATGTGTAGAATCTATTATTACAGTCACTGATAGGTGGTGGCAGGTGTTTGGTTATGGTTAGGCAGTAAAGTTAATTGATTTGGTTATGAAAACATTGTAGTTGGAGTTACATTTGCTTACTGTATGCACTCTCAGTTGTTTTCTGTTTGTTATTCACTAGAATTGACAAAATGACAAAATGTCCTCAGGCTTAAAACTTGTATGAAATTTGCCCAAAAAAGTATGATCATGAAAATCTAAGGAACTTAGAAAGACAGGTGACTGGACTTCTTTAAGACCATTTGGTCTTAGAACTGAAGCAGCTTCTCAGATGAGAGGTGAAACATCTTCAAGCAACTTAAGAAGTCCAGACGCTTTTCTTTCCAAGCTCCTTAGATTATTATGACCTGGATGACTGACATCCTACACAGACATAGGATCAGGAAAGTGATTACGATCAATAAGATTCTGTTTATGTGCTTAAAACCTTCACAGGTGACAAAAAATCTAATTGATATTATACTCTAACTTAAGGTAAGATTGTATCCAATTCATTAGATAGTTCGAGTCTTTTGAGATGTCTCCTTTTCAACAAACATCTACAATATTTTCACAGTTGAGGACCAGTTGTCACAAAGCTGATTTGAAGGGAGATGCAACCCAGTATCACAGCAAACTAGAAATACTGGTCTACCCTGTTTATTTCATACTTTGCCTCTCCAAAGCATGAAACATACATATATGTAGAAGTTTCAGTAATTTGCTGTAAGCTCCAGTAACAGCAGAGGGAGGTATTTTGTTTCAATGCAACATGAAAATAATTTGAACAAAAATAATTTTTTGTTTTATTTATTGATTTATTTGTTTATTGATTTATTTTTGCTGATAGTTTTGTATTTCTTGAATTTCTTTGACAACAAAATATCACATTAGTCTTATTTACCTGAATACATCCTTAGAATATTTGCAAAGAATGTTTTACATACAGATAATGAACATTTATTTAAATAGCTTTCACACCATTTCCAGTTGTTTTGAGCTGCAAAACCTCTGAATAGCTTATATCTGTATTACAATGATAAATATAACACTTCATTAACATTTGTGTTGTTGGAGGATGAGTATGACGTTGCATATATTCATCATTAAAGAAATTTCACTTTGAGCTAGAGTAATTATTAAAATGTACACATGTTAATTTAGAATGAAATTTCAAATGCAACTAAAAGGCGACATCTGCAGGTCATTTAACTCTTTCCACACACAGCTGATTTGAGAGGAGCTGTTGCTTAAACTCAAAGTTCATCATTAAACCATTAATCACCAACAGCTCGCTGTGACAAAAAGGGATTACAACATCCTGTGCGTATATTTCCAGTCTCAGCAGACCAAAAAACAATTTCCCAAAGACCTTTCATCATTGGGGTGCTGCTTCTGCAGTGACATCTGCTGACTTAGACATATTTTATGGAATTCTGAACTTCTGTCTTAACTGTTCAGCAATGTTTTGGCACAGAGTGGAGAAATGAATAGAAGTAAAGGCGTACAGGAGTGGATTCACTGCACTATTTATAAATGTTACTGCTCCAACAATGCTCCAGCTGTCTTCACAAAACTTCAGCAGTCCCCCATTTTTCAAGGAAATAGCTGCCACACCCAAAACATTTATGGAAAGATATGGCATCCACAGGACAACAGAGGTCACAGTGATCCTGGTAATTAGACTGGTGGTCTGTGGATTGTTGAAAAATGCTGCCTGATTCACCTTTCTGTAGAGACTGATGTATGTAAACAACATGACAGAAAGTGACACAAATCCTACAAGAGTCTCTGTCAACACTACAGCCAACCTCTGGCCATCAGAAGAGTGTTTATTTTTGCATTTTGTCCAGTGTTGTTGTTCTACCAGCTTTCGAACTACCAACTCAGGAGTGGACAGGATCATTGCAGCCAGCCAGAGCGGAACCAGCAGCTTCCATGCTTCAACCCGATTGAAACTCCTCTGCAGGTGAACAACCTGAAGGTAACGCTGGACGCTCAGCAGAGTCACAGTCAGCAGGCTGCCATAAATGGTGCAATACACAAAGTACATTATGAGTTTGCAGGACACCAGACCTATCATCCAGTTATTGAGTAAAGAGTAAATCCACACTGGAATGGTAAGCATGCAGAGCAGGTCTGACACAGCCAGACTAAGCATCAAACTCTGGCTCAGACTGGACATGGTCTCCCAGTCTGGCTTGAGAATGATGACAGCGATGTTTCCAGGGAATCCCAGCAGGAAGCAGATGGACATCACCACCGTAGGAGCCACACCAGTGGACCAGGAGATTTTGGGTGAATATCCAGGAGTGGAGGAAAAGTTAAGGGTATTCACCGTGGTGGTGAGTTGTGCCATGCTTCAAGCTTGCTGACAATATTGTGCACCAAGCAAGTGATTATAATAGATGTACCATCAGGTGATCAAGTTGTTCTCATTTGATGCTGTCAAAGGGGAACTAATAAGAAAGAAACTGTCGTGTTGACATAAACACCTGCTGTCGTGGTTTCAGGAATTTGCATCCCTTTGCCAGTGGTCCAGGTGTGCTTGCAAAGCTCCAGTAGCCTGTTATCTTTCAAGAAAATAGCTGCCACACTCAGTGCATTTATGACAAGATATGGAATCCACAAGAAAAAAAAGGTCACAGTGATGCTGGTAATCAGTCTGGTGGTCTGTGGATTGCTGAAAAAAGGCTCCCCGATTGACCTTTATGTAGAGACTGATGTATGAAAAAACAATGACAGAAAGTGACACAAATCCTACAAGAATCTCCATCAACATAGTCACTTCATCCATTTGCTCCTGGGAAATGTATTGAGTTTGGCATTTTGTCCAGTGCGATTTTTTTACCAGCTGTCGATTGATTAATTCTGGAATGGACAGGATCATTGCAACCATTGTTTCTACCTGATCTAAATTCCTTTCTGGGTACACCACCTGAACGTAGCGGTGAACACTCATCACAGTCACAGTCAGCAGGCTGCCATAAATGCTGCAGTGCACAATGTATATTATGATCTTGCAGCCCGCCAGGCTTAAGGGCCAGCAATTGAGGACAGAGTAAATCAGCACTGGAATGATACCCAAGCAGAGCTGGTCTGACACAGCCAGACTCAGCATCAAACTCTGGGTCAGACGGGACATGTTCTCCCAGTTTGGCTTGAGAATGATGAGACTGGTGTTTCCAGGAAATCCCAGCAGGAAGCAGATGGACAGCACTGCTGTGTGAACCACACCGCTGAAGTCCAAGAAGGGATGAGGTGTTTTATAATAACTTATATGTCTATGGGATTTTCCTCATTTTAGACTGAAATAGGCTAGTTAGTGTGAATGGTTGTCTGTCCCTGTGTGTTAGCCCTGCGACAGACTGGCGACCTGTCCAGGGTGTACCCCGCCTCTCGCCCTATGACAGCTGGGATAAGCTCCAGCGCCCCCTGCGACCCTGAAAAGGATAAGTGGAAGCGAATGAATGGATGGATAGACTGAAATAGGCTAGTTTGTTTTTTTGTTTTTTTTTAATTTACCAGTTTTCTCCCTTCTTGCCAAGAAGGAAACTCAGTTATCATTTACCAAAGGCTAGCTAGACTCACCTAGAAAACAAATACTTACATGTATATATATAAAATACATATTCCTAAAATGTCCTATTATTGATTAACAAGACACCTATTAGGAATAAGATTTGCATTACTGTATATACATTTACCTGACAAATCCTATTTTTGCCAACAACAATAAATCTAATTACTATAAGTTTGACATACAAAATTTCTTTAGCATGAATTACTGTAACACTGCAACCTTTCATCAGTATTCTTCTAGTGCATTGATACAGGAATGATTTTAGAGGTACATAAAATAAGTCATCTTGGCATTGGAAGGATGATTGCTGACAAAAAGTTCTCCTGCAGTAGTCTGACTCTTTGGGTGGACCATTTGTGTCTAGACAACAATAAAAGGTTATAAATGAATCCAGACAGCTGTTCAGAAAGCCTGAGGGAGCATACAAGATTGCATTTCTTCTGCTTCTAAGCGCAAGACTAACAGAGTTACTCTAGGAAAGGCCCCTTTTACTTAACCATACACCCACACACAAAGGGCCCCTGGATGGCCTGAAAAAAGAAAGGATTCACAGATGGATGAACCAAATATCAGTGGAAGTGGAAGAACAATGGTGATCTTTATTCAGGAGTTCTAGCAAATATAATCAGAGTGATGAAATCAAAAAAATAATAAATAAAAAAGTAAAAGCTGAAAGTAAACTTTTAAAAGATTACAAATGTACTTCTCAGGGAGGCTCCATGCTGAAAGACTTTAGCCTGTATAAAATAATTTGAAGCACACACAGTTACTTTGTAACAGGTACAGTTCATACTTGAGACGTTTACATAGCAGGAGATGTTGCAAAAGTAAAACTATCCAATAGTATATAAACCAGTGAAGCATTACAACCACCTGAACCCAGGAAGGAAATGAAATTATTAATATTTACATCAATAAAAATGATTAAAGTAATTCTAACTGATTTCTATCTGTTAATCATCTGTTTCATTTGCATATGTGGGAAATATTATATTAATCATATACTAGTATATTATGTTGTAGCTAAGTTACTTGACTTTGTGTCATGTAATGGCGTGTGTGAAGTTGTGCCCAAATGCAGGATGTAAAGGCAAAGGTAAAATGAGAAGATTAGAGATGGGATGTGTGACACTGAGGGTCTGAAGCCTGTTTCACTTTATTAAAGGAGAATTTAAAGCAGAGGTTTCTGTGAAGTCTCTGTGATGGGACTTTAAACTGAAAGAGAAGTGTAATGATGGAGAACATGAATGGAAGAAAACAATCCTATGCTTTGGGACACTTCCATGTTTTGTCACACATAAAGGTAGGTGTTTTAATAATATAATATATATTATGATGTTGCTAAATGTCTCCCTTTAAATAAATGAATGTTGTGCTATACAATTGTAAAGTTGTTTCTGATAAATGTGGCTGTTCAACCAACTAATCATTAAAATCAAAGCCTGTAACATACCTTTAGTTTAGTTATTTTCATATTATTTTGAATGTTTCAATATTGTGTTTCACCATATTTTAAACTTTAGCTTCAGTATCTTGTATGAATATAATAATAGCACCTCCTTTATGATGCAGCATCTTTACAGAAGTTTCTTCCTGTTAAAAGGGAGTTTTTCTTTCCTACTGTCACCAAGCACTTGCTAATACTGGTTGTCTGTTGATGTTTTCTCTGTATTATTGTAGGATTTTACAATATAAAGTGCCTTGAGGTGAGGTATGTAAATAAAACTGAACTGAACTGATGGCATGATTTATAGACTTGTAGTGTCAGTGCAGTACCCTCTCTGCCCTTCTTCTTGTTAATTTCTAAGTCTTTCTGTTGTTAAGAATGGAGAAAGATGGTCAATTCTGGTGATGGAGGAGCTCCAGAACAAACATTTATTCATTTTTTTCATTAATTGTTGTTTCCTCCTCTGTTAAGTTTCAATGCAGTTTTATTTATATGTCACCAAATCACAGGAACAGTTTACCCAAAGCACTTTATACTGTATACTACACTTTATAACTGGTTTGCGGTGAAAAAAATGACATTAACTCAGAGTCTACACAAGCCTCTAAAATTGAGAAAGAAGAAAATTAAAAATATGCAGAAGCTGCTTTGATTGTCATGAGCTCACTGAATGGTGAGTATCAGCTGTTGTCACTGTCATAGATATGTATTAGTGATGTACGATGCAACTGATTTCCATTCCGATCTGATAGCAAGTCAAATTCAGGCTGTATGGATGATACTGATCTGATACCAGTACATGAAGTACAACAACTTGTGTTTGGAAAAGCAAAAGTAGTGTATTTCAAACTATAACTTTTCTAATGAATACAAGACATGGGAATTCTTGTTCTTCTTATTTAATTATCATAGAAAAACTTAAAAAAATAAATTTTAAAATATTCAATTACCAATCAAAAGCAAATGTGACTGAATGAAAATAATAATACAGCTGAGAAACATTTTTTTAGATTTTATAGATCCATGTTATTTTAAAGCTATCTTATCTACAAAATATTTTGCGTTGTATTTTGGGATATTTCAAGCCTACAGCAGTTGTTTTACTGAGAGTGTCCTGTATATTTTAAAGATACCTAGACTATATAAAATCCACTTTTAATGCTCTACAATTTAAAAAAAAAAAAAAAAAAGGAAATCTGTGGTTTTAAGGATGCGGGAAATTCCCATCATTTAAACACAGACACAAAAACCTAAACCTAGACGCAAGTCAATTTCCAAAATTCAACAACAGTGCTACATATTGCCAGCAGCTCCACATTTTGAGTGAGCACACATGAGCAGTGATGCATTTATACAGTCAAAATTAGGATATCATTATGACAGGCGGAAGAAGAAGTAGTTCCTACCAATCATTTAGACAATGCAGATAATATAGATGCAGATAATATAGATACTTTCCACTGTGTTCCTGTTAATCATAAACTACAAATTTGCCCCAATTTACTATGGGGATTTCTAGAGTGGATCTAGATTATTTCATAAATCTCTGGTATTAGAATTGATATTTCAGTATCAATCCACACACCAATAGTAGTAGCGGCCCTTAGTTGCTTAGTTGTCTCAGCAGGCTTCTTTGGGGTAGCTGGATGTAGTTTGCGTCTCATCTGCAGGGGAGGGGTGGTACAGCGGGTTCAGGGGGCATTGCCAGGGGAGGCCGGTTGGTACAACTGGCAGCCATCAGCTAATCCAGTCTCTTGCTATTTACACAATAGGACACTAAGATGGAGTTATGCAGAGAGAGGGGACGATGCTGACAGCACAGTTAACCAGATGTTGCTGTGCCAGCAGTGGAAAGTGCAAAAAGTAGTGTAAATAAAGAAATGTGCATTGAACCAAGGACAAGCTGTGTCCACAGAGCCTGTGTTGGGGAATTCATGTAGCTGCAGACATGCTACATAGGTCCTCTGGCTAACAACTAATCTAAAGCCCAATCTGAAGTATGATCATAAGAGTTATGACAGTCGATAAGAGTCAGTTAATGGGCTTCTAGCCTTCATAGGAGGTGATATGAGTTAAGGAAAAATTCTATGTAATCAGATGTCATTTAATAGGTACCTTGATTTTTTCGAATGCTGTTTGAATTCTCTGGTTGAGAACCAGCTCAACGAGTAAGTCCATTATCTGACCAATCGCAACAGCTTGCTGTGACAAATAGAGATTACCACACCCTGTCTGTAACAGACAGACAGGGTGTCGTAATATCAATGAGGTACTGCTCCTGCAGTGACATTTCTTGACCGAGACCGATTTCTGAACGTCCTTCTTAACTGGTCACCAATTCTTTGGCCCAGAGTGGACAAATGAATAGAAGTAAATGTGTACAGGAGTGGATTCATAGTACTACTTAGAAATGTTAGTGCTCCAACAGCATTCCAGGTGTCTTCACAAAACTTCAGCAGGCTCTCATTTTTTAGGGAAATAGCTGCCACTGCCAGCACATTTATGGCTAAATATGGCATCCATAGGCCAAAAAAGGTCACAATGATGCTGGTAATCAGCCTCGTGGTCTGTTGATTGTTGAAGAAAGCTGTCCGATTCACTTGTCTGTAGAGACTGATGTATGAAAAAACTATGATAGAAAATAAAACAAAACCAACCAGTATCTCTGTCAACAACACAGCCAGTGACTGGCCCTCTGAAAAGTATTGATGTTTGCAATAAATCCAATGTTGTTGTTCTACCAGCTGTCGAACCACTAAAGCAGGAATGGACAGGATCATTGCAGACACCCAGAGCGGAACCAGCAGCTTACTTGTTCCTACCTGAGGTAAACTCCTCTGCAGGTGAACGACCTGAAGGTAACGCTGGATACTCATCACAGTCACAGTCAGCAGGCTGCCATAAACGCTGCAGTACATGAGGTATGATATGAGCTTGCAGCCTGCCAGGCTTAAGGTCCAGCTACAGACAAAATAGTAAATCCATATTGGGAGGGTAGCCAAGCACAGTAGGTCTGACAAAGCCAGGTTCAGCATCAAACTCTGGGTCAGACTGGACATGTTCTCCCAGTTTGGCTTGAGAATGATGACAGCGATGTTTCCAGCGAATCCCAGCAGGAAGCAGATGGACATCACCACCACAGGAAGTAGACTCCTGGGTTCCAAGAAGAAACTAGGTGAATATCCAGGACAGGAGGAGATGTTATAGGTAACATTGGTGGAGTTGAGTTGTGCCATGCTGCCGGCTTGCTTGCTCGGTTGTGTACTGAGCAAGTGATGATGAAGATAAATGTGCAGTCAGGTAAACAAGCTGTTGTTTTTTGATGTAGTCAAAGAGGAACTGATAACAAGGAAACTGTGAGCTATGCAAAATCCCAAAGACACCTGCCACCATGTTTTCAGAATTTTGCATAACTCTTTTCACAAAAGGAAATATGGACACGGATTAATGGGAGTTTTGAATCTCTTTATTCATTTATTTTGCTAGTAGGAATCTTTTGGATTTTCCTTTTTGGTTTTTGCATTTAGTAGGACATTTGTATGTCTTTGGTGAAATGGAAAATTTCTTTTAGTTTGAGATGGAGTGGAAAATAAAAGCAGACATATATCTTCTGTCTTGGACTATCGGAAAAGGACACAGTTTCTTGTCCTTTTTTAGCTTTGTAACTCTGGAATATCGTCAGATCTTCAGTCTTTATTGCAATTCTAACATATTACCCTAAAGCCTAAAGTTTTTGTGCTGTTGAACAACAGCGAAACGAAACAGATTTTTAAGATCTTTTTAAAATGCAATTTTAAAAAGGGGGGGGGGGGGAGTAGACGGATTATAAATTTAAAATATTTATTTCTGACATTTAAAATGGCAACTTCACTCGTCATTTTCAAATGACGTTAGTTCACGAATTAGCTATTATATTAGCAAAGGGATGTACTTTGGGATTAAGTATGGGATTAGGTTGTTTAAAAGACTTTTCTGGGTTAATTTTCCTTTGTTGGGAATAACATATCTGTAATCACTTTGTTTTTCTTTTTGATGCTGTGTTTTTGTAAATTAGTGCTAAAATCATAACTCGTAAATCATGTCATCATATTAGCTGTTTTTATCCCAAAAGTCAGCTGATATAAAAAAAAAAATCCAAACATGTAAAAATACATTGTTGACCCACAATGATATTGTGATTTTGGAAGATAATTTCACATTTCTACAACCATACAACATGAAAGTGATCACAGATGTACCTGAGAACATTTGTATATGGTGGTGTTTGCCGAAAACAGGGGACCATCATCCGTGCAGGAACCATCACCATACTGTCCATCACCGCAGAGTTCCTTACCATTCTTCATATATCCGTGTTGGACAGAGTGTAAATACTGAGGCTGAATGACCTTTGTATAAGCACGCACACTTCTTAGCAGTGCAACGCTATCAGCACATTAACAAAGCTAGGCAGCCAGTATAAGTCCTTCTAACCAGAGAGCTCCTTTCATCGCACGCCGTGGCTAATTTACATTGTTTTTTCAAAGACCAGAAGGTTGACGATACCAATTCTTGTGTTATAGACAGTGTTATAGACAGTTGCTAGCCAAAGGTGGTTTTGATTTTTCTTGCTGAGCCCAAGAATTCTCTTTGTTGATTCAACAGGGTTTTAATTGGAACCATTTCATTCTTTCCTTCCATCTCAATTAATATTTCAACCTAAGTTTATATCTTATCATTGTTAGTGGCCATTTCGATTAAAAACGGCCAATATTGGTATGGTACAAAACTCTCCACTGCACAAAATATTCAGGCTCTTGCCTGAATTATAACCCAGCCTCTTAGTCTCTGCAGTGCCAGCTTATCTGCATGCCATACAATCATTATTTAATTTTTCCTTTAACACTTTACTGCCACAGTAAATTAGCTTAATTGACTTCATTATAGGAGATGAGGCTTGGGGTGAAGAGGATGATAATGTTTTTAGGCTGATAGAGATGTATATACTGCTAAAAACAACTTGCTGCTTATTTCTGAGATGATAGCTTCACATTAGAGCTCTGAAACTTTAACCTGGATCCATTTAAACATTAAGTATTTCAGTCCCCGAGCCTAATGAAGAAGACATGGAAATCACTTTAGTTTGTCAGCAGCTTCAGTTCTTGTAGCGTAAGAGACTCTGCAACAGATTAAAATACAGCATGTATACATTTCCATAACAATGCAGCACTTCATTGGGTGGTTTTAGTAATGCACAGCTCAACAGCTTGCACATTATGTACCATTATGAAATTAACAAAGGGGAATTGACACAAGAGGATGGGACAAAAAAATGTGTCAGTGTCCTGGTTTATCAAACACACCAGTGCTGAAGTAATTTCCAGTCAGTTTAAGAACAATGCAGAGCTTTATTGAGAATTTCCAGGGAATATAACCATAGAGACTGTAAAAGAAACAAAGCAAAAAAGAAAATAGAAATTAAGTTCTCAGTTAGTTTCTATGTGGGATGCCTATGGTCTAAATGTCCTCCCATGAAGCACACACAGTTACTTTGCAACAAGTATAGTTGTTACTTAGATTGGATTTCAGAACTTTTAGAATTATGTTTGTTAAAGTAAATTAAGAGGTATCCCACGTGAACGTAATGGTGGATCCTCATTGCAGTCACAGTGAGTAGCTTGCCATAAACAATGCAGTAACCAAGGTATGTCACCAAAATGCAGGTTGCATGTTGAACCTCCAACTAGTGAGAAAAATAGAACACACTTTTATTACACCTAAAATGTTGAACACTATTTTTCACACATTAAAGTTTATGTCATAGAATTGGATATTGACCTTTTTGTGTGTGTGTGTGTTCCTGTCTAGCTATCTTTGTTAGCTATCTTTCTGCATTCTACTATACTTGTGAGAACCAACAGTCACTTGTGAGGACACACAACCTGATCCTCACAAATTTGAAGGCATTTAAAGCCATTTTTGAGGCTCAAAATGTGGTTTTAGTGTCAGGGTTACAATTGGGTTATGGTTAGATTTAGGGTTAGGGTTAGGCATTCATTTTTAATGGTTAGGGTAAGGGGCTAGGGAAACCATTATGTCAATGAAGGTCCTCACTGAGATAGCTGAAAGGGGTTTTGTGTGTGTGTGTGTGTGTGTGTGTGTGTGTGTGTGTGTGTGTGTGTGTGTGTGTGTGTGTGTGTGTGTGGGGGGGGGGGGGTTAACCCTTTCCTTTAGTAATTTGATCAGTTTACCATCATGTTACCCTATGACGGAAGAAAGGTTGACTCAGGCTAACACAACGATGGTTCAATCATCAAAAAAGATCAAAATCTCTGGAGCAGAACTAAATGAACATTGAGGTGAGACTTTTTTTTCCCAAACTGCTGACACTTCATAATCTTACCTGATATTTAACTGTAAAAGTGCAAGGTAAACCCATACCCATGTTCCTCTCTTTGAACTCTTATTTTCACAGAAAAGCTTTATTGTTCTGTGTAACAGGGAGAGTTTTGAATGTGTTGGTTTTCTTTGCAGCCAAGAGCTCTTTGGTTTTTGCATTTTTCCTGATCACGGGTATTTGCATGGCTATTTTTTGTATGTCACCTGTGTGAGCTGTTTATTGTGGACCCAAATGCAAATCACTGTAGGGAGGAGTACACTCATTAAGTGAGTATTTATTGCTAATTAATTTAAAGCTCCAGAAACACAGAGAATTCCGGAAGAGAATCCACAAAACCCCCACAAAAAAAAACAGGAAATCACCAGGAAATACACAATGTCAGGGTTATGTCACAAAGCTCCAAAAAATGACAAAACAAAAGAATAACTGGAGACTAAGACAACACACACATGCATCCCCTATGTGCCCGTAGGTCAAATTGGTTCAAAGGTTTGCTGGAACAGGGAAGGCAGTGACAGATTTAACAAGTGATGAGAGAAAAGATAAGTAGTTTCGTACATGTTTTTTGATTCAGTAACAATTTTTCACCAGATGTCCTTCCGGACGCCACCCTCCCATTAATCCAGGCTTGAGACAGGCACTAGGAGTACATTTGTGACCATCCTGAAGCTGGGTTTGTATCTCCTCCCAGAATTGGATCACATGTAAGGTGTTTCAGTCATTACACCATGTAATCACAAGCTTGGCACATAGAAAAAATGTGCTTTTATGTTTAAGGGGTATACTTTTACCTAAACCATTACCATGACTAAATATAAACATCCAAACCAAACAAAAAAAAACATGAAAGAAAAAATGTTATCTTTTGAGCAGCTTTACATATACTGATCTGAACCAACAGTCACTTAGAGCGATAAAATGCCCGTCCCCAATGTGGTTTTAGTATCAGGGTTACAATTAGGTTGTGGTTAGGTTTAGCCTAAGGGTTAGGGTTAGGCATTCATTTTTGATTGCTAGATGTGCTCACTAAGAAATAAAAACAAGTGTGTGTGTGTGTGTGTGTGTGTGTGTGTGTGTGTGTGTGTGTGTGTGTATTATTCATTTACTTATAGGAAGCAGCATTCAATTCTAAATAACTAAAAACCAAAATATTCCTCTAAATATGTTCACAAATGATACATTGATATTGCTGTCAGCCGACATTTTGAACTGCAAAAGCACAAGATAAACCCATGTCAAGTCTCTCTCTAAACAACACAATACATCTTTATTTAATAAAAGATTTTATCTTTTATACAGGAAGAAGAAAATTAAATAAGTTGGAATGATTTTTGTGTTGTTGTTGGCTTTGATTTTGCTTGGAAGCTGCTTATTGTTGACCCAGATGAAAAAACACAGGAGGCTGGAGTAAACTCAACGCGATCATTTAATGCTGATTAGTTAAAAAATTCCAGAAACACACGGGGAACTCAGGAAGGAAAGGATGGGGGAAGTAACCTCAGAGCACTCACAGGATCTTTTTCTGGGCAATTGTGTAACAACTGGCGCATTTGTAAAGACTAATAAACGTAATAATATGTAAATGTAAAAAAGAAGTGAAGAAAGAAAAGATAACTAAACATCTTTTAACTTACATTTTCTTTGTGAATTATAACTACAAACTATATTATCATCATTAGTATTAGTATTAGTATTAGTATTATGAAAATAAACTACTTATTCCTTCTTAGTTAACTCGTGATTTTTGGACAGGCTGCTGTCAGCATTGGCAGGGTCAGTGGTTGGCTAGGTTTATTCTGCAAAGCTAATTGATTTGGTTTTGGAAATTTAAGATCTACTTGTATGCGTTAGATGTCTGAAGTATGGGATGCAATAGGGGATGATAACAGTTAAAGATGATTATAATGATGATTTAAGCAAGATTAAAAACTATGGAGATTATACTATAACTTATGGTAAAATTATACGTATGTCACTTAATACTAGGTACTTTGTTTTGAATGTTCACCTGATTCCATGTCAACAAACATTGCATTCTATACAAACATGTTGTTTTGCAGCTCTGGGTGAGGACCAGCTGTAATCAGCACACAGCTGATGTGAGAAAAGATGTCATCATGAAACCTTCTATTACCTACAGTTTGCTGTGTCAAACACAGAGTACCACAGCACCTTCATCACTGAGCAGTTTCTGCAGTGATATCTGATAACTCAGGCAGATTTTTGGGGAATTCTGAACTTCTCCATTAAATATTTAGCACTTTTTTGGCAAAGAGTGAACAAATGATTAGAAGTAAAGGCATACAGGAGTGGATTCACAGCACTGTTTACAAATGTTACAGAGGCGAAAGCATTCCAGGTGTCCTCACAAAACTTCATCACGAGATTGTTATGTAGGGAAACAGCTGCTATCTCCACAATATTCATGGCACGATATGGCACCCACAGGACAAAAACAGTCACAACGATGCTGGTAATCAGTCTGGTGGTCTGTGGATTGTTGAAAAAGGCTGCCTGATTCACCTTTCTGTAGAGACTGATGTATCAAAAAGCTATGACAAAAAATGCCACAAATCCTACCAGGAACCCTGTCAACACCACAGCAATCCTCTGGCCCTCAGAGGAGTAGTGAGGTTTGCAGCGTATCCAGTGCTGATCTTTGTGCAGCTTTCGGACCACTAAAGCAGGGACGGACAGGATCATTGAAACCAGCCACAGTGGAATCAACAGTTGCCTTGCTTCAACTTCATGTAACCTCCTCTCAAAGTGCACCACCTGAAAGTAACGCTGGATGCTCATTGCAGTCACAGTCAGCAGGCTACCATAAACACTGCAGTAGCCAAGGTATGTTACCAGCTTGCAAGCCTCAACGCCGAAGGTCCAACTATCGAGAAAAGAGTATGTCCACAGTGGAATGGTAAGCATGCAGAGCAGGTCTGACACAGCCAGGTTCAGCATCAAACTCTGGCTCAGACTGGACATGTTCTCCCAGTTTGGCTTGAGAATGATGACAGCGATGTTTCCAAGGAATCCCAGCAGGAAGCACACGGACAGCACCACCGCAGGAATCAGACTTCTGGAGTCCAAAGAGGTTCGAGATGAATTTCCAGCAGTGGAGCTGTCGTTATAAGTAACCATGGTGGAGCCGAGTTGTGGTATGTTGCAATCTTACTGACTGTCACTGAACAAGTGACGATGATAAATGTGGTGAGCAAGCTATTCTCCTTTGATAAATCAAAGAGGAACTAATAACAGAGAAACCGTGATGCTGGTGCAAACATTTGCCATTTAAATTAGGTGTGGATCATGACGAGCTTGTGTAATGAATGAACCCTTGTTGCATGTAGCAGTAAGGCTGGCTGTGAAATAAAGCAACAAGAGTTAAAAAACCAAAAACAAAACAGGTTAGATCTGCTCTGGCCTTGTGTGTGTGGTAATAATAACATGCTCATGACTGGACACACCTAAAAAGGCCAATTAACATGAATTTGAAGTTCACAGTTTAACTGCAAAAGCAGCAGATAACCCCATACTTAAAGTTGTTATATGCCAGATTGGGATGTAGATGAGTACCTGCATACAGCCTGCCCTTGCATCCCCCCCCCCTTGAGCTCAAATGATGGAACAAGTCGGGAAGATAAGCAGGTTTTCAAGGAATCAGTGAGACACTCTGCAGGAGTTCACCACAATATCTTATCTCAGACTCCTGCTTTATCAAAAACGATCCATTCTCAACTGCGGTGCCTCTCTCTACAGGCTGCTTTGGAGCCCATAACTCCAAAGGATAAGCTAACATCAGCACACTACCTGTGGAGTGCCAAAATATCCACACAAATGATGGATTTTTGCATTCACATGCAGGAAGACCCCCTGAATGTCCTGGTTAACCAAACACATCATTGCTGTAGTCAGTTCCGAATGTGAAAGCTGGACAGAGCATTGGGGAAAAGACGAGGAGGGTGAGATGGACATGAGTGGAAGGTTTGAAGAATTGCTTTAACATAAATGAAGTTCTCAGGGAGTTAATTTCTGTGCTGGAGCATTGTTTGTAGTACTGGGCTAATAAGCTCATTTCACAGAAGAAGAAGAATAAAACACAGAAATTGTTATTGCCGGAAAACAGAAAGAGGTGCCAGTTTATTAGACACATGTGCACTCATACATCTCATATGTCCTTGAAAAATCAGGCTTTTCCTCATTACAGATGTAGAATGGAGTCTGTCCCACACTATAGCACCTGTTGCAAATTACTGCATCAGTGAGATGGGAATTTATAGGAATTTAGCGATACCATTATCAATGTCACTTATTGAGATGATTACTTATCGATTCTCACTGGGTTCTCATTGGCTCCATTGATGTCACGACGGGGTGCGCCGGTGTGTTTTTTAAGACAGGACCCAAAAGCAGATGTGGACAAGGAGTTGCAGGTTTAAACAAAAGCGATCCTTTATTTGGATGATGGCAGGAGTTAAACATGGAACCCTAAGCAAACTAAAAAAAAACACCAAGAAACAAACACTATGAAGCTCTATGACTAAGACTATAACAATGGCAATGACTACGACAATGGTGGGGATAACAGACGACCTGGGCCCTGTTTCAGGAAGCCGGTTTAGTGCAAACTCTGAGTAAGTATACCCTGAGTTAACGAAAACTCTGGGTTTTCGGTTTCACAAAGCGAGTTTAGATTAATTCTGAGTGAGTTACTATGACGACACACTCCGTGAAGCTAACCTGCCCCCTAGCAGGTTTACTTCAACTAAACCTGACCTTCTCCGCCTCTTTGTCGGAAACCTGACTGTAGGAAGTGTCAGACATGGCGTGCCCCTTCCTTGAAGAGCCAGTAGATGTTGAAGCCCAAATCCTCCGCAGAGCTCTCCGCCGGGAGAGAGTGATTAGAGCGCGTTTGGACATTTTATCATTTCCTGATGATTTTCTGTGTGAACGTTACTGTTTTTCAGCACAATCTATAATTTATTTGAATAACATCCTTAGGCCTTATATTGCTCATGTGACACATCGCGGACATTCTCTCAGTTCTGTACATATTATTTGTATTGCACTTCGTTTCTTTGCAAACGGGAGCTTTCTGTATAATATTGGTGACGCTGAGCACGTTTCCAAGGCTACCGTCTGTCGGGCAGTCAGGAATGTTACAGTTGCACTGAAACGTCTCCTGTACTCGTTTGTGGTGTTCCCCGGTCACAGACCCACACGATTTATCAAAGAGGGATTCCACAAAATTGCAGGTATCAGGATGAACAAAACTTAATTCATGATGTGGTGATACTTGAACTACTACTTAGATTTTACATTTATTTTCAGGGTTCCCAGGCGTGATTGGCTGTATAGATGGCACTCACATTCCAATCATTGCTCCTTCAGTAAATGAAGGAGACTATGTGAACAGGAAGTCTTTCCACAGCATTAATGTACAGGTACATAGTTCCCTGTAGCATTTCAAACTAACAAATTATTTCATTATAGTAATGGAGTATAGTAATTTACCTCTTATGTAGGCACTTGTGTCTTGCGGGGTTATTGACTCAGAGGATTTCCCCGCAGAGATGCCTTCAGCCACAGGGCGCCCACTGTTTTGGCTGAGGGCCAACTGCTCAGCCTCTGTGAGTGGTGGTGGTGGAGGACCCCCACCTGTTTTTCGGGCCTCCGCTTTTTTTCTGTTGGCTATAACGGGTCACATTTCAGCATACAGAGTAAGCAAATATGTACTTGTAATGTGCTCAGATAATTTCAATAAGTGCTTACAGAAAGAAAATTAATGTAGCCTCTAACTGCAATTGATTTACATAGGACAAACAGACCAAGCACTATGGCTCATAATACAATTACACCTTACCTGTTTGGACTATATTTTTATATTTCATTTTTACTTGCTGCCAGGAACGTTTGGGGCCTGTTGGGTTGCACCTGCGCTCACATCATATCACAAAATAAAATGTATAAACTAAAAAATAAAATGAAATATAATAAAATAACGTGTTAAATGGGTGGAAATCCCTAGATCAATGTTTAAATTAACACTCACGCATTGACTCTGTCGGCTATGTTTTGCCATGCATGCTCCCTTTCTTTTGCAGCTGAGGCTGTGTTACTTTTTTTCCGCAAAATCTGCATGTTATCGGCATATGCTGCCATCAGAATTTCAGCCTCAAGCGCTGTAAATTACATTGACCGCACCTTCTTTCCCTCCATCTCCATGGTGACTCGCTTAATCTGTGCTCCACTAATCAGGGCTTTATGCGCGCGCTTAACTTGGGGTTAAAGCAACTCCGGGTTGATTGAACTAATTGTTATCAGCCTTTCTGAAACCGAATATTCCGAGTTGGACAGTTCGGGGTTACTCAACCCTGAGTATCATTTTTAACTCTGGGTTTTCTAAACCGGCTTTCTGAAACAGGGCCCTGACAATGACATTCAGAAAACAGAGGACTTAAATACACACATGAGGTGATCAGGGGAAGTGGAGACACATGAGGAAACAGCTGACTAGGATAAACATAATGATGCACAGGAAAGAGTAAAACTAACCACATGAACACAGAACAGAAGACCCTTTTCAAAATAAAACAGGAAACATGCAGACTTAGACATGACAACACAAGCTTAACACACATGACAAACTAGATGTTACTCCCCTCGAGTCTTAATAAAGCTCAACTTGTTCTTTGCTTTTAAACTGACATTTATTTCGGACAGGAGGATTCTTCGACATGCCTTAACATGTAATGATGTCCAACCACAGCCGATACAATGCCGTCAGAACTAAAAGGAAATACAAACTTAAATGAATAATCTTAATAAAGTCCTTAAGCATTATATAAACCAAAACATTCCAACAAAACGATCAATAAAATACACATTACACTTCACACGGCGGTAATTGCAGTGAAATATCATGCAATACTAGCGTATTTACATACAATGATAATAAACAAAAGAAAACATTTACCTCATTGGCCTCACTCAAAGGGAATAAAAACTTTAATCCTTACGTCGTGGGGTAGTCCAAAAAAGGCACTCTTTTATTTATCTTACTGTAGACGTGCAAACCTCGTGGCTCGTCTCTTAATTAGCTTGCTGAGTGTGACAGCCAAAAAATACCTTCTTAGCAACAACAGACGGAACTATAAAAAAGGTTCCTATCTAATTGCACAGTTAGCACAAATAACACATTTAAACATATAAATCTAATCAACAAACGTGAATTACTATTTATTTATTATTTCTTAATATTTCAACTACTAATTGTTTCAACATCAAATCCAATAAAATGAACTTAAATGCGAGAGTTGCCTATGACGGCAGCTACACTAGACAAGGAACCAAGCACAGAAACCAACGAGACAGATGATAAATAATCCCTAACCTAAACCTCACTAACCCCTAAATAAGAACAACACACAAACTTATAACCAAACTAACATGAAAACTTCAAAAATTACAAAATAAAACACAAAATGCTGGGTCAGAGACCCAGCCTGTGACAATGGATAATTTAAGTTCAGCTTTTTAATCATGTAAATAAGACCTTCAACTCAGTGTGTTTCTTTTTTTTCTGTTTTTTTTTTTTGTTTATACAAAGCATAAAGGTTTTTTAAAAAAAGTGTTATCTTCATTTTAGATGTCAAAAAGTATTTGCAGCTCCCAGGTTGCTGACCCCTGCCAATTTGGGGGAATTCAGATCTTTTCCATTACACATTTAGCATTTTTTGGCAAAGAGTGAAAAAACGATTAAAAGTAAAGGCATACAGGAGTGGATTCACGGCACTGTTTACAAATGGTATAGAGGCAAAAGTGCCAAAGTTGTCCTCACAAAACCTCAGCAGGGGCTTGTTATTTAGGGAAACAGCTGCTATCTCTACAATATTCATGGCATAATATGGCATACGTAGAACACAAACAGTCACAACAATGCTGATAATCAGTCTGGTGGTCTGTGGATTGTTGAAAAAGGCTGCCCGATTCACTTTTCTGTAGAGACCGATGTATGAAAAAGCTATGACAAAAAATGCCACAAATCCTACCAGGAATCCTGTGAACACCACAGCAATCCTCTGGACCTCAGAGGAGTAGTGAGGTTTGCAGTGTATCCAGTGCTTATCGTCGTCCACATTTTGAACCACTAAAGCAGGGATGGACAGGATCATTGAAACCAGCCACAGTGGAACCAACAGCTGCCATGCTTCAACTTCATGTAACCTCCTCTCAAAGTGCACCACCTGAAGGTAACGCTGGATGCTCATTGCAGTCACCGTGAAACAGCTGCCTCTAGCAGTGCAGTAAATAAGATATGTTACCAGCTTGCAGGAAACCAGACCTAAAGTCCAGGGAGAGAGTCCAAAGGTAATAAGCAGTGGAATGGTAAGCATGCAGAGCAGGTCTGACACAGCCAGATTCAGCATCAAACTCTGGCTCAGACTAGACATGTTCTCCCAGTTTGGCTTGAGAATGATGACAGCGATATTTCCAGCAAATCCCAGCAGGAAGCAGATGGACAGCATTGCTACAGGAACCACACCGCTGGGGTCCAAAGAGGTCCCAGGTGTAGAAGATGAAGAGATGTTACAGTTAGCCATGGTGGAACTAAATTCTGCCATGCTGCAAGTTTGCTGGCAATGTTGTACACAGAGCAACTAATGTGCAGTTGGGTGAATAAGTTATGAAACTGTCATGCTGATGCAAACATTTGCCCGTATGGTTTCAGGATTTTTCCATTGCTCGTCCTGTAAATATTTTGCATTCATTTCTATGCAAAAATGTATGGTGTTTACAGAATGAACCATGAAAATTCTTGGAAATATTCTATTTATAGAAATATATGGGAAATAAACAGGAAACCTCCACAGTGAGAACACAATGCAAGAACACCTGGAAGCATAACTCTTACATCTGTAAAAGCTCAGCACTCAGATCATAAAAGATTGGGGCAGAAACTAAATGAACTTTAAGGTGAGATTATTTTACAACTGATGTTCACACCAGAACATGTGCTAAATACATTTTAATACATTTTAATGGCAAATGTGCAATGCCCATTTGCCATTAAAATGATGTGTGGATAATGAGGATCTTGTGTAATGAATTAACTATTGTTGCATTTTAACTGGCACGCATAAATATGAGCATGCACTACTGAGTGCCCGTAAATTGTAAGATTAATTTTAAAACTTTTTTTATTTGCTTTTGAGACCCTACCTCTCTGAGCTGCCACAACCTAATGCTACACACCCTCCTGTTCTCTCAGGTCAGCTGCTCCTGAGCGTACCTAAAACTAAGTGTAAGCTTAGAGGTGAGTGTGCCTTAACTTTTGCAGCTCCTAAAATGTTGAATGATTTGCACAATTGATGGGCATCTTCTCTGTCTGTTTCTATATCTCCATGGTCCAGGATGACACAACAAACATCCAATGTACCGCATCCTCAGTGAATACCTCATGCAGCAGAAACCCAAGAAGGAAGAGGAGGAGCCATTATGGAAGGACAGGCCCCTGCACAGTATGTACCAGCATATAGAGGAAGTGGCTCACATCCAGAAATCCTACTAGTGGCTGGACAAAGATCAAGTGAAAGACAGCAAAGAGGCTCTAATCATGGCAGCACAGGAACAAGCTCTAAGTACAAGATCCATAGAGGCTGGGGTCTATCACACCAGGCAGTACCCCAGATGGGTAAGAAGGGATTTTTTGGGGGGGGAATGTATACATATGCAAAACATACAATGTTCACAAGTGCTCAATATGTCCCCCTGCGACAGATAGCTAACAATCATATTAGATTCATTATATGAATCTAATAATATGATAGCACAACTTATATTTGCTTTTGCAAGCATGACTACAGTCACTACAGCCTCTGTTGTTGTTGTTGTTGTGCAATATCGCATTTAGATTTTCAAGGCTACTGCTACCTACCAGCAACCATGTGAAACTCATGAATCCCCTCTTTCTAACAATATGTGCTTCAATTGTTAATTGTGAATAGCCACCTTTTATTTTTTTTAGTTTCCTTTTTCATTATTTTGGGTGGTGCTCATGTCACAAACACTTTTTTTATTGTTAAATATAAATAGTGCTGATAGAAACCAAAGCAGGCATAAGTGATGAGCTGAGGTCACTGAGATCAACGGATGTGTCTTTTATTGCATCTCATTTGGACTCACATGCAGGTGGGGTTGAGGGAGGGAGGATGATGCCATCCATGTAACAAAAAACAAAAGGAATCCTTCATTTTTGATATTCATCCACATTCTTCTTGTTTTTGGGTGCCATTTTTATTTTTCCTTCAACACTTTGTTAATGCCACAATGGATTAAGATACAGTCACTTTTTGAAATAATACACAGAACATCCAGCTTATACTCGAGTGCTTTACAGTGAGCCCATTATCCTTAAGCAGCACATGAACAAATGTACCGACTGCTGCTCTATCACAAATCGCCCAAAAACAACTGAGGCCAATCACAAACACTTCCTCGTGTCTTTGTTTCCACCTTAACTTGGACTCATCGTACGTAGAGACAAAACAAGGAATGGAGCTCTTTCAGAGTGCCTCCCAGATTCACCTGTGTTGCACATCATGATGCAGTACCACTCCACACCAGCAAAGGGCGACACAGCACACACTCTGAGCAACATTTCCACTCAATACTGCCTTTGTTACAGCTTCAGAGGTATGTACAAAGTGGGAAACTTTTAAGTCTACTTGCATTTTTATCCAACCATATAATTTAATGTAACTAAAAATATATGATACACTTTTTCACTTAAAATAAAGAAAATATGTATAATCTGTCATTTAAAATAGTCTAAAATGCATATGTCAATTTTTGCATGTTTCATACAATCCCTAAAAAAAGATAATGTGAAAATGAAACGAAACACTGTTTAATGTCCTTAGTGATAAGCCCAGATTTGCATTGCAAGTGGTGTTTAAGTACATTTTGATAAGGAGCTTTTGTCCAAAAAACTTGAAGTAGACAGGTAGGATGGATGGCCATCAGATATATATATGGGTACAACCAAGTCTTTAATGACAATAAACAGTATTAGTCTGAACAACAGGGATAGAGGAGTGGGAGTTGGCCAGTGAAGTTACACCGAACACAGTCCACATTGAACAACACAGTCTTCGTCTGGGAGATGCGCAAAGAAACCAACATATATCCACCATTCCAAGTCAGCTGATACGCCAAAATCCAGAATGAATCTAAATACACATTTACTGATTTTTTTGTTAATTTTTCTGTAGTATATTAAGTAAATGTTAACACTGAATAACACACACACCCACACACACATAAACGGAATTCTCTTTTCTGTATCTAGGGTTCACATTCACAGTTGTGCTACAACATTAGATAAAGAGGGCAGGTTGCTTTCAGGGGTCGCGGCTGGTAGGGGGGGGGGGCAAAGATCGAAGAGTTGATGGCTGGCTGGCTGAAGGGGCAGAGAAAAAGGGGGGGGGGGTGCAGACATCCACATCCACAGAGCTCCAGACACGATGACAAACCTACAGAGAGAAAAAGGAACATGGTCTTGTTTTAGCTTTCTGTCAGAGGAATGTGTTAGCGGACACAGCATAATACTATTAACACAAGTCCCACATGGTCACAGTGGTTTAGCTTACATTATATAACAATATTTGAATCAATATTTGGCCCAGCTGTGGCCCACAGCTGCAGTTTTTCATTGGCCACATTTGGACTTCACTTGACGGTGCCAACTCAAGGTGAATCTTGTTGTTGCAACTTTATATCAGCCATATTTCAGGGGCTACATCTTACTCACATAGCATTTGCCAGTGTTGTAACTGAGCAGCATCCCAGATTATGTATCTGCTATCTGGAGTCCTACTGTTTTCTCTTCTTCCTGCTGATAACGTCACACATTTGGTTTCTTTACCTTATCAGTACTGTTGTGGATCCCAACCCAAAGCAGCTTTTAGGCACATTTTGTTTTGTAAATGCTGATCACTTAAAATCTGTGAAGTCTACTTTCAGAAAAGATCTTGATATTTGCCAGTGACTTCTGTCTGTTTACAAAAAAAAAAAAACCCTCAGAGAAACCACCCTTAATTTTACCTTCAGGTCTGGGAACCACTTTTCTAGCATCAAATTGAACTCGCATGTGGTTATTGTTTAATGCTCAGATTCTGCTCCTTATGTTTTGCTATTCCATGACAAATGAGATATTTTAGTTTAGGAATTGCACAACAGGTTTACAACAAGCAACAAGCATGTCTACATCTGAAGCAGAATAACTGATGGTAGTAGTGCTGTAGATTACTGTTATGCTGAAACCCCAGCCTGTTCTACAGAGAAAAACTGTCAGAATATTATCCGTAATAAGAGCAATCGGCAGTTTCAGCATACTATCAGTAAAGATGTGTACCTTGGGGGTTTCTGGATCAGTCAGTCTACATGAAGTCCTTAATATTGAGGTCATCCAGAGCATTCCTGGGTGGTGGAGGCTTCCTGGGGCTCTGGGCCATTCCAGGAGACATCTGTAAAACACCTTATTTTAGCACTCATATTCTTTCTTTTGTCATTGTAACCAGTGCAAAAATTAATATTTTCCATTGTAAAAAAAAAAGTGTGTTACCGGTGCTCCTGGGGTCACCCCAGCGGCTGGGAAGCCTGGTCTCGCCATTGGCATCATGGGAGCTCCAGCAACTGGTGCTCCGGCCTGATGGAATGGAAAAGAGTCAATAAAACTAGATGTCTGTTATTTTATGGGTGTGTGAGGGCCACCCAAAGGGGGTGATTGTCCATTAGTTATCCAGTAATGTCCTGCCTGGACATTACTGGACTGGACTGGAGGTCTTACCATGGTGAAGCTAGGGTGAATCCCCATAAAAGGACTGACACCCATGGGTATGGTCTAAAGGTGTGGAGGAGAGGGGATGGAGAGGAGGAGGTGGGATGTTACTGTACTACATTTCAGATGAAAATATGGCAAAATGAACACAGAAAACAAAAATTTAAGGTAAAAAAAAAAAAAGGACAGACACACCGAATGCTGGACAAAACAAGCTGGCACACAAGAAACGAGGACACGCCACAACAGAAAGCCCAACTTCATCTTCAGTTTTTGTTCTCTATTTGCATATGAACAAGGGTTCAGAGAGCAGTGAAGCTTGTTTCATGTAGCCTTCAGATGGAAGCGTCAAACAAACTGCAATGTCCAGGTTTGCCTCAACTCAATCAGGTTTCAAAGAAAACTCAAAAATTAATAGCTGTTTCCAAGCAACAGCTTCTTAATGCAGTACTATCACTTCCCCCTTCATCACTCTCCAGTAAATATTCCAGAAACACACATTAGGCTGAATTAAATTTATGCCCTGTTTCCTGGCTTTATGGTACACCTGGAACCTGGAGAGCTGGGCCATATTGAAAAGAAAGAGGATAAATCTCCAAAACATAAGCATTTGTTATTAATTGTTTGTTTTTTTCCTGTTTCTTTTCCATATGGGAGATGAAGGTGACACTTGTGACGGCTGCTACAGGTTTGCCCTATCTGTCGCTGGCATGCGGCTCCACTCCATGCTTTAAGACACAGACAACATTTACCATGGGAGCACCCCAACTTGGGGGAGCTACCTGAGGGGCCGCTGGAGTTCCCATTGTGAGATCTTGGAAGGAAAGAAAGAGAGAAAAAAGGTACTGCAAAAAAAATCTGTCGCATCATTTGTAACTTGTAATTTACTGCAGTGATTTTTAAGTTACAAGACAGACAGCCAGTTAAAGCAGATGTTTGCCATTTTGGTAGATGAGTTTCTTTGCTTTCTTTTAACAGAGGTGGGAAGATTAATAAGTTGGCTTATCTTTAAAACAAGCACTCTTAAAGTTCACAAGAATGATTTACTTTCATAAATAATTTAAGTGTAAGAAAACATATTTGTGGTTTATAGGGGAGTTAGAGCTACTGCTGCTATTTTTACTTGACTTTTTTTTGTGAACTAAATGTTAGATGGAGTCACACACTCAAAAAATGACTCTTTGCCCTCATAAACTTTACAACAATTTTGAATAAAATGCAGCTGAAATGTATAAAATCAAAAGGTTTATTTATTCAAATAATTAATCATTAAGAAAAGTATGCTTGAATATAAAATTAATGTATCCATCCTTTTACTCCCACCAGTTATGGCAGATGGCTGCCACTCTGTGAGTTTGGTGCTATCAGAGGTTTCTTCCTGTTAAAAGGGAGTTTTTCCTTCCCACTGTCGCCAACCACTCGTTCATAGGTGGTCATCTGATTATTGGTGCTTTCTCTGTAATATTATAGAGTCTTTACCATAAAATAAAATAAAGCAACTTGAGGTGACTGTTGATGTGATTTGGTGCTATAGAAATATAATTAATTTGATCTGAATATAGAATAAATGTAATGAATGTATGCCACTCAAAAAAATTTCACTTGACCAAATTCCCTAATGTTTTACATTGTACTTCTGCAACAAAATTATAAGTATTCAAATTACTTAGTATTTATATATAATATATATATATATATATATATATATATATATATATATATATATATATATATATATTGAGGGCATAAACAGGTTTGGCTCTGTTAAATATAAAAGAAAATGTGCCTGCCAGCACATCTAAAGTTCCCAAAACTGGTTTTCTCTTTTGTTTAATATGTAAAGAAGTGACTCTCAAGTCTTTTACAATTTATTTATGATAAATAAATAAAGCAAACCTTGCAATTTAAGAATCTCTGCTGGAGAACAAGCAAGCATATTTCTCAAAATGTTAATTTACTGCATTACATAGTCCAGAAATCTAGAAATCTAAAACTCTACTTACTACTTGCCATGTTAGCCATAGAGGTGTCAACATCCCCAGCCTGGGGAGTCACCGTGGGCTTCATTACATCCCCTAGGCCATCAAATACTACAGCAGGGTGGAGGTGCAGCAAGGAAGGGAGAGGATGGACAGGGAGGGAGATATTAGTATCCTTCACTACAAGCAATTCTCACACTCTACTACAACTCAGGAGCAGGCCTTCTTATTACTTGGGCTATTACCATAACAACCAACAGATGTCTCCATGACAACAGAGAAAAGAGAGCATTGAAATGTAACCTACTGAGGAAGAGTTGGTTAATTTAAAATACCACATATGGTTTCTTTATAGAAAATCCTAAATCTTAGTGAATTTGAATCATGTGAAATAGAATATAACGTAAAACCATCGAATATATGACTCAGGAGACATCTGTTATGATCATTTACAGTAAGAAAAAAGAACTTTAAAAGTATGCATATATGTGGGACAGATATAAACCTGAACTTGCTTCTGCATAGCATCAAACATGGTGTCAAGAATGTGACCGTTAATGTAGTTTTCCCATGAGTTTGTGACTTCTGCAGAAACTGGCATGAGGGCAGAAGCACTGAAGCTAGAATGAAGCTGGGTTAAATGCTAAAGAAGCACTGAATAATAACTGCTACTTCACACAGTCCTCATAACCGTCAAGCATCTGGTGTTTCAGGAGACAGTGCAGCTGAGCTTGCCTTGCACCACCGCAATGCAGTGCACTGTGGGAAATTAGCGTGTTAAAGAGCAAGGGGACTCACCCAATCAAATGGCAGGAAGCAAGAAATGAGCCAGCCCAAGAGCCAGATGGAGAAAGAGAGCGAGGGAGAGAGAAAGAGAGGAAAGTAAAAAAAAAAAAAGCACAGATGCCAAAGAGAGAGAGAGAGGGGGAAAATGCAATGAGGTTTCAATAGAGTGTTTTTTTTCTAAGGAGGTTACTGTATGGTTGATAGAAAGGAAGGAAAAGAGAAAGAATTAAGCCTTAAAGCAGAAGTATTGCAGACCATTAGTTATATAATATGAGACCAGCAGCACAAGAGGAGAGGACCAGGAACCACATGAGCAGGGGTCAAGTATTGAAAGGTGAGAAAGATTGGAGGATTTTCCCAAGAATATAAGTCGTCATAAGCAAAATGTGATGCTGTTATCATGAAACTAAAGCAAAAACCAAGCCAGCAGCAACATGCACCATTTTTTGTGGCACAAACAATGTTGATGTATGTTGCTGTTAAAAGTTAATAAATACAATCCAAAGAGAAGCCACTGACAGCAAACTATTTCATTAACCATTACCAAAGTTAATAGAAACAGTAAGTGATAAATCCACTGACACGAAACAGCTAGTCTGGCAAGCAAACCGATTTTAAGATTATCAAAGAAAGTGTTAGTAAAATATTGTAAAGTGATATTATGATATTAGCAGGACAACAACAAGGCATCATGCGTGTTATTACAAGATGAACTGCTGTAGCCATGGATGAATTATCAGGTTAGGGCCTCTGAGCTAAGTAGAAACCCCAACCTATTCTGTTTCGGACAGGGCATCCAGGGCCCAGAAGGCAGGAGAAGCAAGGTCGACAGAACTATTAACACATAAAAGTTCCACAATGTGTTTAAGCCATGTTAATCCATCAACCAAAGCCTAACTGTATTCAAACAATATATTATTATTAATATTATGAATCAAATCATTTTGTGCTCTCTCATTTGCAGAACATGCATGTGAAACTGTTGATGTCAAGTATGCAATTGTTTTTGTTTTTTGGCAAGTGTCAGAAAAGAACGGAGTAGCTCCTCTGTGCAGCAGCATTATAAATTATGTTTAGCAAGCTAAAGCAAAAAAAAGTGGTTCTCAAAAGAGGAAGGAGAGTAGAGGGGAGGACTTAAGGAGCTTGAGCAGTGCTGACTTTGCTGAGAGCATGGCCTGAAAGGTGAAGTTCTGATGAGTGAGTAGTATATGTTAATAATATGGACTCATATTTGGAGAGCATGAGTCCATCGTGGAAATAATTATTGAGTGGGAAATTCTATAAATGAGCGTGCTTGTTTGGTACGATGACCCTGTCCAGTGAGTCTGTGAGGACCTCTGGTTAATGTTCTCTTTTTTATTCCGCGCTTACAGACTTTACAAAACACTTTTAACTCAACAAAAATAAATCTTAATACAGAGGCTTTAGCTCAAGAGCCTCCAGACCTGTGCTCATAATATCTGTTATGAAATCCATCCATGACCACAGTACATGCAGTGAGAGGGAACCATTTCATACAAACATGACGATATAACCTTCACTGATCACGTTCAGGTTGGCACTTCCACATCTGAGGATTTACCTGACATCAGTTCAGCACCGGGGGCAACAGGAGCAGGGGCAGCAGCAGCAGCTGGGGCATCTCCTCCTGTGGGCTCTGGCAGGTCAATCAAAAAACATAAACAAAGTCCACCATTCATTCCATGACAGGGTCGCAGTGGGTCGAGCCATTTCCATCGCAGCATTAAGGCAAAGAAGGGAAACAATCAGCCTTCAGCTTCACACTATTAATGTCAGACAAAATGCTTAGAATTAGAAAAGAGGGCTTGAAAGCAGGAGCACAGGATTTTCGATTTCAGAAAATGAAAATGAAAACACCACACACACATACTGCTTATAAAAATGGCCTTTTTACATGTAACACTCAGATATACACAGCAAGGAATTTTAGTTGTTAGATTTGTGCTCATAATCCTGTTTTTCTAGTGCATACATGAGAGCAAGTATAATTGTGCTGAAGTAGTGTAGCCGCTTTTGGTTTAAAAGAAAGAAAATCTTGAGCCAGAGTCATTATTAGCAGTTGATAAATACTTTGACTCATCTCAGCTATCTGTGTGCGAATCTCCAATAATGTATCCACCCACATGAATAACAAGAACAAAATATACAGCCGCAATAGCTATGATCATAAAGGAGAAAACCTGATGGTTTCAAAATCACTTGTTTCATTTTATGTCCTTCGCTTCCTCAGCGTGAACAAGAGAGGCAGAGTGAGGGGAGGCGGTCATGTGAGTTACCCACCACCAAACAGATTCATGATGGCTCCTGTGTCAATTTTGGATGGGGGTGCTGAGGAGAGGATGGGGGCAGAGGAGCTGAACACATCTGCTGGAGGAGGCAAGGTGGAGATTATGTTTTTAGACCCCAAACACGCACAAATACACACTAAACACACACACACAGGAACTATTCATTATAATGCACAGTGCGCTTTTATCAAGTTCAGTTTCAGTGCACGCAGTACATGCCGGAATAAGAAAAGAGGTAAGTGTCATTCACTAAATGCTTCAGACAGCTCAGTGGCTTTCAGCTGACCCATAACAGAGCAATCTCATTTCCTTCTTTTCTCCCCTGATCAAAGCCAAGGACAAAGCTGAAAAACACACACACAGCAAGACAGGATATGAGAGTAAGAGCACGCGCAAGATGGCAGATTGAGTGCAAAAGGGTACCTGCTGAAAACAAGTCAGCACTGGGAGCGGGGTCTGTTTTGGAGAAGCTCGTGTCTGGCATGGAGTCAAAGATATCTACAAATACATGCGCACCCAAGACAGGAATATTAAAAAGCTCAAACTCTTTCAACTGGAGAGGCAAAGCTGCAAACATGTGCACATTTTCCCTCATAAAAATAATAACAAAAACAAAATGGCAAGCAGCCTCAAACCACAGAATCAAGAAGACACCAGCCTGCCTCAGTGTGATGCGATAGTTACTAATGCCAGACCACACACATCTCCAATGTTTACCACTGAAAAGGTCAGTCCCAGGGCTGGTGGTGCTGGCGGCAATGGGAGCTGAAATGGTTGCAGTGGTGGTGATGGTGTTGGATGAGGAGGTGAAAAGCGGTGAAGGGGAATGGGAAGGGGAGGGCTGGGGCACACCGGAGCTAAAACAGGCATCCAGGGAACTAGCCAGGTTATTGCTCTCCACTGACATCATGCCGAAAAGGTCTAGACCTGAAGACGCTGCGTTGGTGCTACCATCTGAGGGAGCAAAGGGGTCTTTTGGGAAGAAATGGGGGGTGTTGGGGGTAGGAAAGAAATGTAAAACATTGAGAGAAGGGGAATATTAGACATTGACTTAGATACAAAAGAGAGCAAGCATACAGCACTGAGCAAAAGTTTAGGTCAATTTTAGACATTAGATATCTGGTCCCCCCGCAGAGGCCTGATCCCAATATCAATGCGTCAGTCTGTCTTTACACAAAAAGACAGAGAAAAGTGAGAGACAGGCTGACACAGAAGAACTGCAGCAAGTGCTTCAGGATGCTTTGAAAAATGTTCCTTTGAGAACTGGTGCTGAATCAAAGAAGAAGTGCAAGCACAACAATTACTGATTTGAGGGTGAACTTATGAAGCTACTCACTGCATTATTTTTCAACATTTTTGCACAATACTGTATGTTTTATGTAACGGTTACAGGAGTACTGCAATAACCACAAGAAGGAGGTCAGAGAAATGGAAAACATCAGATGGGAATGATAGAAGGAGAAAATGTGCAGAGCTCCAACATACTCCTGCTGTCAGTCGTAACAGTTACAGCTATAAATAGCATCTGTGATGGGAGAGAAAATGACAAACAGCTGGAGCGGATATTAAATCCTTTCACAGTCCATAAGGTTAGGAACTTCAAATAAAACCAGGCAGTCTTCTCCATAACAGAAAGTCTAAAGTTTTCTTGTGATGACAAAAGACAAGCATGAATATTCTTGCTCTTGAACGCCAATAACAAGATTTCCCTTCCATACCCAAGCAGTAATGATGAATGAATCCATACTACCTGCACAAAGACGTGAGTTTAAACCCTCATTAACCTTTACACATCTGCAACCACAGGCACCTACATCTTTCTCTGTAAAGTTATAAAAAATTTTCTTTCACAGTCATAATAAAAGAAATACAAAAACACAACATAACAAAACAATATATTCCATTAAAGTCCTGCATTTTAACAACTCTTTGTTGTACCCATGTTATCTCCATGTTCTGAGTTCAAACTACGGAAATGCACAGAAGTCGAAACAATACCTTCCTAACTAGGAAAATAAAGCATGTGAGTAAAATATAGTAATTATTGATGAGAAACTCTGACTCACATAATTAAATAAATATGCGCATTTTGAATAGTTACAGGAGAAACTATAAAGCCACGATAGCGTGACTCGAAGTACACAAACAAAAGCTAGCATTATTTTAATAGTTACATCTGTACCTTTTCTACTGTGAGTAGGTTTTTTATTACTCTGTGTAATAAAAAAAAAACAACAACTTTGAAACAATTGGTTTTTATTTTAGATAGCGGTAGCTGCTGAAACCAGCAAATCTTTAAAGCTAATTAAACTAATATTAGCATCACAAATTAGCTCACAGCTTCGTTCCTGTTGAGGTTTTTGAGTTTTTAGCTAACTTGCTTTGCTGTATTTGCTTTGCTGTATTGTTTGTTTTCATGTAGAAAACATGGAAAGAAAGAATTGCTTAACCGCGTGTCTTTTGTTGTTGTTGCTTTCTCATGTATGCCACTGGCTGACACACATACACACTCTCTCTCACACAGAGACAGATGTTGGTCACCCACCAGTTCCAGCGTTAGTAGCTGGGGTGGATGTAGCAGCAGCCCCACCTTCAGCTGCTCCTGCGGAGGCCTCAGCGGCAGGAGCAGGAGTTGCAAAGGCTTCTGCAAAACCCCAGGAGAGGACGGAAACGTGGAGAGAGACAGATGAAGATATATGGATAAAAAAGAGAGAGTCAAAAAGCCAGCGGAAGATGAGACTTTTAAGAAAAAAGAACATAAGATTAAAGCATTTAAGTTGCAGAAGCATTTTTAAGCTGTTTTCAGCTTTTAGAAACAGCAGCGTACAGAACTGTTATGTGACATCAATGACTGACAGGTGAATGAGCAAATGGGAATACAGACAGGAGGCATTACAGCAAGGATTAATCTAGTGCACAAAGAACCGAATAAGCCAGGACTCTACAAGTGTTACAGCTGCCATCTGTAGCTGTAGACATGTGACAGGGTTTGATAGAATTGCTTTTCAGAGATCAAAGAAAAGCATTACGGCCTATCAAACAGGACGCATGAGTGCAGCAGTGTATATACAAGCCAAAAGTAAACATGTGGTGAGTATGTGGAGAATATCTGTAGAAATATTAAGTCTAAATGTGATTGTACATTTTGTATGGATTAAAATAATGTGATTAAATGTGATTGCTTTCCCAAAAAAGCACATCACATAAAACTGCGTACCACCGATAAACGATTAAAACACAACTCATCACTAAACTGCTTGTTAGTCATTCTTATTATTGTATTAGCTTGTTCATTCATTTTAATTCAATATTGAGATATTTTTCACATCAAAATTTCACTTTTAATAATTTAAATAATGACACTTTTCATGACACTAAAGCATAGTTACTGCCCGCATAGTTACTTACTTTACTCAAGTAAATATCTTCCAAGAAGGAGCAACCCTGAATGGTGACAAGATTTCATGCACCTCTTGAAATCTGATAAATTCCACTCGTAACATTTTGCAGCAAAAGTTGCGATTGCAGTACTGTACTTAGCTGCGGTGTGCTGTGGGAATAACAGCTCATGGATAGTTCGGACCACCCTGTGCACCCCTTAGTGCACAGTACTTTTAGTAATAGACTGATTTTTTGTTTGTTGCTACAAGATCAGACACAGGAAATCTTTTATACCACACGTTAGCCACTATACCACTCTCTGTAATACATTAGATTATTATTATGTCACAGAGCACAGGAAAAGCAAGCCAAAGGTCCAGAACTAGAATCCTGGCTGTGCACAAATTCAGCCAAGCAATGAAGTGATCAAGAACAACTAGCATGCAACATCTCTCAAAACTATGCCAGAATGATAGTTTATTGAACAGGTGTTGATGCATCACCTGCAAATTAGCAATGCCCTATTTTACCCCCAAATCTTTATCTAGCAAACCTTTAAACTATGATGGGAAAACTCCCACTCAGAACAGCCACGCATGCCTGGGAGTGGAACCTAACCAGTCAGCCAGCTTTTTTGTCTTTGGCCTGTGGTGGTAACGCTGTCTGTTTGGGGGTAGCATGGTGCCATGGTGGTTAGTACTGTTGCCTCACAGCAAGAAGGCCCTGAGTTCAATTCCACCATCAGGCTCGGGTCTTTCTGTGTGGAGTTTGCATTTACTAATATTACTTTATCATCATGTCATCTGCTTCAAAAGAATCCGGAACAAAAATTATTTCATATCATGTTTTGTAAAAAAAAAAATGGGAGATGGGAAGGGGAGGAATTGTGTGATTAATCTATTTTATTTAATTCCTAAGCTGTGTACACACTGGAAGCCATATGCTCATTGCACACCGCGTTCAAGCTGCCATTTGTCACTCTAGGCTTTCCCAGCATTCCCGGTCAATCAACAGTATTCTGCATTCTGATTGGTAGCCTCTTTAGTCACTCGCCTGAAAGTTTATCACAGGTCACGCCTACTTTGCATTGCCAGTAGTTACTTCACCGGTAGTTTCTTAAAATTGCCAAATATCATACACTTTCTATGGTCTCTGCTTGCCACTCGCTATCAATCAGTTCCAGTGTATGTGTTTTGTTAAATTGATGGATTCTGAGGTGAAGAAATCGCTTTGCAATCTTCACCTTGTACTTAGACCCTTCATTTTCACCCAGCATGTGTTTCTGTCACTAACGTGCACGCTCTGTGGGTCCAAAGCAAGAGGCACACCGATTGAGTCTCCTCACTAAGCACACTTTTAATAACCCTGCTGAAGTATAGACAGTGATAAGTTACAGAGTCAGCATTGCTGCAGGGTAACTGATAGTTCCCCCAACTCTACCCTCACACGAAAATGAACAACGTCACATGAAAATGAACATAGTAGCCTCCAAAATGGCAAACCCTAGTTCACAAACCATCTTTTCTACACAACCTGCACAGAAGCATTTCTTTCTTTTCACTCAACTATTTTCATCCAAAAATATGATGTATAATATCGTAATCCAATTCTCTGGATGACGAAAGCATTTCACTTTAACGCTGAGTAATATCAATGCCAGTCAAAATTACGATCAGCACCTTGTTAAATAAAATTGCTGTTTTTAGGGCATCAAAGTCAAAAAAAGTGCTAACAGAGCCAGGAGCTACTTCGGTGTCATGAAATGTGGCATTAGGAAACGAAAAGTGAAAAATCAAGTGATAAGTTTTTCTAAACATTGAGTAGCATTTTAAGCTATTAAGTGTATATATTTTGACACGGTTAATCCATGATCAAATTTATTTAGTCTGTTTAAATATAACTAAATTATAATTTTAAGGCAGTTGATAGGGATGTGCATCAATCCAGTACGCAGTGAGAGTTTTTGATGATACAACTTTGCTTGCAGTGGACAGACAACAACTGCCATAATTCAGCAAAGTTCTGTCTACATACTGTACGTGTTTGAGCATGCAGTCGTCTGTGTTATCATATCGTGTGATGGGTTTTACAGTTGAGCTTCCCAGAGTGATTCCTTCGTAGAGAATTTTCTGGAAGCCCACTGACCTCCCAACAGATCCACATTGGCGGCGCCAGGGGAGGTGGCGGCTGCTGTGCTAGTGGGAGGAGCTAGAGAGACTCCGGGTTCTGCTGCTGCAGGAGTGGGCGATGCCGCTGCAAGGGAGGGGGTGGGCTCAGCTGCGAGGGTGGGTTCAGATAGCAAGGAATCGCCCATTTCTTCGAGTACCAGCAGGGGTGTTTGAAATCCCCATAGAAAGGAGGCAAAATAAACCACAAAAGAGTAACCAAAATAGCCAGTGGAGTCACCGTTGTGAGAGTGAAGAAAAAAAAAAGCCAAAAGAAAGGTCAATCCAAATAAAGCCCAATAAAGATCATTTAGAATTGGCCAAAAAAAGAAGAAAAACCCGTATTTTTAAAGAAAATAAAAGTCGCCAAATGATTCAGCATTGTCCAGTCATAACCAAGAAATAAATATTAAAAAACAACCAACCAAAATAGCCCCCATTATAAACCAAAAACAGACAATGGAGTATGTGGAGGGAGGGGAGGGAGAAGGCAGAGAGAAACAAAGAGAGTACTCAGACTAAAGAGAACAGCTTGAGGAGACAAACAGGGAAGTAACCATGTGACACTGCTGCAATCTTGTCTATTTTTACATTTTTTAAATAGAGAAACAACATATTGCCTCCAGGTTGCCTCAAATTCATATTACAGCAAGAAAACCAGTAAAATCAAGGTAACCTGGAGGAGGTTTTAAGAATGGACTAGTCTGGACCAGATCCTACAGGTGAAGAAAAGAGGGGGAGTGGCACTCACCTGATCCAAGAAGATCTACGGAGGCAGAAAACAAAGAAACAGGGAGAAGATATGTCTTATTCTGGAGATTTGATTTGATTCTCTGGTCAACTCCAATGAAAATAGACTGTTATGTGTTACACTAAAATGACTAGATTGCCTGTCATTTTCTCTAATAATGAGTATGTGTGACGAAAACCCTGTACATGACATCAGACGAGCCAGCAGCTGTTCTAAAGGAAGGAGGGCCACTTACCTCCCCAAGATGTGGGGGCAGCTGATGGTGCTGAAGGGCCAGTAGAAGCCAGTGGATCCAGATCTAGCAATGAACTGGAAGATGATAAATTTTTAACCACACTTTTCTGAGTGAAAATTTTTTCTGCTGCACATGATCAATAGCTTACTTGCACTTAATCAGCTGGGTGAGGTTAAAATAGCACTGTTAGACTGACATTTTGTTAACTAGCACTAAAGAAAGTGTCTTTCTTTTGAGATCATTTACCCATCATCCAAATTATACATGTGAACTGAACGAAAAGAGAAACTAAACTGGGCAAGCAGACACCAAAGAATCACAATTCGTGATTTCTGTCTTTCTGTTAAAATTCTGTCATTCCCAATCACTTCCACTTTGTTATAATACCACTAACAGCTGACTGTGGAATATTTCGTAGAGAGGAAATTTCACACTGGACATGTTGCACAGGCGGCATTGTATCATGGTACCGTGCTGGAATTGGATTGATTGATTTTGATGGGTAGTGATTATTTTTTGCAATGCTGACAATACAGATACACTGTAACTATATTGTATTTTATAGATGTTAACAAAATCTAATGTTTTTTGAAAGGTTGTAGTGGCGGGAAATTTACTAGAAATAAGAACCTACTCTTCGGCTGGTTCAGGAGCAGCTGAAGCAGCAGCGCTGGCAGCACTGTCCCCAGGAGGAGGCTGCAGTGTGGGAACAGCATTTGAAGATTTGGCTGGAGTTGATGTTGGAGACACATTGTTTGTAGGAGATCCCTGGAAAGCAGACAGACATGCCCCCTTTTAGTGCTGATTCACTATATAAAAGGCTAAAGAAAAAAACAGACTACTTTAAATGTGCATCTTACCTTTGTTGGAGACCTGAAAGTGGAAGAACAAGAGGAGGTATAAGTGATGTGCTTAAAACAAACTGCTTGACACAAGCTAAATTTTACAGATCATTTCAAACTCAATATCGGGGATTCAAACATGTAAGATAGACCGCATCATATGTGATCATATGAAGAGTTAATTTCCAAAGTACCATAATATGTCATCAAGTATGAAAACAACAATAAAATCCAGCGCATGAGATTTGTTAAATCAGTCTGATTTTGCCAGCTTTTATTTTATTTTCAGTTTCACTTGGGAATGAAACCCTTCATATAGCGATTCACATTGCATATTAGCGTATGACAGTACACATGTGGTGACCTGCTGTTTACCAAAACATGTGTCTCCCAGAGGTCACGCATGTAATCACACCGACACACACATTTCCACATGTGAACTATTCGACTGATCCACTTCATAATTCACATGTGAATAATGTGCACATTTATTACCTGGGGGAGGGTGGGGCGAGAGGTGGGACAGTAAATACATCTAAATAGTTAGTAAACTGCAAATGAAACATAACACATATGCTCACCCTTCACTGGTGTTTCCAAATCAACGTAAAGGAGAGTAAAAGAGAGGAGGGGTTAAAGGAAACTGTAGAAATACAAAACCTGTTTCTACCAATATTTCTATTGGCTGCTCGTGAAAACAAAAGTGGGAAATAGAAAGAGTTATCCTAATGTTTTTGCTATGAAGTTGCAAAGAAATGTTACGTCTTACCCCTTCTTTCCACCTTTTGTATCCTCCAGGCCATTCATGTGAGTTTCCAGAGATTCTAGGATACTGCTGGGAGCCTGAGCAGGACAAAGAAAATTCAAACTGGAATCGCAACTCCACACAAATCTTAAATCATCCCCTCAGATACATTCCAGCCGAGGTTTAATCACCAGAAACAAGAGTGAGAGCTTTGGAAAATCCCACTGCAATAGTCGCATGCATGTGTCTATGCACACACAAACACAAAAGTGATTTGTGTGTCTTGTGCGACTTGTTTGTCAAATTAAAGAAAGGTCAACGTGCCAACACTTCATCCTGTAAACAGGCACTCAGCCAAAATAACCCCTTTGTTTCTGTGGTTACCGGTTCCTCGAGAGGTTTAAAGGGGCAGTCCTCGTCATCCGAGTCTGCTAGATCCACCACTACCCCTGGGTGGAGACACTGGGTGGGGAGATGGTGGTGGGTGAGACATGGGCCTCTGTGTATGCATGTGTGTGTGAGACGAGATGGATGGTATTCATATGCATTATATATTCTTCATCCCATTGCTTGCAAAGCGGGATTAAAAATAAACCCTGAGAGCTGTGATATGTAACTTACATAGTTGATGTCAGGAATGTCATTTTTGTCAACTCCAACTGTCTGTTAAGGAAAACAAATATATATATATATTTAAAAAACAATATTATCACACTGCACAGACTCAGTTTTTACAGTCACTATGTGAGTCAAAAGAAAAAGGACCACTGAGGCCTACCTCAGCCAGCTTCATGAATTCTCCAATCTTTGTCACCCTGGTCAGGAAACGCTTGTAGATCTCCAAGGCCTCCTTGCATTCACTCTTCTTCATTTTGAAGAATTTCTCTACACACAAAAACAAGAGGCTTGCTGACTGACAAACACCTTGTCCATCTTTTTTGATTATCATCGGTGAAGTGAAAAAAAACCCTGCAATCTATTCACTTTAAGTGGACTACTAACCTAATAGGTTGATGATCCCATCATTGTAGGATGCAAACAGTTTCACCAAGTCCTTGAAGAGAAGCATGAATGCAGCATTGATGATCCCATTGTTCAGCTCCTTGGGATGAACCTGAGAGGAGACAGGACAGAGGCAAGTAGGGCTGTCTGAGGTTCTGTTCATCCAAATAAATAAATAAGAAGAAGAAGGAAAAGTGTGCAAATCAAAGAAAAGACGCACATCAAACTCCAGGAGTGTGTCAATCTGTGTCTGCAGAACAGGCATGCCTTTCAGCAGCTTCTCAGTAGTCATGGTTCTCATCACGCCGTCCGCGCTGAGGTAACACAACAGAGAGAGTATTTTACATAAAAGAAGAGCTACAGGTTTTAACCACACGCTAAGTGACAGCATGTAAAAGAAAATGCTATTGGCCAAACAAGTGTTGCTATGAACGACTGCATGCACACCGTGTTTACCGTACCCTTTCTTGACTCTGGTGAAGTCAAATGCCATCTGGCGGTAAGCAAAGGCTTTCTCATTCAGGTATCGTCCATACCGCCTGATGAATGTTGACATGTCATAGCCTACACAAAATGAAATCAAAATTAAATGATTGTTAAACAAAAAGCTAATAGGCTTCTTGCTGTCTGCTCTTATTTGTTTCTTGATTATTTGTATTATTTGTCATTTGTTTCTCAACAGCTGACTTCATACATTGATCGCTCTTTGTCCTAGTGGGAAAATATTTTTTAGAACCTGCAGTAAAGCAGTCAATATAATAGAAATCACAATTTCTCCATGTGTAGCTGAGATACAGTTTGGTCCATAATTTGCTGAACAAATACACAATTTTGGTAGCCTCTGTACATTACCACAGTGGTAATGTACCACATCAAACAAACAATATAATGCAAATGATTATAAAGCTGAGAGGGTTCATTCAAAGGGTTTGCATTCAGGAATTTTAGCCATTTTTATGTAGCCCCCATTTGCAAAGGCTAAATTGAATCTGGCAATTCAGGTGAGACCTGTCATCTTATTATTTCATGACAAATGAAGTCACAAGACACAATATCTGACATAATAAGTGTTCATAGCTTTTCACTGTAATTTTAGGGGCCCAAAGGGATGTCAGTGCAAGTGAGTGAGGTCATCATTTGGCTAAAAATACACCTTTAGGAGGGGCCAAATCAGTGATCTGGTACATTCTTAAAAGGAAAAAATGCATTGGCCAGTTCAGCAACTCTAAAAGGCCTGAAAGACACCAGAAGACAACAAAATGCATGATGACATCATTTTTTCCATAGTTAAGAAAAAGGACACCCTTAAGGAAGTAGACATATCATTATCAAGACATGCCTTCATGAATGGAAGATGGTTTATAACAAGGTGCAAATCACTGATTACACTCAAAAACAGAAAGGCCAGAATTGGATTTTTTGGACTGGATAATGACCCAAAACACATTACAAAAGCAATACAACAGTTTTTCAAGGCAAAGAAATTAGATATTCTTCAAAGGCCAAGTCAGTCACCTGACTTTTCAGTTATTGAATAAAACCGTACCTTGAAATACCCTGCAATAAAGCAATGGAACAAATACAGCATTCGGTGATGTTCATGTGTTCTAAACTTCAGGCAGGCCTAAACTGGGAAGGATTTCCATCCAGGTATTAAAAACAGTCCTTATATTTAAAATTATATTAGTTTGTCCAATTAATTTTAAACCTCTGAAAATGGGGGAGCTGTGTATTAAAAGGGCTGTAATTCTTCAACAGCCGAAAGTCTGCACTTCACTTAGATTGTTTGGTTGTGAACAGAGATGAAACTACAAAAATTCTGTCCTTGTCCAACAAATTATGGATCTTTTTAGTTGACACTGATTAAGTCCAAAAGAGTATGAAAGGTGGAGCAGGAAAGGAGGTGGTTTGAAAAGCGTGCAACAAATTAAACAACGCCTCAGATGGGATGTACCATGTGTATATACGGAAGAGTAGCTGCTGATGGGTCAGCCGCTACTGTAGCTGACATGTGATATCTGTTATTTTCCTGTTAGTTCCTATTTTTCCTAACTTAATATAGGTTCTTTAAAATCTGTAACCTAAGGAGCAAAGGATGAGAAAGTTCAGTAATGTGCGGTTATTATCAGATTATCGATTTACAAACAACGATACAAATCAATCAAATCAAATCACCTTTATTGTCACGTCACATGTGCAGGTACACTGGTACAGTACATGCGAGTGAAATTCTTGTGTGCAAGCTTCACAAGCAACAGAGTTGTGCAAAATACAATAACGTGCAACAAGCAAAATATAAAAATGGTTAATCTAAAAAGTAATAAATATATGTACCATATATAAAGGTATATACATTACTGAATGTGTGTACTAAATATGTTTTTCTACGTGTGTGTGTGTGTGTGAGTGTGTATATACATGTTTTACAAATGAAATAGAGTAAACAATAAAATAAGATATATAAAATATAAAATATACAACACATACACAACGATACAAAGGGAGAATATTACAGTTGATCAGACTGTCGTCTTACCATGAGATCCAGTTTTGTCAATAAAGTTGCTGAGGTTGAACAAGGATGTCCTGGATGCCAAGTACTGAATGAACCTCTGAGAAAGAGAAAGAAAACCCAGTGAACCATCCTGTAGAAGTCAAAGCTGAAAACTACAGCCAACAACACAGCACTGACATCTCTAGTAAGGGCTTTCCTTGTTGTGCTTTTCAAGCTTTTATTCCATCATTTAATAGCTTTTACAGAAGTAATGCACAGTGGACCCATTTCACTAACTTGTGGTCAGAGCCTCTATTTATTTGTGAAACATCAGCTTCCTGCAAAAGCCTTGAAAGACCAATTTCAGCTCTCTAAAGTGGTAACTTCACACCATACCATACATTTATTATTTATGTCAAAAGGGTGACTGTTTTTGTCAGCAATTAGAAAAAACGTTATTATATTAAAGTATACTATAATATATACTATTCAGCATTTCTATTTCTCTTTTATCCTGATTAGAAGAGATTCAAGCTTAAACCAAACTCCTTCACATGTTGAATGGTCTGTTTACTGTTCACTAACCTCATTGCCATAGACACACATGTGGTGAGTGGTGACGAGGGCCTTGAAGACGACCACCCAGCTGGCATTGGTGGATCGCTCAAACAGTGTGTCAGCCATCTGAGGGATGTTCACGTTGGTGGTATTGGTGGCTGACACCAGGTCTGCAACACAGCAACAAAGAGTTCTACTCATCTGTCAAAGGTTTTTTCACAGAGTGCTTTTAACATTTGATAACTTTAAACAGCTTATTGTCTTCTTCTTCTTTTAACCACAGTGGATTGCTTGTCTCCATCTCACCCTATCACTTACATCCGCTTCTGTCACACCAAGAATCTGTACGCTCTCCTTTACTACATCTATGAGTCTTCTTTTCCTCCCGCCTGACAGCTCCATATTCAACAGCATGCCTCCACCTCTCTAGGCTCTCTGCTTCCTACTCTCTCTAGAGACCACAATGTCAGTTGTGAACATCATATTCCATGGAGACGCTTGCCTGACCTCATCTGTCAGCCTGTTCATCACCAGCACAAACAAGGAGCTCAGAGCAGATCTTTGATGCAAACCAACCCCACCTTGAATCAATCACTGTCACTTCTACCATACACCTCACTACTGTCTCACTGTCCTCATACATGTCCTGCACCACCCTCACATGCTTCTCTGTCATGCCTGACTTCCTCATACAGCACCCCATCATGTGCTTTCTCTAGATCTACAAAAACACACTGCAACTCCTTATGATCTTCTCCATTCAAACCAAATATCACGTCTGTAGTGCTCTTTCTCAGGATGAAGCCATGCTGCTGCCCACTGGTCATCACCTCTCTTCTTGATCTAGCTTTAACAACTCTTTCCCATATCCTCATGTTATGGCTCATTAGTTTTATTACTCTGTAGTTACTACAGCTCTGCACATCACCCGCGTTCTTGAAAATTGGTTCCTGTAGACTTCATCTCCTTTCCTCAGGCTTCATCTCACTCTCCAGGATTGTATTAAACATTCTGGTCAAACAGTCCACTGCCATTGCTCCTAGACATGTGCATACTTCTGCAGCAATGTCTCGAAGACCAAACACCTTTCCGATCTTTATCCTCTTCATAGCTGCCCCCACTTCCTCTTTACTAATCCTCTGCACTTCCTGATTCACTAACTTTCCTACACCCTTCATTAAATAGCTTATTATATGCTATTAAAAGGGAAGTGAACTTATTCTTAGACACTTGTCTGCAAGATTTTCTGCCCTGATTTAACTGCTCTGATTAAATTTTGATTAAGTGAGGAGGCAAAGTGCTCACTGCAGAGCTGCACCAGACAGTCATGAGAATATTGAGGCAGGAGAAAGACCTGATGCACATACCAAATGTTGGTGCAAGAACCCAGCCACCCACCCACACACACACACACATAGACACACACGCATAAACACAAACACAGACTCACATAAGGGGGGGACACACATGCTGACAATGCAGAGAGAGAAAGAGAGAATTATGCTATGTCATCTCTCCCTGGCTGCCAGTTCAGACTCTCAGACAGACAGAGAAGTCTCCAGAAATAAAGAGTCCTGACTATTGCATCAGTAAAAAATATAATAGAAGGTACAAAGTACTTTGACAGTAATGATACAGATAAGATGAACCCAGGCATCACCCAGATACTGATTCACAGTTTTTCTGTTTTGAGAAAAACCACAAGATTCGGGTTTTGAAAAGGTTTGACTCATGGGATTTCTCAATCTATTTTAGACTCGTGTTCTTCTTGTGAACACTCAAGATTTTCATTCTCTATATCTAACATGCCACGGCTGATGGCAAAAGAAAACCGCGTTTTTGTATTGAAAATGTAAAAAAAAATAATTTAAAAATCTAATAAGCAGAAATAAAGACAAAGACACTAAAGACACATGAATGGTCCATGGCTGGAAACTAATAAAGCTATAATCATTAATCATGCATTACACCTACAGACGCTGCTGCTCAGCCATGGACACTCATGATCTGAAGCTCCCAGTGAACACTTTTTGTGCTGATGTTAATGCCTGTGGGCACTGGTGACATTTTCACACTATGCACCTCAGCACTCAAACACCCCACTGTGTGACTTTATGTGTCCTCAACTTCATGGCCAAGTTACTGTGCTTCCACTTTGCATTAATGCCACTTACAGTTGATTGTGAAATGTCTAGGTGGGAAGAAATTTCACAAACTGACTTTTTTCAGAAATGTTTATAGAAAGGTAGACTGCATGGCTAAGTACTTGATTTTATATATGTGTGGCAATTTTGATTTTATATACCTAAGTATATAAAGTATATAAGATTTTATATACCTTAGTACTTGATTTTATATACTTGAATGAAAGCCCTAAATTCAAAGATTAAGAGGTGTGGGCCAATACTTTTGTCCATATACTGTACGTCAGCATTGCTCACAAGCTTAAAATAATGATGACATGAACTGTGAACAGTTCTGCATCAGCCATGACTTTCTGAAATGAATAATGAACACTTTGTTTATTCTTTTTTCCTTTGTTCATGCTTTGATTGAGTTTGGCATCAGTTTGTTTTCTTTCCACCAAAAAAAGGATATGGCATACGGCTGAAAAGTAGGCACAAAAAGTGTAGTTAAAACAGAAGAACTCACACTTTGAGAGGGCACTGACGGGCATTTACAAAGTGTTTTGCAGGATGTTTGCAAATAGGCCATAAATACATTTGAAATACATGACAGAAATGTATCCATTGGTAGATTTTGTATATGTTGTGCTCACTGTAGCAGTAGAACAGATGAACATTTCGTTTTATATGTTCTTGCTCGCTAAAACATAGCATAGTGTACGTGTATATTGTTTTGTGTCCTGCTGACATTGGCATCTGAACAACAAGGACAGAACTGAGTGCATCCATACAGAAAGAAATGCAGCAAATATTGGCAGGCATCTCTGATAATGGAGGGAGTGGGAGGCCACTGTATTCAATAGACCTTGAGCTTGTTTCAAATAGGTAGAGAGCAAACTATAAATTAAACCAGACCACAAGTCTGCAAGGTGATGAGCAAAGGGATGACAGGAAGGAAGAGAACAACAGGGAGTCAGATGAGTGTGCAATAAGTGAAGCGATATACGAGTTTGAGCAATGAAGCTGCTCAGGGTCCAGACAACAGGCTGGTTGGGGGGTTGGGGGTTTTAATGCTTGGGGTGCTGTAAACAGATTATTACTAATCACTGATCCTGTTCTTTTCTGTTGTGGTTGGTTGCTACACCTCACACACCTTGTTCTACAGACTGCTTATCACCTGACACGTCTTCATTATCAGCTTTTTGTCTATGGCGTTGTAGGATGTCTCACTGATGATCTGATGGAGCTGATGATCTTAGCACAAAACGAACCGGACAAAATGAAAATAAACAGCAGGTGGATGTGCTCCATGAATGTGTTTTAGCTGGTTCACAGTGATGATCACAGCTCTTCCTTTGATCTTTGTTGAACTAATTACACCCCAGTCCATCTGTACAGCTTCACCAGATGGTAACAGCGACACTTCAGCTGCTCCAAAGATGTCTGATGTTTTTAATGAAGGCTGGGGTGACGTCAGTCCTTCTTCCACTGTACATGTTTAGATATGATTTAGTCTCCATTTTCCCTCTTTAGTGTCATTTAGTCTATTTTAAAGCAAATCTTCTCTCATTTTTTATCATTTCAACCCATCATCCCCCTCCTGTCTTTGAATATACTCTATGTTTTGTTAAAGATTGTCCTGAAGCTTTTTCAAACACACACAAACAGAGTCAGGATCCACAATGGCTGAGATTTGATTATATAACATTATCATGTCACTGGCACAGCTACAAGTTTAGATTTCTATTAGCAGCATGAACACAGCGCTAACCAAGAGCCATTTTCTCAGATGTCCAGCTCATAATAAATATCAATTTACATACATAATCTCATCCGTTTATGGATGTTAGCTATGTTGCCATATTAGCCATATCACGGGTTGTAATCCACGCTGCCGTGTTGTGGTATCATAGCCCGAAACAAACACACACTGACATACAAGTGGTGTGCCTGTGTGTGCATAATGAGGATTGGCTGAGCTAAATAAAGACTCTTACGGTAATCCACGAGTTCTAAGAATGAACTGTGAGGCCTCACACTGTGTATGTCTCTGCACCACAGTGTGCGCTTTCTACCCTACATCTTAGTCTGAGGCTGAGGAATGAGTTTTACAGTTACACAACAAATCGTGCACCAGCCTGAATATTCTAGATAATGGTAAGCAGAACACATCTGCTTGCTGTGCTACATGTGTAGATTTATAATGCTATCAATAATACTATAGGCGGTTGTTCATTTCAGACCTAGCATATACAGCTAGCTAAACATTACCCTCTCTATGGTAAATAAAAGTAAAATAGGGAGCTTTTAATGTGACCAGTATCTCATATGGGACCTCACTGCACCACTTAGCAGAATGTTTTAATCAGCTAACATTTTGGGAAACATCTAACTTGCTGACCGAAGGTACCAGTACTCTAGTGTTTATATGTGAAATACAGTGCATGGATAAAGCTATTTGATGGTTAGCACAGGTTAGCATAAGTTCTTAAAACAGGCTGAAAACTTTCTAGCCTTGCTTTATCTAAATACATCAAAATTAGCCAACCAGAATCTGTAAAGCTAAAAAATTTATCTCATGCTGACATCAGGAAATTAGGAAGTTAGTGCTCCCATGATACTTTAGCTACTTTTGGCTGCTTCCTTATTCACAAAAGGTCACTACAGCAAGTAGCTCCATATGTTTGAGTTGGCTGATTTTTTATGCCAGATGCAGACCCAAAAGGAAGCTGTGTCTCTTCCTTTCAGGACTGCATCAAACCAGGGCTCTTCCACTTGTTAGGCAAATGTCTAATCCACTACACCATAAAGCCTCTTCCATGTCACTCTGCAATCTGAAAATAGCAATGTTCCATGTTCAATATGTACAGTGTTTCTTTAAAACACTGTTTAGAAAATTAATCCAATTAAACAGACTGTGAAGAGTTAAAAAATTTGACATTACAGTACGTTGAAGATGTCAAATATGTAAATTAGTACAAAAATATGTAAGTTAGTGCATTGTACTGTCTGCGTAAGTTAGCATGCTAATCAGCTAGCACCAGGTAACGGTGTAGCAGTGTTGCCTGGAAAGTTTTTTTTTGGTTTTTTTTACACAGTCTGTGATTCTTTACTCTTTTTAACCATGCTAAATGACAGACAGTCAATGAAAAAAACATAAACTTGATGTCTGACGTCTTGGCAGTTTGGTTTCTTCCTGCATTTATACTTCCTCACACATGCTTTAGATGCCCCCTCCCAGAGTAACTGACAATAGACAATACCAAGGACTGGCCCACACAGCATAAATGAAGTGAGGTCATATCATTTATCCAGTAGATGTTCATTTCGGAGGCTTGTATCAGTATCTGTTGGTTTCTTCTAGACTGATTTACATTCCATTAAAGTCTGTATTGGCTCTTTACCCCTTCCACTTACGAATTGCATCTTTAAATCGAGGAGATGTAAAATGTTAGTTTGTGAAGTTTATAGATGCCAGTGGGCACATGTTCTACATCTGGACAGAGCCAGGCTACCTATGACTCAGGTACTAAACTACTGAATGAATAATCTAAAGCTTGTGTGACATAGTTCTAGATCAGGCAAGAACACTGGGACCACTCTTCATAACAGCAACTTAAATGCCAATTTGACCTTTTAAAAAGTGACAATCAGTGCCTGTGGTGATGAGTAAACTCTACTCTTTCATTGACCTTGGGTGGATACGTTAACTCTGTATATGCCCTCCATTGTCTCTTACACTATGTTTGCCATAACCATGCATGACTAGACAAGCCAGAAATACAAAATTCAATGCAGTGTGTCATTTAACCCCAGCCCGTTTCATAATAAAATCAAACACAGACATCTAAGTCAAAAGACAAGGCAATTTTTGCTCCAAAGGAAAAGCACATAAAAAGTGTAACTTTTTGAGCTTTTAGTTTGTAGTTTATTAATGGGTGGAAACGCACCTGTATGTTCTTACTAATCCATATTTACACACTAGCTTCTTCTAAGGCTGCTTATTATGGTGCTAAAGACAATCAAATCAGTCATTTGTTCTCATAAAAGTGGACCGTGTCACTATAAAAGGTCAGACAGTTAACTGTACTGAAAGACCATAACAAATGTCTCAGTTTAATAGCTACACATCCATTGTGATTTCCTCTGCAGTCTAGTGATGACAGGCCTGTCATTTCCACTCTTTCTTCTCAGAGTCCCCTTCTGTCATTACACTGCCCCCTGACACTATTAATCTGTTCCCACGGCAACTGCACTGCACAACCACCACTACACATGCATGTCAAGCCCAAGGGTCGAATAACCCTAATAATCACCAAGCAATAACTAAAACCTGTAGTTGCATAATATATCTAATATTATTAATCAAAAACACTGAAAGCTAGCTAATTAGATATGTTTTGATCATTAAAAATGACCCCAGTGTGCCTTTAGTTGTTTATTAGAGTTTTTTTGTTATGTGTGATTCTTTATAGATCTTCATAGTGAAAATGTCTTTTATTGTTTTGAAACAAGGAATTTCCTCCACCCAAGACTGCAGCAGAGGCACAGTGGCCTACATACCCAAAGTCTGTTGAACTGCCCTGCTGAATTGCCCTAGAAATAGACCCAGTATAACCTATTTGATTATGGAAATAAAAGACACATGTTTATGTTATAGCTTACTAAATGAAAATACATATATATAGAAATCTCTACATATCTGCAGCAGTTTTATTGTCCTTGGACAAAAAGGCTACAAGCAGTGCCGGTAAATGTTTTCCCAACATGTCTACACATGCACATGTCCAAGTCTGCACCACTGAAAGCTAGAAACACTGAAACTAAGCACATGGAGCAGCAGAGAATGAGGAAACAGTGCTCTCTGGCGTAGTCTAGCTTTAGCATTGTCACCTTTGGCTTTGTAAATTATGCAAGACAGCCATTGGCTGATTTTTAAATTATTCAGCAGGGGAGTGGATCACAAGATATAAAGTCCTAGCAGAAGACACAGGACCAGACTAGACCTGACCACACACACACACACACACACACCCTTGGAAAACACACAGGCAGACATACAAGAAAAAGAGGCAATCAAACTATCCAGAGCAGTGCCACTGCTTTGGGCTGACTCAGTGTTTGTGGTAATGATGATTTGTGGAGGTGGCTCCCGCTGTCATCTGTAGATGTGTCAATAAAGCTGTGAGGTTTGTAATTTAATTCAGCTGTGACTTTATTGGTCTTAAATGGCTCCACTCTAACCCAGTTAGTGCACAGGTTCCTGTAGCCTGCCACCACCTCTGTTACAGTCGGTTTCAGCATGGAGTAAAAGAAAGTGGCGTTGAAACAGCACAGGGAGGGGAACTTAAATGGGTCTGTCAATCTACCTTAAATTATTACATGTTTCTCCTCCCCAATCTCTCCTTCTTTCTCACTGGGTGTCCACCATCTTCGCTGGACACAAAAGGTCAACAGAGGGGGTCATCACCATGGCTACTATATCCTGCAGCACACCCATTTAAGTAAACGAACAAGCCCATAATGGTGGCATGCGGTCTGCGTGTGTGGCTGTGTAATAAGTGAGGCCTGGGACCTATAAAGCTACAGTCAGTGCAGTGAGGATGAGGGCCACACTTACATTCCAGGTGCTTTTTCTTGGGCGCCATCACTTCGTGAGTGGTGGCTTTGCAGACAGCCCGGGCCATGTCCGATCCCGTTAGCTGGTACTGCGCAGCGGCAATACGATCCGTGAGCGTTTGCCCCGACATTTTCTCCCAGTTGTTTCGACCTCCTCAGGAATTTATTTCACCACGGACGGTGAGGGGGGAGGGGGGAAAAATAAGAATACAACCCAGCTTCTTCCCTGCGGTTCAGTGAGATGAGATCCAGTGCGTCCCTCTCCTGGATGATAGGCCTGTGACCTTATGTGTGGGAGGGGGGTGGGGAAAAAAGCAGAGAAAATGAGCTGGATAAATGTTATTTTCGCAGTAAATCGTGCGGTCACGTTGTTAATATTCGCCGTGGCATGAGTAGACTTACGCAAGGTTGTGAATTCCCGGCGGCTCGTCCTGTTATAGGCTCCGAGCGTTCAGTTCAGCACCTTGGAGAGCTAAAGCCACTCGGTTATGTAACAAGCTGGCGACGAAAGCTATTTTCTCAACCCGGTGAAATTTTTATTTTTTTAATCGGCCAGCACAGGAATAGACTCGTCTAATCGTAGAACAGTGTTTCTGAAAAATAAGGTATATAAATCAGCGCTGCATAGGTCGGTCAAATATCCCTGTTGGAGGAGAACATCGGTTTTGGCTCCCTTTCCCTCCTTCGTCGTTGCATTAAAAAAAAAAAGCTTTTGAATAAATGAAGAACCCGCAGTGCAAAGCAGGTCGTCAGATTGCAGCGTTTCTTCCCTCTTTGATCCGTCAGTCTCGGCTCGGAAATGCCGTTTCAGGCTGTGGTCCTTTCCTCAGAGCGATAGAAAATTGCGCACCGCTTCCCCTCGCCAACACTGCGCAGCGCAAGAGGCTCGGGAACAGGAAAAGCGAGGAGGGAATTTCCTTTTCCCCTTCCCCCTGTGGTTTGTTTATTTATTTGACCTGTCTACAAGTCCATCCAGACTCTCCTCTTCTCGGCAGCTTCTCGGACAGGGTTGGGTGACACACGTCGCATCACCACGTCTCTTAAAGGGGTGTGGGCATGGGGGGTCACAGTACAGAAATCGCTATCAATTTGCGCCAAAGGGTTAATACACCAGCGTCATGGTGGCACACTAGCAGCTGCATGTGGGCTGTATCACACCGGGGCTGCTCGTAGATCACGCGGAGCGACAGATGATGAAGGTGAAACAATTCCTGCTCTAAACAGGCTCCTTTTAAATATATGATCGGCAGAGGTATTTTTAATCATATGTTAAACCACAAAAAACTACTGATCACAATATTTTTTTGTTTTGTATTTGGGAACATCACATATTTTGTATTCAGAGCAGATGATATCGGGAATGTATTCCATATGGTGAGTTATCGTATTTGCTTGTAGCTCAACTCTGCCAGAGAGCTCGATAATCACGATGCATTCTGGGTAGACCCGGCCATGTTGTTCACACAAAACCAAAGTAAAGATAGACAATGTGTAATTATTTATGCTGCTATTATGAGCCCTTGGCTTATCTGATATTGCGAATCTTGTTTGTGTTCTTGTTATTTAGGCTAGGTGTTTTAATTTCATTATTAACAAGATAATAATTAAAAAGATGGACACCAGCAGAGGCCTGTAGCCAGATTTGGTCTTATCCAGGTAAATTCAAGGTTGACCCTGGGTTCACTTCTTGCCAGGCTAAATTGCCACGGTTACTTAAGCTGCCAAATTAGTGATCAGTAGGTATGAAACTACACACATACATATATATAAATATAATACCAGTAAAAAGTTTGGACACACCTAATTATTTAATGTTTTTTCTTTATTTTCATGACTATTACAATGTAGATTTTCACTTAGAGCATCAATACTATGACTGAATACATACGGAATTATGCAGAAACAAAAAAATGTGAAATAACTCAAAACATGTTTTAGATATTCAAAGTAGCCACCCTTTGATTACTTCTTTGCACACTCTTGGCATTCTCTTGATGAGCTTCATGGGGTCGTCCACTGAAATGGTTTTATATAGGTATGAGTAGACATATACACACTTCTTCAAACTATGCATTTTAATGCATGTCATAAATTGTGTTTTTATATATATTGTATTTTATATTCATATTTATGTCAGTATATTTATTTTATCTAAGTTTTTTTGCACTGTGTGAAGAAGTATTGCCTTCATTTTGTTATGCTTGCATGATGACAATAAAGTCTAGACTCTTGAAACTTTTAACTCACACAGTTCATTTTTTCTTCCTGCTTTAAAACAGGCTAAACTTTATTAGTACAGCAACTCTTTCCCCTTTCTTACAGACCAAAATATTTCAAGTGCACAAACATTCATAAAACGCTTTTAAAACCACACAGATGTACAGTGCTTACCCTCCCACAACACTGATTTAGATGCAGCAGCTTTGTTATTTGCATTCTTTACTATAAATGCAACACAGAATGCAACATTTTCTCAACAAAACATTTGTGCCTGTGGGACTGAGTCAGGCAACCAATGAGTCTTGGCTCTGTGATACATGCAGAACACAAAGACACTTTGCACAGTTTCTTTTTACTTAGTATTTAATGCTGCAGGTTTACATATTTATTTTCTTTTCCAGTTTATAATTTTACATCTTATAGCACCGCATACACTTTTATTAGGCAAAAGGTTTTACTTGGAATTTTAATATTGCAGTGTCATAATGCCCTTACGTTTCTGCTCTATAGTTACACTAAACTGTACAGTGAATCTTTCAGAATGAAAGTAATTCATACGTGAAATAGTTTTTCATGTATTTTATTATTGTAGAGTGTTTCACTTCATGTTTTGGTGCAGCAGCAAGTGGAATGGCTTGTGGTGATGCCAGTCACAGGGAGTCACAGTGACTTCTGTGTGTCTGAGGTGTAAAATCGTACCCAGATTTCATTGTCACATTTCAAAAGCTGGTTTTCCAGAAACAAAGGAATAAAGATTTCACTTGTTGCAGCTGCCCTGCAGCCTGTACCCATGAAAGAGATGTCTGACATGAAGTGTACGGGAAGTGCCCAGTCAGGGCACTATAATGCATGACGCTGTCGACGTCACGATCCCATGCTCTGCAGAGCTGTAAATAAAACCCCCAGTCGTATCACTTGTGTATTTTAATTTTGTTTTACTCCTATTATAGCTTTTGTTTTTGTTTTCTTTCTCATTGTGAAAATGAGTTAAAATGAAATACAATAAGTAGGAAAACAAAATGTGCCGACAGTAAAGTACAAAAAAGAAAATAAATAAACGCTCGACAGAGCATGCGCGGTCCACTCGCAACACGTGACGTACGCGGAAATGAAGCCACGTCGCCCGTGAGAAGGAGGAACCTAGATCCAGGAAGCTTTTCACTGACTACACTATAGTGGAGATACTTCAGAAAACACAACAGTAAGTAAATTAAAACCTAACAAGTTAATCCACCGCACAGCGCAAGCTTTGGTTTAAACGCAACGCGTTTATTGTAGTCTCTTGGTTTATGGGCCTTGAGACGATTTTATGTAACTTATTTTACTGGGGAGAAGCAAGTAACATTGTTTGCCATTCATTTGTTGTGCTTCATTTTATTGAGCTTTATACTTTGCCCTCATTAAGTGCTGTCAGTGTTCAGTCCAGTCGTCGTGTTTTTAGGCGATTAAAAAAGGTTAAATATGATAAACAGCATTTTAATAAAGTAAGCATTTTCAGACAAGGGCTTGGGCATGTGACCTCAAATCAAAATCACGACTAATTAAACATTTTTCCCCAATTACGATTAGCGAACCATTATTTATAGTAATGGCCTTCATGGTTTGCTAGGCTTGTTTTGCAAATGTGTTCAAACCGTAAAGATGGGACATATATATATTTAAAAAAAACAGATACAGGTGGTATTACCTTTGCTAGCGCCAAAATTTTATTTTATTTATTTATTTAGCCTTTTATTAAACTGCCTTCAAGTAAATAAACAGGCATTACTGTCATTATTTCATGGACATGTTCATCAAATATTCCAACCAGCAAAGAAAAACAGAATATAAACAAATAAATGAAGTACCTTAAATTAACTTAATTCATTTTACTGGGACTCATTCCAAGTGTTTCTGTTTTAAAGTATTTCACTTTTACAATCTTTTTATACACTGAACATAAATTGCATAATTTTTAAATGCAGAAAAACTTGGAATAAACAAAAATCACACTTATAAATATAAAACTTTCCAATAACGAAAAGGTTTACACACAGAAATTCCACTCTGGTTCTTTACAGAAACACGAAACTTAATCATGTCATATCGTAACACCGGAAATGCTTTTTTTCCCCTAAGACAACCATTATTGAACACTCTCCATGTAACTTAATTAACAGTGTGATAATCTGCTAACTTGAAACTTAACTAACTTTAAATCACATCAACAAAAATGTTATTCCTCCAGCTTTTTGTAGAAGATATGCTAGGATACTAAACCATAATGTTATTTTTTTTTTTTTTACAAGTGCTCCAACCATTTTAACATAATACTTAGTACATTAGTTACTTCAAACTCTGATAAACAGATAATCATTTTCTGTTAAACATTTATAGTGTTATGGTATGCATTGGTAGCTTGAATCCCCCCCACTTTTATTGCATAATAATAACTGTACATTATATATGTATGTTATAATTCAAGTAAGGTTAACATGGCAGGGCTTTTAACACTTTCTTTGCAACTGATGCTTCTCTGATGTGTTTCAGCAATGGCCCAATTTCAGGAAGTATTAAAGCAGTCCGCTTTGCACCCGAAGCCTGCAGGGCTTGTTTTGCAGTATGGTACTTCTGGCTTCAGGACCAATGCCAAACAGCTGGACCACATCATGTTCAGGATGGGTCTGCTGGCCACACTCCGCTCCAAAAAGACCAAAGCAACCATCGGTGTCATGGTTACTGCATCGCACAACCCTGAGGTTGGAGGGATTCATAAGCATAAAAGGCTATGGTTCATTTTCATCATAAATTACAACTTCAGCCCATTCCTGTTTGTCTCATCATGTCTGCACTTGTGTAGGAAGACAACGGGGTGAAGCTCATTGACCCGATGGGCGAAATGGTGACACAGGACTGGGAGGAGCATGCCACCCAGCTGGCCAATGCAGATCAAGAAGACTTGCTCACTGCTCTGAAGAACATTATAGAAAAGGAGGCTATTAACATGAGCCAGGAGGCTAATGTGTTTGTGGGAAAAGATACTAGGTATAAAGTCTTACTACAAACAAATAAATCAAAAACTGATCAAATATAAACCTGTGTGTATGAGTAGAATAGCTTCTTTACAGTCATGTCCTCTGCCTGTAGGAGCAGCAGTGCCAGCCTTTCACAAGCTGTACTGGATGGAGTTTCTGCTCTTGGTGGTCACAGCAAAGGTAAGAGAAGTGGATACCTAAAAGATATTCCTGTGATTGGCTGCCCCTCAGCTGGGTTGCATTAAAAGTATATGCTTTGCAATGTACTAGGTCCCTGCTTTGCTTGGCTTTTTTGTTTTTGTTCTTTTATTGTTGGTACTTCTTCTGGCTCCTTATCTGCCTTTTTATCCTTTCCATCCATCCTTTTAGACTATGGTTTGGTGACCACCCCTCAGCTTCACTACATGGTCTGCTGTCAAAACACACAGGGTAAATATGGAGAGGCCACAGTGGAAGGATACTACACTAAATTCTGCCAAGCTTTCATTCAGCTCACCAAGAATGTAAGAAGCAGAAGTGTGTTGTTTTGCTCTTGCATTCAGTCGCTTTATGTTTGTTTGTGTCGATGTGTTTTACGATACATTCATTCATCCAAGAACTACTCCTTTCTTTCTCTCCTCCATGTTTTTCTTACCATTAGACGTCCAACCGTACGGATGACCAGAAGCACCTCTGCCTGGATGGCGCTAATGGCATCGGGGCTCTGAAGGTACGTGAGATGGAGAGTCACCTGAAGAAAGAGCTACAGATTTCTCTTAATAATGATGGCAGCAAAGGAAGGCTGAACCACCAGTGTGGAGCCGACTATGTGAAGGTGCAGCAAAAACCCCCAACAGGTGCGCATAGGGCCATTTAATTTACTTGAATGTACTGTAATATTTTTAATATGCGAGACCTGTCTTGCATTCTCACATGAAGGCATTAAGATTAACCCAGGAGAGCGATGCTGTTCCTTTGATGGCGATGCCGACCGAATAGTTTATTACTACACGGACTCTGAAGGAACATTTCACCTGCTGGATGGAGACAAGATGGCTACCCTCATCAGCACTTTCCTGAAAGAGCTGCTCACACAGGTATACTCTAAAAAAACCAAACAAACGAACATGAAAATGACATACAGGCACCCACTTACCAAGAATGGTTGTTCTTTGTATTTTTTCTCCCTTGGAATGCACAGGCTGGACTAGACTTGAAGATAGCAGTGGTGCAAACTGCGTACGCTAATGGAAGTTCAACACACTATCTGGAGAACACAATGAAGGTGACAAAAAATTCCACAGAGAGTTCAGGTGTTTTATTTTGTATTTATATGGAGAGGACAGTTCTCACAGATTTATTTGCCACTTAGGTCTTAGTGAGGTGTACAAAGACTGGAGTGAAGCATCTTCACCATGTAGCCCAGGAGTTTGATGTCGGTGTGTACTTTGAGGCCAATGGCCACGGAACAGTGAGTACACACATATGCACACATCTTTAAATGCACTGAAAATCACCTGTAAGGCTTACCTGTCTCGATTTTTCCAAAAATCAGAAGTAATGTGTCGTCCTGTGTTTGTTTGTGTTTGGATCAGGTGTTGTTCAGCAAGGCAGCTGAAGAGAAAATCCAGCAGCTGGCCGAGGACACAAACGTCAACGACAAGAGGAAGAAAGCAGCTCTCCTGCTGCGAAACACGATCAACGTCATCAACCAGGCACGCTCACACTGACATCCGTGTTGAACTGAGCTCATGCAGACACCGGAGCTCTGTTGTTAACGTCGATATTTTCTTTTAAAGACTGTAGGAGATGCCATTTCTGACATGCTGCTGATTGAAGCCATACTAGCCATCAAAGGGATGACTATCCAGCAGTGGGACACCATCTATACCGACCTGCCAAACAGGCAACTTAAAGTCAAGGTGCTCATATTGTATAGTTATGTATTATATCCAGGATATAAAGTGTGAGTGATAGAAAGAAATACAGCACTTTACATTTAATTTACAGCAGTGCCGACCCAAACTAAGGAGGCTTTTATTTTGTTAGATAAACATTTGTGTACTGTAACCCTGCACATAGTAGAGTGTCTGTGTCTACTTCAAGCCAGTTAGAGATAGTGGCTCCTGAGGGTGATCTTTTTTCTTTTTCTTTTTTTCTGTAGGTGGCGGACCGCAGGGTGATAGACACAACAGATGCAGAGAGGCGGGCGGTGACCCCAGCAGGCCTGCAGGAGGCCATCGACAATTTAGTAAAGAAGTACAGACAGGCTCGCTCCTTCGTGAGGCCCTCCGGCACCGAGGATGTGGTGAGAGTATACGCAGAGGCAGACACGCAGGTGAGAAATCTATTTTCCAAGCTTTCTCTGTTATTGATTCTCATGGCAGTGTTACTGAGGTTAAAAAATATCTGGAAGGGAATTGTTTTGTGAATAATACTCTGGCTCTCTGTGTTGTTTCAGGAGAGTGCTGACGCCCTGGCACACGAAGTCAGCCTTGCTGTGTATCGCCTTGCTGGAGGAGTTGGGGATGAACCCAAACCATTGCATTAGAAGCACAATCACACAAACACACCATATTGATCAATCAGAATTACAGAATTGCTGATCATTATTTTATTTTTATTTTTATTTTGTTGAAGTCAGGTGATACCAAATGATTTTATATTGTCTTTATTTTCCTTGTATTACTGTCACTCTGATGATGGGGTACACATTAGGGGAATTAATAAAGGTTGGGGGAGTTGTGTGTGTGTATACATAAAATTCAAACAGTCAAACAACTGGTTTTAAAGAGGGTTGTCATTTCACTTGGTCCCAGATATTTGTGAGCAGTTATTTTAAATAATTCCCTTCATTTTCATTAAATCATGTAAGTTTACATAACGACTGTTGAATCGGCTTTGCTGCTATTATTTGAATTAAATAATGGATAAAGAGGAGAGTGGGGGTTTTTTTAATTACAGTGAAGTAACACTGATAGAATTCTATGATTGAAATGAAAACCACAACTATGTTTGCAACATTCTGGATAATAAAACATGTATTTATAAGTTACACTTGTAACTTATAAATACATGCAGGTTATCACACATTTGATTTCCATGTGTGACAACTGTAAGTGTCCAGAGTCAGGACAGACTGAGGGACCCACTGCTGCAGATGATCTGTGAGACTGCACCCCTGATGATCCACCAGGACAAACTCAGCAGTGTCTGAAGAAGAGTCGGCACCAGCTGACAGACTGTTCCCTCTGTGTGAAGGACTAACAGAAAAGTTTAAAATAACTAATTATCTGTCCTGAATCAGTCTTATTAGGTAATGTTAAAATAATTTTATCATTCAAGTGTTTTCAAAGTGGGAGTAAGTACTCAGGACCTTCAAGTTAAACACTATGAAAGGCACTAACAAGTTTACTATTCAGAAACCTAAAGTATGTATCAGTAGCAGAATGTACCTAAAAATAAATGTCAGTTTTTTTCAGTTCTATGAAGCTTTGAGTATTTTGGATTAGTATTACTGCTGTGTTAGTTGCATCATATTGCTGTAATTGTTTATATACTTTATATATTTTGAGGTAAGTTGATCTATAGTGTTACATCATATTCTATGAGGATGCTATGTGTTTGTATACTTTCTGCCCAGTTTGACCCATTTACCAGAAGTCGGCCTGTTTAAGGCTCTGATATCTATTCTGTATCACTTAAAGCAGTTATGACATGGTATGATTTTCTCATCCTATGAAGGCACATTTAATATATCAGTGTACTCTTCATTTTATCAGAAACAGTTCTCACAGCTCGTACATTTTCTTTTCACACATATATGTAAACATTCAGACAAATTTAGTAATGCCAACATATTAAAAGAACAATATTTGTCTCTTATATATAATACTTGTACATATACATATAAATATTTATATATATATACTATTATATATACTATAAATATAAATAACTACAAATTGAATCTTTACTGAAGCTCAGTATTTGAAACAGAGTTTAAACTCACTGCTGTAATAACTAATAATGATTAATATAATAATAAATTTAATATTGGCCATATTATAGTAACATTACCAAAGTGAGATGACTTTAGTCTGATGAACAACATTAGCTAATTGTTATTTAATAGCTAATCTTAAAATTACTGTTCCGTACAGAAATGAAGCCCAACAATCATGTTTTTACAGTCCCGTTGTCTCAGCCTCAGATACTTATCAAATCAAACAAAGCTCATATAAAAACAAAGAGATGAACAAAAAAAAGTCTCCCTCATTTCTGTCAAACAATGCTGCATGAAGCGTTTTTATCATGGTTGTATCATGGTTGCTAGGCAACCTGAGCAGCGTCCCATTTCACAAGCCTTGCACTTCCGGCCTTCTTGGTCTTCGGAGGACCCGGCCCACGTGGACCGCGAAGGTCCGGTCCTCCGAAGGATGCAGCCCCTAAATTGGGACACAGCCTGTGTTCTCTGTGTCTTCCTTGTCATCCTTGTCTCTGCCTTTGTGTGTTTCCTGTTTTACTTTGAAAGTCTGTATCCAGTGTCAATGTACTGTGTTTTGCTTCCTCCCTGCCTCGTCATGTCTTATTAGGTTCAGCTGTGTCTCCCTCCTGTTGCGTATTTCCCTCTTTACTTGTGTGTATTTATGGTGTGTGTTTCCTTCTGTTCCTTGTCGGTCTGTTTTTGTGTGTCATTCCTTCATGTTGCCTTCGCGTTTCTCCTGCCTCCTGGTTTCCTGTTCCTTCCCTCTGCTCACCATGCTCAGGTTATTTTGTTATTCTTAGTTCTGTGACAATTTTATGTGAAATTATATCGCACTAAGAAAATAAGATGTGTTATGAGACATTTTCACTAAGTGAGACAAATTATTATGATGTGATCTACTAACAATGCTCTATGTATACAAAGATTCAGACTGTTTACTTCGGTGAAACCCACATTCAGCGCGAATTAGTGGTTTTAAGAGCACATATAGTAATGCCTGAATGGTTCAAACACACTAACAGTTATATTTGTTGCAAATTCAGCAGAGAGAAGTCACTCACTGTGCACTCAGAGCTGAGAAAATGAAGCTTATGAGTTCATTTCTGTTTAGTTTCATGAAAACGGTGTTAAGAAAGAGAGCAACTGCAAATTTTATTTTCAGTCATTTTATTTTTCTATTTGTTATGTGCATCATTGTACTTTTTTGCATCTGTATTTTCTTTAACTTTTCTGTAATAATTCTGATCTTAAAGTGGTTTAAATGAGTGTCTCTTTGTTGAGGGCAGCCTTTTGTCTCTCCAAAAGAGTCCTTCAAAGCTACTCTAGAGTCTAAGAACAAAACACAAAGCAGTTAATTTGGGATGAAGAAAAATAGACTACTATCAAATGGACTTGATATTATTTCTGAGCATTTAAGACAATCTTTCATGCCTTCTTCTCCTAGCAGTTGGGAAATATGAATTTTGTTAAAAATCTTTTTTTTTTTTCTTTTTTTTTTTTTGTGGCTTGTTGGTTTAGGGCCATGATTCTCACGTTGGGTGTGAGAGGTACTGGGTTCAAATCCCAGATGAGCCTGTGCGGTGTTTGGGGCTTTGCTGAACTGTTCATGCAAGTATGCATATATTGAAGTAAACTAACAGTGACACTAATAGAAACTAAATGAAAGCAATTCAAACAAAAACTAAGCTGAAATAAACGGTCACATTAGAAAGTAAGTTAAATTTAAAAAAGAAGAGAATGCTAAACTACAGTAACTCTGCAGTTACCCCACCCACTGTAGTAGAAGCTGACTTGTGTGAGTGGGGGCAAAGGAGGTGGCTGACTAAAGATGAGCAGCCTTAGGCTTAGTGTCGTGGAGGGCGAACGGATCCAATCCTCAGCATTACAAGGTAAGCAGATATCTAGGTGAAGTGTGAGTCCGACCATTGCTGGTTCTCCATGTTTTCCAGAGGAAGGGTCAACTCGAAGACTGAACTTCAGGAAACACAAGGAGGACTGCCAGGGAAACTGTGGTTACTTTTGCTGGATTAAATTACACGAAGGTTGGCTGAGTTACCGCTGTAGAGGAAAAATGTTCAGGCAGAGAACTTCTGCCACAGGTGCTCCTTAAATACCTGGTCTTGATGAAGGGAAATGACAAACCGTAGCAAGCCTGTGACCATCAGTCCTAACAAAAACGATACAAGATATCAAGTAATCTTGAGCCACAAACAACATTCCTATCGCAAGGAAGAAGCTGCAAAGTTTTTGGCACTTTTATAAATCCTTTGTAAACTAGATAAATAGTGTAATTGGCATTTAAGTCTTTTTAAGAGTAGTCTGGCCAAGACGATAGCAGAAATTACAACGCATATAACAATAGGTTTATAAAGATATTTAAAGTGCAGCAGCTTTTAGGCGCATTGGGGATGGTCATTTTTCACCAGATCATCTGCTCATCTATGGCGGTAAATCACATTTGTTACCTTGTTTTCTCCTGTGATTTCCCTGTGTAACTCTGTTATCATCTCCCTAGTAACAGCACCTTGGTTCATTCCTCTGTCTCCGTACTCACCTGATTTGTCTCCATTAGGTTATGTGTTCCATACACTGCTACCTCCACGTTCATACTTCATTCTCTCTACTCCTGCAAAAGAGAGAACCGGAACTCACTTGCCTGCTCTCCAGTTCTCTGCCATTGATTACTCAGCTCTGGAATATTCCTCTGTTGCCTGCAAACGGCCGACTCCCTCCTCTCCGTTGCTGCGAATCAAGTAAGGCAAACTCCGCTATCATATCACACAGTCCCCGCCTTAGGCTCCATTTCAGAAAATCCTGCACAGTGAAACTCCCCCTATGTTTCGTTGTTTCCTGCCAAACGATAAACCATTGGACCCTCTGGGGTCCAGTGTATAATTGGCCGGTTTTGGATTACTTTTGATTTTACCTCCGTGTGTGTGTTGCGTTTATCTGGCCTTGTCTGGTATCATTCTTTTTGGCACAACCTCACATGTCTGAATTTAAAGTGATTATTTTTCATTTTGACATAATGCATTAACACAATTAATCTGAGTTTTTATTTATTTATTTATTTATTTTTTAACAGTCAAAAACCACAAGCGGGTTTAACGACTCCTTTTCATAACTTTAGTTTATTTTAATTTAAACTTTAAAAACCTACAAACTGAAATGCAACGATTTACCTAAAAATGCAGCCAATGTCTCAGCTGTTTTTCATCACCATTTAAAACTGTTTACAGCATAATCAGGTGCTCTACATCAAAGGCACACAAATTACACAGGCCTGCAAAATAATGTTTGGTAAAGTCTGTGTGTGTTGTGTGGTTGTTTTTTTTTTTTTTTTTTTTTTAGGGTGCTCAATCCATCATGTACAGTTTATTTGTTTTTGTGTTTTTGTTTTTTTTTTTTGCACGAGGAGTTTACAAAAAGCACAACAGCGATGAAAGAAATATTTTATTACAATTACCTAGGCATAATTTTCCTAAGATTCCTTGCCTTTCATTATGAACAAAATAAACCTGGACATGAAACCGGACATGATCGTCTGAGCATTTTCTATTTGTATTTCTCTTCAGTCTTGCGTTTAGAAATATTAAATTCATGTAAGAAATCATCCTACTTTGACTCAAGTAGGATGCCAGATTTCAGCTTAAAAGGGGAAATTGTACAGTTAATTGCACTAAACATGACTTTTGCAAGACAACCTGACACGATGGAATTTTTAAAAATATTTTTTCCGGTTTCAGTGAGTAAAAGTCTATAAGAAACAGTCAAAATCGTGTGTGTGTGTGTGTGTGTGTGTGTGTGTGTGTGTGTGTGTGTGTGTGTTTTTCGGGGTTGCTTCACCATGTGCACTGCCTCCTCTTCAGAAGCAACAGATTTCAAACAGTCATCCACATAAAAGTTTCTTTTGACTGGATCAACCACTTCAGCTGGAAATTGCTGTGCATTCTCATCTGCAGTTCTCTGTAGAGCATAATTTGCACAGCTTGGTGAAGATGCTGTTCCAAACAAATGTACTTTCATCCTGTATTCCTGTGCAGGCCTTGTAGTGTCACCATATTGCCACCACAGGAAACGGAGCAACAGACTCTGGTCTAAATCTGATCAGAACTCCAACCAGTGAGTTTCTGAGATCAGGTCCCTGTAGAAGCTGACTGTTCAGTGATGCTCCTTTTTATAAGTTGTTCCAGTCAAATAAAACTCTCCTTGCCCTTTGGGATGATGCACTCCATGATGAGGAATGTACCACACCTTTTCATCACTTTTCTGCAACTCATCTGCAGGCACAAATTCAGCATATCCTTGTTTAAGCATTTTGTTTACACATGCAGTATATTCATCCTTACAGCAAGCATCCTTTTCAAATCTCAGTCTGAGACTCTGGGGATGCTACTTCGCCACACAGAGGTTATTTGGTAAGCTGGGACTTTCTCTTCTGAAAGGCAAATCAATGTGATAATAATTTCCAATAAGTTTTATTGAGCTACTAACAATATCCATGAAACACAGATCCCCCTCTTGATATTTCAGTCTGCTTCTCTGATCTTTCACTAAGTCATGGTTGTACTGTTTAATCAGCATTTCTTCTAGACTCTCAACAGAAATCCTATTGGCTGTTACAGCAGTGCAATTTTTATTTCCGCTGTTACTTCCAGTGTGCAGGGGACCATTTATGACCCAGCCAACTTTGGTTTTTACAGCATAAGGTCCACCTTCCACACTGTTTATCACCTTCCATGGCTCTAAAACGTTGGAAGCATCAGTGCCTATCAGTAGCTAGACACCTGCATCAATGTTGTGAAGTTTAATAGGTTTAAGATGAGGCCAATGATCAATATCCCCTTGCTGGAAAATATTCACCATAGAAACTGGCATGGTCTTTTGAGTCAAAACATCTGGCAACGCCATGAAATCATTTGCTTCCAGACCAGACAGAACTAGTGCACTAACAATCCCATTTTGACTCCTTGTTCTCAGAAGGATATTGGTCTTTTGACCCTTTAGATTAAGTCTTTTTGCCAGGAACTTCCAGGACCCAGAAATGCATAGGTTTGCACAATTTTATTGCTCTTTTGGCTCTTAACTTGAACTGGAACAAGGGGGGGAGACTGCATCATCTTCATGACCGACCCCAATATGCCCACATGTCTGAGTGGTTGCAGTTGAAAAGCTGACATCAGAGCTTGTCATCTGAGTTTGTTCTGCAGATGCAACCTGGATCTTTTCGCTCTATATGAAGAACCCCTGGGTGCTTTTGGTGACACACGTTGCAATCCAAATGACCCTTACAGTCTTTGCTTGTGACCAACTTTTAAACAACCAAAACAAATTCCCCTTTGCTTGATAAAAACTTATCCCGATGCATTTTAGCTTTGATGTGCATACAATTCACTAGTAAATGATTGCTCTATGAACAAAACAAATGACTATGCAGAACAGTGGAGCTGGTTCTGTTTCTAGTTTGAGTTTTAACACCTGGAACTGTCCTAACGTTAGTGGCGAAACTACTTCCCTTTTTCCTTTGCTTGGTGGAACTTGAAACTTTAAAGCTGCTCCCAGATTGAGTCTCGGATGTTGCCAAACACTGGATCTGATGTTACTTTCACTTGTTTTATTATAAAGGTAACCAGATAAGTGAACACTGCTCTGTGACCATTTTGTTCTTGCAACTCATATGCAACAATTCTTTTTTTTTTTTTTTTTTTTTTTCTTCCCCACTTCAATTTGTATGGAAGTTTCATAACGATCATTCTCATGTTTGATGGCAAATCCAACTCCTTCATATAAACAATTTGCTGTGTTAGATTTGAACATCCTTGAAGGAAAAGAGAATGACTGAAGACCTTTCACGTCTTTGCTTTTATTAGGTGCCCATCTCACAATCCTCTCCATATATGCAGAGGCAATTTTATTTTCATTCCCAAAATGTTCTTCAAGAGGAAATTTGGCTCTGGAATAGCCCTGCTCAGGAGGTAAATGTTGACAACTATGCACAAAGTATTTAGGCTGCCCCCTAGTGAACTGCTCTAAAATGTGCAAACAGTTGCTCCAGTTATCAGTTTTGGCTTCCACTCCATTTTCAAAGGCATTCATAAATGATCTGTACTGTGAAGGGTCTCCATTAAACACAGGGATGTTTCTGGCTGGGAGGACAGAAGATTAGATTAGAAGTTTAGTTTTACAAGCAAAGTAGTGATGTCATTTTGTTAATATTATGCAAAAACTCTTATTCGTACAAGTTGAGCTGAAGCATCAACTTTTACCATCATCTCATCCACCTGATGTTGGTTTTGACTTTGGTATAAATACTGCATCTGAATCACAAGTCATCATACCTAGACAGAGTAATCGCTTTCTATTGGAACAAATGTGTCAGCACAAGGGTTTAAGCTAGACGCTTATGTGCCCTCTTTCAAAATAAGAGTTCATTCCATCAGAACCCCCAGAGCCACAAACCAAGCTTATTTCCAAGACACGAAGCTTTGCATTTGCTGCTGCCAGCTCTGTCTCCAAGGATAATTTCTCCTTTTCTTTTCTCAGTTTTTTCCCCCTTGCGCCTTTTTTTTTTTTTTTTTTTATTACAGTAAAGTAACACTGAGAATTTTTATGATTGAAATGACAACCACAACTATTCTTGCTTGCTGTTTTTCTTCCAATGACATGCTCATGCCACACAGGAGGGTTAAATAAGCAGAGGATGAAAGCGAGTTAGGACCAGGTACAGGGGAGTGATGACAGCACACCAGATGTACTCAAAAAGAATGACAGAGCTGAGGGTTTATTCTTCATCTGTATCATCGGCTGCTCCGGAAATGATGATGGTGCGCTCCTGTGTGTCACTCTCATAAAAGTCCTCATCTGTCTTAATTGTTCTGGGAAAAGGGGACATCAGGCAGAATAATATGATTACTGTAATGTGTAGTCACTAGAGATCTGACTGAAAATGTTACAGGTTTTATGTGTCATGCATTCCGTGCCAAAGTCGCCCTCTACCTGATGAGGACTGTCTTCCTCTCAGACATCACTGTTGCCTGCTTCTCTAAGTTACCATCAGCCTGGGTGTCTGAGGCTGCTGCTATTCGGCCAGCACCTGCAGCTCTCTCAGTGCTGTTACCGCTTGTATCACTCAAAGATCTACCCGCCTTTGAAGGTGCTGAGAGAGTGCATTTGCTATCATTGGAAGGAAGTTGCAAGCCTCCAGTCAAGGAAAGGTTTTGGACCATGGTGCCCAAGCGGCTGTCTTCCCCCTCAATCAGTTTTCTAACACACAAACAGATGGAAAGGAAAACTGATGACAATTTGAACCAAAGTTTTACTGATTTACATCCATCTGACCTGTTGCCTGATTTTTCTTTCCACATCTTGAGTAATTTTGCATACCTCCACCTTTTCTTCCTGTTTTCCTTCTTGACAGCCACCCTTCCACTAAGGCCTTTTTTTTTTTTTTTTTTTTTGTTGTTGTTAAATGAGGCTTCATTTATCGGTAGTACATGAATGATTAATAGGTCGGTGTTAAGTGGCTTAACAAATAAGGACAGGTACAAGAACTGGACTGAAAATTAGTGAGAAAAGGTGGCAATGTCCAAAGAAAAACACTGAACCTTCAGAAAGCCTTGAGGAAAATTAGAAGGGAAATCTGTTTCTTTGGAAGCAAACTGTAAAGAAAAAAAGAGTGTCTCAAGACTTTTGCATAGTACTATTTATTTCCTACTTGACGTAAAAGCCATACACCCACATCTGTGTGTGCACATTAACAGGTTTAAGTGTTCTGAGTGCTTAAAATCTATTGTAATGCTTGTTCACCTGTAGGTGGCGATCTCAATCTCCAGAGCCATCTTGACATTCAGGAGGTTCTGATATTCTCGCAGCAGCAGAGCAGTCTTTTCCTTGCTCACCTTCAGATGCGCTTTAATTCCCTCAATGTGCTCCTGTTGAAATTACATCAGAGGTGTATGTTTTTTGTTGCGATCAGGCCAGAGGATGACAAAAAAAATATCTCTCTAAGTCAGTCAGTTAGTTACCTCAAGTCCTTCTCTTCATTCTTATATTTCTCCAATCTGTCATGGATCTGGGCCTCCAAATACTCATTCCTTGTCTTCAGTACCTCCAGTTCATGTTCTTTGTCTAGGATCTAATTGCGCACATGTACACTGAGTATCCAGAAAAGTTGCAGACAAACCAAAAGAACAACAGAAAGTAACACTCACATTCTTCCTATAGGCAGCTATTTCCTCTCTCATACTTCGGACTCTTTGATTGTGTTCACTGGAGGTGTTAAGGTCCTGGAACTTGGTTCTATACCAGGCCTCCATTTCCTGGACAACACAGAATGAGATGCAAAGAAATCTAGAGACAAATTCTCCAGAGGCATACTTCAGCTTCATCGATGCCACTTACCTCCAGGTTTTTGGCAGCAATGCTGTCGTACTGAGACTGAATCTGTTTTAGGGTGGAGGAAAGATCTGGGAGGCCAAGCGTGAAGTCAGATTCAGAGGATGCTGAAGAGATCTGCAGCATCAGCTCCTCGATTTCCTTTCAGTAGACCAAAAACAAACACGGGGGGAACTGTTAAATGAGCTAGGAACATTTTCAGTGCTATTAAAGCAAGTTGACTCTAATCTCTAGGGCAGAATGGTAATCAGAACTTGTCTGTTTGACTTCCTCTGAAGTTTTCACACCATATAGATAACTACAATATTTATGGTCTTACTCTGTCCATCAACGCGAGCTGGATTTGACAATAACCAGCAACTTTACAGCCCGTTAAACCACTGGGAAAATGAATGGCATGCCAACCTCGAGGCGTCTATGTGTTACCTCCTTGTGAACTCTCTGCAGGAAGGAGAGTTGAACCTCCAGATTTTCCAGCTGCTTCTCCAGCGCAATCCGGGCTGAGGTTGCTTCGTCCACATTCTGAGAAGAACAGAAACAACAGGGATATAAAAGTAATTTATTTTCACAAGCAGCTACTAAGTGGCTTTATTCAAAGTTACAAATTGACTTTTCATTGTGTCATACCGGACGTAGAGCCTCAATCTCATACTCTGACTTCTTCCTGGTCTCCAGGGCTTCATTATATCTTGCCTTCAGCGTGTCCAACTGGCCCAACATTGCTTCCTTGGCTGCCAAAGACAGATCCTGTACAGGCCACAGATAAAACTGTCAGACTCCTGTAGAATCAAAAAATAGTGCTACCCCTTCAGCGCTAGTGCTATCCAATGTACGAAAAGGAGAAAAACAGGACACAGTTGCAAACCATTCGACAATACACAAAAAACAAGAACATTAAAAAGAACCGCATCATTTATGTGCAACAAAATATTACAAACACACATATAAAATTTGAACACTTTGGCCAGCTTATTATCCCAACAGGGTACCTATTTTCCACACTGGAGTTTCTGCAAACTGAAAAAAAGGAAAAAAAAAAAAAAAAAGAAAGAGACTGTGGAATCAGAGCTTGTTCTTGTGCTGCCATAAGTACAAGATTGATAGAGGCTGGTAGGGTTTGTTGTTGGTGGGTTTTTTTTTTTTTTTTTTTTTTTTTTTTTTTTGCCTGTCTCATTTGGTTCTTTAGCCATCAGAATTGTTGTCTGAAGGCCTTGCCATATTTGTCCATTTGATCGACCTCTGTTGTTGTTGTTGTTGTTTTTATTTTTATTTTCAGTTGTTACAAACGGGATAGACATGGCTAGGGGATAGGAAAGGAAGAGAGAGAGGGAGGGAAAGAAAAACGGAGGGGAAGAGGGACAGTAAGAAAGGGCACTTGAAGAAAAAATCTCCTGGATCACCTGTTGAGAGAGGAGGGGGGGGAGAAAGAGAAAACAAGCAAAAAAGAGAGCAACAACATAAACACAACACCATCGCAATAATCTAGCTATAACAGTAAATACTATTGAATGTTGTAGTGCAGCATGCAGCACCGACCGTGCACAATGTTGACTGCTACCTCAAAGGACAAAGGTGTAGTTTGTATCTGTGAGCAGTGAACACCCGTGTGTACACCTGCACGTACACCTGTGCGGATGCTTGTATTCAAAAGGTTTCTCCATGTAACAATCTGCTAGAGGGTGTGGGGAGCCATAGCCCCGTCCCCCAGGACGATAACAACACCCAATCAATATTTTACAGCTTAGGGGTAAGAACTGAGCAAATAAGGTAGTGAAATAATGCAGTGGTGACTACAATAAGGACCCACACCAGCTCTCTGTTTGCCACTTAAAAAGTCTCGTGTGTGTGTGTGTGTGTGTGTGTGTGTCTCTCTCACCCTCTGCTCTCTCATTTGCTCTGCATCCCTGTTCAGTTCCTTCAGCTGAGACTCGTAGAGCTTCCTAAGCCCAGATGATCTCTCATAGCTGCTTCTCAGGGCTTCGATCTCAGCCTCCAGCTGCTTGTTTTTTGACTCCAGTGTTCTCACCTAAAGCAAGGAGCACGAGAAACGGGTTGAAAGTTTAAAAAAAAAAAAAACCCCACAATGTACAATGTGCCACCATTTCATCTTAAAAGGTTATGAAGCACTATGTGTAATGTTACCTTTTATGTTCTTGTTCATTTCTGAACAAGAGAAGCAGACAACAGAACAGACCTGTGTATATGTGTTTCAGGTTTTATTATTCTGCTTCTGTGTTTATATGGTTGGACTGCAGATTACCTTTTCGATATACAGTGTCAGACGGTCATTGAGGACGACCATCTCCTGTTTTTCTTGGGTACGAGTCAGCATAAAGGCCCGGTTCTCCTCTGCAGCCACATCCAGGTCCAGTTCCAGCTCACTATCCTTGGACACACCAAAGCACAGAGCTCCCATACTCATACTGCTGCAGGAGAGGAAGAGAAAACTTTAGAATAATTTACTGATCTGTAGTTCACTCGGAACATAATCCACTGTAGCTTTTTTTTTTTTTTTTTTTTTTTTTTTTCTGATTGATGTTGGTTTATTTTTTGTTTCACACTTCTTTAAAAAGACTAATCTGAACACAACTAACATAAATAACCAATAAATACATTTTTACACGTTACCCACCTGGTCAGTCGAGCCTTGTTACTGAGGGCCATGCGCCCCCTTGTCTCACCACTCCGGCTGAAGCTTGCTGACCGTTGGCGGGTCTCCCTCCGGGTGGGAGATGGACTGGAAACCCGCAGCTGGCAGGCAGAACTGGCTGCCAAAGTGCCCTCGAAATGACGGCGGTATGAAGACATCCTCTCTGGACTGCGGCTCATCCTGGCAAACTTGACTGATGCAGCTGAAGACTAAAAACTGGTCGCTTGCTTTGTCTCACAGTCTGTGCTGGAGTCTTATATTCTCCTCAGCCCTTCCCTCAGCACCTAAAGAGGAATGTAGAACCTCCCCAACCAAAGGGTGCATGTCCCTACAAACATCTGTCAAGCTTACGCCAAATAATTTATTAGACCTATAGACTGCTGAAAGAATATTCCTGACAATGACAGTTTTCTGCTGAACTAATTTTAAAGCCTCCTTTAAAATTAGTTCAGCCTCCTTTAAAGCGACATGTGTATCGAGTGCACTGAAATCTGAATTTAGAGCCCATATTATTTTCAGCAATATTTTGGTGGATAAAAACTTGCACAGACTTATAACGACTGACACGTGTTTCTTACTTACTCACTGTTTCTTAGTGTTTTCTTGTGTCTGGTGATTTTTGTTTTACTTGTACAGTGCAATCAGAATCAGGCTAGCTTAAATATAAAATATCAAAATGTTACTGCATCATGTTACTATGTTACTGTAAAATGTAACTGTATCATTAACTCAATGATATTGATTGGAAAGACTTCTTTAGTCGTTTGAATAATGTTACTTTATTCAAATTAATTATCATTTATTTAAAACTCAAATCAACATTGTCTGAAGGGGGAGAAAAAAAAAAAAAAAAAAAATCCCACTTTTGACATTTTAAAGGATTTTAAATACAACCCGGAACCATCCCCTTTCGTTTTCCGGGAAGGTTTTTGATGTTACTCTAGCTTCTGCTTAGCCTAACTACTTTCCGTCTGGTATTCACTCCTTTGCAAGCGAGTAATATCAGTTTAAAGCTTACTTCTCTACCTCAGCTGCTACGAAATGGCAGGAAATTTTTGGCAGAGTTCTCATTAGTAAGTTTTAATAAAAACTTCGACATGTTACGGTTTTGTTTATGAATTCGCCTTCTTTGTTGTGAGGCCTAGCTGTGTTTGCGGACGCATCGTATGACGACGCTAACAGTTTCTCCTAAACTGTTGCTAGGGTCTAAAATAGTCAATATAAATGAAGACCGAAAGAAAACTCAGTAAGATTGTATATGCCATAAAACGTAATGATGCAAGCTTTCTGTTATGTTGTCAGCGACATCAGAGCAGGCGGCTAAAACTTAGCTTTATGTTGTTATTGTTGTCTTGCCCGCTAGCTTCATTGCTCACGTTTTGACGTCTGAGCGGTTTGAAACAATATTGTTTCATGTATTTGTCAGTCTGCAGTGGGTCCTGGATAAGCAGGACCTGATGAAAGAGCGCCAGAAGGACCTGAAGTTTCTCACCGAAGAGGAGTACTGGAAGCTACAGATTTTCTTTGCCAATGGTATTTGTTATATTTGCTTAATAGTAATTGATAGCCTACCAAGTTATGTTGATGTTGTTCGTGTAAGCTGTGTTTGCTTCAGAAAAAAGCCTCTCCAGGCTTAACAGTTGTTCATAACCAATCTATATTGGTATAACAATAAAGATAATAAAATGGGCTATACCTCTTTTCAGTATTTAATTCTGTGTCTTTCAGTGATCCAGGCTTTAGGTGAACACCTGAAGCTGCGTCAGCAGGTCATTGCTACTGCGACTGTTTACTTTAAACGCTTCTATGCCAGGTAAACGGATCCCACCCAAATACACTATCTATTAGGTCTAGGTGATATGGAAAAATAAAATCATATCACTATATTTTTTTTCATATCAGTTTATTGATATTATTTTTGAAAACATTTTTGTCAGACTTAAAGGGTTTCTTTTTATTCTTAATGAAGTGAAAATCTAAGGTAACTTTAGGTTTAAATTGTATATATTTTTTTGTCAGAAGTTAAGCAATGATGACTGATAAAGGTACTGCAACATTTATGTTTATATGTTATACTATATTTAAAATAAATATCTTAATTCCTTCGCCATGGAAACCTGTGCCATGAAGTTCATGGTACACAGATTTTGTGCACCAAAACTGTACACAAGAAGGTTCTGACACTTGTTGTTTTAGTTGCTCTGGTTTCTAAACACTTGCACTCTGCAATAATACCACTTGCAGGTGATATTGGAGTATCTAGCGAGGAAGAAATTTCACAGACTGGCTTATTGAAACAGTGACTTCCTGTTACAGCTCCTTAGATTGACCATTTCTCTTGCAAATGTTTGTGAAGGTGGACTACATGGTTGGGTGCTTGATTTTTATACTCCCGTGGGAGTGAAGTGTGTCCCCATACTTTTTTTTTTTTTTTTCTTCTATGTTGTGTAGTTGCTCAAAACCATCTCTTCCAATATAAAATGTTTTAGTTTATTGTTACTGTTTGTTTTTTTTTAATAGTTGTTTTTATTATTATTATTTATGTTTTTACTTTAATACCTACTACTCAAACAATAATTTTCTATGTCTTCTTCTATTTAGGTATTCTCTGAAAAGTATAGATCCAGTTCTCATGGCTCCTACCTGTGTTTTCCTGGCTTCTAAAGTTGAGGTATGAGTGTTTCTGTGCTGCCAGTAAGTCTCGAAGTTCCTTACCGTCTTTAAGTTTCCCACTTATTAACTGATCTGATCTTAATCGTTTTTGTCCTTTTAGGAATTTGGAGTTGTATCCAACACTAGGCTGATCTCTGCAGCAACATCTGTGTGTAAGTGACTGTGTTCAGCAACATATTCTCGAAATTTAAACATTTGTTTTTTTTTCTCCTGCAGTTCATTGGCATCGTATAATGCTGTTTTATTTTTCTCAAACAGTGAAAACAAGATTTTCCTTTGCCTTTCCAAAGGAGTTTCCCTACAGAATGAATCATGTAAGTAAAATATCCTTGTAGCAGTTAATATAACAGGCACAGCATCATAATAAAGAGAGGTAAAGTGATCTTTTTATGACAGTCAGAAGTACCTGTTTCAAGTTTTGATGGTAAATTGCAAAGCCGAGAAACTTAAAGTGTGGTTTACAGTTGAGGAATTAGACATGGAAAATATTTAAGTTGTTGTCTTATGTAAATGATATTTTAGTAAAGCAGAGATCGAGAAAAAAATGGACAAAATTCAATTTATCTGGAAAGTTATTTATTAACCACCATGCCGCTTTACAGCATAACAAGAACCTTTTACACTATATCACAGTGTCACAGCATTAATGTCTTTAATATGTGAGATTCCCCAGCTAATGTTCACACCCTTGTGATGAAAACTCAGTTACTGTGAGAGATGGCGTTGTGCTGTGTGCTACAATACGCACAGTTGTCATGCACAGCATCTCACATTGTGGTGGCAAATGCAGTGAGCTGCCACAATATTATTTATCTAGCATCACTGCAGGGTCTCCAGGATATCACCAGCACTGCTCTGACATGCCTTCTGACCAGAAAAGTGTGTAAATTATTATTTATAGAGGGCCACTGCAGAGTGATAAAAGGAGGGAGTGGTTCACACAGCAGGGAGGGAATTTGCAAGGTGATGCTACTCATAAACATAAATTTTTGTGTCTGCTTTTGCAGACATAGAAAAAGAGAGTGATGGAGTAGCACACAGACAGTTTTAAACAAAAAGCGGTGTAGATTGTGAGCAGACTAATATTTCCTGTAATACTGGTGGAGTTTTTATCAGAAGGTTAATCATTTCTAAATGTGCTACAAGTGACTGCTTATCTATTTGAATGTTTACTAAACCATAAAAATTCAAATAACGGATAGCTTCACATCCTCAAGTTAAAGTCAGAGAAAATAAACAAAGATGGATAAATAAAATTGTTATTTTGCATGTTAATTGAGAAGTTTTGGAATTTCTTTATTAATTATTATTTTGGACTCTAGCTGCGTTTTTGCATGCTGCGTCACGTATGTTGACTGGTATTTAAAAGCTTTGCAGGATTTTAAAGCAGGGCTCGCAAAATCGCTAGTCCGACGTCCCGGGGCTAGCTATTTTTCCAGTCTACAAAAATCCATCTTAGCCCTGCTCGTCGGGCTATCATAGGAAGGAAAAATATATGTCAATGCTTTTGCATTCTTTCGCAAATGTAGCTGGGTAATTATGTCATTGGCATCGATGAGCCACTGTCAATATGTGACATTTGAAATCGCGTTTGAATTTGCTTGTTTTTGCTTTCACTTTCACTTTGCAATCGCGCGAACTGTGTATAGAGAGCTGCAGTACTGATTGGTGAGTGACAGATTAATTGCGCACCAATTCCTCTGGCATCGTCTTATCACTCATTAGCTTACTATTCAAACATGAAAAGTGAAATCTCCTGCAGCAAGCTTAAACATGTCATAGAGGTTAATTGCGCAGAGAATCGCTGACTGTTATGTAAGTACGTGTGTAAAAGCAGATGGATTTACGCAGGTATTTTAGTTTTGCAGAGCCAAATAAGATAGGTCAGGGTGAAGAAGGGACAGCCAAAGAAAAGCCTACCACAAAACGGAAAAGTTATGACAAATCAGACTATGAGGCAAAAAGAAAGTGCAGCTTGTTTGGTTTCATGGACAAAAGAATTTCTGTGGTTGGAATATGGTAAGCTAAATAACATAATGTTCTGCCGGGTGTGTCGTGAGTTTCCCTTGATTTCTGAGTCGACAAGCGCCTTTGTTACTGGGACCAGTAATTTTAAGAAAGACGCCATCAGAACCCATGAGAAAGGCAGGAAGTGCATTATTGCTCAGTCTGCAGTATTTTTCCCAGAACTAACACAGATTGCAAAAAACATACCAAAAATAAACCAAGCACAACAAGAAGTCCTGAAAAAGCTGTTTAGAACAGCGTACTATGTTGCAAAGAGTGAACTACCATTGGCAAAATTTAGCAGTCTTTGCAAACTTCAAAAAGCAAATGTCCTAGATCTTGGTTCCACTTACCTCTTACCCATGATTTCAGTGGAAATTTCAAATTCAGGATCTGACACACACTGATTCATGTTTTACACAGTTCTTACAAGTTCATAGAAATTTCTGTTCAATTAGAACCAAATATTTGAGTTGATTGTAATTTTTATACAGTTTTTGTAATTTGTTTTAACTATTTTTGATTGGTGTTTTGTTTCCTTTACAGTATTATACATTAAAGTATAATACAGTTAAAACAATTACAAAAACTGTATAAAAATTACAATCAAAAAATTGTCTTTTTTTTTTTTTTTTTTTTTTTTTAAATCGGGCTACTTAAATTTATTTTGGGCTACCAAAAATTGAAGAGTGCCTGCCCGAAGGGCTACCAGGGATTTTGAAATTTTGCGAGCCCTGTAAAGATGTATAATATATTATACTGTCCAGATCGTCTTCTCTCAGATGTCTTGGTTTTTAATTGTTACAGTTTTGTGAATAAGTTCTCTGTAAGAAGCTGCCATGTGTTTTCTTTCCAGTCTTCTCTGAACTACCTTATGGTGCCTGACATGTTGTGTCCTAAACCCAGTCCTGCTTTGTGTCTTTACAGATATTAGAATGTGAGTTTTACCTTTTGGAGCTGATGGTAAGTACAGAAAGATTTGTATCTTTGCTGCTGGCTTAACTGAGTGTTGTGTTACTGATTTATTGATGTAATATTTTTCTATTTTTTCAGGACTGTTGCCTGATTGTGTACCACCCCTACAGACCACTGTTGCAGTATGTGCAGGATATGGGACAGGAGGACATGCTGCTGCCTCTGGCCTGGTATGATACCATCTGCTTGACATTCGTTGCTTTTGTTTATTCGATTTAGTTGTTTTTGTGTGTCCTCACTCTGTGCCTGCCCTGCCAATGTCTCTTTACCAGGCGAATAGTGAATGACACGTACAGGACAGATTTGTGTCTGCTCTACCCTCCCTTCATGATCGCCCTAGGTAAGACTTGTCCCCTTGCATTTCAGATTGTTCTCTAATATAGTTACTGATTTTAAATAAGCTTTAACCTGATCAGTTCTTCTTTTCCTCCCACAGCTTGTCTGCATGTTGCCTGTGTGGTGCAGCAGAAAGATGCCAGACAGTGGTTTGCAGAGCTCTCAGTCGACATGGACAAAGTCAGTTTGATATCAGTTTCAGTGTTGTAGAATTTTAACCATTCGTCCTTAGCCTCATAACATATAGCAACTTGAGGTTCCACACATTGTGATACGGCACAATGTTGCCTGTTTAAATCGAGTTTTACATCTTTGTTCTCATTTTAACACAAACTGCTGATGAGTTGTCTGCCTTTAAGTAGCATGAGGTCATGGGATTGACCTAGTTATTAAAATCCATGCAATCCTTTTATGTACTGTATGTGTTTGTGCGAGGAATATTTTGTGCTCAAATATTAACCACATAAAGTGATATTTTTGCTGTGTATTTAAGCATGTAACATACTGACAGACGGATCATGTCATTCACTTCATATAAATGTTTTTACATAAGAAAATGCTCATTTTGTTCAATGACTACTGTACATTTTACTTACAGGAAAATGACCCATTTTACTTTGATTTAGCATTTGTGAGTTTTCATTACTGATTTTGCGTTGCCTCAAGTTGTCTTGTGTTTTTGTGTCTATTTTTTGTAAAGATCCTGGAGATTATTCGTGTCATTCTGAAGCTGTATGACCAGTGGAAAAATTTTGATGATAGAAAGGAGATAGCTGCTGTCCTAAATAAGATGCCAAAACCCAAACCACCTCCAAACAGGTATGTAGTGTACTCGTTTCTTTCTCTTTTCTTAAAAAAAATCATATATTTTAAAACACTAAGGACAGATTAAGTAGAGTTAAATGTCAATCATATATATTTCACCTCTGTAAAATTCTCGATATATAAATTGAGCTATTTGTGTATATATTTTAGCTATTATATTTTGTAAACTTTGTAATATATTGTATTATTTAATTAGTTTAGTCTGTTACTGTTATTGTTTTGGAGCAACTGTAACCCACATAATTTGCTTAGGGATTATTAAAGTATTCTGATTCTGACAAACCGATTTGTAAAAGAAGTCGGGAGGTTTGAACTTTGTGAAATAAAAACAAAAATGCAAGGATTTGGTGCAAAAACAGCGATTTTGATGAAGTGGTTTGATCAAAACAGTTTGTTAGTTTCAACATTTGGTTTGTTGCCGCTACATATTTTCAGTGTTTAAGTGATTTTGAAATGACTTTTATCTCAGTTCATGCGTACGTTTTACAGTGTTTTTCCTTTTTTATGCAAAAAGGATTTTAAAATGATGGAAACAACACAGTGCCACCTGTAGTTAGTGTCATACTGACGTAACACTGACATGGGGATTTCCCTGTTAGAGGTGGCTGAGAAGATGGAGATGATTAAAAAAATAGTCTCAAGTGAAAATTATTCTAGATGGTTGTCTCATCAGAATTATGTTTATTGCCAAGTTTGTACGCAAACGAGGATTTGTCGTGGTGTCATGGTACAAAGCAAATCCAAACTGTGGTACAGAAATGGAATATATGGTATTTACAGTATCTCTAAATATTATTATTAATCCTCACAACAGAAATGTATATATACTAACTACCGACAGATATTGGAATAGAAATTAAGATATATGTAAAGGTTATGGGGAGGGTTGTGCAAAGTGTAGTTAGAAAATTATTCTACATGTGAAGATGAGGTTTGAGTTTTTCTCTAGAAATTGTTTCACAAGTTAATAGTTTTTAATTGCTGTGGGTCTGGTTTCATTAGTACAGTATGTTCTTGTACACTTGGACTCCTTACAGTCTATCTCAGTGACCTGTTTGCACTTCATTTTTCTCTCTGTCTGCAGTGAGAGTGATCAGAGCTCCAATGGGAACCAGAGCAACTCCTACAGTCAGTCTTAGCATGCCGTCTGTATTTCTGTGGGAATCCATAATGTCGACGTGGAGGATCTTCTATAAATGTCACAGTACAACCATTACAGTGTCACTTGGAAGCAGTCACAATAATCAGAAATTTGATCCTCAATCAACCCCCACTCCCCAACAAACTGAGTCTCTTTACCTTTTCCTCCTTGTCTGATCATTATGGGTTTGTGGACTGAGCGAGAAACACGGAAATGCCTGCAGTGAACAGCCAATCGATGACAACAAGCGATGACGTTGTCTCGATTAGGCTCCAACTTGAAATGAACTTAAAAGCTAAGGAACATTTTGGGGGTGGGAGGGAATGTAGGGGGAACAGCTGTAATGGTTCAGTAGACACTCGTCATTGTGATGATCCTGACATCCTTGAACAGTCCAGAGGAGCGAGTGTTTACACGTCGAGCTCCGTGGGATTTGAAAAAAAACAAAACTTGATCACGAGCACTGTGCGTGCATGTGTGTGTCTGTGTGTACTACATGTGAGCGGCCACTCTGGGTGGGTTTTAATTCCTCAGGGATTGCAGTAGACTTTTTTTTTTCTGTTAATTGATTTTGAGCTTAGAGGGTGGATCTTATTGGTTATCACCCTGTTCAGATGTGATGGGATGCACCTGCCCTGTTAAGTGTCTCTGCTGGCTGATTGGTAAACTGTGGCAGGAGAAATGCCAAGAGAAGCTCCTCATGAGGGCACAAATGAGCTCTTTGAATACAAGAATTTACTGTTTTGAATCATGACAACCCCACCACCCCCCTCGCAACCCCCACCTCCTTGTAAATAGCCTTATGATACTTTTCTTTTATCTTTCATGCTTTTGCTTATATAAGAAAAGTTTGATGGAAATCATGAGCTGGTTTGTGCTTCAGATAAAAGTGCCCCTGTTTGTTTGTTTTTATAGTAATTATTTTTTCCATTTACCCTACTTTAGTTGTATAGTGCATTATCTAACACTTTTTTGGTTTTGTAAAACCTTTGCTTTTAATTTGTCAAGGAACATCTTTTTTTTTTTTTTTTTAAATGTTTATCTGCAAAGTTTTGGTTGTACCTTATTTTAATTTACTCTCTTCCCTGTATTTAATCACTGAGTTGTGGCAATATGTGTGTGTAAATGTCTCTATATTTTTGTGATGTAATACAGCGGGAGCTGTGTGTGTGGCTGTACTTAAAACAAGGTGCTTGAAAGCCTTACAAAATAAAAGCTGCTGGTTAAAGACAGAACCCCTCATGAAAGCACATTGTCCCATTCAGGTGAACTGCACAGTATGCTGCTATTGTTGCTGCTTATTATTATTATTATTATTATTATTATTATTATTATTATTATTATTATGTCTTTCAGGCCTTTCTTTCTTTAAAAAAACAAAAAACAAAGATGTGGCATGGTGCCCTCTGGCCTTTTTCCTCCCATTCAACTCATCTATTGTTGGTGTCCACAGGGTGTGATCCTACATGGATATATCTAGTTCTAGTTAAAGAACAAAAAAAAAAAAAAAAAATTTTTAAAGCTCATTTCGAAGCTCAGTTATGGTAATAAAGTGTATTGTGTATTGTCTACTTAATAAAGTGGGCCTTTGTGTAATGCACACTGAGGCATCTTCCAGCTTGTTACAAAAGTCATAGGAAGTCCTTTTTACCAACAGCAGGGGCTGTGGTGGGACCCCTAGTGGTGATTACAAAGAGTGACATCTGACATGTACTGGTAGAAAATTCGGAATGTACACAGCCTAGGGTTCCAAGTGGCGACATTAAAAGTAAGGATAAATTGTGCGTTATGATTACAAAAATGAAGCACAGAGGTGCAGTAAACTCTGGTGGTTGACACCTTCAGGGTACAGTCAGTTCCCGTGACGTCACTGTAGCTGCATAAGAGTTTCTGAGGGCAGCGGAGGTAGTATTGCAAGCTATGTGATGTCTCCTTCAAAATAAAGGTCTAAAGTCAAGTTCATATTGGAGTTAAAATGATCACATATGAACTGACAAACTGTGGAAGCAAAGCTATTTTTAATTGCTTCTTCAGGAGTATTTAACCATAAGGTAAAGTCTGTGACACATCTGTTGGCAACCGCACCGACAGGGAATTAAGTTTAAAATAAGTGTAATCCCAAAGAATTAAGCATGGTCAAAAGATACAGAGGCCTGTTTGAAGTTCAACTTTTAAAGCTACTACGCTTTAAACAGTAAACTTGAAACAAATCTTCATATTTGCTCTTTCCCTTACGTGGCACACCAGTTTATTTTTGACCTTTTATTGCCACAAATATTGTGCTGTTTCTCATATTTTTATTAGCACTGTTGCTTCATTTATAAGAATTTGATCTGTTTTATCTGTTTTAATAGCCCAGTCAACACACATATGTGGGGCCTAAACGGGGAGTAGCAGGACTAATATTTGGGGCCCACTTGGGAAACCCAACTGGGGTCCAGCTAATTTTGTCCTCAGTTTCCATGGTGGCCCCAAATGTGTTTCCCCAGATGGGTTTATGCTGAGCCCCAGATAAGCCCCAAATCAGGCCCAGTCAAAAAAAATATGTGGGGCCTAGATGGTTAGAAGCAGGTCTTATATTTGGGGCCCACTTGGGTTACCCACCTGGGACCCAGCTAATTTTGTCCTCAGTTTCCATGGTGGCCCCAAATGTGTTTGCCCAGATGGATTAATGATGGGACCCGGATGGGCCCCAAATCAGGCTAGATACAAAATATTGTCAAAAGGGAGGGAATTCTGTCCTGTTGCCACTCATTCATTTGGCTGTCCACCTGTAAAGTAGCCTAATTCTTTTGTAGTAGTTTAATAATGGTTTGTATTTAGCTTTGGATTTATCTATTTTTGTTCGGCACTTCTCTTTACATTACTCGAAGTATTTTGCAAAAAGATGACCCGCAAATCCACTTTTATATTGAAAGGTATAACCGGAAACCCTTTTGTGTTTTACTCACTCTTGACGGTAATTATAAAAAGGGGGACATAACCTGGGATCTCCGAGCGGGCTTCAGAGAAAGTCAACCCCGCTACGGGGACGGGCTCCGGGCGGGATGCTTGTGTCCGGTCGGCTGGTCCTCGTGCCGTCGCCTCTCACCTGCATCTGCGCGCACCCATGAAGCCCCCGCTGATGAAGCTCTTGGCTGCCAGAGTGAGGCGGAAAGTGGCCGGAGACAGAGAGCATGTACTGGCGTGTCGGGTTCGCCTGGACTCGGTCGTGTGTGGTTGATCTCGGTCCGAACCAGAGCCTCTCCTCCGGTCTGCTGGGGTCCGATGAGCAGCTCTCGTTTTACGGGTACATCATCGCGTACCCACTGCAGGACTGCGGCGGGATCATGTCAGCTTTGGGCTCGGACTCGTGGTGGCGGAAAACACTCTATTTGACCGGAGGGGCTCTGCTCGCTGCCGCTGCTTATCTGCTGCACGAACTGCTGGCCATCAGGTACCAACAACAACAACAACAACAACAACATCAACAACACAGGGGCTGCCAGAGAGAGGCAGACCTCAGGATCCCTGCACGCAGGCCTCCCGGGCCAGAGCACAATCCGTGTGGATTTGATCTGCTCATATTTTCACTCCAAAGATGTATTTTCCACTGAGGTCTGATATTACTTAATCTCGTCTGATTGGGTTGGGTGAGAGTGGAGACGGAGGAGAAGGAGTCGTGAGTGGGGGTGGGGGTGTTGTGATGTAACGGAACCTCCACCCCTTGAGCTTCCTCCTTATAAACACACACATATTAGGGGAGATTTCCGTCTTCACTGGCTTATTTCTGCGGATTAATGACATGATAATAGTTTAGTGTTATTGTATGTCCGTGTGCTACCACGGCCTTCACATAGCTCTGCTGCCAAATGAAAGGACATTAGAGGCAGTAGGTCGCTTTCATTAGTCTCTGCTAGAAGGACGATGGAGGTGATGGAGGTTAACACTCCCGCTGGTGTTTGGGTCCAGTCTAAACGCTGCAGTGATGTGTGGAAGTCTTTTATAACCTCTGATGTAAACACCTTGAATCACGAAGGTTGCGGGAGGGCACATGGCACCTTTAAAGTAGAAGGAAGCGCTGTGTGCTTGATTATTCATTTTCAGGGTGAAAGCTTTGACTGAGCGAGTTTATTTCTTCAATTTACCCGCAGTCCAGGCCAGGGTCTGTGCTATGTCACAGTTTAAAGGGCACTTAGTGTTACTGCAAATGGCACCGGACGATGTGCTTTTAAGAGGAAACGGAAGCTTCCTCTGCGGTTTTTTTGTTTGTTTTTTGTATCTGTGTGAGCGGATATGTTGCAGTTTCCCCCCCTGCCTCCCTTTCTCTACACCGTCCTGTCAGCAGTCATGCGTGCTGTAGGTTATCCTTTTCTATTCTGGAGTCAGCGGCTATTTAAGCACCGCACCGAAAATAGACAGCTCCTCTGCACTCAGCCTCCTGCTTGTTTGTCGTTTCAGCACTTTACACGGCGGACAGCTCCTTGTTCTAATTCTGCATCCTCTCCGCGTGAATGTGCTGCTTTTCGTCTGGCTGTGGTTGTGGCAGTTTTGACATTACCCGGTCGGTGATTCGTTATTATAATGTTGCAGTTTTCTTGCAGACAGCCCACGTGATGCACGTGCTTACGACCTTTTTTTTTTTTGCTGATGAAAGCAAGAGAGTAACTTAATAAAAACTAAAGCAGAAGGACAAAAATTGTGAGGAAATGTACAGACAGTTTCCTCAAATAATAAAAACCAGATCAGAATATTCTGGAGAGAGTCAAGGAAAACAGGATGCTTTGTCAACTGTGTGGAAAAACTCTCAACAGTAAAAACACAACAATTTTTTACAGCTTCAGATTTAGTCTGCTATAATCTTTAGATATTTGGTCAACTAAAACTAGACTGAAACTGAAAGATTAGAAAATATATGACTAAAACTAAATAAAAATGTGCTGTCCAAACTAATACTGCTTCAGAGACTTACTTTAACCATCAAATCTGCTAAACTACTTTAAAGCTATCTTTGTATGATCCCCGAAACTGGCTAAATACATATACCAACCCTATTACTCTAACAATAACCACCAAAATAAGTACTTTATGAGCAACTATGATGGCTATCAGTTGCAGTATAATTCTTCTTTGTCTTGTAATGGGCTTTGGGTCAGACTTAGTTCATCCACTGTATGGGACTAATAAAGTTATCTTATCTTAAGGCCGCCCTCCAAGCCAGATTTCTTCTCATTGGCTGCCTCTTGTAAACCCCTGTGCCTGTGCCAAAACTGACTATTTAGATGCCCTCTCTCACTGACATCAGAGGGGCTAATAACATCCAATAGTAGAAAAAAACTACACTCTGTATATAGTTGATACAAAATACTTGGCTAACCCTCATCCTAACTTAAATTTAAGCATGGTCTAATGTTATATCAAGTGTATGTACTCAGATCTAAAGATTTGTGTCATGCCGACTTCCTTTTTGTTCCCTAAAAGGGGGGAACAGGCTAATTGCTTCCCTGTTTTCAGCTATAATATGAAGTAGACTACTAACAGCCGGATATGAGGATGGTATCAGTCTTCTCATCAAAGAGAAAAGCAGGGATGTAGTCGAGGCTCATAGATTGGTCTTAATCCATCATATTTAAAATGTAGCATCAAGAGAAAAGGCTAGACTTCTGATGAAGAACACAATCCATACGAAAAATGCTGAAAACTGAAAAGGACTAACTGTTTATGTAGAAATATAGAAGACGAGTTCTATGTCCATGTATGCAGTTGACTCACACCCAACCCTCACACTCTACATTTTAGTGTTTAGTTGTTGTTTTTTCACAACCCTTGGAGTGTGTGTGACATGCAGCTCTTTCCCTTTTTGCCTCGTACAGAAAGGAGGAAGAGCTGGACTCTAAAGATGCCATCATACTCCACCAGTTCTCCAGGCCCAAAACTGGCGCCCCATCCCTGTCGCCTTTCTGCCTTAAGCTGGAGACCTACCTCCGTATGGTTGACCTGCCCTACCAGGTATGACTGTGTTTATGTGGCTGCAAAAGAAAAAAGAAAAACAATATTTTGTCTGTTTATATAATAAAATGAATTTATTAAAAAAATCTCTCCTGCAAAGGTCACTCAGTTTCTTTTGCAGCATTTACCAACCACTTTGAGAATTTCCTCATCATCCTCCCAACCCCCTTTCCTCAACCCTCCTCTAGAACTACTTTGATGGGAAGCTTTCGCCGCAGGGAAAGATGCCGTGGATCGAGTACAACCAGGAGCAAGTGTGTGGCACAGAATTCATCATCGACTTCTTGGAGGAGAAGCTGGGCGTGAGCCTCAACAAGAGCCTGACACCCCAGGAGAAGGCCTTATCACGCGCCATCACCAAAATGGTGGAGGAGCACTTCTACTGGTGAGGGACCGCTGAGATTCAAGCTGATTGTTTTTGTATTAAAGGAGTGCATCTGTGTCTCTGTATATATAAATAAATGCATCTCACAGGACCATAGCTTACTGTCAGTGGGTGGACAACCTGGAGGAGACCCAGAAGATGCTGTCGGTGAGCGGTCCACTTAGTGACCTACTCAAGTGGATCCTGAGTCACCTGACAGGTGGGATTGTTAAGAGGGAGATGTACGGTCACGGGATTGGACGGTTCTCTACCGCGGAGGTGTACGCCTTAATGGAGAAGGACATGCGCACCCTGGCCGCCCTGCTTGGTGAGTTTTTTTTCAATATAAAACAGTATGAGTCAGCCTATGGGCAACTGAATCTATTTAAGTATGCATTAAGTTTGGAAGTATGTTTTTCCAGAAGACAAATGGAATCAAAACTTGTAATCCAGCAAATCGACCAGATTTAGATGTGGTCACATTAGAGTCTTCAGTGGGAAAACACTTTTTCCCCCTTTTTTTTCTTTTTTTTGGCTTTGTTTTGTAAATCTACAAATCTCTTTGTATTGTGAAGCTCGATCTCAGTGTGTGTCACCATTTTGCTTGCATAGTTTACCCCAGGGGCAGATCAGTGGCTTTTCAATATGCGCCTTGAGACCTATAACCAGAGACATCATGTTTGTTAGCAGCAGTGGATGGAAAAAAACTGAAGGGATTGCTCAACACTGACCTCCTGTGGTAGAAACTTAGCATTGCAATCACTGTTAAACCTGGCAGTTCATGGTAGACGATTTGCAGTTGTTTGGCCATGACAGGTGGCTTCTCAGGTTAAATTTTTTTCACTAAAGGTGTCAGTTAATCTGTTACCAGTATGTGTTTATTTATTATAAAACAGAAGAAAATTGAATTTAAAGCTTCACTGTTTGACTTGTTTTTTTCTGTCTGCTGTCTAAGGTGATAAGAAGTACATTATGGGCTCTAAGCTTTCAACAGTAGACGCCGCAGTGTTTGGTCACCTGGCCCCTGCTATGTGGACGCTACCGGGATCGCGGCCAGAGCAGCTAATCAAAGGTGAATTCACCAGAAAGGCGGTCTACCTAATTTCAAACAAACTTGCACTTCAGTGATGTATGTATAGTATTCACAAATCCAATTCAAAAAAAGTCAGGGTGGTGTATAAAGTGTAAAGCAAAGCAGAATGCAATGATTTGCAAATCTCTCAAATCCAGATTTGATTCATAATAGAACACAGGAAACATATCTAATGTTTTAACAGAGAAAATGTTAAATTTTAAGAAAAACTAAGGTAATTTTTTTTTACCACAGTGTAGCATCCTCTCTTTATTTAACAACAGAAGTTGACATGATATTCAAAGTGTTCTAAATTTTACATTGAGGAACCTTATTCTGAAATTTTTCTACAACTTGTAGACACAGTTTTTGAAGCTCTGCTGAGAAACGTCTGAGTTACTAACCTGATGCTAGTTAACCAAATTAGATGCAAAATGCTCCTCCAGCTGTTTATTTTTAGTACCATTCACTTTTCCTGCATTTTGTTCCCTTCACTTTCCTTTTTTTTTTTAGATGTGTTGATTCCATCAAATTCAAAATAATCAAATATTATAAATTGTCTCCATATGTTGGATTGTGAATAAAATATGGGTTTATGAGATCTAAAGAGCTTTGTATTCTGTTTTAAACAGTGTCCCATCTTTTTTGGAATTGGCATTGTAAGTGTATATATTGATTGTATTAATATACATCCTATATTAAGAATTAAAACATTTTTTTCCCTCTGAATCTGTAATGGCTCTGAGTTACAGAAATGTGAACTTTTGAATGTTGTAATCACACATTTAACACAGAATTCATACATTTGAACACTCTGTTGTATGAGAGGAAAACAATCCAGTGTCCTTTAGGGAAAATCATAATCAACTGATGCAAGATGAGCAACATCAAAATGAAAATGAAATTCACTAAACTGTAAATCAAGTTATTTTTTTTTAATCTAAGAGAATAAGAATAAAATTAATAAGAAGAAATTCTCTGATCTTTGACTAAGACACTGTTTTTTACCTTTTCTGCTAACCTTTAAAGCTCATCAGTGCCTAAAATGACCAATGGAAAAGAGATGAATTATCATTTTATCACTATTTATACATAAAAATGTGTTTTCTACTTTTTTTTTTAAACGTAGGTAATCATTACTGGAAAATAATATTTCTGTTAGGACCACTTTTGTCAAAAGAAGGTATTGTTTCCATTTGGCAGTGCTTTTTATGATGTATACACAACAGCCCAAGGTGGGATTAAAATGAACAACTGGTGTTTAGGTGGGTTGCAAAGCAGCTTGTAGGCAGGCTAAAGCAGTTGGACAGAAATCCCCAGTAAAGTGTTTCCTGAGCCATCAGCTGGCGTTGCTATTTGCTGTTTTATGGACTGTGAGATCTAATCCTATACTCACTTATATCGCTGGTGTCTCAGTGAGATACCTTCTGAGTGTTGTACCTACTGAGATGTTTGTTCCACCCAGGTGAGCTGATCAACCTCGCCATGTACTGCGAGCGCATCCGCCGGCGATTCTGGCCCGAGTGGTTCGTCGACCTGGAGGACTTCCGCTACAACGACACCACAGAGGGCAGCGACTCGCCCTCGAAACTCCCCGACCTCGGCCTCTACTCCTGCACGGACACTTTCCAGGATGATACGCGCACACACACTTTACACACTCACACGCCACAAGCCCCGCCATCGTCTCAGAGTGACCCCACGGGCCACTCGCTGTACGACTCTGACATGGACACAGAGTGCTCTGAAATAGACCAGCCCAAGTGCTGACGAAACACACACACACACTTATAGTACACACTACATATAGGCACGCCACAGGAGGGAGCTGCATCCCACCTATGTTCTACCTCTTAGAACAGAAAACAAGAGGGGGGTGTATTCAGCGTTCGCCAGCCGGGACGTTGAGGGTGTAGAAGGGTAAAGTGCCAACTGTAGTGGAGGAAAGATTGCAGAACAAGGAAAAAAAGATACAACAGAGATTAAACTGGAAAAGAAGTGAAGAGAAAAAAAAGAAATTTAGGTTTAAAAGTGAGAATAGAAGGCATTCAAATCAGGAGTAAATGACGCAGTTGCCGAGAAACTCCTCCACATCAACTGCAACCACAACCTTCTACCTGTTGTCTGTTGCGTGCCCACCGTTGTCCCTCGTAGCAGCTCGCACCACCCAGCAGCGTTTTGCGTCTGTGTGTGTGTCTGTGTGTGTGAGTGTTTGTGAGTGCATGTGTGTGTGTGCGTGTACCAAATGAACCTTTAATACATGAAAGAAACTGTACAGAATCCATGAGAAAGAAAACATTTCAGTGTAAATATATAAACGAATCTGACTTCATTCTCAGATTTAATAGATAAAAACTGTATTATATATGAGTATAAATAATATAGATAGGCTGGAACTATAGTATTATGTTGTCTGTCATATGGTGTAAATATTCTAGGTGTTTCTCCTATGAATTCCTGCCCTGCTGGTCTAGGATCAGCTAGAGGAACCCTGTGAATTCTTGTACTGTATGTATCCGATTACAGGGATATTACAGTATTTAAACAGTTGAGAAAAGAAAAATCATAAAACATAATAGGTAGTAAACTCCCATCTTCCATGAACATTTTGTCTAACTGAGGCAATTATTTTGCCTCCAAAAAAATCCCCCAAATCTTAATGTACGCTGCTGTATTTAGGACATTTTACATGCATTCAAGCATTGAGCGCACGCCAAACAATTGTGTAGATATAGAGCGATAGATAGTAGACAGTCTGAATCAAAGTGCATGGCTGATTCAGGCCCATAAGTCTCTCTTAGCACCCCACATTGATAATCTTTAGCTACATTTCTTAGTAAGCCTAGTGTGATGGAATGATGTAGCTTGTTTGTCGGTGCCTCTGGCCAAATCAGCCGTGCGAGCATGTATCCAATGGATTATGGAAAAAAAAGCACTTGTTTTCTTTCAGCATTTCTACCAGAAAATGTTACGTAAAGCAATAAGACACACAGACACAGGTTCACTTTATGCCACGCTGTGATATATGAGGGGTATGATGGTAAGGTGCAGGCTCTATGTGCGCTTGTCGTTCATCAAGCGCACGTACCGACAACATTTTGTATGCGTGGAAGCAAGGGCGAAATACTGTTTATGTTCCTGTGTATGTTAGTTTCACATCATTTAAAAAATATTTAGCTCTAGAAGTTTGTTGACTGTACTTACAGTCCTGGTATAAAGAAAGCGCACCCTCTTTCAACTCTGAGGTCAGAATACACATCAGGACATATTAAAAAGTCACGTGGTCTTACCAGGTTCTAAAATAATGTATATACAGCCTCAGGTGAATACCAACACATGATGTATTACACTGTGTCGTTATTAAAAAAATAAGATGAAGTGCAGAAGCAGGATGTGAATAACCAAGTATACCCCATGGTTCAGTAGCCATCTTTAAGCATCAGAAACTGAAGTAATTGTTTTCTCCGTGACTAAATCAGTCTCTCACATTGTTGTGGAAATTCTTTTCATGTGGCTGCAACACAGACCAACATCATCACACCTCCACTCCTGTACTGGACAGTTGGTGTGACATATTTGTGTTAATTTGCTTTGTTTGGTTTTCTCCAAACGTGGTGCTGTGCGTTATGGCCAATCTGTCCAAACGGCATTGTTCCAGATGTCTTGTGATATGTTTATATGCAACTTTGCAAACGTTAGCCATACTGTCAGGTTCATGTCATATTTTAAAAGGAAAGGGCAAATGAGTTACCAGGAGAAAGTTCAGTCTTTTTCTAACTGTCCTGCCAAGAAGTGTAATGTTTGACATGCTAACTGAGGCCTGTAGAGTCTCAGATTTAGCTCTTTGTTTTTTTTAGTTTCTGTAAACACGGCACAGCCAGACTTTGGGGTGAATTTGCCAGGATGTCCACTCTGGGAAGACTGACAAATGTTTTCCCCTTGAGATGAATCTTTCTCACTGTTGAATGACAGACTTCAAATTGTTTGGAAATAGCATTATAACCCTTCTCTATGAATTTGCAGAAGTCTTTGCTCCTTGGCAGTGTGTTAACACACACCTGAACGCTGCAGACCAGCAAGCTGTAAAACCTTTTCCTTTCAGAGAAGTGCTCACACTTCCTAATGATCAGTTAATGAATTGCATTTGATTAACAGCATCCGGTTGCTACTTCTGTGAAAGCAGTGAGGGTGTACACACACTGCATCTGTATTTTTGGCTTAGTTTTAGTTAAGTAAATAATGACGTGGTGTAATAATGCATGTGTTATTTTTCATATCAGGTTGTAGTTACCTCATTTAATGATCTGGTAAGGACCAGATGTCCTGATGCACAAAACTGTAAAACTTAGTGTGGGTGTTCTTTCTTTTTCACAAGACTGTACCTGAGCTAGTTAGGTGAACTCAGCAATCACAGTCAGTCCCAGACATTTTATTCGACCTGTCCTACCCTACATTCTGTCCATAACGGAGTTACAGACTTGCTGAAACTAAAAGTTCTGTTAGGGAACTTTAGGGGAAATTACAGATCTCACAGTAAACAAACTGTGGATGTGGTTAGTAATTACAGTTCGAAAAACTGTAATTTAAACCCTGATGTGAGGCCTTTAATAGGCGTATACATGATGTCAGCCAGCAAGTTACACTAAAATATATTTGGCGTAATTTTAAAAACTGCATCTCCAGTTAGTCATTTGTCCACCAGAGAGCACTGGAAGCAATTTTTTCAAATATGCTCACAACTCCTGCTGCTCTCAGTTCTAATAACCACATCTATAGGATAACATTAAAAATGTCTTTTATGGTATAATAAACTGCTTTTGTATGTTTGAGTCTTTAAAATTCTGAGATTTGCCTCCAAAATGTGCAAGCGTGGCTCCGTTTGTGGGGATGCTGCATGTAGGTAAGACTAAAATTTAAAACAGATGTAGCATTAACTTACCTCTAATTCGAAAGAAGAAGCAACAATCCTACATAACGAAGGGAACTGATGGGGAAAGAGTCCAAAGGATGAGAGGGCTTTTTATTTATTTTTTGATCCTTAAGGCACTATTACGATTCTGATGTCATTTTAAAACCATGAGTTTGAATGTGATGATGCCTCTCTGTTCAATTCTGCTCGATAAAACAATACCATTAGTTGTTGGTCCAAACTCTGAGTCTGATGTAAGCCTTTTGTGGGGACACAGCAGACACTGAAGCCTTTATGGGTGTGTGTGTAAGTGTGTGTGTTCAGCAGCTGAATTTCAGTGGAGTAACAGACTGAAACTAAGAAGCTAATGAACTGAAAAGTTTGGTTTGGTGTCTTAAAATCCCTCGCCTGCATGCTATTGCCTTTTAACGTCAGTAGTCAGATTCAGCCTTATGGGAGCTGAAGCTAAACAGTTTACTTCATACCAGTGCCAGTGTATGACTTCTGTTTTTGTATGTTACATTTATTTATATATTATATGTAATTTATGCTGTTTCTATTAATTTATTAAGATGGCTGATGTGCTTGAATTTGATAAGCAATTCTAATTTTGAACATTTTGCACTTTAGTTATGTTTACACGTGTTTTGTTTCTATGTCTGAAAATCACTGTCAGACTAATGTATGCATTGGTGTATTAGTGCGCTACTTTAGATTTCCTTCAGGCTTCTGCTGACATATAACTCGTATAAAAGCTACACGTCCATGCAAGTCACAGCAGTGGTTGCGTGTATATCCACAACCTGGAAAATGTTCCCGTTCATACATGCGGTTTGCTGCATGTCTGACATTTGCTGCAAACTTTGCCTTTACAAAACACAATAACTTAGCTTCACCCTGCAGTGATTTATGTTCACTTGAAGCCGAGATACCAAACTGACACTCGATCTTCTGTAAGCAGGGTGAGGTGAGTCATCCTGCTGATCGGCAGATCATCAGTGTCTCCTCTCTCTCGTGCGACTTCACCTCTGGCAGTACAAATTGCAAAAGTCCTCCTGATAAGAGTCTGTTGCCAACTCTGTCTGTCTCAGTGTTCCTCTGCATTTCGAGGTCAGAAGTCGGGGTTTAAGCCCCGCCCTGTGCGTCATTGTTCCCATTCTACCCCGATTCCTGCTTGTAGACTTGTAGAAGCCACATTGCGCTGTTATCTTGATGTTGTGCGTGTGGAAAAACACTTGTGATATCTTGTTGGACTGTAAATAAGTGAGCCAGAAAAAAGCCAAACTAAATATATAATTTATAAATACATATATATATATATAGAAAGACAGAGAAAGCGAGAGAGATGAATATGACCTAAAAGAACATGCTCTGCAAGAGTTTTAAAAAAAGAGATTCTTATGAATGTATCATAATCAGAGATAAAATGCTGTATGACAATGGATTACTTCTAATATTTCATTAAATATAACTGTCAAATTTTCCTCTGGTTTTGTTTCCGTCATTGTGTGGATTGCTGCATGCATGAAAAATGAGAATATTTCTGCATGAACTGTTCAGTATCAACATGTTGAACTGGGTATACTCTGGCATATCTATCTCATAATCCCTCTCCCTCTGTGCTTGCTGCCATACGACAATACTAAGCCCACCCAACAATGCTGAAGGATTAGCTCTCTGCCCTTTTCTTTGAGCTCTAAGGGAAACAGAGAGGAAAAAGCAGGGTATAGAAAGAGAAAAGGCAAGTTGCGGGAGCACCAATGTAGAGACGGAGCGTGGGTTTGGGTGCGAAGCGGGCTTGAAAAGGGGAAGAGACAAACAGCTCGTGAACAGATGAATGATATTTGATAGCTTTGGCTGGTTGCGTTTCTGAGACCATTGTGCAAAATCCCTGGGAGATCGCTTCCACACAAGATAGGGGAGACAATTCAGGGCTGACAATGACACCAGAGTATAAATCATCTCTGGTGAGTCAAAGATGGCACACAGTGTCAGAGGGAGCAGCTGTGTGTGTGTGTCTAACACGTGGCTGAATGCATGATATGTGAGGTGAGACAATGTGTGCAGTGAGAACTAAGCGTGTCTGTGTGTGTGTGTGTGTGTGTGTGTGTGTGTGTATGTGTGTGTGTGTGTGTGTGTGTGTAAAAATATGAAAAATGCAGAGGATGCCTGTAGGAGCGTGAGGGCTGGGAGGAGGGCAGATGGTCGCTTGCAGATAGGACGGAATCCAGGCAACGGGGTCCTCCAGAGAGCTGGGTTCAAACCAGGTTTACACACAAACACACACACACACACACACACACACACACACACACGCCACAAATATTCACGCTTATCTCTTTCTTTCTCTTTCAGGCACTCTCTTTTGTTGCCCCTCAACTGCACACACCAGTTTCAAGTGGTGTCAAAATAAAAGCCTCAGTATATCAAATAATTGTAAAATAAAATACAGTCGCACAGTTAGACAGATTCCTTGTTATTTTATGGTTGATAGCAAATTATATATCTACATATTTTTTCATTTACTTTAACTTGACCTATTATTGAATATCTGAAATTACAAAAATCATTGTGAGTTTGTTTAAATATAGAGATCATAGTTCCACATTCAGCAAAGTGTCCGAATGTTGTTGTTTTTTTTTAACCACCATTCACCTAGAAATTCAGCACATGTAATTAAAACTTTGCCTCCATCTCCCATTTAATTAATACTACAATAAACCTTTAAAAAAATACATTTGATCAAGATTGTGGTGGAGAAATACAGGAATCTGCTAAAATAGCATAATAACTGGATCTAAAAATTAGAGGAAATTTGTGGATCTTTATAGAATAGAAGGAATTATAATAACAATAATAATAATGATAATAATTTCGCTCATAAATGAGTGAAACTCAAATTCTGTATGTGTTCTTCACTTTATACGTACTTTTTTAAATGTAAGGCCATTTTTAAGCTTGTGTGTCTGTTGTCTTCTCTTGTTCTGTAACCTCATCACATAATTAATTGCCTAATGATTATTCAAGAGAATCGATGACTGTGGAATAATGGACACACTGGCCAGTAAAAATAATAATTTTGAACATCAACATTCACCGTTCAAAAATCGACCACCTTACATTCAACTTAAGGCTCTTGAGGCTTCCTTTAAACCACTAGGTGGCGTCAGGACACCGATTTGGCCACGGATCAGGCCAGGGTGTAATAAAACATACAGTACAGACACGAGGTGAACAAACCCAGTGCAGAGATGTACTGTTAAATGCATTTCCAGCTGGTGAAGCCTCGCACAGGTCCTGAAACAACAGTTTAAGCTTCAATTTTTTTTTGTAATTTAGACTGAAGTCACAACCTTTTCATCTCTATTTGAAAAACCCTGTCGATATTTTCTTTTTCTTTTTTTTGCACAACATTTCAGTGTTAATTTATTTGCACACCTTTCCCATTTAAACTATTTGCGCATTCATCGTACATGGAAATGATAAATAGGACAGGTTTATGGTTATTTTTAGTGTGCATGCTGATGGCAGCAGGCCCAATTATACATAATAACACTATTGTTACATCAGCTTCTGTCCCTCACCTGCAGTGAGGCCTATATACCTGCATTTCACATCCTTTACAGACAGGCCTGATTTTTATTTATTTATTTATTGCCTAATAACATTTTTTTAAATTTTGCTTCGACGGTCTGAAATTTATCTCGCCGTGCTTGTCGATCACTTTTCGCATTTATCCTGATAATAATAATTTGAAGTCACTTGCTGAGCATCTTCTGTGACATCCATCACACAGCAGTATCAGAGCACATCAGCAGTAGCAAACACTTCAACGAAGCAGGTGAAGCATTTTAAACAACCGAGACGAACTGATAAAATCCCCAATTTTAATGCGAGTCCCCACACAATAAAAAATACAGTTAAATGCGACTTTTTCCCCTCTTCTTTCTTCCACCCTGAAGCGCAATGAACGTGCAGGACTGCAGAGTTTTAGAAAACAAATACGCTTTAATGACAAAAAGCATTTAGAAATTGTGCAATCGTTGATTTCTTTTTCCTCTTCGTTTGATCACAGATTTCAGGTCACTGCTATTTTGTTTTGGTTTGCCTCTTTTTTCCCCTCCACACATCAGAAACTCAAATTCAGCTGAAGATTAAACGGTGTGTGATTACAGTATTTTTTTTTTTTAATTCAGAAATATGGGGCCTTATTTTAATCGAGGGCGAATTATTATGTAATACCTACCCATAAATAAAAAATGCCATGTGCGTATTGCAGAACGTTACATAAAAATATTGCTATGGTTATTTTTTTATGATTGGCGATGAAAAGAGAGGTTATAGACCTACTTTGATGTTGTTAGGTAAGACTTATACATTCAGGGTTTTTTTTGTACACTGTCTTACATTAACAGGCTTTGGTCTATTAAAAATATTCCTCTCCAGTCATCAGTATTCCTCAGCTTTATTTGAGTTTCCGCTTTCTTTCTTTCTTTTTTTTCTGTTAAATATATATATAATTATTCTTCATAATTTGGTAAAAGAACCTTTTAGTGGGTTTTTCCTCCCACATACACTCCTGCTATCAGATCAGGTTATCAATCACAGGATTTCAGTGGCACAAGAACACGTGTCTGTGTTTGTGCTTTGGCACAGACTGACAGAAAAGAAACTGAACATACAAACAACCAAACGAACAAACGAAGCAATACAAAAACGAATTAAGATACATCCCACAGATCGCCTTCTCCGTGAATGAATGAGTCATACAGTAGTAGTAGTAGAAGTATAGCCACTGTGGCCAGAGCTGGTACCAGGATATATTCAGGGTTTTTTTTCTTCTCAGGAAAAGAAGGCAAAATGAGCTGGATTGTTCAGTGTTCCAGCCGGACAGTCTCGGTCTTTCTCGTCACAGCATTTTGGAAAAGTACAGAAATAACAAACAGCAAAAACACACTGTAAACAGGCGCACAGAAATGTCTGCACAAAAGGAAAAGCCTTGAAGTCCACCAATACTCAGTCTCAATTGTATTATTATTATTATTATTATTATTATTATTTGTTTATTTTATTATTATTATTTGCTGCTAAATTAGGAATGTAAAAATGTAAATACGTTCACATTTTATTATATTAAACCAATACTGTAATTTTATTGTGAATAAGTTCAGGTCGTCACAATAAATTTAGACGAATACCTACAATTTTACAATAATAATAATAATAATAATAATAATAATGACAAATCTATCTGGCTGGTATTGGCTTTAATTTTTAAACATTGTACAGCAGGTGTCTGCCATTTCAGCCCTCTCTTGCCACAAGCCGCGAAGAACCCCTGTTGCTTTTGTTATGATGGAAAGATGGCGTTTATTTACCCACACTCACTGCGACTAAATCATCATGCCCGAAGCGAGTTTTTATGTTTTTTCTCCCCGCGGACACGTCTCGTCCGTGTCACACTCTGCCTTTTTTTTTTTTTTTTTTTATCTCTTCTTCTTCTTTTTTTTAAATAACATATTTGATGATGGCACACTGGCGCCTGGGTCTGGCATAAAGAAAATGTCGCTGTTTTTTTCTTATTCTTTTTTTTTCTGGTTAGCACACACCACCCCCGATACGTTTGGCAGTTCTGCGGCATGAAACCTCTCCATACGGCTCTGCTATGAGTATTTTTAGCGCTCGCGTGCCACTGCGTGTCCCCACTGTGTCTGTCCGTGGGTCCAACATCTAAACTGGCTGAGGTCCAGTTCCGAGCGGTCCAGCACAGAGAATAAAAGAAATAAGGAGGCGTTATACCTCCTTTAAGGGGTCCGTGTTTTTACTCGGGATTGAGAACTGAGGTCACTGCACGGGAGTTTGTCCTCCGTGGCGAGGAGGGGTGTCCCCGTACATGTCCTCTCCTCCAGGTATCTGTCCCCCAGCGGGCGTCATCCTCTTCTCCTTTTGCCGCCGGTTACAAAACCAAACCCTCACCACCTCCTTCTCCAGCTGCAGGCTGTCCGCTAGGGAGTTGATCTCCGCTGCTCCCGGTTTTGGACATTTGAGAAAATGGCTCTCCAGAGCCCCTTTGACGCCCACCTCAATGGAGGTTCTCTTTTTCCTTTTCCGTCCCTGTGCCGCGATTTTATCCAGGCTGGTGGGGCTCCCCGAGGTGGAGTCCGCCTCCTCCAGCCACTTGTTCAACAACGGTTTTAGTTTGCACATGTTTTTGAAGCTGAGCTGAAGCGCCTCGAACCTGCAAATGGTCGTCTGAGAAAAAACGTTCCCGTACAGCGTCCCGAGAGCCAGTCCCACGTCCGCCTGGGTGAAGCCAAGCTTGATTCGCCGCTGTTTGAACTGCTTGGCAAACTGCTCCAACTCGTCAGAGGTCGGCGTGTCCTCGTCAGACTGATCCTGATGGCCCCCGTGCTGGTGATGGTGTGTGAGAGACTGCTGGTGGGCCCCGGGGCCGCCTCCGTGTTCACTGAGGTGCGGACTGTGGCTGTGGTGGTCCTCTTCGCGCAGAGGGTGGTGGTGCATCCCCCCTTGCTCTCCCCCCGGCATCAGACCGAAGCCGGACTGAGAGTACACCAGGCTCTGGCCCTCAGATGTCGCCATACCGGAGATGTGCGTTGTGGCTGTGCTGGTTCGCCATGCTCTGGCGTCGTGATGCGCCTGCTGGTGCGCTAGGTGAGGGTGTCGCTGTTGCTGCTGCTGTTGCTGCTGCTGCTGCTGCAGACTGCTGGAGTTCTGCAGCTCCTCTCGGTCACTGTCATGCAATACGGGTTTCACGTCCTGTTCTCCGAGGGGACTAGACGGCCAGGGTGCCCCGCTGTCACCGTGAGACAGCGCCGTTATCCACTGGTGCGCGTGGCTGAGCGGATGCCCACCGCCCGGTAACGTGCTATAGTCGTTCTGGAGCAGGGTGTGCGCGTCCCTGTACGCTGCCGCCTGCTGCATGCTCCCGGACTCCGAGTGCGGCGGCGGCGCGCTGCTGGGGGTACTGAGGACGCTGTAGTGGTTGGACGTTGCGGTCGCCATAACTATCGGAGCCAGAGTGATAGCTGGAGTTAAAAGGAGGCTGCCTTTGACAGTAACTCTTTTGCGCCACGGGGCAGCTAGGCGTCTCTCTCCAGCATCTCCCGGGCGCTGTGCCAAGGGGACGCAGAGGCGCGCACCTGTGGTCCGCCTCGCTCCGCTCTTTATTGGCCAAGAACGGTTGACAGATGTGGTTACCCCTGACAGCACCCCGCTCATTGGTCACGGGAGATTGTACAGAAACCCCAATCACTCTGCCCAACAATACAGGCAGTCCTGCAGGATGCTAGAGTACTACAAAGTGGAGGGAGAAATCAGGCAGTGTAAACACAGAATAGGCAGAAGAACCTGGGTTGTACTAAAAGAAAAAAAGGGGGGGAGGGAGGGTCTGACGTTTCTGTCTTTGTTTTAAAGTACTTTTATAACCTTGATCTGGGTCACTGGGTCACAAGTGTTGGATTTGTGCGTCAAAACGCTGCGTAAAAGTTACACACGAGATGAAGACTTTACATATTAATTATTGTAGGATAGTAATCACTCCCGTTTCAATCTTTTTTTTTTAAATGCAACTTTCAGGGAGCAAAATATTCAAATGCCCAAACATTCCGACCACGTCTGATTCCATGCGCGTGAAGTTGGATATCTCGAGGTTATTTTGCGCCACGAAGACAAAGCAGCGATCGTGACGAGAAACTTCCAGCTGCCTCTCTGCCCCCAGGACGCTGTCCAGAGAGTGGGGCTGCGTGCTTCCAGGTTCTGCCCCGTTACCATGGCGAACGCAGTGAATGGAACAACAACGCCCACGTCACAGCTGCAATTCGCTCCTTCTTTTCGTTCCGTTCCAAAGGGCTCATTGGGGCCGCGCTCTCGGCCGACGGGACAAATAATAGGGAGGAGGGGGCGGGGGGCAGAGGAGAGGGCAAATCGGGGCCGAAAAAAGAGGAGGCTACAAGAATGGATCCCTCAGCCTGCTCTGAGCCCACTCCACCCTCCACCACCCACCCCCATCTTCACCTGCCTGTTGGGTAAACTTTGAGATGTGGCACGCGAGGCTTGGCTTTTCAGACAGCAGGCCTCGACCTTTAATGTGCGGACGAGGAACAAAATGTAGAAAATATTTCCTCCTTCAGGAATTTAGTGCTCTCCAACATGAGTTAGTTTGGTATACCCAAAAGTCCCATAAATACCACTTAAAATATCCACTTTATTGCACTTTAAAATCTCTTAGCTGAATAATTAATGCAACTTTAGACTAATCCAGAAATTTGCACACTTATTTGACAGCTAATGTTACCTGTAACTATGAAGATTGAGCTTTTAAACATAATCTGATGCACTGATGTTTGATTAAAGCTCTGCTGTAATGACGATTTTAATGTATATTATATTATAAACACTACTTTGTGTACATTTTGGTCATTTTGCAGACTTTAAATTCTCCATGAAAGTGTTTTTAATGGAAACTAAGCTTTCACTAAAGGCTTTCAGTACCTCGTTTATCATTGTAGCACAGGATCATTAAGGTGTTGGGAAGACAATATCAGTTAAGTTAGTGAAAATTCATCAAAGCACTAATTTTTTTGCAGTATCTGCTGGTCCTATCTTTAAATTAATGCAATAATATTGAAATTAAACTATTCTTCATTCTGCTGAGTCCCCCTGAAACCCTCTTAGACCCCTCGGGGGTCCCTGGACCTACTTTGGCAACTACTGGTATTTAGGAGATGTGATTTTATTGGCTCAAAGTGGGGCACTGACTGTAAGACATCACAGCTATTAGGAGGTTAAAGGAGCCTCAAAGGACCAAAAAACATCAATGTTTCACCTTCAAACAGGGATGCTGTGCAGCATCATGGGCATTAAGGAACATCTGTGTAATTTTTTTTATATATATAAAATAAATTTAAAGCCACAGGGACTCTAAGGCATGCAAGGAAAATAGCATTTATGAGGTTATTGAAGACCACGGTGACCTACAATAAAATTTCGTATAAGAACTGATAGGTTAACCAATAAATCCTTTGACTGATCGAGCGGAGGATGCGTAGACATAAACTGACGCGCTCAGATTTATAGGGATCGAAAGAACACTGGCTTATGATTAGGGTGTAATTCGGAGAATTACCAAATGTGTCGCCAGGGGCTCTGGCAAGCCGTGTGTTGAGAGAGGCAAAACATATTACCCTAATAGACTAATATGCAAACTACTGGCTGCCCAATTACAGGACTTAATAACGCATAAACGATGCGGGTCCTGTTCTTACAAGACGAAGAGGTCGTTGTTAATTCAGTCAAAGGGCCGGCTATGCTGTCAACACAGGCAGCGCTTTTGCACACACATGCAGTCTTCGTTTCCCTGTCTGTATTCACGAGTGAAAGTTAATGATGGAGATTCTGAGCGTTAAATTAACAGTAATTATGGCCCCAGTGCTGTAAAGATTCAATTTCTTCCCAAGTCTAATGGGCCAAAGTGTCCCTGTGCGCAGGCACAACTCCTTATGAGATATTTATGATTGAATGATTATGATTGAGATGGAACGAAAACAAACACTCGCATGGAAAAACCCACAGAAGAAAGGCATCTGTTCCTTTGTTACATTTCCTACATTTTTGCAGTATTTGAAATAGTTTTTACTTTCTCTGTTTATTTCTTTTTTGGGGTGTAGCAGTGCAGCAGGAGTACTACATTAAAGGCCAGCACTTTTTTAATCCAGATGTGAAAAGCTTTTTTTTATTGGCTCCTGTGTAAACAGTACCACCCGCTCTCCCACACTGCTTTGAGAACGAACAGTTCAAGTGTGAGGTGAAGCCATTAATGTGAGCGAATGTTTGCAAGCACACCAGTACTCTGGCTGCTTTCACTTTCTCTAGACCAGTATGTGACCAGCCCATGTCCCTCCCCCTGTGGGAACTCTAACACAGGGGTAACTGGGGCAAGGGGGGCTCCTTTATGCTGCCGGACACAGGGAGATAATGGCCATTCCTCCACAGCTGGCCCACACAATCAAAGGAAGAGGGGGCTCGGAGGATTCCAGCTTTAACCAGCCCATTGTCTGGGCTAATTACATCTGAATGCAAGACTCGGAGAACCCACCTCCCCCCTGAGCGAAACCTGAACAGAATACCCCAAACAACCCTTCAGAGATGAGGGAGAGTGCACAGACACGGGGCACAGACACAGAAATATATAAACCCTGGACTAATTCATTACCCCTAAATGTAAGCACACAAACACTCATGCGTGCATACACACACACTCAAGCCTCGTTCATTACCCATACACACTCTTGTCCCCAGCAGGCTCTTATCGTAGTTTCGTGTCTCTCACTCACTCTCACACACACACTCACTCAGATGTGGCACTCAGCATTAGATCAGATCTCAGCTTGCTCCTCTCAGAAGAGATGAGGAGGTCTTAGAGGACTTAGGTTGAATAGAAAACACAGAGAAGAGCCATTCCTCAGTGCACCCCCAAAATCCCAATCTACACACTCCCTCGCGCCCCCAACCACCAGTGCTCGACTCCATCTGCAGCCTGAAGTATGTGGCCTGGGCTCAGTTCGGTGCGGTCTGTTAAAACTACATGTCAGGAGGTGATGTTTTAGTATTTTCGGTTGTTTTTCGGGGGTTGCAGTCAGAGAATACATCCAGCTGATTGACATGGATTTCCTCCAGTATGATGAGCACTGCAGTGAATGCTAGCGTTTGAAATAGAGAGAGCAAAGACGCAGAAGAAAATGCGTTGCTGTGATGGCTTATACTAGAAAGTGCAGGTACCAAAGCAATAAATGACTTTAAAAATGTCTGAAAGAGTTTATTGCTTGCATCAGAGATTTTGAATGGAAGTTGGAATTTAGGCTGAAGCTCTGAAAGAGTTTTAAATGCAAGAACCAAAAGCAGCTGAAATCAGTCAACGATCATTTGCTCCAAGAATTAAAAAATTTACATTTTTAGCATGGCATTTAAAGCAGTTGGTGTGCGAGTTGAATTGTGAAGGACGACGGCTGTTGGTTTGTGGTTCAAAAAATTTACAGATGAAAGCCGTTAAAATGTCAGCTAATCTGTAAACGATGACTGCAGATGAAATTTAATCTGAAGTTGAAGTGCCAAAGATAGTTTGGACTAAATGATAGAAATGTCAGTTGGAGTATAGTTGTGTAGTGAGTTAACATGCAGGGGCTGAAAGCTGTTTATTAAACTTTAATGTCAAGTTAAGGACTGTAGACAGTTAATCTGCTGGTGTGCATGTGGGCACTGAAAATGCCAGATGAAGTGTGAAGGATGAAAGCAATTGAAACCACTACCGCAGATAGTTTAAGTGCATCGTAAATAGTTGTAGAGTCAGTTGATGTGTAGCAAGTGGTCACCTGGAGGGTTGAAAAATGAAGCCAATGCAGAAGTGCCAAAATATCAGTGAGTTGGTCGCCTTAAATATCAATTGTAAAATCTTCAACTAAATACCAGCATTATCCATGTTTACAGCCTAGTACCAATCTGTAAAGATAACCTGCTCATTTACATTTTATGAAAGCTTAAACTTCTGCTTTATTATTACAGGCATTGCAGTTCTCAGTTGCAGATTAATGCCGATTAGGTACCTTCTGCTGAACCGGACCTCTCAACCGTATTTGCAGGGTTGGTTTAATTTGGGTCATTTTGCTGCAGTCATCTAGGAAATAACATTTAATTCAGTTCAGTTTTTTATATAGAGCCAAATCATAACAACAGTCACCTCGAGGGGCTTTATATTGTAAGGTAAAGATTGTACAATAATGTAGAAAAAACCCCAACAATCAAACGACTCTCTCTGAGCAAGCACTTGGCAACACAGGGAAGGAAAAACTCAATTTTATAAGGAGGAAACCTCTGGCAGGACCAGGCTGCCATGACTGGTTGAGGGTGAATTAGGGCGTGGCTTGCTGTGCAAACAGTCATACCAACAGCTCATACAAGAAGACTATAATAACTTAGAGTTTGGTCCTTCCATGCTACATATACAAACATATAGGACCTTTCTCAAGAATTTCCTGTCTTTGGAGGAGGTCTCGGTTTTTTCCCAGCTGATGAAAAGCTAGCTGCAGCAGATGAGCAGTATCTGAAAGACAAGTCTTTAAGAAATATGAAGAAATCCATTAAAGGCCTGACACAAGACCTGAGACATGCAACTGACTCATCAGTCGATCCATTGAATCTTCAGTGAAACCTCATCAGAAATGGTCTCAACGCAAGGCGGGCTTCTAAGGAAGGAAAACAGGGAGAAAAGGCTGAGTTATGCCAAATTACACAAGAACTGGACTGAAAATCAGTGACAAAAGGTTTCTTGGACCTGTTGATGAATACAAATTAGAAATTTTTGGTACAAGCCGTTGCCAGTATATATGGAGGTCAAGAGAGAGGTACAAGAGTGAGTGTCTGGAAACTGTCTGATTGGCACCAGATTAATTTTTCAGCATGACAATGACCCCAAACACACTGCAGTACACACACACACCTGGATCAAAAAACAAACAATATCTTCCCCAGAGCTTGGACCTCAAAATTACTGGAGCAAGATGGAATAAAAAAGGCAGCCAAAATCCAGTGAAGAGCTTTAAATATCCTTTAGGAAGCCTGGAAAACTATTCCTGAAGACTTCTTAATGAAATGATGAGAAAGCTTGCCTAAGAGGTAAACAAATCACTGCGCCAATTTTCGATTTTTCTAGCAAAATACAAAGAAATGAGGGGGTAGCTCAAGATTTTTGCACAGTGCTGATGGTTTGCATGCATATAAACAGCAAATTTCTCTTTTCCTAGCTTGTAAGTACTGATATATGGACATATACACCAATTTCCATGGACACGTTTCACATTGTGCATTTGTGTACGTGTGTGTTTATGTGTGTAAGAGGTGGTGTCAGGGTTGGGAGGTCTCACTGGTGCTCAGTTTAGCATTGATTTATTCTCTTTCTCCAATTTATTTCCCCTTCGCCTGATCTGCCTCTGGGAGGACAAATGGAGGAGAAACACCAAGCGCAGTAACTATCTCACACACACATGCAGACACCACTAGCTGTATTTTACACATAGAGTGACAAATGTTTCAAAGTACAGAAATACACTCAAATACTCAAATTCATATTTCTGTATAGGGGGTGGAAAGCCAACACACACATATAGTCAAATACCTCTAAAGCCTAGATCTCGATTTCCAGTGTTTCTGTGGTGGACCAATCAGACTGGTGACCATTCTGTGGATCTATAAATTCACAACACTCCTCAAGTCCCAAGACACCAGAGCTACTATAAGACTTCCCATGTTGTCCCATATAACTGTCTTCAGAGAACCTATAAAGACATAAAGGGACGCTCCTACCTCTAGCTGAGTGGTCATAATTCACCAGCAGGTATTTTTACCGTGACATTGCTGTCGAGGTGCACAGATTCATCTCTCCTCCTGCTTTAAAATGGCCTACACAAACTCCAGTCAGGGGAAGCAGTCGTATTTTACCAGCAGCTACTTGTCACAGCCTGGTGTAATGTTTTGGAGGTGTAGGGTTGTATTGGCGTGTGTGGCCTCGTGGATACAAGCTTAAAGCCTCGTGTCACTTCTGCTTTGGGGGGTGATAACGAACCTCTCCCTTTTCTCCTCAAGCAGAAAAAGAGCACATCAGGAAAAGGGGGAGTGCGGGACGGGAGAAGGGGCAGGTAGGTCGTTAAACCCACTTGAAAGCTCAGTGCCTTGATCGATAGTCTTGGGCCAAGCAGGGATTAAAATCAGGCTAAGTCTGTTCCAATCAATACTGATGGCTAACCCTGGGGTTAAAGCAGGAGTAAATCTCCATAAACGTCCATACACAAATCTGCACTGTGCCCTACAGTACAAATAAATCTACAGCTATCCATGCAAATGGACACACAATGGGTTACTGTGTGAGCACAGTCGATATGAATGAGTCCTGTATAGGCCTTCAGCGAAGACAGAGACTGGTTGTTTGTACCTGGGTATACACTGTTTATGTGAAAGATTGAAGTAATAAATTGGAGTTTGTCAATGACAATGAGCAGAGTGAGTAAAATCCTTATAAAGAGGTGCAGAGTGTTTACATTGAGAAGCAAACAGCAAGTTTCCATGTTTGTTACACACACACAGATAATTATTTAAAGAGCTGGCATGTATGACTGACTGCTTCGCACCCTAACCGAGGAGGGACATCACTGCCTAGACTGATCTTACAAATATAGGTCTCTCTATTGATTACTAATACTGATCAATGCAGGTATTGACAGGAAAGGATGTTGTATTTCGATATTCCAATCAGCTAATTTTTCCAGGGTAAAGTTTAATGTCTCTTTCTTAAATGGTTATCGGTTTCCTCTAGTCACTGGGGACAGATCACAGATCACAAAAAACAGGAACCTACTGGGAAATATTTCATATTAAGTCAGGAGTTTCTGAGGGTTAAAGACCATGTTCACAGTTGGGGTGGGGGTGGATGGTGGGCAGCCAAAAGTGACATCGCATCAGCTAGTGTGAGCCGTGATTTGGTGTTGTTTCAGCTTGTCATATGCTTTTTTGGTTTTTGTAATATGGATTGCGCCAGGTTGAAGACACCATTTTCTATCGATTTTTACTTTTATTTCAATGATGTATCAGTACAAGAACTCAGAGAGTCTCAGATTATACAGAGGGAGATGCTGCAACAGCTTAAAAAGATTAAACTTTCTTGAGAAAACTCTGGAAAAAAATCTCTTTGCAATTCCTTCTACTCCTATATCAGCACTGATATGAAGGTTTTCTTTGTGTAGTGAGTCCAAGTGTTCAGGAGAAGACTACAGTTGTGATGGGACTATGATGATGTCATTGTTTGTGTGTGAAACAGCAAACGTATCAATTAGGCCATTAGATGAGAAGACTTTATGGTGAGTCTCATGTAGCAGTTATTTTCACATTTAGTGTATACTACTATGTGTATATAGAGATATTAGCTTTAAATTGTGTGCTACCATACTTTTATTTGCTATTTTCAATACATTTGGGGATTCACAGTGAAATGTACAGATACCAGCATCTTACTGGGATGTCCTTAACAGTCAAAGATTTGAAGGTTGAATATTGTAAGCTTCTTACTCTGATTACAATTTCAGTGTAATTGGGGGGGGCAAATAACTTGCAAGCCAATGCTAGCTAGCTAACAACAACTTTGTTTTTATCAAACATTACTGTTTAATGTGGTGTTGTAACATGTCACCGTCAGTGAAGAAGAAATTAGGTTTATGAGTGGTCAAAGAGTTAGCAAGTTGCAAATGTTTGCTAACGCAGCTAGCTTAACAATCCATGAGATGCTGCTATTATTATTCGCTATGAGTGCACAGCTAGTTTGTGAAATTCAGACCTTAATCTGGTAAGTACTGAAGTTTCTTGATGTCATGTGTGTTTTGCTCGAGATAGCCGCCATATTGGAAGTGAAACAACCACTGACCACTAAGAAAAATTTCTTATTTCAAAGAAGTTGGAAACAAGTGCGCTGCTTGTCTGCAGATATTTGGTAATTACTAGCTAAGAACTAGTAAAACTTCAAAAAGTATTAACAATTAAACTGAGACAGCCACACCTTTTAAAATGTGCTGGGTGCAGTTCGAGGCACAACTTTTACTTTGAAGGCAAATGATCTCCATTTTTGCTTTTTGTGTAAACAAGATGGTGTGCTCTAGATGGTTGCCAATTGGTTGGAGATCAGTCTCTACGCCTGTGAGACTTGAGCTTTAATTACTTGATCCTGCACTATCACCATGATTGTCACACATCCAAAATAGTGGAAAAGTTAGTCTCAAGAGATTGTCTGCAAAATCTCAATATTCTGTGCAATACATGAAGGTAGGAAAAAAGTACCCAGAAGAGACAAAAAGTTATTTTTCTACTGCTTTTACACATTTTTTTCTCTATCTTGTTTACATGTTAACAACTAAATTTAACACACGCTTACAAAAACCTGACAGCTCTGTCTAAAACCCCTTGAAACCAAAAAATACAAGCACATTGTCCGCTTTTCACTTAGACTCCAATGTGAAATCATACTTTTTTTTTCTCCCCCCACTGAACACACAACACACAGTTGACAATATTTGGCACAGTCTTCACAACTCAGCTCTCTTGTGTTCATGTGCTAAAGCATTGTCTGTCAAAACGCTGAAGCAAAAGGATCAGTTGGCCACACTGATGACTCACAGGTGCAAACACTAGTTACTAAATTGGTCAATTACAAATCAGAACAGAGGGGCGAAGGTGAGTTCTCTAGCTTTGGAGATGAACGGATGACAACGGTGCACAGAGAAATGGAAGGAGAGGGTAAAGAGGGCATAAAAGATAAAGAGGGAGTTGCATTGTAAAAACAGCTGGGTAAGTTTGGGTGAATGGAAAGATGGACATTTTTATTTTTATCAAGAAAAATGTTCGAGGAGCTGCTTTTCATTTGATTTTGCAAGATTTCTGTTTATTTACTGCCTTGTTGTGATGCATTTTGTTTTAACGAGTGTAGTTCAAGAAGATTAAATTATCTCACAGTTGAGTTAAAAAAACATTTTAGATTTCCATTTTAGATACAGGACACAATATATGGATGCATTTTTATAATGCATTTTTCATATTTTAAAAAGAGGACTCCATATTTATTCTATGAAATATGCTTTTATTGTCGATTGTGTCACTTGCATGCATTCATCTCTTTACCAGAGAATCTAGCTGCCTTTAACCCCTGTGTCCTCCATCACTCCTACGAGCTGTTGGGGGTTGTGGAACGAGGGCAGAAGGAGGGCTATTCAATAGACTTCTTACTTTTGTGTGTCTTAAACAAACAAACATACAGGCCCCCCTCCAGTGCAGCACCCACGCCAAACCCAGATGCAAAGGCTAGAGTTTGGGCCAAGTAACATATATTCCCCTGAGTTTATAAGTAAACCAGTGTGTGATGTGAGAAGCATCAACCACATCTCCTGGTTTTAAATCATTTGTGCTGAAATCAGTCACGCTGCTATGTTCATGAAGTTAAGGTAAAGAGGACATTGTGTGTTCGAATGGATACCATGTGATAGAGATGGTGTGAGGCATGACTACATTTAAAGATCTTTTCCTGAAACTTAGCCAAGATGCATGTCCAGAAATCGAACCAAGATGGATAGGGGAGAGACCTTGGGGAGCAGTAATGGTTGTTCTCAGTGTGGTAATCAAACTAATCTCTGTCTTGTTCTCTTACTTGTTTTCTCTTTCTAAAGCTCTTTTAAATCGAGTTTTTCTTTTTCTTTTTTGCTTTCCTGTGTTGCTTTCCTTACATGTACCTCCAATTTTTTTTCCCTGAGTATGAAATCTTCAAAGGATTAGTCCCCCAGTGTTTCCAGTCTCTAGTTACCATGGGATACAGATGTGCTCAAGTTCATTACAGTGTCTCTCAGCATGTGGAATTTCATAATGAACAGACAAATTCACTGTCAAATAAAACATGAAAGCAACGTGGTATTTGCCAAGAGGATATGTATTTGTGGAGTAACTCTAATATTGAAGGCTGTACTCCGATGTGTAACAGCTTATTTAATGAAACAATTGTGCATATGCAACCATATAACTGGAAATTTGAAGACAAGGTACCAGGATTTCTCCACAGATTAAATTTGATCTGATCTTTAGCTTAGTCGCAAGTATACAATTTGTCTTTATTCACCAATTTTAGTAATAACCTGAAGTCCAGGCTGGAAAAAGAAAGTGAACTCCTGAATTTGCAGAAGCTTCTTTGGCAACAACAAACTGCAATGAAAGTTTCATATAGCTGCTTGCAAATGAGGAGTCATTTTGAACCATTCCTCCCTCTAAAAGTGTTTCAGTTCATCAATATTTCTGTCATGCCTCAACTGAACAGCCCTCTTCAGGTTATGTTGCAGCATATTAATGAATTAAGGTCAGGACTCTGACTTGGACATAAAAAAAATAGGATTTTTTTTTTTCAACCGTTCTATTGTTGCTTTACTTGTGTGCTTTAAATCATTGCTTTGTCTACCCAAACTCTGCGGAGCTTTTAGTCAGAGACTGCTGCAATGACATTCTCAGATTTAGAATTAATTGTTCCCTCAGTGATTGCAAAGCATCCCGACTGCACCATATGCTAAACAGCCCCAAACCATCATGCTTCCTCTACCATGCGCCATAGGTTTTTTTCCCCTCCAAATGCCAAAATGCCAATGAATTCCACTCTTGTCACAGTAATACACAAAACCTTGTCCCAGAGATGCTGTTGTGTGGAACATCTAGGTGACTTTTTTGGTATCTGCCATTAACAACGTTGGTATTAAGTGTCTTTTTTAGAGTAGACACTGAAGTTTCAGTGTCTACTATAAAAAAGACACTGAATCAAAGCTAGTTGTAGAGATTTCTGGCAGTTATTGTGCTCTTGATGTGATCTTTGCGGGATCACAGGCATCCTTTTCCTTAGCTACACTTTCCAGTTCCTCCTGGGGGTTCCCGAGTGATTCCCAGGCCATATGAGGAATATAATTGCTCTGAGTTGTGGGTCTAACCCAGGGTCTCTTCCGAATTCAGGTGCCCTTTTGAGGTGCCCAGACCACCTCCAAAGGGACGGGCTTAAGAGGATCCTAATCAGACATAGACTACCTCAAATGGGTCCTTTTAACACGGGTTGAGAGAACTATGAATTACCACCATATAACCTGGTAGTAAATATATTATAGGGTTACCTAGGCTACCAGAACTTGGAATGTCCCCTAGCGACTAAACATCAGCGACAAAGCAATTCGCTTCCTGTGTGGATGGAGCTTAATTTCATCTCCTGCATTGGAATGCCTGAGTCCAAGTAATGTTATTAGCACAGATATTGACTTATTTTTTTCAGCCTGCACTTTATCATTCAGTGAGATCAGCAAGACTTTAAAAGTAGAACTTTCTGTGTGTTATTAGTGAAATTGTGTTTGTCTGTAAATGTGATTTAGACAAAGATTAGGCTCATTTTATAAGTAATTAATGCAGAAATCCTGGTAATTCTAAAGGGTTCACAAACTTTTGTCTTGCAGCTGTCTCATTATATGATTGGCAGATGCACAAAAGCGAAGAAATGAAAGCAAACATTGCATTTTTTTGTGAAGGAATACTGCTTTACACGCTTCTCCTCCATGCATATCAAATATGCTTTAGCAATTGAAAAGCATAATTCAGGGTGGAGGGAAAACAGAGGAGGCACTCTTGGAGGCAACCTAGCCAATTAATTTGCCGCTCAGATCTCAAAGCCTCACTGGAGAGGTGCTAGGCTACATACCACCAGGCTAATTTGTGTAGTAGGTCTGTATTAAATATATGCATGAGGCTAATTCAGTTAGTGTCGTAGCCCTGTAGCTGTGGTGAGTGCGGCGCTAGCTCCCATTAGCGATGTTTCTGCCTCCAGTGGAAATCAACAGAAGTCGAGGCCGATGCCGCTTTTTTGCATAAAGCAAACAAAATTAAATTTGCTTCGCTAAATCAAAGTGTAGTGCCAAATGTGGGACTCTCTCGCGCTCTCTCCCCTGCTGTCTCTGCCTCTCTGTCTGTCCGTCTGTCTGTCTCCTTTTCTCTCTGAGGCATAAATTACTCCAGAATCATAAAAGAGTAAAAAAAAAATTATAGAGAGAGGAAAAGAGAGATTTTAGTCAAGTGGGATTCCCCCTCCCAAACAATCCCGGCATGCTTTTGCTTACTGAGATGCGTCTCCAGCGTGTTGTGAGAATTTCTCTGATTTCGGCTGTCTTGCTCTGCATGTTTCCCTGTGTGTCTCTGGTTGTACGGTGCATGCATTTACAGGATTTGTGTGTCTCGATCAGCATGATCTCACAGGAAAATTCATATTTATTTGTCAGGAAAATTAAAGTCATGTTCAGCGTGTGATGTGAACAAAAATGGAGCAGACCATGTGGGCGAGTTTTATTTATTTATATTTATATTAACATTACAAAAACCGTGGTACAAACCATATCCAAACCTCATTTTAACTTACAGTTGGTCTTTTGACCATGAGTTAAACTTCATTTTAAACATGTTTCATGCTGAAAATTAGACGTGATGGATTCTCGAGAATGGGATTTAATCATGCGGTCGTGTGAGAATTCATTTATTTTGTGCAGTTTTTATTGTCAGATTCAGGTGCCACTATCGATATGTGTAAAAGAGTGTGACAGAGTGTGTTTGTATTAGTGTGTGTGTGTGTTTGTGTGTGAGGGAGACAGATAGATAAGGAATGAGAGCTCCTTGCAGTATACTGCAGAGCTAGTCAGTAAAAAAAAAAAAAAAAAGGGGGGGGAGCGCTTGGCTGTTCCTATTGAACTTGACCTGCGGGCCAGATCAATGTATGTGTGAGTGTGTTTGTGTGTGTGAGAGAGACAATCCTGGGGTGTGTGCATGTGTGTGTGCGCAGGTGCGTGTCCACGAGCGTGAGTGCGCGCTGCCAGATCAATGTGTCTCCGTGTGCCACAGAATGAGAGAGCACACTGATTACCCAGGGGGTGGCGGGAGGGAGGTGGAGCGGGAGGAGGAGGTGGGAGGATGGAGGAGGATGATGATACAGAGGGGAGGATGAGGAGTGGAGGGGAGTGGAAGGGGGGAAGGGGGGAAGGGGTGATGAGATTGAGCAGAGGACAGAGCTGAGACCAGGATCAGGAGAGAAGCTCAGCTCATTTCATTTTCATTTTCCCTTCATTTCACTGCGAGCTGTGCCGTGTGCTGGGGCATTCCACACGGATGGGGTGCCAAAAATTTAGATCCACAGCCAGATGGCTTAGATCAGTCGGGAAATAGCAGCACAATCTGAATGCGATGGGATGGTTTTGGGGGGGTCAGTGAGCCATGCTTCTTGAACCCTCTTGCTATGCTCTTTTTCTTTTTTCCTCTGTTCGTTAAGCGCCTATACATTAATAAACTCTCACATGACCAGAGAGATGCAGTTTATATGGCGTAGACATGAAATTCAACCAGCCTCAAGGCCACTGACAAGATTTCTTCATGTGTGTATCAAGATGTTTGCTGTCTGTGTGCCTTGTCTTGCTTTTAAAAAAAATGTTTTTTATAGTTAAGAGTATGAAGGACTGTGTAGCAATCCTCAGCACTGCAGGGGCTCCTCTCATCTCTGTGTAGGTGTGTGTGTGTGTCTGTGTGTGTGTGTGTGTGTGTGTGTACGTGTGTGTAGGTGTAGGTGTGTGTGTGTGTGTGAGTTCTGTTTGCAAACCCCTGCCCGTGTCCAATCAGCATGTAGCCTGTGTAAAGTGTATGTGTGTGTGAAAGGCAGACAGAAGAGGCTATGAGTGGAGGTACGAGGTGATCTCCTGCCTTCTCTCTGAAGGGTTATACTTCATCTTCCATTCATAGTTGGATGAGAATGTACGGCTAATAAAAATCATACAGCAGCTAAAGAACTGTTGGCATTTTCACCACTTGCGGAGAAAATTAATTCCCAGATTTTTACATTTAATTGAAGAGAGTCACATAAATGCCTTTTTTACTAAACAATCAATTGTAACAGGAAGACTCTTATTTTCAGCGAAGAGTGGAGCTCTCCAGTGTCTGCGTCAGGCGTTTCAGTGCACACTGCCAGAGAATTTTAACTAAACTCAACTTTGACCCCTAAATATGCCGGCTTTTATGACTGTGTCCAATGCTGTTTTAGCTTTGACAGGCAGTGAATTGGGCAGAGTGATGGCATCAGCTTTGCTAGGGATGTGAAAGAAGCTGAATTCGAGAAAGCCTCATTTTTTTCTGCAGGGACTGAACAAACAGAACAAAAAAGACAAAACAAAAGTTTTATCTTACCAGCTAAAAGTTTTAGAGTACCTCTATCCCTTATGTTTTATGGGAACCCATGGTTGACCTTAAATAGTACAAATGTATCTTGCAAACAATGGGAAAAGGAAAGAATCATCTCAAACTCATATAAAATTACCCCTTTTCAGGCATTAAAAGATGAATTAACTTGTCCAGGAAAGAAATGCAAATAATTCTTAGAGATGCCCTAACTTCTTAAAACCTTCTGCTGGTGCAAGCGCTGGAACAAACTGTTACTACGCTATCTGTGCTGACCTCAATCACAAATGTGACGGTGAAGTCAGATTCCACTGTTAAGTGCAGGATTCAAATACAAGTTCCTTTTTAAAATGATTTCTGTGTAAGGTTGTGCTGCTATGAATTTTTCCACAAATGTGCATTTCAGTGTAAATCAAGCTCTTCGTGGCAGTTTTTAAAACTTCACTTTAAACAGCTTGTAGCTTCAATGAACGAAAAATTTAATTAAATTCTTGGTAAAGTAAAATCGCTATGCAACTTACCAATTTCAAGTAAATTTGCTGGTTATTATTATATAGCCCTTTTCTACTCAAGCACTCAAAATGCTTTAGACAACATGCCTCATTCAGCTATTCACGCAAACACTTTTTATGCCTCAGTGCTTTCTAGCTAACTCTCCAATGGACGCACCAGAGATCAACTTGGGGTTCAGCATCTTGCCCAAGGATACTTTGGCATGGTGCAAAAAAACTCGCCAACCTTCCAATAAATAGACGACCCGCTTTACCTTCTTAGCTACAGCCACCCTTCTTTGTTCAAGTTCTTATTTTTTGCTTGAAGAGTTTACACTACCATCACTGGGTTATTAGCCAGTAACCTTTACCAGGAATAGAAATCATAGATTAACACTGAGTGACATTTCAACCCCGTGTTACCTGTGTATCTACTGTAAGTGATACATTGCAAGCCAATAACCTACATTACATTACAGTGTCCGTGTAGCTGAAGAAGAAAAGATAAACTGCATTGCTGTGTTAGCATGTATTAATATTGCAATTTAATTAAATGTTTAGTTCAGTTACCTAGCTTCATTTTCTTTTGCTGCAAGTTAACATTGCATTGACTCATGAAGATGTGACTGTATCTGCCTGCAAACATTTATATAAGTAATAAAATTGGATACTAGTATCAGCAATTATATCACAAGACAGAGTCTTCGCTGTTTAACACATATGTCCAAAAAATTTTTTTTAAAATCACGAAAATCATTTTATGAAGCAATAATTCTGTAATTAAACACATTTTGCACCCGAAATGAGACCCCATCTTTACACAGTCACTGATGAGCTGTTTAATATTTTAAAGGGACTTACATGTTCTGCAGTGATCACAAGTGGACGTGTTTTTTTTAATTAACAGTTTCTAATGGCACATTGTTTTTTCATTGTTATCGATGCAAGTCAAATCTCTTTCTTATGTCCCATTTAGCCAGTAAACTAGCGATAGCAAGGCTAACCTACTTGTTTCTACAGAGCACACCTGTCCTCTCTTTTTCAGTCAAATCAGCATCATTTCTTGGCTAATCGCTAGCCGTCTTACACTGATGCGTGTGCACTGTGTTCAGCTTGTTTCAGGTAAATCTCAGAGATTATTGTGAACACAACCCAAAGTTAATCTTCTGAACTCCTAGCAGTTTCTCTATTTCTAAAAAAACCTAGAGTTTGGCCAAACTCTAACAGTTATAAGAGTGAAACTATAGTGACTTCCTCTTTAACATAGATTTGGCTAACATACATTTGGCTGTTAGAAGAACTCTCTGGTACAGGTTTCCAAAGCAATCTAAGATAAATAATAAGCCACTGCATGAAGTAAGCATAATGTTAAACATTAAATAAATAATAACCTAATCTAACCTAATCTGAATAATCTTTAGGACTATATATACAAAGCAGAAAAAATGTTTTACGTTAACAACATCTTGATAGCTGGTACACAAAATTCTTTATAGCTGTGACAACCGTTGGCATGAACCTCACGGTGGCTGTGGCCATGTGCTCGTGACGGTACTTCTCACACACTGGAGTTGTTTAGTTCCCACAACATTTGACCTACATCTCACACACCATTCATTCATACAGAGTTTCTTAAAGACTCAGCTGGCAATCTGGAAACCCACTGGCTGTTGTTAATGAGATATTACAAAATGTAAGTTTAAGTAAGAACTGGAAAAACAGATAGGTGTATTAGGAGGGCAGTGCTGGATTTACAGGTAAAGATGTGACTGTGTACATGACAAATAAAAGGAGTTTGAAGGTGAGGGAAGATTCAGGACGTAATACGAAAGGGACTAATGGGTTAAATGTTAAAGCATAGTGGAGCATCATTTCAGACATTACCAGAGACATTTATATTGAACAGAACTTACAGATTGTTGTTTTTGACATTTCTAAAAAGAAGCTTCAGAAAATCTGATCAAATCAAAATCAGAAATGTGTGGAGGAAGTGTGTTTTTGAGACTGTTTGACGATCTGATGAATGGTTCTGAAGAAGGACGCTGGCGGCTTTGTTACAGCACATTTCATCCCAGGTTGCTTCTTTTGTTTAATGTGACTCAACATTTTTCTGTGAGGCTTGTTGTTACTCTGAATAAAAGTCATGCTGTCCATGAAGAAAACTGAAGATGTGTGTCACATGTAGGCTAAGGTCACGGTTAGTTACATCTAAAATATCAAGTAAAATGCAAGCTGTGATTTAAAAAAAAAAAGTTATCTATAAAGCAAACATTCACATCACAAGTGCCTACCCATTTGTAATTCCACTATGGACCTCAAACTGGGACAGAGAGCAAACATCAGCTGTTGTGTCCAGCCGAACACGTGACCTGTTATATGTGAATGCTCGTAATTGCCCCTAAATAAACAACTGTGAGTAATCAAAACTGAAAGACCAAATTAATGCAGAAGCAGATGTTAATGGACAGTTCGGTTGCAGATTATTATTATTTATTTATTTGTTTTTGGTCACAGTAATTTCCCAGAACAGACTAATGATGAGCAATGAAATGCTGTCGACTGAGTGAAGACGGAAACCGCCGGTTGTGCGGTCAACTTGAAACGACATCAATCATACGCAACCGAAGAAACACAGACAAAAACTGCAGACTGATCTCCACTTTTAAACTGTAAATCATAACAAAGTGCTTTAAAACATACTACTTTAAAAACAAGCTGTACATTCAATATAAAAGAAAAGTACAGTTTGCTTGTTGCTGACTTTAGCTTTATCAAAGCTGTTTTGATGATTTCACACATTGCAGCAGTAGCTACATCCACGTGTGATATTAGGACAGACACACACACACACTGCTCTCTGTAACCCCTGCCTGTGTAGCTGTACCCCAGGAGGAAATTGAATTGGAGAGTTGACCCCGCCTGACACAAGGCAAGCACCATTGATTTTTATTGAAACATGAGCCATCAATACCGAGATTGCTTTTGATTCATGGGGTTTCTTTGCCCGTGTTTCCCCAGCGAATGGTGCAGGCTGGATTTGATTATCACTTAAGTCATCTTGTTGTTGTAATTTCAGTTGTGGCACACATAAATGAATCCAGAACCTCATGAATTATATTAGAGAAACTGTTTCATTTCAAGCAAATTAATATTAGATATTTAAAAATAAATAAATAAACAAATTGGCTCCGCTTTCAGCAGCAACAACTATTGTTTTTGAAAGTGAACACTAATGAAATTTGAAGTTTATCGACCAGGTTAATAAAGGTATTCTATACAGACTATGTAACATTATGACCTGAATACCTAAACAGACGAAAACAGTCACACCTTAAAGTCCTAGTGAGTGTTGTTTGAGAGTTTTGGTCGTATCACAGAATCTTTATCAAATCAAATTATACATTTGTGAATTTGATTATTTCTTCCCTTAACATACACACCGCCCCCGTGTTTTTCCTTACGCTTTAAGGCTGTTAAAATGATCATATTCATCACTGGCTGACACGGTTGGCTCAGTTCCACTCTTCATTAACTCTGTATTATGAAAACACTGAGAACCTTGAAAAAGTCCAGATACCCAACATGCAACTTACAGGTAGCAGGCTGCTTATAATGAGGATAAGAAACATAAGTGGTAAACCGTGATACACCTTCTCTGCTGGTTGTTCTGAAAATATTAAAATTGTTCTGAAATATTAAATATCCTGATCCAGAATGCTGCAGTGAGAGTACTGAATGGGACTAAAAAGAAAAGAGCATATTTGTCCCACATTGGCTTTTCTTCAGTGCCTGCATGATAAATCCAGAATCAAATTTAAAATCCTTCTTCTCACATACAAGATCTTAAATAATCAGTCCCCACCTTATGTTAAAGCTCTAATAGCATAGTACTGTATCACCCCATTAGAGCATTTTACTCTTAGACTGCTGGTTTCCTTGTGGTTCATAGAGTATTTAAAATTAGAATGGGAGGCAGAGCCTTTAACTTTCAATTCAATTCAATTCAATTCAATTTTATTTATATAGCGCCAAATCACAACAAAAGTCGCCTCAAGGCGCTTTATATTGTACAGTAGATAGCACAATAATAAATACAGAGAAAAACCCAACAATCATATGACCCCCTATGAGCAAGCACTTTGGCGACAGTGGGAAGGAAAAACTCCCTTTTAACAGGAAGAAACCTCCGGCAGAACCAGGCTCAGGGAGGGGCGGCCATCTGCTGCGACCGGTTGGGGTGAAAGAAGGAAAACAGGATGAAAGACATGCTGTGGAAGAGAGACAGAGATTAATAACAGATATGATTCGATGCAGAGAGGTCTATTAGCACATAGTGAGTGAGAAAGGTGACTGGAAGGGAAAAACTCAATGCATCATGGGAATCCCCGGCAGCCTACGTCTATTGCAGCATAACTAAGGGAGGATTCAGGGTCACCTGGTCCAGCCCTAACTATATGCTTTAGCAAAAAGGAAAGTTTTAAGCCTAATCTTGAAAGTAGAGATAGTGTCTGTCTCCCGAATCCAAACTGGAAGTTGGTTCCACAGAAGAGGGGCCTGAAAACTGAAGGCTCTGCCTCCCATTCTACTTTTAAATACTCTAGGAACAACAAGTAGGCCTGCAGTGCAAGAGCGAAGTGCTCTAATAGGGTGATATGGTACTACAAGGTCATTAAGATAAGATGGGGCCTGATTATTTAAGACCTTGTATGTGAGGAGCAGGATTTTGAATTCAATTCTGGATTTAACAGGAAGCCAATGAAGGGAAGCCAAAACAGGAGAAATATGCTCTCTCTTTCTAGTCCCTGTCAGTACCCTTGCTGCAGCATTTTGGATTAGCTGAAGGCTTTTCAGCGAGTTTTTAGGACATCCTGATAATAAAGAATTACAGTAGTCCAGCCTGGAAGTAATAAATGCATGAACTAGTTTTTCAGCATCACTCTGAGACAGGATATTTCTAATTTTAGAGATGTTGCGCAAATGGAAGAAAGCAGTCTTACATATTTGTTTAATATGTGCGTTGAAGGACATGTCCTGGTCAAAAATGACTCCAAGGTTCCTCACAGCATTACTGGAGGCCAAGGTAATGCCATCCAGAGTAAGAATCTGCTTAGATACCATATTTCTAAGATTTTCAGGGCCGAGTACAATAACCTCAGTTTTATCTGAATTAAGAAGCAGAAAGTTAGCGGCCATCCAGGTCTTTATGTCTTTAAGACATTCCTGCAGTTTAACTAATTGGTCTGTGATACCTGGCTTCATGGATAGATAGAGCTGCGTGTCATCTGCATAGCAGTGAAAATTTATGCTATGTCTTCTAATGATGCTGCCTAAGGGAAGCATGTATAATGTAAATAGAATTGGTCCTAGCACTGAACCCTGTGGAACTCCATAATTGACCTTAGTGTGTGAAGAGGACTCTCCATTTACATGTACAAATTGGAGTCTATTAGATAGATATGATACAAACCACTGCAGTGCAGTACCTGTAATACCTACAGCATGTTCTAATCGCTCTAATAGGATATTATGGTCAACAGTATCAAACGCAGCACTGAGGTCTAGCAGGACAAGCACAGAGATGAGTCCACTGTCAGAGGCCATAAGAAGATCATTTGTAACCTTCACTAAAGCTGTTTCTGTGCTGTGCTGAGCTCTGAAACCTGACTGAAACGCTTCAAATAAGCCATTCCTCTGCAGATGATCAGTTAGCTGTTTGACAACTACTCTTTCAAGGATTTTTGATATGAAAGGAAGGTTGGAGATTGGCCTATAATTAGCTAAGACAGCTGGGTCTAGAGATGGCTTTTTAAGTAAAGGTTTAACTACAGCCAGCTTGAAGGCCTGTGGTACATAGCCGATTATTAGAGATAGGTTGATCATATTTAAGATTGAAGCATTAATTAATGGCAGGACTTCTTTGAGCAGTTTTGTAGGAATGGGGTCTAAAAGACACGTTGATGGTTTGGAGGAATTAATTATTGAAGTTAACTCAGAAAGATCAATTGGAGAAAAAGAGTCTAACTTAACATTGATGGTACTAAAAGTAGCTGTAGATAATGTTACATCTGTGGGATGATTATTGGTAATTTTTTCTCTAATGATAAAAATTTTATTTGTGAAGAAGTTCATGAAGTCATTACTAGTTAACGTTAAAGGGATTGTTGGCTCAGTAGAGCTCTGACTTTTTGTCAGCCTGGCTACAGTGCTGAAGAGAAACCTGGGGTTGTTCTTATTTTCTTCAATCAGTGACGAATAGTAAGATGTTCTGGCTTTGCGGAGGGCTTTCTTATAAAGCAGCAAACTATTTCTCCAGGCTAAATGATGATCCTCTAAATTTGTGACACGCCATTTCCTCTCCAGCTTACGAGTTATCTGCTTTAGGCTACGTGTTTGAGAATTATACCACGGAGTCAGGGACTTTGGATTTGAGGCCTTAGTTTTCACAGGAGCTACAGTATCCAGAGTCGTACGTAGTGAGGAGGTAAAATTATTAACAAGATAATCGACCTCTGTTGGAGTAGCGTTCAGATAGCTGCTCTGCTCTATGTTGGTACAGGGCATTGAAGATGATAACAGTGGGTGGATTATATTCTTAAACTTAGTTACAGCACTTTCAGAAAGACATCTACTTTGATAAAGTCTACTCTCCGCTGCTGTGTAATCAATTATTGTAAATGTAAATGTTATCAGGAAATGATCAGACAGCAGAGGGTTTTCAGGAAACACTGTTAAATGTTCAGTTTCTATGCCATATGTTAAAACAAGATCTAGAGTGTGATTAAAGTGGTGGGTGGGTTCTTTTACATTTTGAGAGAAGCCAATTGAGTCTAATAACAGATTAAATGCGATGTTGAGGCTGTCATTTTTAGCATCTACATGGATGTTAAAATCACCCACAATAATTATTTTATCTGAGCTGAGCACTAAATCAGATAAAAAGTCTGAGAAATCAGAGAGAAACTCTGTGTAAGGCCCAGGTGGACGATAGATGATAACAAGTAAGACTGGTTTCTGAGTTTTACAGCTGGGGTGGACGAGGCTAAGCATCAGGCTTTCAAATGAATTAAAAGTCTGTCTTGGTCTTTCGTTAATTAATAGGCTGGTGTGAAAAATTGCTGCCACACCGCCCCCTCGGCCTGTGCTTCGAGATTTCTGGTAGTTAGAATGACTCGGGGGTGTTGATTCATTTAAACTAACATACTCATCCTGCTGCAACCAGGTTTCTGTAAGGCAGAGTAAATCGATTTGTTGATCAATTATTAAATCATGTACTAACAGAGACTTGGAGGAGAGAGACCTAATATTTAATAATCCACATTTCACTGTTTTACTCTTTGGTTCAGATGTGGATACTGTATTGTTCTTTCTTTGTGATTGTTTATGTTTAAGTTGTTTATTGCTGGTTTTTGGTTTGTTTTTTGTCTTTTTGGGAGCTGACACAGTCTCAATGGAGATGGGTTTTTGGGGGGGTAGCAGGAGGAGAGAAGCTGCAGAGAGGCGTGTAAGACTGCAACTCTGCTTCCTGGTCCCAACTCTGGATAGTCATATTTTGGGGGGTTTAATAAATTGGTCCATATTTCTAGAAATGAGAGCTGCTCCATCCAAAGTGGGATGGATGCCGTCTCTCCTAACAAGACCAGGTTTCCTCCAGAAGGTTTGCCAATTATCTATGAAGCCCACATCGTTTCTGGGACACCACTCAGACAGCCAGCAATTTAAGGAGAACATGCGGCTAAACATGTCACTCCTGGTCTGATTGGGGAGGGGACCAGAGAAAACTTCAGGCCCCTCTTCTGTGGAACCAGCTCCCAGTTTGGATTCAGGAGACAGACACCGTCTCTACTCTTAAGATTAGGCTTAAAACATTCCTTTTTGATAAAGCATTCAGTTAGGGCTGGATCAGGTGACCCTAAATCCTCTCTTAGTTATGCTGTAATAAGCCTGGCCTGTTAGGGGCTTCCCATGAGCATTTCTTCTTCCTACCATGTGTTTTCCTTTCTTGTGTGTTTACACAACACTACTATATTTAATCATCCATCATTTTTCATCTCTGTCTCCAACAGTGTATCTTTGTTTCGTCTTCCTCCCCTCCCCTCCAACCAGTCTTAGCAGACAGCTACCCATCTCTGAGCCCATTCTACCTGAGGTTTCTGGTTTCTGAGGTTTCTTCCTGTTAAAAGGGAGTTTTTCCTTCCCACTGTAGCCAAGTTCTTGCTCATAGGGAGTCTTGTGATTGTTGAGGTTCCTTTGTAATATTGTAAGTTTTGTACCTTACAGTATAAAGCTGTTGTTGGGAATTGGCACTATTTAAACAACAGGATTTCCACAATTTCCCCCACTTTATCCAGTTCAAGAAGAATGGCTGGAGCCTAACCGAGCTGCGATAGGACAAGAGCTGTGGTACACCCTGGATAGGTTGCCAGTTTCTCGTGTGTGTGTGTGTGTGTGTGTGTGTGTGTTAGTGTGCTGCATCGTACTGGTGGGAAAGCTGTGCCCTCCCTCTCCCACACTAGAGCGCTCTATTGGTTTAGGGAGAGTGAAAGTGTTTATAGGTATTCTCTAACGTGCTAACCAACTCGCAGATTTGTATGAATGACTTGCACTGTCATAATGTTACAGTGTGTGCCTCTTCTTTAATACACTGCACACTTGTGATGTGTTTAAAGTGATAAGTAAATGTTAATAGGTCTGGCCTGATAACATCTTTTAAAAGTAAGGCATCTATTGTGAAAAAGGGACTGGTCGTTCAGACGTGAAGATGAGGATGATATGTTCAGATACTTACACTGCATGCTTTCTCTTGGCTGCTGTAGCATGTCTTATCTTCAAGCTAAATACGATCACCTCTTGTGCCCAGCGTCACAAGCTTGTTTGGATGATTTGGACATAGTCACACGTGATCATATGAAATGTTTTAATGGGATTTCAGTCATCGGATGCTGTGACCTGCTTCTCAGCTGACCACTTAATTCTATCAGGACTCTGGACAAAGAGCATCGCTCTGCCTCTTGATCACGGTTATGACCACACAGCTCACAGCATTAATGAGCCCTTTACAGGCGAAATCATGTGCACATTCATGAGCACATGGACACAAAAACACACACTAATGCTTTTATATGAACTAATTACAGACAAACACGTTTGATCTGCGCTCAGGTACTTAACAACGCGCACACACACCCATACTCGCACACATTTGACTGATGAAAGCCAGCACAGTGCGGCTGTGGTGGTGCATACTGATGCCTAGCCAAGAGCTCCCCGCTGGGCTTAGCTTGATCCCAGTGTGCCCCTGATGGCTTGGAAACTCTGAAGATCTACTCTATGGTTAACCTGCAACATACACTCAAATACGTGCATGTCCACACACACATACACACACACACACACTCCTAACAAAGCTTCAGTATGTTTTATGGGGCTGATTTTGGCTTTCGGCACACAGCCACAATTCACTGTCACCAGAAAACAAAGCATGAGCGACCTGTGTGAAGCTGTCAGTGCTGCTCGTAGCTAGGACTCTTTTCCTCTCTAACACACGCTGATAGACACTCATATTTCCTGTGGTAACAAGCGTGAAAGTGGCCTCATAAATCCAAAGTGATTTTACAGAGACCACATCAGCGGCCTAAAGGAGATGTATTATGTAAATAAAACAACATGCCGTCTGTAATGCTGCCTTGTTGCTACCAGCAGATCATAATGACTCAGTGGGAGACTTTCAGTTGAATACAGCAACAGTTCGATTAGGTGTACATGAGTGTGTGTGTGTGTGTGTGTGTGTGTGTGCAGGCAAGCCCCCACGCAGACACACTCCTCCACTACATGATTTGATATTTCATCATAAGTCTGTATCCCAGCGTGATGTGCTTCTTTGTAGCCTGCTATGGTCCAACAATCTGTGAGCAGAGCACGGGGAAGGCAGGGCCGGTGCACTTCCGTGGTGTCACGCACAAACACACAGGCACCAGTCACACTGTTTATTAAAGGTGAAAGAGCGAGGAAGCGTGTGTGTATGTGTGTGTTTGTGTACAAAAGCTTGCATGCAAACACCAAATGGACTCGAGCACAGTTGGGTCTTTGCTGTGCGCCACAACAGCGCAAACATGACTCAGATTCGCATATTCAGTCATTCACACACACACACACACACATCTGCACACACACCTACGCACGCCCTAACGGCTCGCCCAGCTCCGACCCGTGATGGATTGGCTGCACTCCTGCCGTGACAGACGAGCGATGGATGGAGAGCCGAGAAGATGAAGGGAAGAAAGGGACAGAGGAGGAGGAAGAGGAGGTGGGAGGGGTGGGGTGAGGGTGCGTGCATGCATGCGCGGGTAGTGTTGGAGGAGAGAAAAAGAGCTGAGTGCAGTGGTCTTGGTGCCAGGGAGGATCTTACACGGGGGCCAAGCAGATCATTTCCTCCTCGGCAGCACGTGTCATTTCCTCTAAACAAACAGCCCTTCTGTGGACATGAGAGAGGCTGAAGGTCTGCCCTGTCAATCTCTCCCCTCTCTCCTCTGCCTCTGCCTCCCTCTGTCCTTCTTTATCTCCTCTATGAGCCTCTGTGTGTGTGTGTGTGAGTAGGAGGAGTGTGCATTATTTATGCGTATTAGTGCTGTGAATGAAAGAGCAAGAGCAGTGTTTGTGTTATGTTGAAAACTGCTGTGAACATCTGGAGGGGAAAAAAGCAGCTGTTTCGAGTGTGAATGGCTGCTAAGGTGCAGAAATAAGGTAAAAGAAAAAAAAAATATTCCCGCTTCTTAAATGTAAGCATCTGTTTCTATATTTTCTTTGATGCACTATGCAGGATTAGTTTAAAAGAAAGAAAACTTGTGTGTGCAGGTGGCGCAAAGGTGACCAAACAACCTTGCATTTGCTGCATCCTACACCCCTATCCTACACCTACACCCACATTTTTCTCCCTTAATTCACTTTTTCAAATGAATGTAAAGATGCCGTTGCATTTATTTCAACTAAGAGTAATCTGTACTTATGCGTGCATCACTGCAGAAACTTCGCCTGCCACGCCGTCTCTGCAGTAAACAGCCATGTTAGGCATAGTGTCACACACGATTTGTGTTTTCCAGTCAGGAGTGTGCCTTGTGTGCTACCCACCAATTTAACTTGCTCCTAATTACGCACTTAAAGACGTAATTAGGCCTGCTTGTTCCAGTGCTGCACACAGAGACATGACAGTTGGCCACATCTGTGGAGAGGGAAGGGTTCACCCGTGGTCAGGCAAATATGCAAACACAGATGCATTTTAATGAACATACGCTAACGTAACATACAATAGAAAGTGAGAGTATTTGCCCCTTCCTGATTTTTGTAAATGTAATTTTTAATTTATTCATTTTTGCATTTATGTCACGCATACATTTTCAGGTCATCAAAGTATCTTTTATATTAAACAAAGATAACCAGAGTAAATACAAAATGTAATTTTTAAATCAAGAAATCCCTTAAATAGAACCTGTTTGACAAAGTGAAGCAGGTTAAAAGAGCTTTTTAAAAAAAAGTAACACGTCATGCCACGTTTTAAAAAAACTCAAAAACATCTGAGAAACAAAGTCATGGACATCTGTCAGTCTGGAAGAAGTTACAAAACCATTTTTAAGGCTTTGTGTCACAGTCATAGTGGCACAGTCGGAGCCATTATCCACAAATTGAGAAAAAACAGGACAGTGATGAACCTTCCCAGGAGCGGCCAGCCTTCCAAAATTACTCCAAAAGCACATCGGCGACTCATCCAGGAGGTCACAAAAGAGCCCAGAACAACATCTAAAGAACTGCAGGCCTCACCTTCCTCAGTTAAATTTAGTGTTTATGACTGGGCAAAAGTGGCATCTATGGGAGAGTTCCAAGACAAAAACCACTGCTGACCAAAACACCACATTGTCATCTCACAGGACAACTTGCTATAAATGATGGAACCATGAATTATTCTCTCTACCAGAAAATCCTGAAGGGGAATGTCCGTCCATCAGTTCATGCCCTGAAGCTCAAGTCACTGGAGTTATGCTGCAGGAAAACGATCCAAAGCACACCAGCAAGTCCACCTCAGAATGGCTCAAAATAAAAAACTGTTTTGGAATGGCCTTAAATCTGATTGAGATGCTCTGGTATCACCTTAAACAGGCTGTTCATGCTTGAAAAACCTACACTGTGGCTGAATTAAAACAATTCCGCAATGTGAAAGACTCACTGTCAGTTATCACAAAAGCTTGATTGCAGTTCTTGTTGCCAAGGGTGGCACAACCAGTTATCAGGTTTAAGAGGCAATTACTTTTTCCACACAGGTTTGGCTAGCTTATTCCCTTAATAAATGAAATAATTTTTTAAGAACTGCATCTTGTATTTACTCGGGTTATCTTTGCCTGATATTTGTTTCATGATCTGAAATGTGTTAACTGTATATGTCAACAAATCTGGTTTATCTGCTGTGGGTTTAGGTGGCAGAAAAAGCTCATTATACTCCTCTTAATTTCAATAAAATCCACATTTATAAGTACACAGACTGTTTTTTCATCACTTTCACAAAGCTTACATAAAATGTTCATCAGCAAAAAACCCAAACACACAATTGTGAAGCACAATAAAGACGTTAAAACATCAAATGTGCGGAAAATTCCCACTCAGCAATTATTAGCATCTTTCTCATTTTCGTTATATTTACAGCCTTGGTCTACTAGCAGCATTTTTAAAGAAATGCATGCACATGTTTATTTAATTGATTGCGCGTTTTCTTTTTGCTTTATTTTTTTAACATGAAATAATAATAGTCTTTGTCGGGGGTGGGGGGTGTTGGGAGGCTAAAACGTTCCACAGATCTAAAAGAAACTGAAATAATTAAAAACTACCCCTTTGACTTTACACACAGTCGAACCTAAATATATTGACTGAAGCAGATTTGAGTACTTAGCTCTTTTAGGCACAATATCTAACAATATCTAGCAAACTGCTTCAGTCAGCATGCCCTTACATATGCTGAGGTGTACTTTATACTTCTGACATCCTGCTTAGTGTTCCCTCCTCCTCTGTTCCCTCTTTCTGAATGACACTCTGTCTACAAAAAAGGGAGAAGAAGTTACCACCTTTAAAATAACCAAAAAAAGTTAATAAATGTGATCAAAATAAAGATACAACACCATGGGAAATCAGACACAACTGCACAGACGCACCTAATCATTACCTCAACAAGCATGGTGGGGCTCCGAGGCACTGAGCTACAAGAAGAATGAAGCACCAGCCTTCGTCTGAACCTTGGGATATAAGCAGTGTGTGTGTGTGTGTGTGTGTGTGTGTGTGTGTGTGTGTGTGTGTGTGTGTGTGTGAGCAGCCCTCACTCTCTAGCTGGCTGCTGCTTAAGAATCCAGTCACATCTCTTGCTAGCAGGCAGGCAGTAAGGCGCTTTCACGCTCACAGGTTTGCTTTGGTTGGGTCTAATACCCTTTCTGTGTGTGTGTGTGTGTGTGTGTGTGTGTGTATGCACGTGAGCATATGCCTAAATCCGACTGCATGTGTGTCTTATACCCACCACTTCTTTGTTTCTTTACTTTGTGTTAACGTGCGACAGTTGTGTGCTCAAGTTTATGACGTGTGTGTGTGCGTGCGTGTGTGTGTGTTGGCTCTCGGCGGCACTGATAAACCCACTTAGACTCTCCCCTGATCTGTTCGCTTTGGGCTGGCAGCCCCCTGCCTTGGTTGAAACACACACACACATACACACTCACACACTCGGAGCCCTCTGCTTTAGTTGCTAGCTGATCTGTGACAGCCTGCCACTCAAACGCAGCTCCGTTGAGACACTGCACAAAGGAGTAGAGGAGGCTGAGAGAGGAGGGAGGAAGGGGAAGAGGGAAAGGAGGTGGTGCTGGTGGTGGTGGTGGTTGTGGTATTGGGGTGTGAGAGGGGGGTATCAGTGTCTTTCTTCCGGGTGCCTGCTAGCTCCCGCTCTCTGGCTGTCTTCCTTATCTCCCTGCTCCTCACTCTCCTCCAACTGACTGGCTTTGGCAGCTGCTCCTCACTCCCCAACACATCTCCCCTTTCCTGCGCCTCTATTCCCCTCTCTTACTCCCCCCCTCCATTTTTTTCTATTTCTTCCTGTCTTTATTTTCCTACCTGACCAAATGTCAGTTCATCTCGCTCTCATTTGCCTTTTCAAGACAGGAGGACTTAGTGGAAGATGAAAGAGAATGGGAGAGAGAGGCAGGGCGCATCATAGAGACAACCTGCGAAGGCATTTGGCAAGGAAAAAAAAGGGTAGTGTATGAAACAGGAAAACATGGCTTGTTGAGGGAATGCACTGAACCGACCAAAAGAAAAACAGAAGGAATGAGGGGCGAAAGCAGAGTGGAAGAGCAGGTAAAAAGCTGTGCTTGTAAATGCACATTTTTGTGTGTGTCCTGGTTGTGTTAGTGAAATGCAGCTAACATACAGTAATAATGCAGCCAGCAGCTTCCAGTGTTTGAAAATCCACCAAATACACGCACAGTATAGACAAATGAATTAAACACTATCTACACATCTATATTTAAGGCATATATTTAAGGCTTTTTAGCGTTAATAATAAATCACATTACTAAGCGGAGTGCTTGTAATAAATTATCACTGTCTCTGGATGCAGTTACATGCACATGTTCTCCCTGCTAATTGGAGATTTCAGATCGACTGCTTTTAGAGGTATTTTTAACACACGCTGCTGTTTACATCTGTAAACACACTTAAAGGCACTGGAACAGACAGGTTCCTACAGGTGATAAATAAGAGATTCATTTGTCTTCCTTAGTTGGTATCTTATCTGTCTGACACTGATCAGCAGCCGAAAGATGGCTATCTTTTTGTCTGTTCAGAGCAGTAGCTGCTAGAGTTTGTAGGCTATTTATTAAGTAAATGGAAGAGAAACACTTCAGCTCAGAAGCTGCCAATTTTGGAAAGGTCACAAGCATATCTCGGCTACTATCAGAGCAGAGGAACAGGGTACCACCTTTGCAAACATCTCACACCCAGAGACTGTTTATACCTTGTAGCATAACTGTTGAATAAAAGTGATATAATATGATGCTTACATTCCTGCAGCACCTTTTCTTGTCGCCAGTGTCGCTAACGTAACTGTGATGTCTTTGTTGTTGTTCTTATATTGACCGACAGGCACCACAAGACACAAATGAAATTTCCAAAAGGTCAAAAAATACCACTACAGTACCCCACACATTTACATGAACACAGAGGACACTCAGAAAGGAAGCAGCAGGTCAGATTGTTCAGATGATAGGATATTTCTTGTGAGTGGTTTACTAAAAGCTTTGCTTCACTCCTCTCCACTAGGGTTCCTCTGGCTGAGATGTTTATATAGGGTGGATAATAGAGTGCTTCAGTTCTTTGTGCAAAATCTTATAGAAGATGAGAGTACTGATGAGTTCTTTCTCGCTTCTTTCATTGAATAAAAGGATATCACCTACCTAACAAACCATCCTAACAGCACCCTGAGGCTAAAGTACGTGGCATTTCTCTCGTGAGTTGGTGGAGACCAAAACAGAGCGACGCATGAATGATGAAAGATGATAAATATTCATATTTGTGCAGCTACGGCCCATTTAGAATTAACAGCAAACCTAACACTCATGACCTGTGACTGTGGGATGAAGCAGGAACGCTTGCAGAAGGATCCACACAGGCTCCAGCTGATCAGCGTGGGTTCCTCTGTGACTTTAGTTTTGTTATAATGAATAAATCCAAAGCAAAGAGTCCGCTTTGTGACGAACGCAATAATATGTGTGTCTGGCCCTGGCGAATCAGGTATAGAGCATCTTTAAAGGGCTAAAAAAAAAAAAAAAGAGGAAAAAATCAATTTTCTCGTCAGCGTGTGGCTGCGAAAGCAACGCTACAGCAGCTTCTGCCACTGCATTTCATTAAGGTGAAGACTGTGTGAAAGTGAGAAAACAGTGTGTGACAAAACAACTGAGATAATGGAAGCTTCTATATACGAGGCAGGCCAGAGGGAGAGAGATAAAGAAAGATGCAGCGGGACAGAGTCGGGGAGGGGGAGGACAAATAGAAATAGAAAAAAAACAGGGCAGTGATCCCCAACGAGTTGGGATGGATGACAGGAACAAAGTTGGCTGTAGGTGGAGTAAAGAGACAAAAGATGGAGCTTTGCCGTGAAAGAGAAAGAGCGTGCTCAGCAATATGGATCCATAGCCCTGGGTTAGAGAAGACGGAGGGAACTCTTCATCAGCACCTCGACTGCTGCCAATATCGCTGAGTCATCATCGTCCTCTTGCACAACTGCAGGATTCAAAAAAAGAAACAGAAAGCCTCCCCAACCATCACCTTGATTATTTCATGTCAGCCATGTCACTGTCAGTATCATCACGTGCATCATTCACTATGAGAGAAAATCCAAACACTCACTTTTTAAAACCACTTTCAGATTGAATCAGAAGTTGTTGGTGGAGTTCACCCCTTTAACTGTTCTTCCGAAAGCCTAGTGGGAGACGCCTGGAGCTATTGGGCATCTTTCCCAGCGCCAGCCTCGCACCTGCTCCTGGCAAAAACAGAATAACTATGCAAAACTCTTTTCCACTCTCGCAGACTCCCTCTCCTTCCTTGTTTCCTCTCTCCCTCTTTCAGTTTTTAATTAAACAGAAGCAGAGGGCTGCGAAAACCTGCTACTAATTACACAGCCGCTGCCTCCCTCTCTCTCACTCTTTCTCTTCCTCTCTGCCTCTCTCCCACTCGCTTCTGTTTGCTCCTTTCCTCTCCATTCCCTTCACTTCTCTCCCTCACTCTGAGCCGAGCTGGAGCTCCGCCAACAGCCTGTGGAATCACTTGCCAGCTACCACGACGGGAGTGGAGGGGGGTGGGGGGTGGGAAGAGAAGGTACAGTTGTCGGCGTGCGAACACAAAAATACGAGACATCGCACGTGTGCACGCGCACGCTAAGATGCAGACGAGCCCATTCACAAGTCAAAATGTGCAAAAAGCAGGCTTGCAGACACACACACGGGTCACACTCAACACATCTGAAGGTGCTTACCCATTTAGCAGCTTTGCTTTCTCCACTGTAACTGTGTTTGTGTGTGTGTGTCTGTTTGTTTGTGTGCGTGTGTGTGTATGTGTGGCAGGCAAGAGGGTGATCAGCTCCCTAATGAGAGAGAACACTAATCATATTTCACACTGACACAAACACAATCACAACATCTGTATCTAATGCGGTCCGCCCTCTTATTCCTCCCCCACTCTCCTCCACTGAGCTTCCCTCCCCATCTCCTCCCCTCATCATCGTTCACCTCAATCCCCCCACCCCCGCCGGCTTCCCCCTTCCTCAGTTTCACTTTCTTTTCTCCCATCCTCATCCTCTCTCACCCCCCCAACTCCTTCTGAAGTAATCAAGCAGGGATGCAGACTGACACCTCTCCCTCTCTCTTGCCGTTGCTTCATACCCTCCTCTGTCTCCATTCATCAAACTGCATACCTCCTTCTTTCTCCCTTTCCGCCTTAATACAGAGCTCCCTTATTCAAGCTTGCACTTTGAAGGGGTGGTTATCCAATCCATCACACAGATCATAACGTACACACACACACACACACACACACACACACACACACTCCTACCATGCATCTTGCAGGGGAGCATGTGAGTTAAGAGAAAGAGCAAAAGATTAAATGAGTGAAATGGGAGGAAACAATGGCAGAGATAGCATAAAGACAAGTGTAGCATCACATCCACAGAGGAAACACGCGGTAATGGCTGTCGGACAGAGGAGGGAGTGATAAAACGGGAGTGGTAGCTTGATGATAAGGGGAAGAGGGAGCAGATAGAGAGAGATTGCAGCTTTAGCTAAAGTAGCTGGACAGCAGGAGTGGGCGGGACACAGAAGCCCCCCTCTCTGCTGCAATCAAGCCTCTGTCACCATCTGGACGCCATTTTAAAACCATCAGCTCTGGCTCCCCATGTAAACAAGGGCGCGACCCCTAACATGCTCCCCTCCCTAAATGGGCTCTGTCTGGCATCTGCAGACCCCAAAATGGCTGACTTTGTAGGGTGAGAATTGGAGCCAGAATGGCAGACTGATGGTCATATGGGGGAGGGCGTTGTGTTTTTCATTTGTGAGGCATTTCTGACTGCGCACAAACGATGTAAAGTTGCTCAGAATGTGTTTGTTATATTGTTCAACTGATAGCGCTGCAGGAGAGGTCTGATTCAAGATAAGGAAGCAGGTTTGGGATTATCAGGACAGCATGTCAGAACCAAGTAGCTCTCTGTTCCCATGGACCGTACAGTAATTAACCTAGCATCATGCAAAAGTGGAAAATTATCAGTTGATTTGTATGCAGCGTTGGTTTGAAAGGTAGTCACTAAAGGTAGTCTCTCCATTTAGTCAATATAACAGGTAAAATCATTTATTTTTTCATCATAATTTGACATCGACTTTCTCAGTTAGTTAATAAACAGAAGAAAAAAAAGAGGTCACAGCTGATGGCTTCAAATAACCAGTTTTATCAAGCCACACTTAAAAATCTAATGTCTAATCATAACGGACCGGGAAGAGCAGCAAATATTCATTTTGAGAAATCAAAACTGATGATTAAATTAAGAGGTCTGTTCTTTTTTTTTCTAATCTCAACTGACTAATCATGTAAAATGCACTCTATATACTATATATATAGTAGCAAACATTACCATTAAAGGACCAACATTGAATTTGTGTTTAAAGATTTTACTGTACTGTGCTGTAGTAAATACATGCTTTACAGTTAAATACAGTCATCTATTGTGTTTTCATTGTAATGTTCTTTTAGTATTCCTTCAGTAATCTCCAGAAGCAGTTTACTAGTGTAAGATGTATAACCGTACTTGCTCTTTCAGGTACCCTGAATCACTTCTTGTCTTTCTTGAACTAAGACAAGACATCAGTCTTTGTCATAACTTCCCTGCTCCTCACTCGGCACTGTTATGGGAGCGCCGCTGTATTCAGCACTTTAACAAACAGCCGGAAGATGAATCACTCCAGGAGTCTTGGTCGTGATGGTGCATTGATGGCTGAAGCTTAATATTGGAAATCACACATCACACGTCCGCAACATGTGAGTCAAAGCTTAAACACAACATAAGTGAAATAAACATCATAACGCCATTTAAATAATGCTGTTAGCTTCACCAGCTTTTACATGCCAATCAGTCACCGCCTTAAATAAAGAAAAAAAAAAGTACTGTGGAGCAGCTTGGTTGTAATATTTGTTCCTTAAAGACACGATCACGGGTAGAATTTTACGAAGAACGATGCATTAGTGTTCAAAATGTCCTGCATTTTTCTAGGCGTCCACTGCTGTATCACTCCTCTGGGAGAAAAACAAAATGTTTTGAAAATAGTTTTAACAAACCACCAAGAGAGCCGCGTTTTTCTCAAAAACAAATGTTAGCTATTGTGGCTGTCCCACCAACAGGTTGACTTTAATTGGCATTTAGATTAATGCAAACAAACATGTAAACAAGCATTATGAATGGCAGATTATCAAGAATTATGATGCGCTTACATGGGTGTGGGACGTAGATAGAGAGATAGAGTCTGTGACAGTGAAAAACAGAGGGAGCATGTCAGGGGGATGTGTGTATTCCTGTGGGAGGCTGTGTGCATGCGTGTTTCCTGCATGTGTGTGTGTGTGTGTGTGTGTGTGAGAACATGAGTGTTTGCGTGCCTCAGAGAGAGAAACAGTTGAAGATCTGATGCAAAGTTCAGACGCATGCACACACACACATGTGCACGCACACACACAGAAACATATCGCAGGCAGCGGAGTGATAATGACATGGAAATGATATGGTAATGATATGGTAATCTGGCAACATTATTCTGCCCACCAGAGACTAGGAGGGAGAAGAACCTGCCACACACACACACACACACACACACACACACACACACACACACACACACACACACAGAGACAGAGAGAGAGGGAGCAAGCAGAGATCTATGCACTGACATGGCAAAGGAGAGTGAGACCAGTGTGGGGGAAGGTGTGTAACGTTAAAGTGTTAACAGTGAAACGTTAACACACGGTGGTTTGGTTTCTTTATCATTACTTTGTTGATTACACAAGACTTTTAACAGTAATCTAACTTAGTGCAAAGTGTATAATTTTTTTTAAAATAAACTTAAAATTGAAAATCTGTGGTGTTCTGCAGAAAAGAAGTCCTCCAAGCATTTTGACAAAAAATTTCAATTCAAACTCCCAGTTGACTTATTAGTGATTGATTTAGACCTTTTATTCTAATTACCCCTGATGACAACTCCAAAAGCTCAAGCTGCTGTTGAAAAAAGCACATGAGATGGCGATGGAAGTTTTGGAATTAACTTTTTGCTGAGCTGCAATGCCCAAGGTTAAGAATAAACTATCATGCTAGAAACTTATAATTACACACACACACTTACATAGACACACATACAGGCAGACGGAGAGTTATGTGAGAGAGCATAATGCAAATGTAATGTAATAGGAGGAAACAGACCTAAAAGCATCAACATAAAGAAGATGGCCATAAAGCACTAATAGATCATTTATTAGACAGGATGCGAGTATCCAGAATGAATACAACACCGCCACCCTCTGGAAAGACCTATTCACTACAATATTTCCAATGAAGAGTGTATCCAATATACTGACTGTACAAAAAAAAAAATAAAATAAAAAAATGACTGTAACTTGGAAGCCAGGCCAACCTGTTTCTGTCAGAGTGCCTCAGTATGTTTATGTATATGTATTAAGATAGTTATTAAAAAAAATCTGACCGAATATCAAAACATTCAGGTGTATTGACTCTGATGAGTTTAAGGAAAGAAGATTAATATTATAGTCATTTGGTGACGACTCTTTCAGACATACTATAGTTATTTATTCTCAAATAGTTATTTTATATGTACTCTTTCACAGACTATACAATATTTGAGCCATTTGTGTAAAAGTGATTAATCATGTCACCTGCGCAAAAACAACACAGAAATATAGAAATATCAGAGCAGAATGTAAACAAGATGCAGTGGAGATGGAAGTTCACCTAGAAACTCTAGTTTGAATCACACTGTTGGTTTCTTACAGAGCACTCAACTGTATCTTGTTGTCTTCCTCTTTATTGTTTCTGTCTGAACTTCATCTACTAATCACTAGATGCTCTTCTATGCCAACACCACTGCTCCTTCTTTCCTTTCCTTTCTGCCTCTTGCTTCCTCCCTAGTTGTCAGTGTTTCCCTTGCTGCTCCTCTTTAAGTGGCTGTGATTGACAGGTGGGCTATATCCATGCAATATCACCCAGCGCACGTTCCTATTCCCTCCTGGAGCCTTCATCCGCCGGTCAAATTAACCTTTCGTGCCAACGGGAGGGGGCCCTGCGTGGGCCAATCAGCAGGTGATTAGGCCGGGGGTGGGAGGGGTTGGGGGTCACTGCGATGGGGCCATCGCAAGCCTGATTGGTTTCAATCAGCGACCAGCCGCAAGGACAGCTGGGAGCTGAGCCGCAGTGAGCGCTAATCAACGCGTCCCACAGTGAGGCATGAACAGTCACCACGCACACATACACAAGCAGACCGATGTTGGTGTATACACAGCGACAACACTTACCTCTCTGTGTGCACACATTCTCAGTGAGACAAGAAACACACACACAAATACACACAGTAAGACATGGGATGCAGAAATGAACAGTCAAGACCACAACAGATAAACAGAAAATCCCATAATGGAAAACTAGAGAAAATAGAGAGAGGGAGACAGGGAGAGAGGGGCACACTCAGAGCAGCCACAGAATCTCACAGTAAATTGAATGACTAATTGCATTGGATTCGTTAATTTGACCACTGGCACATCAGATAGGGGGCCCGTGACATTGGTTAGAAATGCTCTGTCCTACAAACCGCGACAACAAATCTCATGTGATGTTTCAAATGTGGAACAATCCACATTCGCTCCGCTATGGCTGATGTCATGCCGATTCTTGTTCAAATATCATAAAGTACACCACTGACCAGTCACTGATCAGATTAAAAAGAAAATGTTGCAAAGAGCACATTATAGCAACTCTTTGGTGGATCAGCTCAGGTTTGTTGTTTATGACAGTTAGGCACTTCTTTGGATGCTTTCATTGAGTCGAATGTCTGAGCTACAGAAGAGAACTACACTTACAGATGTTAGGTGCATTGGCCTCCAAAGTCACCAGTAAAACATCGTTGGGATGTGGTTGAACAGGAGGTTCACATCAGCTGACAAATCTGCAGCAACTGTATGACATTATTGTTGAATCTACACCATGAAGACTGGAGGCAGTTCTCAAGCCATACGGGGGTCCAACCAAGTAAGAAGGTGTACCTTAAAAAGTGTCAGGTAAAGCATACACCCAGATTCAAACAGATAATTCCTACTTTATTCAAACTATGGAACAATGCACATGTATTATATAACTGGTTCACCTGTAACTGAGTTATTATTGGTTTTCAAAGTCTTATTGTGAACTGAATATAAGTAACAGGTAACAGAAACATTAACTGGCCACTTTATAAGGCCAGTTGCTAGTTAAGACAAATATCTAATTTGCCAATCATATGGCACCAACTCTACGCATTTAGGCATGAAGACATGGTCTAGTGCAGGGGTCTCACACTTCAATGAGCTATGGGTCACTGCTGGCACTGTCATCTCATTGGAAAGCCATTTTAGTGTTCCAGTAGTACAAAAAACAAACAAACAAATGAGAAAACACCCACAAATATTTCTGAAAATGTAACGTTTTGTTTTTTGTTTTAAATTTCAAATATTGTATAACAAGACAAAACAGCAAATGTGAATGTAATTTTTTTTCACTCTTAATAACTGAAGCCTTTCATTGAACTACTAAATAAACAAACTGGTACTCTCTTTCTGGCCAGATACGTGAAAACACTTCTGCTATGATTTTGTTCGTGCATTGTGCATTAGTTTTTGACTACGAGTGAAAATTGTTTTCTTTACAAATAACCTTCATATTAAATATCTTTTTGCTTTTTAAAGGACCTATTTTAACATTGCACTCAACAACAAACAAATCCTCCCCAGAAAAAATTGCATTATATTTCTTCACATCAATATACGGGCTGCAAGTAGGGGGAGGTGGGCCACAAGTGGCACCCAGGCCACAAGTTTGAGACCCCTGGTCTAGTACAACTAGACCAAGTATTAGCACTTTGCAGCTAATGAAGTGAGTTTATTTTTTTAGAGAGTCTCTTAACCTTCAGATGCATTTACAAAAACGTCTTGATGCATTCTCAATCATCCAGGAAAGTAAATGTCCAAAAGTTGAATCTGTTCATCTGGACGTAGCGTTTTGTGGGAGAAACGTTTCGTCACTCATCCAAGTGACTTCTTGGATGAGTGACTGAAGAAGTCACTTGGATGAGTGACGAAACGTTTCTCCCACAAAACGCTACGTCCAGATGAACAGATTCAACTTTTGGACATTTACAAAAACATAACAGAAGAAGACATGATCAAATTCAGTTAAAATATGTAACAAATCTGTGATGGTAAATATTGAAGAATTTCATAATGCTGAAAGTCACCACCAATAAATATGAATTACAAAATTGCAGAAAGATGCTTTTAATATTTCAAATGTTTTACTTAAAAAAAAGAAAGACATCTTTTTACTGTGATTTTTACTGTGTTGTATTCTTTTCACCTTTAACCCCCCGACTAGTCAATTATTATCTGAATATTGGCCACTAAAAGGACATCATCCAATTGAATGAATGTGGCTACATTAATTTAATAAATGTGTGAAGTCCTCATATTGACAAAATCTGTCCAGACTAACAACATGAAAACAACAGCAACTATGTTACCTCAGCTGCTAGCATGTTGATGTTCTGGAGTTGCATTAAGCTGGATTTATGGAATAACTGTTTAAATTAAAGTTTTGAGAACATCTTTAATGACCAAATACATAACATGACGTTGTTGGGTTGGTTGCTGCTAATAGACTTACATTAGTTAAGGTTAGCTAACTAGTGAACGAACCAGTGACTCAGTGAAAAATAAGGAAACAAAAAAAGCAGTGTAAAGGAGATCACTTTTGTACTGATCAGGCTGCCGCAGTGAGTCGTTATGTTAAAAAGCCAAGGATACACTGTCCACTTTGTTCACTTTTACTCTCTGACACTTAAGCAGTAAGTGGTTCCATGTTGTTTGGCTACCTGCACTGAAACGGTAAAATCCACCTGTTAGCCACAATGTTAAGGCTTGTAAAGTACTTTATAAATGAGGTCAGTGTGCAGGAGAGCCGGTTTGAGTCAGATTTCCTGGTAGTTCAAGAGACCGACAAACTGGAGTCAGACACGGAGTATTCCTCCCTGGGCCAGGTGTACAAGCAGCAGAATCAATTGATGAGGCATTATTACACATTATAATAATAGTCTCTTACACCAAGGACATTCAAAAAGTTTACTATATGTGCATCACAAAACAAACATGACTAAATGCCTTACTGAAGCATGGTCGGGAATCCTTGCAACAACAGAAACAAACAAACAAAAAAAAGGAGTCTCTGAGGAAGAGATGCAGTTTTGGAGATCTTTTTTTTCTCTCACAACATCTCACTAAGTGGATTATTTCATATTAAAAGTCAGGAAAATCAAATGTAAGTGAAGAAGAAGGATTTTTTTTTCCTATGGAGATGCTGATGGATGTTCTCAATTATAAAGTGTTTTAAAAACCTGAACATTACAGCTAACAGGTGGATTTTCTTTCTTTCTTTCTTTCTTTCTTTCTTTCTTTCTTTCTTTCTTTCTTTCTTTCTTTTTTCTTTTTCTTTTTCTTTTATTACATAAAACTGCCTGCTGCAGCCAGGGACAGAACAAAAGTGATCCCCTTACACTGTTTTTTATCAAATCAAATCAAATCAAAATTTATTTATATAGCACATATTAAAACAACAGTGTTGACCATAGTGCTTCACAGTCAGTAAAAGCATGAGACAATTAAAAACAAACAATAAAAGAGGACAACAAACAATAGGTAACAACACAACAAGCTAGACCAGCCAACTAGTCAGAATCAAAAGCCAAAGTAAAAAGATAAGTTTTAAGACGTGATTTAAAAGACTGGATAGACTCGGCAGTACGAATATGAACAGGGAGGTTATTCCAGAGTCTTGGTGCCACGGATGCAAAGGCCAGGTCACCTCTCGACTTCATTCGAGACCTAGGTTGTGCTAGGAGCCTGTGATTGGACGATCTAAGTGCTCTGTTGGGATTGTATGTATAGTTTTAGTCTCCTTAATTTTCACTAAGCTATTGGTTCTGTCACTAGTTAGCTAACATAAATTAATGTAAGTCTATTAGCTGCAACCAACCAACCAACCTGGTGAAGTTACATTCTGTACTGGCACAAGATGGCGATAAACATGTTCAACAACTTGATAAACAACTTTAAAGACTTAAAAGTGCATAGACTCTAATATTTAGTCCCCTTTACACTCCAATTGTTTGAATACCCTTCTAACTATTGTGAATCATTTGATTAGTGATGGTGGCAAGCTATTGTATCTCTGCAGGGTCTTCTTAGTGGATTTCAGGTTGTTTTCAAGGACATTACTTTATGACTTTGAGACTGGAAAGAGAGAGTTTGACTGAATTCCAGTTATCCTGTGACTTAACTGATACAGATAAATTAGGGTTTTCAACTCTGTTGGATGACACCTCATCCTCACTGCCTTTGTGATCCATGGAATAATTCCTAATATTGCAACGGAACGCTTTCTCTGTGTTTGCTTCCTTCTTACACAGAATAATGTAGCACTTTGTGAAAAATTGACAAAACAAGATGCCGTAGCATGAGATAAGGATAACGACCATCTCCACTGCTGGAAGGTACTTGCCTGTGACATTGACATAGACTGGGCCAAACATGATCCAGGAGATGAAGTAAATGAGCATTGCAAAAGTGATGAACTTTGCATCATTGTAACTGTCAGGCAACTTTCGTCCCTTAAAAGCAACACCAAAGCAGATGAGAGCCAAAAGGCCAATATAGACTAGCATGGCTCCAAACGCAGGAATTAATTTCTCATTACAAAACATCAGTTCCATGTTGTCCTGTGTGATCTCTGAGTCAATGTATGGAGGACTGAGTACAAGCCACGTGGTAACAATAACCACTTGACCTGCCATGGAGACCGTAACAATGAGGTAAGGCTTGTAGAGCTTCTTCAGGATACTTTGAATGACCGGGTCAAACTCAAAGGCTAAGACGATCTTAAAGGACTTGACCATGATGCAGGAGACACACAAGGTAAAACTCAAGCCAAACACCACCTGCCGTGCTTGACACTGATAGCTATTGGGTGGACCACCAAATAATATAACACTAGTAAATGTGATCATAAGGGAGAGGAGGAGAATGATGCTGATTGGGCCTACAGATGAGCGCACGACAGGGGTATTCCAGTGTGCAAGGAAGATGATCCCAACAACAATGGTAAGCACTGCTCCTAAAGAAGTAAAAGACAGCAGCACAATAAGATATACATCACCCCATTTCAGGAAATCAGTTTTTCTGGGCAAACACACTGAACTGGTGTTTTTGGAGTAATAGTTTTCTTTGCAAGGATGACACTTTTCAGAATCTGGAAACAGAGGACAAAAGGTCATTAGAATACTGAACTTGAATTCAAATTCCTTGAGCTGTCAATGCAACAGACTGTGTAATATAAGCATTTCAAAACACTTGTTTTATATTTTATAATATTTTGCAGTTAACTAACACAAATGGAGTTAGTGCTTTGTTTTTGTAATACACACCGGTGGTGTTGGAATATTGGTTCTCAGCACAGGGTTCACACTGATAGCAACAACCAGGCTGGCCTGTAACTGAAGTCTTCCTGTAGCCAGGCCTACAGCTGTCTGTGCACTTGGAAGTCACATTTCCCTTAGAGAAGAAAGAATCATCATCATGGCCGTCAGTTTTATTTACTGACCATATGAAACCCTTTTATTTTTAAATAATAAAGATTGTGGGATATACCATCTGTTCTTAGACACAAGGTTTTGCATGTTTTTGCACACTAACATATACATAATCAAAAAAATCAGAGACTAAAGTCTCAATGATGGCAGTTGTTTACTATGTGTAAACTCTTAAATTAGCATGTTAGCATATCAATATTTGCTAATTAGCCATAAACACAAACTATAATGGAACCCAACCAATGATAAAAGAATAGTATAATAAAATAATTAAAGAATAAAATAACTTGCCTGTGGAAGGTAAACACTTACTATGTGGCTCTGAAGAGCCTGCTGTGTTTCCTGTGAGGTGAAAGTCAGGCTCTGGTGTTCTATACTGTAATAGGCTAAAATGTTGTTCACATCTGGAGAATCTTGAGTCTGCTTCCATAGGATGATATCATATCCAGAGTTGAGGTCACCATGGTGATCAAATGAATAACTTTTTTCCTCCATGTGGAACGTTGCCTTCCGTAAGGCTCTTCGTAACTGAAGTGTTGAAAACACTAATTAAAAATAATGTACCTGTTGCAGTTAGAAAAAATAATATTTATCGAGGATTGTGTTTCTGGCCACTTGTTCAATATCTAGTACAGTACATAAACACAAAAATATACAGTGGGTAAATTAAGTATTGAATATGTCACCAGTTTACAAAGTAAATATATTTCTAAAGATGCTATTGACATGAAATTCTCACCAGATGTAACAACTCATCCAATCAACACGTGCAAAGAAATAAAATCTAGTGCTCTAATGGGGGGCTACAGTAATATAAAGTCATTACGATAAGATGCGACCTGATTATTCGAGAATGTGAATTCAGTTCTGGATTTAATATATATATAGAAAGACAGAAATATGGTCTCTCTTTCTATTCCTGTCAGCACTCTTGCTGTAGCATTTTGGATCAACTAAAGACTTTTCAGGTAGTTTGTTTGGGAATCCTGCCTAGAAGTAATAAATGCATAAACTAGTTTTTCAGTTTTACTCTGAAAAAGGATATTTCTAATTTTAGTGATATTGTACAAATGGAAGAAAGCAGACCAACATATTTTTTAATATTCACATTAAAGGAAATATCGTGGTCAAAAATGACGCAAAGAATCCTCAGAAAATGAGAGCTCATTTAGGTCCTCATGTCTTTCCTGGCATTCCTGCAGTTTATCGGTTAATTGGTGTGTGAGATCTGGCTTCATGGATAGATAGAGTTGGGTGTCATCTGTATAGCAGTAAAAATGTATGCTATGCCTTCTAATGACACTGTCTAAGAGAAGCATTTATAATGTAAACAAAAACTGGTCCTAGCATGGAGCCCTGTTGAACTCCATAATTAAGCTTAGTGTGTGAAGAGGACTCTCCATTTAGATGAACATAATGGACTCTATTAGATTAGAAAGATATGATTCAAACCACTGCAGCCCAGCATCTTCAATACCTACAGCACGCTTCAACTGCTGCAATAAAATATTATGGACAGCAGTATCAGATGCTGCACCGAAGTGTAGCAGAACAATCACCAAAATGGCTCCACTGTCAGAGGCCATAAGAAGATCATTTGTAACCTTCACTAAAGCTGTTTCTGTACTATGATGAGCTCTGAAACCTGTCTGAAACTCTTCAAACAAACCACTCCTCTGCAGGTGATCTGTCGGCTGTTTTACAAAAACCCTTTAAAGAAATAAAAGGAAGGCTGGAGATTGACCTATAATTAGCTAAGATAGCTGGGTCACATGATGACTTTTAAAGTAACGGTTTAAATACTATCAGCTTGAAGGTCTGTGGTACATAGCTGATTAATAGAGACGGGTTTGGAGAAAATAATTACTGACATACAGTCAGAGAGATCAATTGGAGAAAAAGAGTCTAAATAAATATCGCTGGCATTGAAAGTAGCTGTACATAATAGCAAAACAATAATCCCAAACATACAGCCAAGTGAACGCTCAACTGGTTTCAGAAAAAGAAAAAAAAGGTGCTAAAATGACCTGACCTGAATCCACTTGAAAATCATTGGAAAGAACTAAAGCTCAGAGTTCACTGAACCTCCAGGATTTAACTGGTATGGAAGAATGGGCCAAAATCTCACCTGAGCAATGCATGCGACTAGACTCCATACAAGCTGACATCACCGACAAAGGTTTTTGTACAAAGTATCAAATAAATCTCAGTAAGCGTGTTCAATATTTTATTCCTGTGTCATTTCTCATTATTACACATAACCTAATTTATGGACACCTATGGTTTGATTTCTTTGTCTTACTGGATCGGATGAGTTGTTACTGACATCTAGTAAGAATTTAATGTCTATAGCACCTATAGAAATATATTTAGTTAGAAAATTGGTGAAGTTTTCAATACTTGTGGGTAAGTCAGGTCCTCTGTGAGACCTGAATCACACCCCTCTGTGTCCTCTGTGGATCATTTATGTGCTTCAGTATTAATAGAAAATAGTGAATATAGTTTCTTAGTATTCAAAGATTTCTATTATGCTCTGCTGTATGTGTTTGTGTGTTTTTGTGTTTCTGTGCTTTTACCTCCAACGGCCGTAAGGACTGTGTCTTACAGTCCCGGTTAGTACAGAGGTCTTTAACAGCTTGAGCTATTGCTTTAACTGCCAGCTCAATACTGAACACAGCATATGGATATATCATCTTCTTTAACTCTTCTGATGAATTCGTCCCATGCTCCTTTAAAAAATTAGACAAGAATGTGTTGTTCTCGTGGTGGTTGGGATTTTCATCAAGGTCATCGAGATATCGCTCAAACTTGGTTGTGTTTCCAGATTTAAGAGTGACCCCAAAGATTGTTCCTACGTCACTCAATTTGTAGTTCTGAGAACTCAGTACTTCAGGTGACTGTGACCAAATATCACTGGCCAACCAAACTTTCCCTCTGCCTTGAGGATATTTGAGAAGTTTCCCAAAAATATCTATCATATGGTAAGCTTTGGCAAAGGAAATAATAACACTGACATTTCTATTATCTATGATGCTTTTGATTGTAGAGTTAATGCTCTCTTCACGTGAGTCATCATTTAAAGCATCTGGAAGAACAGAGGTGAAGGCGAAGCAGATGCCTTTTTTGGTTGCATGATGCCGGAGGCGTTCAGTTATATAGCGACCGTATTCACCATCAGTTGCTACCACACCGACCCAAGTCCAACCGTAATGATCAAGAATCTGGGCGATGGCATGACCTTGGTGATCATCTTGTGGTACGGTCCTCATAAAGCTTGGAAAACGGGTTTTATCACTCAGGAAACCAGAAGTTGCACCGTAACTTATCTGTGGAAAATATCACAAAACACTATGAAGTGAAACAAACATTTCATATTCTGTCTGTACACATATATCTTAAGCGTATAACATAAGTGGTAAAGTATCTACAAAAAACTTTTTTTTTAACAGTTTAAAGTCTTATTTAACAAAATAGCTGCTTTATGAAGCACTGTATTATTACAACTTGTTAGCTGAATGCAGAAACCTCTTGTGTTTTCTTTCGGCTGGGGGAGTACAGAGAGAAAGTTACTGTTACAGTCATTTTTTGACTAAGTGTGTCTGTTTCACCTATTTTCAATTCTTGTTGCTAAGCTATACTATTTGCGATTTTTGGGGGGTTTTTTGCTGTTCATCGTAGCCATGAATGCAAAATGTATCATCCAAATATTAGCTGCTAATGTTTGTATAATAGATTTTACATTTAGAGTTAGGTAATATAACAGACCTCAGAAGTCGGTCATACCTCAGGGATGTACTCCAGGTGGAGCTGACCTGTAACTCCTATGGATAACTCTGAGTAGTAATCACCAATGACGACCAGGACAGGTGGAGAGGATTGCTGTGCACAGTCTTGGCGATTATTACCTACAAATGAATTAACTGATACTATTACCTTCATTTAAACTGATACACACAGTGTTGAGAAGTAACAGAATACATGTACCGGTGTGTTACATATTTAAAATACAAAATATGAGTAACTGTATTCAGTTCCAGTTACTGCTCAAACAAGTGATAATTAAAATACAGTTTGTTGAAATAAATGGATTACACTGCGGTCTTTTCCTGTTTCCTATGTTAGGCTATCCCCTCTCTATCCCCTCTCTAATTTTGGTAATTCCACGTATTGCCAGAAATCCAAACAAAACACGCAACAAGAGGCTCTAATGTAAGCATCCTGTTAATTTTAGTGGCGTCAGTTACACAATGGACCTGGAGCCAGCACAACAGAGCCAGCAGTGCACAGGCAGGAATGCATTTCTTACTTGGAAATTCCGACACCGCTTCACATTTAAAGAAGAAAGGGATGGAGGAAATCTGAGTGTGCAATGCAAACTCTGTCTGCCAGCAACCAAGCTGCTCTCAGCGTAAAAAGACTCCAACCTAAAGAAACATCTGGAAGTAAGTTCTTTAAAAAGAAAAAACTAACGTTAGCCTACTGCAACTACCTTGTCATAGTTGTGGTAGCTACCTGGGTTATGTACCACTTCAGTATCTTTGATTTACTACTGCTGTGTGATTTCTTACTATTAATGAAGGCTGCAATACAGGCTGCATTACAACCTGCAGAAAGAAAACATTTTACTTATACAGACATTGTTTTCTATATGAGATCACTGCAAAAAATGCAGTCTTACCTAATGTCCACCCTGCTGTTACTAATTTTATATTAAGATTTAAAAATCTAGTTGGTATTGCTTTCAGAACTGCACATGTTTATTTGCAGCTAGCAGGTTATTAATGCTATCCATCAAGTCTAACAGTCTGCGGTCTCTGAACTAACCTCAGCTAACACCAGCTAACAAGCTAAAAAGCATGACAATATATCAAGTAATCCAAAGTATTCCGAATACATTATTCACATTGAGTAACTTAACGGAATACGTTACAAACTACACACACAAATAATGTATTAATCTTTACTTTTGTTAAAAGTAATGCAGAATGTTACTTAATTACAAGCCAGAGGAAGTAATTTGCTACACTATTCGTTATTCGTAACACTACTACATTACTTTCTCTTGATTCCCTAAAATTACATGAAATGCACGATCTCATAACTACCAGTTACCAATATAAATATAAATGTACAACTTTTAAGAAAATGTTCACTAATGCCTATTTTAGTATCCATTATCTCTCTTAGTTGATGTGCTATGTTCCCATGATGATAAGGGGAAAATTCAATTAGTAAGAACTATTGCGTATCAAACATGATTTTCAAATAACAAGGCAGATTTCTAGCCCTGAGAGTACTCACTGTTTCTCATCATGAAGGCCTGGGTTTGTATCAGGGCAGTAGTAACTTCCCCACAGGAGTCAAGTATGAGGTATCCCAAGGTGAGGTTTCCCAACTCTCGCTTCTGATTTATCTCCTCCAGTGCCTGCACCATTATCAGAGACTGGACCAGACGAGCTGTGCTAAACCTGTACAACACAACCAGATATATTATATATAAATATACCCTAATAAAATGCATACAATGATCAGTTGTGTATGTGTGTATTACCTGTCACATGTCCGGTTTTCACGGCCATCATCATTCACAGTGACAGTAACGCTTTCATGAATCGGGAACAATCCTCCGATAATGATGTCCCCTTCTGCTGTGGCTTCAATGGAGCATTTTGTACCAGAAAAGTGATGTGATAAAACTGCAAGAAAGATGCAGAAGCTGAAAGAATTTTTCATCTTCCTCGTGTGCTTCTTAAGTGTAAATCTGAGTGTAAATCAGTGAATCTACAAAAACTTGCTCTGAAAAATAATTTGTGTGTATCTCTTCAGCATTCCTCCAAAAGACAGAGGTGTGGTTAAAGTTCTTGAACTTGAAATACTATCATTTCTTTCTTTTTTTCTTTTCTTTTGTTTTTATGGTCACATGGGGTTTGATGTCACTGAGAAATGGGATGTACTTTAACTTTCCATTTACTTTACTTACTTTTCCTGGTAATTATTTTTGACAAGTTTCACAGTTGTGAGCTATGAAAAAAAAAGTGATTTATGAATTATTCGGACTGCTGTAGTTTTGTTATACAACATATATCCACTTTGACAACTCTGGTTACAGTTGAGTCGAAGCATTATCAGTGGTTGTACTGTTATATAATACAGACCTATTATGCATCTGATACTTAGCAAGACAATACCAGGTATTTCCCCAGAAGGATTAATGATAATTCTATAGCAGTCAAAGGAAGAAAAAAGGCTCTGACACGAATTCCTGACATATTAGCTGCCATGTATGTCTGCAAATCAACAGTTTTCTTACTCGTTTACATGCACTGCCTGGTGTCTGTTGGCTGCTTTTCTGACTTTGTTGTCCCAACAAAACATTTTTATTATATTATTACAAGTAAAACTTTGTTATATAAAGTAATGTCAAATTCACATGTTTTTTTTACAATACTTTTACTTAACTACATTCATTTGACAGTTTTTGTAGGTTTGAATTAGAGAATTTGACATTTTGTGCTTACAGATCAATTGCCTTCCACTTTTCTTCAGGGACACCTGAGCGAGAGCCCAACCCAGCTGACATGGACCAAGAGGAAGGGTAGAACCAGGTCACTAGGCTGTTATAGGGCTAACCTAGAAAGGTAGACAACTGTTCATGCTCACAGTTACACCTTTGCCCAATTCAGAATCACCAATTAATCTTCCCCCATACATATCACTGGAGAGAAGCCATGCAAACACATGCATGACATGCACATTTTACACAGAAAGGCCCCAGCCTGGATTAAAACCCTGGACCTTCTTGTTGTGAGACAGCAATGCCAACCACTGTCCCATCATGCCACCCCATTAAAAAGTTTCACACAATAATTCCTCAGCATTATTATGTCATATAGTTTAACACTCCAAAATGGCAAAAAAGCGTCACCTACTTGCATTTATGATTACTCACTGTAGCCTCAGTTTACTGCTCTTTGCTGACTTCTACTTCTGTCTTCAACTGTAGTTCTGAGGTACTTGTGCTTCATTTGAAATTTATAATTTATAATAACCGGGCAATATCACGAAACTGTTGAATGCACATGTTTGATACTGTATGTACATTTAGGAAATAAAGATTCTGATGGTAAAACGTATACTACATAATCCAAGACTTTTTTTCTTTATTGAGTAGCCTATACACAATCTCACCATACATAAAACCAAAAGCATTTAAGTAAAGGTTCACATTGTTTAAGACATTCAGCGGGAAAGACTTTGAGTGGAATTGTACAACAGTATATGAGAATAACTTTGGTTTAAAGAAAAGAAACCGAGGCAAGGTAGCCGCATGGAATTATGGAAAATCATAATATTGTTTGAAATGATAAAAGTCATAATTTGCTTTTCAAAATTGTGAAATTCTCTAAGATCAAAGTAATTTTTTTAATGAGACAGGAAACCACATTACGCAACTGACACACAGTAGAGAGGAAGTTAAACAGAAGCATGATGCTATCAGTCGCATCCTTAGATCTATTCAGTGGACTGAACACTAGTTTCACTACACATTTCTTAGAAAGTCTGGATAATTATGGTATCAATATCATGACTCTAGAACAAAATCACAATTATTTTCATATAACCAAATATCTCGGTGCCAATTATACAAGTAAAGGAAGAAATTGAGGAAACTTGGAAAAAAATAATGCAACCAGATGCAAAGTCTTTATGGGTTTCTTTCAACTGAGAGATAATGCATTGAACTATGTAGAGACCAGATTCAGGAGTAGATAATTCTAAAGTAAAGCTTGGTTTTATATTAATATTCAGATCTATGAATGTGTTTATGCTAATAAAACATGTGTTATTAATTTAATTTACTAATGTGGGCAGCCATGTTCTTCATAAACTGACAATCTGTTGTTGATCTGGTAATTACATTACCTCTGCACCATTTAACCATAACATATACTCAGATTTATTATATGTATTTAAACATGACATCATCTCTAAAAGGCATTGCTGTACTTATTTGCAACTTGGTTTACTTTCCCATTAGGTATTTCATATCACCACATCAATATGAAAACAGTGCAACACATGTATGCACAACGCTGACAATCAAAACACTCGATGTACACCCAGCAGATACCCCTGTATTAAAAATAAAACAGAATTATAACAGACTGTCAATTTAAATCTGTTTGCTTGTCGTAATGTTGGAGTTGTGCTACGTCTTACACAAATTAAGTAGCCATGCTGTTTATTTCCATCAGCAATACTGTTCACAAACTAATGTTAAAAATCTAAACCATTCATACAAACAAAGAGTCTATATAGTGACGTCCCAGTATGATCACCTTCTCTGTGTTATTGTTTTCCCACATTACTGTCGTTATTACTGTTTCAAAGCTGCTGTCCCTCCCAATTCCATTCACGCAAGTGAAAGGCCTCAAATGCATTCATGTGAGTTGAAAGTCTGCAGAGGGTGATCTTCCTGTCTTCTCTGCAGAGTTTGAAGGAGTGACATGACCACAAGCATGAGACAGCCATCTGCTGCAACTGCACTTAATCAGACCATTAAAAGTGTGGCAGGGGTGCAGTAGACTTTCCTATTTTAGTCATTTAAAGTATAAAGAAGTTTTCTTCCAGGCCAATAAGGCTGAAATAGGGCTTTGAATACACTAGAATAAGAACTGTAATTAAAACTGTATAAGTGACTTATAAGTCAAACTTGTGCTATGGACTGGTTGATGTGTCACAATAAAAGCAAATTAGTCATTACAAGCAGTGGAGCACATTTTTGCAAGATACTGACATAGTTGCAGCAGGTTGTTTCTTTAATTTCTTGGATCAGTTTTTAAACTTATTGGCAAGACTGTCGGCTTTTGGCTTCCCCATTGCACCAGTGTAGCATTGGCCTTACTTGTTTAAGTTTACTCAGCTTTAGATTTTTCTTGTACTTTGTGTTCACACATTGATATTGATTGAATGCTGGAGATTGTAAGCTTATTTTAGACTTTTTCATCACTAGTCTGCTGGCATATCACTAGCTGCGAGCCAAGGGGCTGATATCTTTTATTATTTTAGCTTGTCAAAATTTCCTGCTCTGGTTGAGTTGTGCTTTGTTTAAGTTTTAAATTTAAAGTACATCTTTTAAAGTATTGAAAGAAAAACTGAAAAAGAAGGTCAATATGTTATCAAATGTGGATACACCTTACAATAAATTATATCAGAAATATTGTTTATTTGCCTCATTTTCAGATAATGAAATAAAATGGAAACCTATAACTGTTTAGCCAGAAAAAACACATTTACAGGCATTTATGTGCTTTTCAGTAGCATGCTTGGGAACTGGGATGCCTAATGCCCTGTGTTGAGTCTTTAATATAAAGGCAGCTTCCTTACCACTTTGGTTCTTGTCCAGGTGACGAGTGGCAGTCTGATTTTTCCAGTGTCCGTAGTGAAGATGTTGTTCTAGCCACATATGCCATTATTCATTTTCTTAAAACATATTTTGTGGTATAAAATTCATGATACTAAAAGTCATTTATTAACTACTTGTGTTTTATTAATGTATTCTAGTATTGTGTTCTTATTTTATGTTTATATGTATATTTTTATGTTTCCAGTAGCATGTTGTGTCTATGCTCATCAGGCAGTTCTGAGGGCAATAAGGGGTTCAAACAGGTATTAGCAACATGCTCCTAAAGTATTAGTTTTGGGTGTTTCAGTTTTTAATTCTTGGACTTTTAACACAATTATATATATCTATATATATATATATCTATATATATATATATATATATATATATATATATATATATATAGTTTTTAGATTACCTGTGTTCCCCACCCGTTTCCACTTGCCTCATTACTTTTTTTTATTTATTGTCTCTATCTTCCTTTGTCATTTTTGAGTCATCTGTCCCGCTGGGTGCCATCCTGCTCTGAGGTTCCCTGTTTGTAATCTCTGATATTCCTTGATGTTTCCAGTTTTTTGAGACAGACTTTTGGACTTTTTTACTTCCTGGTTTATGTTGTTATCTTTGAGTTCAGTGTCTGCCTCCTAGGAATGAGATAACATTCCTCTTCCACCATTCCAGGTCTCTGTCTGGTCAAATGTCTGGTCTCTATAACTCCCAGACATTTACAGGATGTTTTTTTTAAGAAGTGTGGAAGAATAGTGCTACATAGGGGCAAACATGGCTTTGTCCTATCTTTTCTGAGACATGTTGATGTCATTAAATTCTAATTGAGCCTATTGTTTTTTCTTAAAATGGCACATTTTCTGGGTATAAATAATTGTATATGTTTTTAATGTTCTATTGTGAATGAAATACATAGCATCCCAACATTTTGGGAATGTTTTGAGGTTTATATAATACCCTAAAAAGCAGTCATACCTCAGGGATGTCCTCCAGGTTGAGATGCCTTGTAACTTCTATGGATATCTCTGAGTAGTAATCACCAATGACAGCAAGAACAATTGGAGAGGACTGCTGTGTACTATCTTGACTGACATTACCTGCAAAACAACAAAATGTAGTGGAGTGAAAGCAGAAAATAGCATAGAAATAACATAGAAATACTTACATTAAGTACAAGTTCTTTAAATCTGTACTTTAATAAAGCACTCGAGTAAATGTACTCAGGTGCATTCCTACTGGCCTTAAAGGCTAGACAAATGCTTAACTTGTCATTGCTTCTGGAATTGAAAGAAAATGGTGCCTGTAATCAAAGCTGCACACCTGTGGTGAGTGAAGCTATAATTACTCTGTTTTTGTCTTTGTTTTTCAACACGCTGAAGAAGATGTAAGCTGATACACCTTGGTGTGTTTGTAATGTCTTTAGCCTTTCATTACTTTTTCAAACGTACTTTGAGTTTCATTTTTCTTTCCTGCTACAGCTTTGTTCTGAACCATTTATCCAAGCATGGATAATGTGCATTAATATCTTGCAAAACCAGATGAAGCATTTCTTTCAGGCCACCAGCTCGCAGGTCGTGACTCAGACATGTAACATCTTTTTCTGTTTTTCTAGATTATACTAAATTATATAAGTTCCTTTTCAGTGTGTCAGTGTAAAGACATATTCCCAGTTGCCTTTTGTATACCCCAATAGTACTATTGTATGTCACAGTTCTTAAGCAGAGCCACAGCAGCTTGTTCCATAATGATTTTTTTCCCTTTATTTTACATTTGATATAATTTGTTAAAATGGGAATTGTGTTTAAGCTAGCTAACTACCCAAAGTAAATGTGTTTGATTTTCACAGAATACACAAGTGCCCATTTTTGTATCCATTACATCTCTCACAATTGATGTGCTATGTTCCTGAGTGATCCCAAAAATGAAATTAATAAGGTCTACTGTATATCACAAGAGACTTTTTAATCAGTGACAAACATTTCTCATCCTGAGTACTCACAGTTGTTCCTTGTGAAGGCCTTGGTTTGTATCAGGGCAGTAGTAACTTCACCACAGGAGTCAAGTATAAGATATCCCAAGGTGATGTTCCCCAACTCTTGCTTCTGATTTGTCTCCTCCAGTGCCTGCACCATTATCAGAGACTGGACCAGACGAGCTGTGCTAAACCTGTATGACACAATCAGACATAACACACAAATATACCCTAATATAAAACAGATATTGATACTTAGTACTGATGAGTAATGACATATATCCAGCATATATTACCTGTCACGTGTCCGGTTTTCACTGCCATCATCATTCACAGTGACAATAACACTTTCATGAATCGGAAACAATCCCTCAATCACGATGTCGCCCTTTGCTTTGGCCTGATTGAAGCATTTGACACTGAAAAATAGATGTGATAAAACTGCAAACAATATGCAGAAGCTGAAAAAACACTTCATCTTCTTCTTGCTGCGCGCCTTGTTAGTTACTAAAGTCTAAACTGAAATGAACATCCCTCCACTGTGTTTAAGAAAGACAGAGCTGCAGACAAACCTCTTCAACTTGAAATACTACCTATCATCTCTCTTATCCTTTTGTTTTTGTCACATGACCTTGGATGTCACTGTCGGGAAAACTATGAAACGCAAAAATGTTATCTCTTCTCACTTCCTGGTAGTTCTTTTAACATTAGGGGCAATGGGTAATTATTTGGCCAGTGGTTGGAGTTTTATGATGAGGGAATTCACGTCCACTTTGTTTAAAAGAAATTTCAATACAGCAGACAGTACAAAAATGTCATTTTCCATCCTTTAGTTGCATAAGTATATAATATAGGCATATTATCCATCTAAATCTTGGCATGAACTAGATACAAGGGAATTTCCTAAGAGGCTTTTGATTAAAACGTTTTAAGAGCTGTTTTTATCTGCAATGTCTCTCTGAGGCTATATTTAACCAGGTAAAACCAGATTTGTTGCATAAGTTTCTCCTTTAGATATACTTCCTGATCCCCATTGTCTAATTTCCCAGCTGTCTGCTAAGAAAAAACAAACAAACAAGAGTGCTGTAATACAAAATAGTCCAAGAACCCTTGAATTTTGTATCACACAATTACAAGTGAAAAGTTTTGACTAAAATAATTGCCAAATTAATATATTGCAACATGTTACAAAAGACTACGTATTATGCAAGTATAGCTAGTACCTATAAGGTTACTTAATCAAGCACAATTTAGAGGTTCATATGCTTTTTGATACTCCACTAGATTTCACATTTATACTTAAATGCTGGCATTTTGCTGGAAACTGTTCTTAGTAGTAATTTAAAGACTTTGAGTTGTGTAGTTACACATTAAAATGTTATCACACAGTAAAAGGCTCCCAATTGGCACAGGTTTGTGTGAAGAATATTTGAGAGTCTGTCCTCCATCAGTCTTTTTCCACAATGAGGACGGTGGCCTGGATGTGAGATAAAGCAAGGTCTGTCATAGCATTTCATAATAAATGATGTTGTGGAGGTAAACACAGACGACACGAGAGCTCTCAATTAACACTCCTCGTTTACTGCTCATCACCACACAACTGAATACTTTTCCCTCCAAAACACAGCAACAACATTTCCTGTAAACTGGGTGTAAGTGGAGCCCTCCAGTGGTCCACCACACAACGCAAAACCCACGTTGACAAAAATGCCCTTGCCACCGGTGCTGCTGTAGTGGACGCCACAGACACTGCCTCGGGCCAGCGGGTCGTGCGGTCCACTACATTTAAAAGGTGCATGAAAACTTGTGACTGCGGCAGAGGACCAACCAGATCCACATGCACATGATCAAAACACCTCCCTGGAACGCAGAAGGATTCGAGGGGCGCGTCCGTGTGCCTTTGGATCTCCGCACATTGGCATGGGATGCACGCCGCTGCCCAGTCTTTCACCGATTTACTAAGGCCTGGCCAAACGCATCTAGAGCTGACCAGCTTGACCGAGGCCCGGGATGCCTGGATGAGAGAGGGCGTGTACTGAGTTGAAAATGCAACGGCGCCACAAAAGGGGAACTACAGGACGTGGACGGCCGGTGGAAACATTGCAAAGCAAGCTAGGCCAGCCGTTCCACACCAGTCTGTCCTCCAGTACTAGGCCCGTTTGCACAGACCAAAGGGCAAGGACGTCCGGGTCGGCGCACTGGTCAGTGGCCATAGCGTCAAAGTCTATGCCAACATAAAGGGGAGAAACCAGCGCATGGGACAGACAGTCAGCCACGCAGTTGGACTTGCCAGCCACGTACTGAATGTCTGTCGTAAACTCGGAAATGGCTGCCAACTGGCGCTGCTGGCGCGCGCTCCACGGGTCAGAGACCTTGGACATCGCAAACATCAAGGGTTTATGATTGACGTACGCGGTAAAACTACGACCCTCGAGAAAAAAACGGAAATGCCGTGTCGCAGGATGCAGGGCCAGCAACTCCTTGTCAAAAACACTATATCTGGGGGCCTGTAACATTAGCTTGTAGTGGAACATAACGAGCTGTGATTAAGACTGCACTAAACTCTCTTGGTGGGTAGAATGGTCAGCATTTCAGTTACAGATATCCAATATCTGGAGTTCAGTGCGTGGTGATAATGTCTGTAGATGTACACTGGACATATGTGCACTCCTTTTCCTTTGCTCTTAATGGAGTCAGCCATTCTGTCTGATCACTAAACAGACGAGTCTGTGCGGTTATTTGAACTGCTGCTCCCGGAATAGCTCCTCTTTTTCAGCTGTAAAGTCGGTAAACCTTAGAGATAATTGTGTGGGAAAATCCCAGTAATTCAGTAGTTCCTGAAACACCCAGACCAGCCCATCTAGCACCGACAACTGTGACATGTTCAAGTCACTTAAATTTTCTTTCTTCCCCATTCCAATGCTTGGTTTGAACTTTAGCCGGTGTCTTGACCATGTGTATGTACCTAAATGCTTTGATTTGCTGCATTATGATTTGCTGAATAGATATTTAACTTAAGCAGCTGAACAGGTGTACCTAATGAAGTGGTGAGTGCAAAAGAGGTTTTCCTGGTAATCCTCTCCATGAGTTTTTCACTTTAAAAATTTTCTTTAGTTTTGGTACACTATTAGTACTTTTACTCAAGTAAAGAATAATTCAAATATTTTTCATTTGTTTAAAGTAGGGCAGTAAAACATATATCAACGAGGTAGTACTGAAGCATGTCTGTTCAAGTTCTATACTTCAGTTTTGAGGTGCTTCATTTGAAAAGTGATCTTATTACTTCACAGTGCTATTGCACTATGTCAACTTTTAACTACAACTACTTCCTTAAAAATACACCTGTAATAAAAAAATAGCAAATATAACCTATGAATGCCCATATTTGATACTGCATGTAATTTTTGTCTTTTGAAGATAAACATTTAATTTATACCAGATTGTGCTAGACTTATGACCATTTTTTCATCTAGCAGCCAAAATCTCAGCGCAAAAATGCAGGCAAATGACCACATTCAAGGATTCAAAGCATTTATTGTCATATGTACTAAGAAAGCATTTCTCTGTGCAATGAAATTCTTTCTTTGCTGTCCACACACAGATTCCGGTTAATATATACAAATAGAAATAGAACAGATAAATAAAAACAGTATAAATAAATAAATGAAGACAAGAATTTAAGTTTGAAATGGATGTGTGTGCAAAATATCTATGAGCTTAATGTGCTGGCTTAATATGCAAGATGACCTGATGTGCAAAAATTATTATTATTGTTAAAAATAGGTCAGCTGTCCAAGAGTCTGATAGCAGTGGGGAAGAAGGAATTGTTGAGTCAGGATGTTCTAGATTTCACACTTCCAAACCTTCGTCTCGAGGGCAGAAGAGGGATCAGTCTATGTTGGGGGTGTGTGAAGTCTTTGAGAATGGAGGCAGCTCTCCTTTGGACTCTGTGATGGTAGATGCTCTGCAGGGAGGGCAGCAGGGTCCTGATGATCTTCTCCACAGTTGTTATCACTCTCTGCAGGCATTTGCGGTCCATAGCAGTACAGGGAGTGCAGAATTATTAGGCAAATGAGTATTTTCTCCACATCATCCTCTTCATGCATGTTGTCTTACTCCAAGCTGTATAGGCTTGAAAGCCTACTACCAATTAAGCATATTAGGTGATGTGCATCTCTGTAATGAGAAGGGGTGTGGTCTAATGACATCAACACCCTATATCAGGTGTGCATAATTATTAGGCAACTTCCTTTCCTTTGGCAAAATGGGTCAAAAGAAGGACTTGACAGGCTCAAAAAAGTCAAAAATAGTGAGATATCTTGCAGAGGGATGCAGCAATCTTAAAATTGCAAAGCTTCTGAAGCTTAATCATCGAACAATCAAGCGTTTCATTCAAAATAGTCAACAGGGTCGCAAGAAGCGTGTGGAAAAACCAAGGCGCAAAATAACTGCCCATGAACTGAGAAAAGTCAAGCGTGCAGCTGCCAAGATGCCACTTGCCACCAGTTTGGCCATATTTCAGAGCTGCAACATCACTGGAGTGCCCAAAAGCACAAGGTGTGCAATACTCAGAGACATGGCCAAGGTAAGAAAGGCTGAAAGACGACTACCACTGAACAAGACACACAAGCTGAAACGTCAAGACTGGGCCAAGAAATATCTCAAGACTGATTTTTCTAAGGTTTTATGGACTGATGAAATGAGAGTGAGTCTTGATGGGCCAGATGGATGGGCCCATGGCTGGATTGGTAAAGGGCAGAGAGCTCCAGTCCGACTCAGACGCCAGCAAGGTGGAGGTGGAGTACTGGTTTGGGCTGGTATCATCAAAGATGAGCTTGTGGGGCCTTTTCGGGTTGAGGATGGAGTCAAGCTCAACTCCCAGTCCTACTGCCAGTTTCTGGAAGACACCTTCTTCAAGCAGTGGTACAGGAAGAAGTCTGCATCCTTTAAGAAAAACATGATTTTCATGCAGGACAATGCTCCATCACACGCGTCCAAGTACTCCACAGCGTGGCTGGCAAGAAAGGGTATAAAAGAAGAAAAACTAATGACATGGCCTCCTTGTTCACCTGATCTGAACCCCATTGAGAACCTGTGGTCCATCATCAAATGTGAGATTTACAAGGAGGAAAAACAGTACACCTCTCTGAACAGTGTCTGGGAGGCTGTGGTTGCTGCTGCACGCAATGTTGATGGTGAACAGATCAAAACACTGACAGAATCCATGGATGGCAGGCTTTTGAGTGTCCTTGCAAAGAAAGGTGGCTATATTGGTCGCTGATTTGTTTTTGTTTTGTTTTTGAATGTCAGAAATGTATATTTGTGAATGTGGAGATGTTATATTGGTTTCACTGGTAAAAATAAATAATTCAAATGGGTATATATTTGTTTTTTGTTAAGTTGCCTAATAATTATTTACAGTAATAGTCACCTGCACACACAGATATCCCCCTAAAATAGCTAAAACTAAAAACAAACTAAAAACTACTTCCAAAAACATTCAGCTTTGATATTAATGAGCTTTTTGGGTTCATTGAGAACATGGTTGTTGTTCAATAATAAAATTATTCCTCAAAAATACAACTTGTCTAATAATTCTGCACTCCCTATAGTGCTGCCGTACCATGCAGTGATGCAGCTGTCCACAATGCAGCTGTAGAACCTGCTGAGGATCTTGGCTGACATACTAAATTTCCTCAGCCTCCTCAGAAAGTACAGCCGCTGTTGAGCCTTCTTGACCAGCCGTGTGGTGTTCAGTGACCAGGTGAGGTCCTCAGTGATGTAGACACCCAGGTATCTAAAGCTGCTCACCCTCTCCACTTCAAGCACCCGGATAAACAGTGGCAGGTGAGGCCTCCTCTTCTTCCTCGTGTCCACTATCATCTCCTTGAGAGTAAGGTTGCTGTCTTCACACCATGACACCAGACTTGCCACCTCTCTCCTATAAGCCACCTCGTCCCCTCCAGTGATGCATCCGATCACTGCAGTGTCATTCTGCGAACTTCAATATGGTGTTGTCCTTGTTGGAGGTGACACAGTCATGGGTGTACAGGGTGTAGAGGATGGGACTGAAGACGCAACCCTGTGGAACGCCTGTGTTTGTATTAATGCTGGCTGAAGTCCTGTTGCCGATCCTGACGGACTGGGGCCTGTCAGTCAAAAAGTCCTGTAGCCAGTCACAGAGGGTGGGGTGTGGGCTGATTGTTGCCAGCTTGTGAGTGAGTTTGTTAGGGATGAATGTATTGAAGGCGGAGCTGTAATCAACAAAAAGTACCCTGATGGATGAGTCTTTGTTTTCCAGATGGGAGAGGGAATAGTGAAGGGTAGCAGCGGTGGCATCTGGCCTGGACCTTTTGGCCCGGTTGGGATACTGCAGGGTATCCAGAGTGTCTGGGATGTTACTCTGGATGTAGGCCAGCACCACTCTCTCAAAGTACTTTGCAATGATTGGAGTGAGTGCAACTGGTTTGTAGTCATTTCTGCAGGTGGCTGGGCTTTTCTTGGGGAGAGGGATTGAGGGTTGTGGTCTTGAAGCATGTGAGGATGGTACTCTGGCTGAGGAAGAGGTTGAAGGTGGAAGTGAAAACATCCGCCAGCTCGTTAGCACATGCTCTAAGGGCCCGTCCTGGAATGTTGTCTGGTCCTGCTGCCTTGCTGGGGTTGATCTTCCTTAGGGCTTTGTGTATTTGGTCTATTGAGACCGGGACTGGGTGATCTGGGGATTCTGGAAGGTCTGGGACGTCTGGGGGGTCTGGAAGGCCCGGGAGGTCTGGGGGGTCTGGGAGGTCTGGAGGGTCTCAAAGCGGGTATAGAATACATTGAGCTCATCCAGCAGACTGCCCGCAGAGCCGATGGTGCTGGTGGTGGCCCTATACTCTGTGATGTGCTGCAAGCCTTGCCACATCCTCCTGGGGTCAGCAGAAGAATAGAAGCCATCCAGCTTCTCTGTGTACTGCCTCTTAGCCACTGGAATGGCTTTCCTCAGTCTGTACTTCGCAGCTACTCCATCTCATTGCCTCATGTAAATGCGAAAGAGCGAGTATGCAGCATGTGTCGTACCTGACTCTTGATCCTGGACTTCTGGTTGGGCAACTTTCTGACTTGTGTGTTGGGCACAATATTGTCAACACAGGTGCTGATGTACCCAGTCACATACTCAGCATTATCCTGTATATTGACAGAGCAGTTCTCCATGGTGGCTGCAGTTTGAAACACATCTAGCCTGTTTGAGCAAAACAGTCCTGTAGGGGTCCAAAGTTTAACAGGTTTGATGACAGGGTTCAATTGTTTCAGTTTCTGCCTGTAAGCCAGATACATGAACAGAGAGATGTGGTCAGACTGTCCAAAGTGGGGACACGGTGCAGCCCTATATGCACCCTGTCCCACATAGCAGATAGGGCTGGCCCGAATCTGCTGTCAAGCCGGCACTGCTGGCTGACTTCTGTCATGGTAAGTGGTATGTCATCCAGATATGGGCCAGGCGTGGCATAGATGGCACTGTTTATGTGATGGCATGCCACATCTGGCCCGATTGTGGTTTGGTTTATGTGGCCCAGGCTCATCGAAAACAGGTCTGGCCTGGATCTGGCATCAAACTGGCACTTCTGAATGACTGGTGTCATGGCAGGGTGTATGTCAACCAGATGTGGGCCAGGTCTGACAATGATAGCACTGTGTATGTGATGGCATGCCATATCTGGCCCGATTATGGTCTAGTTCATGTGGAACAGGCTCATAGAAAACAGGTCTGGCCCGGATCCGGCATCAAGCTGGTACTTCTGACTGACTGGTGTCATGCCAGGGAGTATGTCAACCAGATGTGGGCCAGGTCTGGCAATGATGGCACTATTTATGTTCTTATTTTCCTATTTTAGTTAGAAGACCCATCGTTGAAGCCAACGTTTCAAATGCAGGTTTGACAGGTTTGTGAGTGTACACTTTATCCAAAACCTAGTGAGGGTTTACTCGTGTTTCCCACTGGGTGGCTGTAGCCCTGGAGGTAGAGTAGGTCACCTACTGATCGGAAGGTTAGTGATTCAATCCCTGGCTCCTCCAGTCTGCATGTCAAGAGTGTGAATGTGTATGAACGTAGCATGGAAGCACACAGTTTAGAGAGATTGGGTGAATGTGGCATGTTGGATAGAGCACTTTGAGTAATCCGGGAGAGTAGTAAAGCGCTATATAAGAATCAGTCCATTCACTGTGTGAACAGAGTTTAGTCATGTTACTTTTGCACTATTATGTTCCAGCACATGTTGTTATTACATGGCTTGATTAAGGTACACATTAGGCTGACATCTGGAGCCAGAGCTGAAACTGTTCTGGGCCAGCACAGAACCACCGGTGTGTCAGCAACTGGCCTTGTGCTGGCTCATGTATGGGCCACCTCTGGCAAACCAGATCTGGGCCACCAAAGGGCCGTCATTCTTTGCGGTATGTGGGCCATGTGTAAGCACATTGTGTGGGCCAGATCCAGGCCATACCAATTTTGCTATGTGGGGTATATTACTGTAGACATGACCCAGGGTGTTCTTGTCATGGGTAGGAATGGCCACATGCTGGTGATGTTTTGGGTGTACAGTCCATAAGCTGCACTTATTAAAGTCACCAGTGACGATAAAAACAGCGTCTAAATGAGTTGTCTCTAATGCGCTGATGACGTCATGGAGTTTGCAGAGCGCTACTGCGGAGCTAGCTTGTGGCTCAATGTAAACAATAGCCAAAAACACAGCTGAGAATTCCCGCGGCAGATAGTAGGGGCGGGATTTTAGGAATATAAACTCTACGTCTGGTGAACTTTTAGCCTAGCATGGAGCAGTATGGACCAAAAGGAATGTTTTTAGCACCATGTTGAATCTATGCTCCTCAAACAGTCCAACAAGATACAACCTAGGTGTGCCTAATAAACTGTCTGCTGAGGGTATTTTTATTTATGGTTCTTTTACAGTTTTTAATGTTTGCACATTATCTCTCCTTTTAATTGATTCAAGAAAGAACAAACATACACATATCAGATACACCATTATGACCACTGACAGGTGAAGTGAATAACATTGGATTATTTCTTCATTACAGCATCTGTTAGTGGGTTGGATGTATTAGGGAGCAAGTGAACATTCTGTCAAGCCTAAGATTTGAGCTTGTTTGACAAGGACCAAATTATGATAGTTTGACGACTGGGTCAGAGCATCTCCAAAACTGAAGCTCTTGTGGGGTGTTCCCGGTCTCCATTGGTCATTATCTGCAATGCATTGTCTCATAATTACCATTTAACAATATACACCTGAGGCTAAAGTCCCACACACCAACACAAATCCTGATCCTAATGAGGACACATTAGTAGTAAGCATTTAGGTATGAACACAAAGCTGAAAACACAGAGCAAAAATGAAAACCAGCACAAAGAGACATTTTAAACCAATCATCACAGTGATTCTACTATAGCAATATGAGCAGATAGAAATGGACACCACAGTCTGACTGCTCATCAGTTTGTTACCTGTTGAAGTTCAGGGTTTGGCTGCTGGGCTGGGGTCGGAATTCATTCAGCTTTAACATCACTCTTGGTTCTGGACTAGCATAGCGTTAGCAAACTATCTGTGCAAAAGCTTGCAAACAGCTGAAATTGTGTTAGCAGCATAATGCAGTTGTTTCTGTTTTGGATGCAGTTTTCCCTTTAATATCTCACTCGTGTCCTTTTGCGCAATAAAAATAAAAGTAATGTCCATATCCCAGGTGTAGACCATATTTCCTTCCTCTGGCACTCAAACTGAAATCACACTGAAAGTCCAAGTGGTACCGATCAGTGGGATCGATAGGCAGGCTGCCGAACAATTACAAGGAATTGAACTACTCTTCAAGAACCGAATACACTGAATACAAACAGATGATAAAAATTTTTTCTAAAAGTTATATTCTTACATATACACTCACAGGCCATTTTATAAGGTACACCTGTTCAACTACTTGTTAATGCAAACATCTGATCAGCCAATCATTTTTAAACAACTCTAGGCATTTAGGTATGTAGACATGGTCAAGATGACCTGCTGAAGTTCAAAGCAAGTATCAGAATGGGGTAGAAAAGTGATTTAAATTACGTTAAACATGGCATGGTTGTTTATCTGAGTATTTCAAAAACTGCTAATCTACTGGGCTTTCCCACTCAACCATCTCTATGGTTAGCCAAAAGGGTTTCCAACACTGTCCAGGAAAAAAAGTTATAAACTAATGAAATGGCTGGTGAGTGTATATGTGTATTTCTTATATATAGTCACTAAGCCTTTAGATACAAAAATATAACAGAATACATAATCAAATTCAAATATGTAACAAATCTGTGTCAGTAAATCATCAACATAATGTTAAAAGGCACCACCAACAAATATGCCCTATAGAACTGCAGAAAGATGCTTACAAGTTTTCAAATGTTTTACACTTTTAAAAGTTTTCTTTATATTTATTGTGTTGTATTCTTTTGACCTTTAACCCTCTGACTCAACGAGTCCAGAATAATAGAATGATAAATCTGCAAGATAATGATGATTTGAAGAATAACAAACAGTCTGTAAGCTTACAGCCATACCACCCTGAGCAAGCCCAACTGGTGAATCTAAATTGTCCATAGGTGTGAATGTGAGTGGTTGTTTCTATGTGTTAGCACTGCATCTGGCTGGTGACCTGTCCGGGGTGTACCCTGTAGTAGCACACCCCGCGGCCCTGATGAGCATAAGCAGAAGAGAATGGATGGATGGATAAACAGTCTGTAGTGGCTTGGCAAGGATCCTCCTGTGAACCAGTCAATCAAGCCATCTACTTAAAGATGCAGAATACTGTCAATTCCTAAAATTGTTGAAAGCAACTAAATATTATTAGTTTTGGGGATTTTTGGCACATCAAGAGTGTGGACCAAACACATTACAATTAGTTGGAAATTACATATTTTAAGACACAAACTAACTGACTGAATCAGAAAATAATGTGCTTATTATCTATTACTTAAAATGTTAGTGGCAGTCCTAAAAATGCACAGTCTTTCATATTTATTCCACTTTGTGCTGCAATTCTAAACATTATGTTGCCTTTTTAATAATTGTGAATTATTTTATTAGTGATGATGGCAAGCTTGAAATTCTCTTTAGGGTCTTAGAGGAGTTTAGGTTGTTCTGAAGTATGTTTTCCTGTGGGTTCAACACTGGGGAGAGAGAGTTTGAGGAAACACTAGGCTGCCTGACGGAACTCCAATCAGTGATTGAACCTGAAAATGGGGAATTTGGCAATGACTCCAAAGATAAAGACAAAGTAGGGTTTTCAATTCCCTTAGATGACAGCTCATCCTCACTGCCTTTGCGATCCCTGGAATAATTCCTAATATCCCGGCGGAACGATTTCTCTGTGTTTGCTTCCTTCTTACACAGAATAATGTAGCATTTTGTGAAGAATTGACAAAACAAGATGCCGTAGGCTGAGATGAGGATAACGACCATCTCCACTGCTGGAATGTACTTGTCTGTGACATTGACATAGACTGGGCCAAACATGATCCAGGAAATGAAGTAAATGAGCATTGCAAAAGTGATGAACTTTGCATCATTGTAACTGTCAGGCAACTTTCGTCCTTTATAGGCAACACCAAAGCAGATGAGAGCCAAAAGGCCAATATAGGCTAACATGGCTCCAAACGCAGGAATTAATTTCTCATTACAAAATATCAGTTTCATGTTGTCCTGTGTGATCTCTGAGTCAGTGGATGGAGGACTGAGTACAAGCCACGTTGTAACAATAACCACTTGACCTGCCATGCAGACTGCAATAATAAGGTAAGGCTTGTAGAGCTTCTTCAGCACATTTTGAGTGTCCGGGTCAAACTCAAAGGCTAAGACGATCTTAAAGGACTTGACCATGATGCAGGAGACACACAAGGTAAAACTCAAGCCAAACACCACCTGCCGTGCTTGACACTGATAGCTATTGGGTGGACCACCAAATAATATAACACTAGTAAATGTGATCATAAGGGAGAGGAGGAGAATGATGCTGATTGGGCCTACAGATGAGCGCACAACAGGGGTATTCCAGTGTGCAAGGAAGATGATCCCAACAACAATGGTAAGCACTGCTCCTAAAGAAGTAAAAGACAGCAGCACAATAAGATATACATCACCCCATTTCAGGAAATCTATTTTTCTTGGCAAACACTTTGAACTGCCTTTTAGGGAGTAATAGTTTTTTTCACAAGGATTACACTTCTCTGAATCTGAAAAGAAAGAACACAAGATCATTAGAATATTTAAGTTGGATTCAAATTCCTTGAACTGTCAATGCAATAGACTGCAATATAAGCATTTTAAAACACTTATTTTGGCTTTTATGTAATTTTACAGTTAACTGATACAAATGGAGTTGACTTTTTTTTAATAATACATACCAGTGGTATTGGAAAAGTAGTTCTCAGCACAGGGTTCACACTGATAGCAGCAATGAGGCTGACCTGAAACTGAAGTCTTACTGTAGCCAGGCTGACAGCTGTCTGTGCACTTGGAAGTCACGTTTCCCTGAGAGAAGAAAGAATCATGATTACACAAGTTTTTATATGCTAACTGCCTCTTAAACAAAATAAGAACAAAAAAAAGAAGGAAGGAAAGAAAGAAAGAAACTGAGGAGCTGTTCCAGGATACACAGTCATTCAGTTTTTTAGAAAAACTCCTTAATATGAGTACTGACACTGATAAATACATGACAAATAAAACAAACCTACGTTCTTGCTGATGATAATGGTAATATTCAAATACTTAGGTTAGCATGTTAGTATGCCATTATTAGTACAACTAAGCATGATCAGATTGCCTTTAATTTCAAGGGTAACCACCCATTCACAAAATCATTAGAGAGCCAAATTATTACCTTTAACAGTGCAAGATCAAAAGTCAAGAGCTCACCAGAGTTAATAGTATAACATGAAATATCAATTTCTGCATTCCATTAGAGTAATATTTAGTGAATCACCAGAATTGGTGAGAGTCATCTTTTGCACACCTTAAATATTTTCTTTTAAATATCAATTCAACATGGCTGATGGATGACCCACCAACTGGTCAATATGATAATCCTGCCAACATTGACTGTAGATAATGTGAATATTTAAAAAATGAAAAAAATGAATGGATGTTATACTTACAATGTAAATGTAGACAGCATCTCTTGCTTCCTGTGAGATGAAAGTCAGGCTACTTTGCAATATACTGTAATGAGCTACAATGTCATGCACGTCTAGAGACTCTGAAGTCTGATTCCATAGGATGATATCGTATTCAGCATTGAGGTCACCATGGGGATCAAATGAATAGTTTTTCCCATCCATGTGGAACTTTGCCTTCCGTAAGGCTCCTCGTAACTGAAATTGCAGTGTGTGTGAAAATATTGATTAAAAATGATGTACCTAAAGTGGACAGGACAAAACTTCATACACACAGATTAGGTACAACATCATGACCAGAGACATATCTTCATTATAGGACCTATTAGTGGGTGGGATATATTAGGGAGCATGTCAACATTTTGTCCTCAAAGCGCAAGGAAGACAACTGGATCACAAAATCTCCAAAACGTCAGCTCTTGTTGGTTTTTCCTGGTCTGCAGTAGTCAGTATCTATTAAAAGTAGTCCAACAATAGAAACAGCGACAGGATCATGAGTGACCAAGGCTCACTGATACACATGGGGAGTGAAGGCTGGTAGAACAACTATATATTCCCCATTTCTCCTGCGGGCGATCTTTTTTTTCTTGAAGCTCCAGCTTGAGAATTCTGTGGAGGGAGCTTTTGGCTTCTTGGGGTCTCTGTGCAATATCTTTGCCGTTCCTAGGACTGCATTTCTCTGGACAGAGATCTCTGATGTTGTTCCTGCAATCTGCCAAAGCCACTCACCCAGTGTGGAGGTCACTGGCCCAGCTGAGAAGGAGCTATATCTCCTAAAGCTTCGTTGATGTTATTGCTGTAGATCAAGTGGTGTGGATCAGTGAACTGATGTCTCGTTCACTCCTGGCATAAAGCTTGATCTTATCCATGTAGAAGAGTTGGCTGTTGACTACTCCATTCCATAGTCGGAATCCATAGCCAGTCTTTTTAATGATCTCACTGAGGGGGTTCAGGCCCATGCAGAAGAGCAGTGGAGACAGAGGATCTCCATTGTAAACCCCACACTTGATGACAACTTGTGCTACTGGCTTGAAGTTGGTCAAAGACCATATATTTTTATATATATATATATATATATATATATATATATATATATATATATATATATATATATATATATATATATATTAAAAAAAACACCCAGCATGCCCCTGCGGGCAGTTTATCCTTCAAGCTCGGGTCCTCTACCAGAGGCCTGGGAGCTTGAGGGTCCTGCGCAGTATCTTGTAGCTGTTCCCAGGACTGCGCTCTTCTGGACAGAGATCTCCGATGTTGTTCCCGGGATCTGCTGGAGCCACTCACCTAGCTTAGGAGTCACCGCACCTAGTGCTCCGATTACCACGGGGACCACCGTTGCCTTCATCCTCCACATCCTCTCGAGCTCTTCTCTGAGCCCTTGGTATTTCTCCAGCTTCTCGTGTTCCTTCTTCCTGATATTGCTGTCATTCGGAACCGCTACATCGATCACTACGGCCGTCTTCTTCTGTTTGTCTACCACCACTATGTCCGGTTGGTTAGCCACCACCATTTTGTCCGTCTGCATCTGGAAGTCCCACAGGATCTTAGCTCGGTCATTCTCCACCACCCTTGGGGGCATCTCCCATTTTGACCTTGGGACTTCCAGGTTATACTCGGCACAGATGTTCCTGTACACTATGCCGGCCGGCCACTTGGTTATGGCGTTCCATGTATGCCCTGCCTGCTAGCATCTTGCACCCTGCTGTTATGTGCTGGATTGTCTCTGGGGCATCTTTACACAGCCTGCACCTGGGGTCTTGCCTGGTGTGATAGACCCCAGCCTCTATGGATCTTGTACTCAGAGCTTGTTCTTGTGCTGCCATGATTAGTGCCTCTGTGCTGTCTTTCAGTCCAGCTTTGTCCAGCCACTGGTAGGATTTCTGGATATCAGCCACCTCCTCTATCTGCCAGTGGTACATACCGTGCAGGGGCCTGTCCTTCCATGATGGTTCCTCGTCTCCCTCCTCTTTCTTGGGTTTCTGCTGTCTGAGGTATTCACTGAGCACTCGGTCAGTTGGGGCCATCTTCCCAATGTATTCTTGGATGTTCGTTGTCTCATCCTGGACTGTGGTGCTGACGCTCACCAGTCCCCGGCCCCCTTCCTTCCGCTTAGCGTACAGCCTCAGGGTGCTGGACTTGGGGTGAAACCCTCCATGCATGGTCAGGAGCTTTCTTGTCTTTATGTCAGTGGCTTCTATCTCCTCCTTTGGCCAGCCTATTACCCCAGCAGGGTACCTGATCACGGACAGGGCATAGGTGTTGATGGCCCGGATCTTGTTCTTATCGTTCAGCTGACTCCTCAGGACTTGCCTGACCCTCTGCAGGTACTTGGTGGTTGCAGCTTTCCTAGCGGCCTCTTCATGGTTCCCATTCGCCTGCGGGATCCCCAGGTACTTGTAACTGTCCCCTATGTTTGCAATGTTGCCTTCTGGTAGTTCAATCCCCTCAGTTCTGACTACCTTCCCTCTCTTTGTTACCATCCGACTACACTTCTCCAGTCCGAACAACATTCCAGTGTCATTGCTGTATATCCTGCTGGTGTGGATCAGTGAATCAATGTCTCATTCAGTCTTGGCAGGCAGCTTGATGTCATCCATGCCTGACAACTGCTCCATTCTGTAGTCGGTATCTGTAGCCAGTCTTGTCAATGATCTCATTGAGGGGGTTCAGGCCTATGCAGAACAGCAGTTGGGACAGAGCATCTCCTTGGTAGATCCTGCACTTGATGGTGACTTGTGCTATTGGCTTGAAGTTGATGTAGAGTGAGAGAGAGAGAGAGAGAGAGAGAGAGAGAGAGTGAGTGTGTGTGTGTGTGTGTGTGTGTGTGTGTGTGTGTGTGTGTGCGTGCGTGCGTGCGTGCGTGCGTGCGTGCGTGCATTTACCTCCAACGGGGATAAGCGTTTTGTCTTGCAGTCTCTGTCAGTGCAGAGGTCTTCAACAGCCTGAGCTATTGCTTTAACCGCCAATTCTATACTGAACACAGCAGATGGATATATCATAGTTTTTAACTCCTCTGATGAAGTCAATCCATGCAATGTAGACAAGAATGGGTTGTTCTTGTGGTGGTTGGGATTTTCATTAAGGTCATCGAGATATCGCTCAAACTTGGTTGTGTTTCCAGATTTAAAAGTGACCCCAATGATTGTTCCTATGTCACTCAAGGTATGTTTTTTTGTATTCAGTATTTCAGGTGATTGCGACCAAATATCACTGGCCAACCAAACTCTCCTTGTTCCTTGAGGATTATTGAGAAGTTTTTGAAAAATATACATCATATGGTCTGGTTTAGCGAAGGACACAATGACACTGACGTTTTCATTATCTATGATGGTTTTGACTGTAGACTCAATGCTCTTTCCCAGCGAATAATCATTTAAATCATCTGGAAGAACAGAGGTGAAGGCGAAGCAGATGCCTTTTTGGTTTGTATAGTACCAGAGCCGCTCAGTTATATAGCGACCATATTCACCATCGGTTGTCAGCACACCGACCCAAGTCCATCCATTATTATCAAGAATCTCAGAGATGGCACGAGCTTGGTGATCATCTTGTGGTACAGTCCTCATAAAGCTTGGAAAACGGGTTTTATCACTTAGAAGGCCAGAAGTTGCACCATAACTTATCTGTGGAAATTATCACAAAACATTGTTTGGACAAGTGAAACGTGCTATTCATATTCTGCCTGCATTCATTCTTTTACATTGCAAGGCTATTTATAGTTATGTTTTACAATAAGTTTGAAAAAACTAAGCACTGTATTATCACAGCTTGTTAGCTGAGTACATAAACGTTTTTTTTTTCAGTTCTTGATGCGAAGCTAGAACTTCTGCTGTTATCTCCAAATTGAATGGAAAGGTATATCAGGTCATTTCATCTATTCTCTGAATAATAGCTGCTGCTGTTTGAATAATACACTTTACATTCAGTGATAAATACTACTACTACTACTACTAATAATAATAATAATAATAATAATAATAATGATTATAATAATACTAATAATCATCATCATCATCATCATAATAGACCCAAAGAGTCAGTCATACCTCGGGTATATATTCCAGGTTGAGTAGCCTTGTAACTGCTATGGCTATCTCTGAGTAGTAACCACCAATGACAGCAAGGACAGGGGAAGACTGCTGTGCACTAGTGTTACCTGCAAAAATGTATTCAGTGACACAATTACTTGGATTTACATTAACTTATATTAAGATAGTAGAATTACAAACAATTACATTTACATTTAACTAAACTGTGGGCAAAACTTGCTCTTTATTTAGGTGTAAATTTGACTAAGTTTAACTTTCAGCATGTAAGTAATAATACTTTTATGAAACAACAATTAAGAAAAAGGAATTAATCAAACTGACTAGTCAGAAAATTCTCATATTTTTCACTTTTTTCCCCCTCAGAGTACTCACAGTTTCCCTTCATAAAGGATGGGATTTTTCTCAGGGCAGTAGTAACGTCACCACAGGAGTCAAGTATAAGATATCCCAAGGTGAGGTTCCCCAACTCTTGCTTCTGATTTATCTCCTCCAGCGCCTGCACCATTATCAGAGACTGGACCAGGTTGGCCGTGCTAAACCTGTATGAAACAATCAGATATGTTATATACAAATATACCCTAATTTAACACACACTTTGACACTCATTGCTAAAGAGTAACAGCACCTGTCACATATCTGGTTTTCACTGCCATCATAATTCACAGTGACATTAACACTTTCGTGTATCGGGAACAATCCTCCAATAATGATGTCGCCTTCTGCTGTGGCCTGTTCGAAGGATTTGGTACCATGGTGTGATAAAACTACAAAATAGATGCAGAAGCTGAAAGATTGTTTTATCTTCCTCCAGCTGTCCATCTTGTAAGTAGAAATTTTTCTTCAATGAATCTCCAAAAACGTGCTCTGAAAAAATCATTTGTGTGTATCCCTTCAGTGTGTTTGCAGAAGACAGAGCTGTGGATAAACCTCTTTAACTTGAAATACTGCTTATCCTTTTTGTTTTGTTTTTTTTTGGCTTTTTATGGTCACATGGGGTTTGATGTCACTTCAAGACATGGAATGTGACAATGTTATCGCTCCTTTCCAGGTAATTATTCTGATAAGTTTCACAGTGGTTAGATTAAAAAAAAAGAAAGATATGAAGTATTTGGACAGGTGTTGTATTGACATGACTCATATCCACTGTATATACAGATAATTTGGCTTACAGTTCAGTAAACCAATCTGTTGACCGTGCTTTTATATAATACTGACATACTATCCTACTATACTTGGCAAGACAATGCTAGGTATTTCCCCAAAAGGCTTAAGAATAATTCTATAGATGCTAAAGTAAGAAAAAAGAAGTAAGAGGGCTCTGGTGCCAAATTCTTAACTTATGTCTTATCTGTAACATTTGTTTGTGACTTTGACTGTGATCTTTAACCAGGTTAAACAAGATTTGTTGTACACACCTCTGCACTGCATGCATTTCCTGGTCTCTTTTGGCTGCTTTTCTGATTTTCTTGCCTCAACAAAAACCCCAAATTGTTCTGTTACAAAAGAACACAAGCAGAATATGTAAAAAATATCATCATATTAATACAAGTGAAAATTTGCTACTAAAAATAAATAAGGCTACAAAATATCCAAGCATAGAAAGTATCTAAGTTCGTTTAACCTTAATTTATAGATTTATATGCTTTTTGATACTCCACTACATCTAATACTTTTACTTAACTACATTCACATCAAGGCTGTTGTTAGCAGTCGCTTTGAGGATTTAAAAGTGTGTATTTACACATAAAAATGCTGTCCATCCATTTTCTTCCACGTACACAATTCAGGGCTACTTGAGCTGGAGCCAATCCCAGCTGCCACGGGAGAAGAGGTTGGGTGAAACCTGTACAGGCTGCCGATTTGTTGGAGAGCTAACAAAGATAGGCAGACAACTGTTCATGCTCAGATTCACACCTATGGACAATTTAGAATCAACCTAACCACCCTATGCATGTTTGGACTGTGAGAGGAAGCATGAGTACCCAGAGACGACTCAAGTACAGATTCTACAAAGAAAGTCCCCGGCCTGGATTTTAACCATGGACTTTTCTACTGTGAGCCAATGGTGCTAACCATCATGCCGCCCCATTAAAATGAGTAATCATTAATAATGGGTAGTAATCCCTCAGCAATAATACATCATATAATCTGGCACTACCAAGTGCCAAAAAATGTGTTGTATAATTTAATTTCTGGTTATTTGTTGCTAAACTTAAAAAAAAATTTGCAATGTCACTAAATGAATATCCACACAAACTCTTAAATAGGTACACCTCGATATTGCCAGGTTGGACTCACTTTTGCTTTCAGAACTACTTTAATTCTTTATGGCACAGATCCAACAACATGCTGGAAACATTCCTCACAGATTGAAATGATAGCATCACACAGTTGCTGCAGCTTTGTTTGTAAAATATCATGATGTGAATTTCCTGTTCCACTTCAGATTGAAATCTCTTGACCTTGGATGCCATTTGAGTACAAAACACTCTTTGTTAAGTACAGTGAACCAGTCTGACAAAATTTAAGGCTTCTGATATGGTGCTTTATCCTACTGAAAGTAGTCACCAGAAGATGATCATAAATTAATGGACATGGTCAGGTATAATACTCAAGTAGTCTGTGGTTTTAAATGATCCTCAATTGATACCAAAGGGCCCAAAGTGTGCAAGAGAAAATATCATCTACACATTATAATACCAGCAGCAGCCCGATGGAGCTGTTCTTTCATGTTGTTCGCACCAAATTGTGATCCTACCACTTGCATGTTACAGTAGAAATAGAGACTCATCAGACCAGGCAACATTTTCCCAATCTTCATCAGTTTTGGTGAGCCTGTGTGAATTGTAACCTCAGTTTTCTCCTCCTAGCTGACAGCGAAAAGGAGAAAACTGAGCCATGGTGTGGTTTTCTGCTTCTATAGCTTATTTGTTCAGTGGTTCAATGTGTTGAGCATTTAGAGATGCTCTTCTGCATACCTCAATTGTAACAAGTGGCTATTTGAGTTAGTGTCACCTTCCTATGAGTGGAAAGCAATCTTTCATTCTCGTCTGACATCAAAAAGCCAGATAACTTCTGCTCACGGGATATTTTCTCTGTTTCAGACCATACTCTATAAACACTAGAGATAGTTGTGTGGTAAATTCCCAGTAAATCAGTAGTTTCGAAATACTCAGACCATCCCATCTGGCACCAACAACTATGCCATTTCTTTCCCATTTTGTTTCTCGGTCTTGACCATGCCTACATGCCTGATATTTCTCTTAACAAGCAGTTGAACAAGTGCTCCTAATGAAGAAGACATAAAATTCTCTAAGATAAAAGTTCTTTTTTTTAATGGTTCAAGGAGCAACCTTATGCTACTGTCACACACATGAAAGAGGAAGTTAAACAGAAGTATCAAGTTATCAGTAACATTCCTCCATCTATCCAGTGCACTGAATGTCAGTTTCACTACATGTCTCTTTATTGATTCTGACAATATAACAATCACAAGTTTTTTTCTGATAAATAAATCCAAGTACAAAGTACAAAATGGAAGAAGGAAAGTCAGATTTATTATTTTTATTACATATGATTTTACTGTTAAAAGGCACTGCTTTACTTATTTAAATCACCATGTCAACATGAAAACTGGAACATGGAGCATCTGACTGAAGCTGTGTCACAAAAGTCATCTGATGTAAAAAATCTGCCAAATCAAGCACGTGGAGCTACTTGCTGTGGTGACCGTGGTGACCACTTGTGAATAAATGAGGAGTGGAAAGTATCTTCTTCTTTATAAGATGCCACAGTCCTGTTGTTCTCTGCTTTTGTAACCCGTCGAATATCAAACTTGAGCATTATTCTCTTGTGAATAACTTTGTATTAGCAGCATAGACTGTATAAAAGAGATAAGCATGCAGTCTGTAGAGAAATATGATGTGTATGATGTGAGTTTGAAGAAGTAGTTGTTGTTTGTGGCCTGGGCACAGTTTCAATTCTAGTGGGAAAAACCTGAAGTAGAGCTTTACATACATTATAATTACAATTGCAAAAGTGACTTACAGTAAAATATCCCGCGGACACACTGAGGTGTCATGTTCAAAGCAAAATAGTTATTTCAAACAGTGCAGCACATGTTTGCATAATACTAACAATCAAAATACTCAAATTAAAAGTGAAACAGAATTATAGCAGGCTGTCAATTTAAATCCGTTTACTTGTCGTAATGTTGGAGTTGTGCTACGTTTTACACAGACTAAGTAGCCATGCTGTGTATTTCAATCAGCAATATTGTTCACAAACTAATGTTAATAACCATTCATACAAACCAACTCACTCTATGTACTTCCCAGTTTTTGAGGCTATTATCACTTTCTTTGTGCCATTGCTTTCCCACATTTTGTTACAATAGCATTCACACAAGTGTAAGGCCTTAAATGGAGTCATGTCAGTTGAAAGTCTGCACAGGGTGGATTTTCCAGTCTCCTACCTGCTTCTCTGCAGGTTTTGAAGGAGTGACAGGACTCTGCGACACCTGCGGATCCTGCGCATACTCAGATCATTAAAAGAAGGGAGGGGAGCAGCAGATTTTGTCATTCTTCAGATATTTAAAATAGCAGAAAGTGTTGTCCACATAAAATAAAAAAAAGATAAGACTTGACAGTAAGACGGAAGTACAGCTTTTACAGACATACCTACAGCAGGTACTTATTGGCAAGACTGTCAGCTTTTGATTGATAGGGAGTCTCAGGGGACACAGTGCCACTACTCTCAAGCACAAGGACCCAGTGTGGCAGTGTTCTTATTTATGCAAGTTTTGTCAGCTTTAGATTAGAGTGTATTATGTAGTTATGCCAATGATACAATCCAATACAATAAAGATTAACCTTACAGGAATGACATGTTAGTTTGTGACAGATTATCAAGAAAAAGAAACAAAAACCAAATTTTTGTACTCCCGGCAGAGGTGTCTTCTGTACTAATTTAAACTTTGCCAATTTAAACCTCATTACCTATGCATGCGGTTTTCTGAATCACGGTTCAAAAACTAATGTTACCATTAGTCAATACAAAAAGACGTAGTATATATACTTCCCAGTTTTAGGGGTGTTTTCACTTTCTCTGTGCCATTGCTTTCTCACATTACTGTCATGTTTCACCAGTTCAGATATTTTCAAAAATGTAGTCCCTCCAGATATTTATGCAAGTGTAAGGCATGCATGTGGTTTGAAAGTCTGCAGTAAGCGGATCTTCCTGTCTTCTACTTGCTTCCCTGCAGAGTTTGAAGGAATGACAGGACCCGAGCGCGAGACAGCCTCTGCTGCGTCTGCGCATACTCAGTTCATTAAAGGAGGGCAGAGACGGGAGGAGGAGGCAAAGTTTTACCAGACTTCAGTTATTTAAAGTAGAAGGAATTTTTGTTCACACAAAATAAAAAAAACAAAAAACCATAGACATACCGGTAAGGCTACTCAGCACAAACCTATGCGGATAATCTGGAAACCACGCCTACACCCTGTCTGAACAAGTAAATCAAGTTGTTTAGCGGATGTTGACGTAGCTTCGTGACTTGGAGTAGGTAAGCAAAGTTTTGTTTACCTTATTAGCACTAGCTAACTGTTTTTTCTTTAACTATTCTAACTATTGCTTAATTTCGGTGTAACCATTGCTTCGGTTAACCAGTTTACACTACGCGTTTGTTTAATTTTGAGCTTGGGTATTTTATTTAAGTTTAACAACAGCCTCTTTGTGTGAGTTCAGTCAAACTGTCAAACAGCTGTTTCAGAGACACTTGTTTCACCTTGTGTTACTGGTAGAAATGTCTCAAAGACTAAACAACGTTGTCCCGCTTATGTACTGTGAATGTTGTTACTCGTAAGGTTTTTTTTTTGTGTGCTAGCGTTGGGTAAAGTTATTATCTCGTGGCCTATATTGCAGTTTTGATCCACGTGACTCAGCGTGGCGCATCTGTTTCAGTGAAGGTGGGCTTGATGGTGGATCGCTAGAGATGAATGCTAGTTAACATGGAGCTAAGTGGCTAAATGACACATCATTGCTTCACACGACAAAAAAAGCCACAGACCTTATCAGGTTTCTGCACGCCTTTCAGAAAGCAGACTGCAGTACACTACAGGAAGCTGTAAAGTGTTAATCAAGCAGAGGGGAACGCACATGTACTTAGTTTCTCAGTCTAAAAAGTCACATAGTACGAACAAGTAATTGTATAAAATACAAACTACCTAACAACAGTTGATAGATTCAACAGTATCTAATATGAACAAGCTACAGAGACGACCCTGCTGGATATACAAACCTAATTAAAAGTCACGCATTTACTACACTACACTCTTACTACTTTTACTTCTGTTATAAGATCTCTGTAGTGCTTTTCTCAAAGTTATAACTAGCAGCTGCCACTGCACGCACAGACAGCAAAAACTGATTATCGCAACACGGTTCAAGTGTCCTAATCTGGGATATCCTCTGATTTAATCTAGAGCTGCAAGATTTGAAACTTGCTTTTGAAATGCTGAAAGTTGCAGACTTGTGATGAAACACTACGGCCTCTTTGTTTGCTGTTGGTCACTGAAAATTCTGATAATCAATTACAGACTTAAGTCAAATAGCAAGTAATGTAGTGGTTAGCTCTGTTGCCTCATAGCAAGGTTCTTACTGGGTACTACCGCTTCCACCCACAGTCCAAACACATGCCTGTTAGTTTAGTGCAGGGGTCCCCAATCCCAGTCCACGAGGGCCGGTGTCCCTGCAGGTTTTAGATGTGTCCTTGATCCATCACAGCTGATTTAAATGGATAAATTACCTTCTCAACATGTCTTGAAGTTCTCCAGAGGCCTGGTAATGAACTAATCATGTGATTCATGAAAAGTTCATGAAACTGAGCATCTTCTGTCTTTATCAATTCATTTTAAATGGTACTGAAATTGATTTGAAATCGTTTTTTAGCACACAACCAACAAGAGAGGTGGTCCTCTGATTTAAATCAAACAGAATCTAGGGAAGCCAGAGAGGGGAAGGGTCATCTCTGAAGATAGAATTAAAATTGAAAATATTCTTCAGCATATCTGTGTCCACAGCTTGACTTAGATAACCTAGGATCCAAATTTAATGGGTCCTAGTTATAGCCAGTTCAATAAGTCGAGACAGATTCTTCAAAATTAGGAAGTCCATCAGGATAACCCATGATCTTGATGTCTCTCTTAAGGGGAGACTTCCTTAAACAGAATCCCACATGCCTTCCTCAATCAGCTGAGATTATGCAGAGACTCCCTTGACCATACCATGAAGAGCTGGGTGATATGGCCTAAAATCCACATTTCGGTATAATTTGAAGCACGTCCGGTATCCGGTATATTGCGATATATTGTTTTCTTCTGTATACCGTATTTTCCACATTATAAGGCGCACTTAAAATCCTTTAATTTTCTCAAAAATCGACAGTGTCAAAAATCTGTCAAAAAATGTTTTAGAACGACTTTGGTAAGCTACCAAGCTGCACCGCTTGATGGTGCAAACGTACAGCTCTGCTATCACTTCCAACATAAATGAAGACAGAAAACTAAACAGCAGTGACTTTTTTAGGGTTACTGAAGTTGGGCTAGCTGGTATATAATGATGTGCTATGTGATCCTTAGTGACACAGCTATGTTAGCATAACATAAACACAGTGAAGCTGGAGGATGAATGCTAACTTTTTTTCCACTTGATAAAAGTTACTGGAGGGTTCCTGATAGTTAGGGACAAATGCATTCGCATGGCAGGATGCTGTAAATGGACGAAACTTCAGTCAATACCGAGGCTAGTCATTAATATACTGCAACATCATGGGAATAGAGCAGCTGCGATAGAATTCAACATTAATGAATCAATGGTACGGAAGTGGAGGAAGCGCAGTGTTTGGCTTTCCTCATATTCCAAAACATGCTTTGTCTCTTCGCTATTATTGTTGCCCGGCATAATTTGCAGATGATATTGCCTGCAGCCGCTGCGATGCTTTCGACCAAAACAGGCGCAGCTTGATGACACCATCAACATGTGCTATCGCGGTACAGCAGTATAGTCAAAATCTCTATCGTTGGCCAAATTCATATCGTTTCTACCGTATACCGCTTATACCGCCCACCCCTAGAGTCCTGTTTGGCAGTTCAGAAACCAAATCCCACAGCCTCAGAGTCCTCGCTTAATCAATACTCAATAATAGACTTCAGGGGTTGTCAGTTTGCCAATGCTCAGGGTCCTCAAAAGCTGGTATGTCCAGCAGTACTGTCTGGCCCTCCTCCAGCTCCTCTCCTGACAGCACTAAGTATGACTCCACTTTCACAGTTCTGAGTAAAATCCTGTCTGCCTCACTCAGCCCACTGTCCTTTCATCCACGATCATTGTTAGTGCCATGGGTGACAAGACTTAACAACCCAGCTTTGTGTGACTATTAGGTGTGTAGAATGGATTTGAATGTTTTTTTAAAAGTTAGACTCTGAGAAGTTATTGGTGTTTCAGTGTTCAGATGTGTTTCCTCCATTTAACCATTCAAGAAATAAATAAGTTTTACCAGAGATCCACACAAAAATGGAAATGGTAGAATTACATTAATCACATTTTTTTTGTGATCTAAAAAGACCTGATGTCCACTACTAAAAAGTAAATGCAGTCATTAAAAATAATTAAATGAATAAATTATGATTATTTATTTATTTTACTGTAACATGTTTCTTCCCTCAACTTGGGCTAGTTGGAGGAAATTTCACCCTGGAACTTGTGACAGGTGCTCCTCACAACATTTTCAAGACTTAAAACCTGATTTGGAAAAATATATAATTATCAATAATAGCAGTAATTGGTGATTGATTGTTGCAATTTCAAAGAAAATGTTGCATCCCTTATTCAAAGGTTTGCTAATCGGTGAAATCATGGTTCAAAAGTCAGCACTCAGGGACCATTGGTTTGAGATTTGTTTGTGATCACACAGTTTAAAGCCTTAATGGTGGTACTCTTGCAAGTCATCAGTAGTTGAGTTAACACGTCTTCCACTTCTGTGACTATGGGAGGGCTAATTGTAATCGTGCAGTGCTGTTATTCTCTGCAGAGAGACAGCTGGTCCACTCCAGTAATGAAATCACTGTGGTGGGAGCCAGAGTCCCACCTGGCTGCAAACCGTAGTGATGGCTTCAAGAATCGCACTGACTGCTTCAACTCCACACAGAGCACCGTCCTAAAAGGACTCGAATTTGGAGGAGTGCCAGATGTCCTGCTGATCAACTTCGTTGTCTTTGTGGTTTGTTTCTGCCCCTTTCTGATCTACTTCTGATGAAGGGAGACATGATTACAAATACTTTAAAACTCAGTTCTCTGTCTTGTGAATACATTCTTTCCTTTTAATGTTTTAAAAGCAACAGTAAATTCTTCCAATAGAGCAATTTAAGACATAATAGTGATAAATGGTCAGTTGTATTGCTATCCACAGTTTCTGCTGATCGTCTTCACGATTATCAGGAAGCGGTTCTGGGACTACGGACGTTTAGCTTTGGTCGCAGACGATGACGGGTCAGTTAAGTTTGAGCATAATCTAAGCAGAAGGACATGTGGTGCACATACTGCCCAGAATCTAGACTTTGAAATTGTAAACTGAATCTTCTGGTTGCATTAGTCTTTGACACAGCCACTTTGTATATCAGGTTCACTGGCTCATCACGCCGCCGCTATGGACGTATGTCATCCACTGGGTCCAACAGGGAGGAACCAGATTATGACACGGTATGTAAAAGAATGTCACTAAAAATGAGAATAAAGCATAAAACAGTGGTTGTACTGATAAAGATAAATGGTATCGTTAAGTTAAACTGACTTCAGTTAATACTCGATTTAGTAATGATCGAAAAACAGATTTTTTTGTTTGTGGGGTTTTTTTTGTTTTGTTTTTTTAAACACTACCTTCTTTTGAAAATGCATGAAACCCACTAAAACATAAACAAACCATCAAATTAGGACGTGTGTTTGGGATATGAAGTGAGCTCAAGTTCCTCACCTAAACTGGTTCACAGGCTTCACTTAATACATTTGACCGCATATACCTAATACCATTGTAGGCAGACAGTTTTAATCGACTGGAATGTTGGTTGTTCAAAGATATCAATATAATCCGCTTTGGTAACACTTATGCCCTTTTTGATTCAGTGACCATGACTTGCAATTGTATGAAGTCGGTTTTTGAAAGGCCACGAAGGGCTTTACGCAGGTCTTCTTTGGGTATTTTAGAGCAATAACAGATCTCTCTTTTTGTTCAGGGAATGTGCTCTTGGCTGTGGTATATCTTCACAATAGAGTGAGTGTTTCTTTTTTTCTGCTTTAATCATTGTTTCACTCCAAAAACCTACTTTTATCGTCCTTTCTAAAATGAGGCAGAATGTGTGAGGTGTGATTCTGTATTTGTATGCTTATGTCGCAGTGATGAAAAGATAAAAGCCAAGTGTGGCATGGATGCTATTCACTACCTGTCATACGAGCGACATTTGATTTACCTGCTGCTGATCCTCACCGTCTTGTCCATCGGTGTCATACTGCCTGTCAACATGACTGGAGGCCTTCTGAGTGAGTTTCAAATTAAACCCTCCACACTTGTATTTCAAGAAAAAAAATCAGCTTAATGGCTGAAGTTAAAAAAATGTACTGATTAAAGGTCAGGCGTGAGTCAAGCAACAAGAACTCAGGAGCTGAGCTGTCCACTTCATAATCAGTGATTTGTACCCACAGACCATAAAGCATGTTTTTTAAGGGGCATTTCTTTAAAAGTTGTTCTGTGTTCTGTGATATGTGTCTATTAATATTTTTGATAATTTAAAAAAAGGTTTTATTTCTTTCAGATATTGACAAACAAAAGTTTGGAGAGACAACTATTGGAAATCTGAAAAAGGGGTAACTGCTTTATAAAAGTATGACGTTTGAACAAACTCGGATACCGTAAGATGGTATTTTCTTGTCTTTATTATCTACTTTGAATAACTGTCTTTCTGGTATTGTCTTGTAGAAACAACCTGTTATGGCTACACACAGTATTTGCAGTTATCTACCTGATCCTGACAGCTTTGCTGCTGCGACGTCACGTGTCACAAATGAAGGGCATGCGCAGAGAGATAGTGAGTGTCAGAGCACTGGAGTAGACAAGAGTACTCAGACTAGACTGGATGGTATTTAACGTAGATATTTAATAATATATGGCTGGGATGTTAGTTTCCTATTATCCTTTTACATCCCTATATCCTTTTACATTGGATTGTATTTGTCTGTGAGAAGTGTTTAGTTGTTCCCCTTCTGACTTTCTCTTCCTAGGCCAGAAACACCTTGTTTGTGTGTTCCCTTCCTAAAGACGCAACAGAAGAAGATGTAAAGACCCATTTTGTGTGAGTAAACAGAATTGTATAATAAAGATTATAAAGAAATTCTGGTTTTGTTCACATTTTGTCTCAAGCGTGGAAACAAGTAATTATAACCAACTGTGTTTGTTTATAGAGAGGCATACCCTTCCTGTCAAGTGTGCGCTGTCACCTTGGCGTATAATGTGACCAAGCTCATGTACCTTGATAAGGAAAGGTAAGAAAATCATGTGTGTATTTTATACTCTATCAGTAAGTTCAAATGTGTGACTGTTTCACATTTGTTTTTTTAACCTCAAAATGTTCTCAAACACTATCTTGTAGAGCATATTCAACTTTTATACTTGTACTATATGTACAAAAGTAGCGGACCGCCTACACATTACAGCTACAAGAGCTGCTCAGCCGTGGCAACCCATGTCATGAAGCTCATGGTGCACAGATTTTGTTTGATGTTAATTTCAGAGAAAGTTCGGATCTCTGCAGTTACTGAGTCAGCAGAGCATTGGTGACTTTTATGCAAATTCAAGCATTAGGAGGTGTGACTTTTTTTTTTTTAATGTACATATAGCTGTTAAGTAGTGTCAGTCACTTCTGTGTTTTTTGTTGGTTTTTGAGTTTGTCTTTTTTTGTTGTTGTTCTTTTTTTCACCTCAGGATACGTGCTGGGAAAAACCTGTGCTACTATGAGCGCGTCCTACAGAAAAAAAGGAGAACGTGTGTTCATCAGCCCCCGTATGTGTGGCTACTTATGTTGCTGCGCCAGCTGTGTGAAGGTGAGCCAGGCCAGATGATCAGAGTTCTGCACTATTTTAAGTTCAATATTATGTATATAGCACCAGCTCACAATTACAGTTGTGTAGTAAAGTAGGAAGTTAGTGGACATTTGGGTCTTTATCTCTTTAAGACATAGTAGTTCAACTAGTTAATTTGTGTCATGAATAAATAAAGCTGGGTATCATCTGCATTGCAATGAAAATGTATGCAGTATTTTTTAAATAATATTTTAATCATTTGCCCAAGGGAAACATATAATGTAAATAGTATTGGTCCCAGCACAGAACCCTGTGGAACTCCGTGAGTGACTTTGATGTCTGAAGAAGACTCGCCGTTTCATGCACAACTTGGATTACCTAGCTATCAGATAGATATGATTCAAATCACTGCAGGATAGCATCTTAAATACCTCTGGCAGGTTCTAATCTCTGTAGTAAAATATTATAGTTAACTGTATTCAACTCTTCACTGAAGTCTCGCTGGAACTGTACAGAAATGAATCCACAGTCAGTGGATGCAAGAAGACCATGTGCAACCTTCACTGAGACTGTTTCTGTACTGTTATGAGTTCTCAGTCCTAACTGAAACTGTTCAAATAAACATTTGTTTGCAAGTGATCAGTTATCTGTTTTACAGCTGCTCTTTTAAGAATTCCTGAGATAAAAGGAAGATTAGAAATCTATAATTAGCCAAGTCAACTGGATCAAATGACTACTTTTTAAGTGAAGATTTAATTACTGCCACCCTAAAAGCCTGTGGTATGTAATCTCTTAATAAAGATAGGTGAATCATATTTAAAAATGAATCATTAATTAATGGTGAAACTACTTTTGAGCAGTCTTGTAAGAATGTGGTCTAAAAGGGACCTTAATGGTTTAGAGGAAGCATTTATTCAAGTTAACTCAGATCAATGAGAGAGAAAGTCATAGTAAATATCAGCAGTTATTCGAGTTGCTATCCTTAATGATTATTTTTTTAATTCTAATGGTTAAAGGAATGTTTGGCTCAACAGAGCTCTGACTGTCAGTCTAACCACTCATTGGCCATCTGTCTGGTTGCAACAGATGTTTGCCACTCCCACAAGCACTTGATGACCCACTGTCATCAAGTGCTTGTTCATAGAAGGTTGTCTTATTGTTGGGGTTTTCTGTGTTTTTGTTTGTTTGGTATGTTTTGATTTAAGTGAGTGCAACTCCATATCCTCTCTAATTTATGAGTTATTTGCTTTATGGTGCTTGTTTGTGAGTTATACCAGGCAGTCAAGTATCTTTGATTTGTTGCTTTTTTAGAAGAGCTACAGTTTCCAGGGTTGTTTACAGTGAGGCTTTAACACTATTAACAAGATAATCAACCTTTGTAGGAGTAGAGTTTAGATGGTCTACATTGTGTTTGCACATAATGTTGAAGAAATAATGGAGAAAACACTTGCTTAAATCTAGTTACAGCGCTTCCAGAAATGTATTATCTGCTGCTCTGTATTCCAGTATCGTAAAATTAAATGTTATTAGAAAATGATAAGACAAAAGAGGGGTTTTTTTTTTAAGGGAATATGTTTAAATGTTCAGTTTCAATGCTATGCAGAACAAGATCCATAAAGCGTTTAAAGCAGTTGGTGAGCTTTTAGCTTTATCTTTGAAATATAATTAAAGATCTTGGCTGCAGAGTGCTAAATCTGAAAATGAAATTGATTCAGAAAACGTGTACCATGTATTAAAATAATATTTCCTGTGTTTGTGTCTTCTCAGGTTGATGCCATAGAGCATTACCGTGCTAAAGAACGGTTACTGCTGGAAGAGGTTAGACAAGAGGCAGAAATGGTACCACAGTACCCCCTAGGGATTGCTTTTGTCACCTTACAGACTGAGGCCATGGCCAAATTGTGAGTATTAGTGTAACCTTTTTAGGTACAAATAGTCATAAGTGTTAACCCTAACCTTAACTCTGCCCTGTGTCAGATTATTTCCAAATTCACAAATTTACAAAAAATATACATAATTACATACATATTTTAATAGCCTAGGGTTAGTGTTACAGTTGGGGTTGTCACTGACGATGACTTAAGTGTTCTTACTATCTGTACTGTCATTACTTGCTGTACAGTATGTACTACTTTTGTATGTAATGTGTCCAACTGCATTGTAACTCATTTGGTGATTGACTGCTGTTTCCATTATTTTTATTTTTGTAAGAGCAACGTGCTTTGACAGTGTTACCAACATTGGCATGCCAAGTGTGTCAGTGTTTTTCTGTAAGCAGCAATATTCTGTGTGGTTTATCCTCTTCCCCGATGATGACCATGATCTTTTAATTTCGTTGTCATCAGATTTCTTATTCTGTTGACGTTTAGTGGGAAAATGCTTCGTGGCAGTTTTTCTGAAAGCTAATGCAAATGTTAATCGGTAAAAGTTATCATTTACTTGCTGCAGAATTCTGAAAGACTTCAATGCAGTCAAGTGTGGTACCATGAGCAGCTGTTGTGGAGCGCAGCGCCAACCGTCATCCAAAAGCCAAAGTCTGAAAGTGAACAAGTGGCGGGTCGGGTTTGCACCATATACAAGGAATGTTTACTGGTAAGATCTGAAACACTAACCTTTCACACTGTATGCTCCCCATGTACTCCATGGACTTTTACTCATAAACTAATTTATATATGTAGATGGACTAAGTGGCAACAATAACAAAATAATAATACAAAAATACATTGACACTGGCCAAATTGTTAGTAAACATTAGTATTTGTGGAATGTAACTTGTAATGCAAGTTCTCTGGTTTATTATCTTTCACTCCAAACTGTTGCAACATTTAGAAAAAAAGGAGCAGTCAAAAGTACCTTTATTTGTGTCAGCCCAGAATTTTACAATTTGAGCATCTAAGTTCTGCCTGTACTAACATCAAAACCTATACTCTGCACTTAGATACTCAGTGTATATGTATCTGTTAGTACTGTTTTTTATGTTTTATGTGAATCAATTCAATTTATGTTTTGTTTTTTGGACACACTACTTGACTGATAGTGTGTGACTTTCTGAGAACCCTTAGTTGGAAATGCTTCAGCGTAGTAATTTAAATACAGGTCTTATATAATGTTGTGTGCTTGCGTGTAGCGGAATTTGTATTCTTAATGTATACTGTTCACATCGGGCACAGGAGACATTTATGAGGGAGTATGTAGTGTGCACACGAGCCTTTTCTTTGCAATCTCTCTTTGTGTGTAACTCTCCTGTTATTTCTGTTTTTCACATTTTTCCTAACCCACAGGGAAAATCTCTCAGTGCAGGGTGTTTCCTGGTACGCGCGCTATGTATCACTAAATGTATTGCTTTTCATCCTGCTGACCTTATTCACGACCCCCACTATCATTATCAACACCATGGATAAGTTCAACGTGACCAAGCCCATCAACGCTCTTAATGTGAGACTTGCACATGCTAAATTTCAGTTAACCATCACAGGTTTGCAGCAAGTCTAAAGGTTGTTTTGTTTGTTTTTTGCCCTAGAGCCCCATCATCAGTCAGTTCTTCCCCACGTTCCTGCTGTGGGCCTTCTCTGCTCTGCTTCCTACAATAGTGTACTATTCTACACTAGGAGAGGCACACTGGAGCAGGTAGAAAGGACATATACACACACACACACACACACACACACACACACACACACACACACACACACAGAGCAGTAGTGTACTGATTGGTTTCAGAGGTAATTTGTTTTATTCCGCTGCCATCTGTGTCTCAGGTCCAGCGAGCAGCTGAGCATGATGCGCAAGCTCTACTTTTTTCTGCTCTTCATGGTGCTTCTCCTCCCCTCGCTAGGACTCACCAGGTAATTTTTATTACTGCCAGTTTGAATAAACACCAGTTTACAAAAAAACTAGGTTTATTGTCTATTCACTGAAACTACTTCTCAGTGTATATCGCATACAGCAAGAAACGGAGGAACTCAAACACTTCCATGTATCAGAAGCAATAACTCACCGTTAGCCTAAATTTCACAAGACTCGCTGACAAAAACTATCCAAGTTCTGCCGCCACAGCCAAGTGTAAATGCTTTGCATGAAATAAATCCATTTTATGTTCATATGTACTTTGCTCAGTAAAATAAAAATTCCCCCAAGTGAAGAGATGTTTAATGGTGTCGGTACATGTAGCCAAGAAAGCTTGGCTAACTTTCTGTGTTTTTGTTTAGTCTCGCTGTGTTCTTCCAATGGCTGTTTGACAAAGAATTTCTCTCCAATGGGACAGTGAGATTTGAGTAAGTGAGCTCTTTTGAAAGTTAATCGAGTTGAGATTAAGTCATCATTTCTCTGATATTATATAATACAAGCTTTACTAACATATTAATAACTTGTCTGTTTTTAAGATTATTTTGTACCGTGTTCTTTACATTGATTTAGAATATAAATTTTACATTTAAAGTATGGTTGTTGGTTGTTTTATTTACAGCTAGATGCTTTTCTGACATTATAATGGTTTGGTTGAAGCTGACATGCTTAGACAATGTGTGACACTTACAATATGGGTAAATGTTTTTAAATATAGCTTCTTATGATCCTGGACAAACTATTTATTTACTGAAATTAACGTTTTGCCCTGTTCTTCTCTTTTGGTGGTCTCTGGTTTGATTACACCAGGTGTGTGTTTTTACCTGGCCAAGGGGCTTTTTTTGTCAACTACGTAATTGCAGCAGCCCTCGTGGGCTCTGCGATGGAGTTGTTGCGGTTGCCAGGGTTACTGCTTTACATCATTCGTTTGATGATTGCTCGCTCTGCTGCTGAAAGGAAATACGTCAAAGAGGTTTGTAGTGACTTTAGCTGCTATACTTTGCTCTAATTTCATTCTGTCATAAATCTACGACTATAAGAGAATATATTGTTTATGAATATCTTTCTGATTCTCCCCTAAGTATTTGGAAGGTGAATAACTTGTGTCAACATCTTGTTACAGAAACAGGCATATGAGTTTGAATACGGAGCCATGTACGGCTGGATTCTTTGTTTATTTACGGTTATCCTGGCTTACAGCATCATTTGTCCTGTAATAGTGCCTTTCGGTGAGTATCTACAGTAGTGTTGCTCCACTAGATGCTTTTTTTTTTTTTTTTATTTCGTTTTTTCTTTATTATCTGATAGTTTGTTCCACTTTTCAGTTTTTAATTGCCTCGTTTCTGACTGTATCAGGTCTCCTCTACATGGTCCTGAAGTACCTGGTGGACAGATACAACCTGTGCTTTGTTTACCTGTCTGCTCGCCTAGACCGCCAAGTTCACCTGGAGGCTGTGAATCAAGCTCTGGGCGCACCCATCATCTGCCTAATGTGGCTTTACTTCTTTTCTGTCCTCAGAATAGGTGAGAAATAATCTATCCTTTTTTTCATAAGGGTTTATCAAATTCATAGTCATGAGGGGCAGACTCTGTCCCAGCAGACACTGGATGATAGAATAATACAGAGATGTAGAATACCATACCATTTTAATTCATATCCATACAAACTGCTAATTTATAATCATTATAAACATGCTATCCAATGTGTATGTCTTTGGACTGTGGCATGCTAGCTAGCTAGGCATAGATGAGTCAAAACCTCCTTGCTGTGAGGTGGCACTGACTGCCACTTTAAAGATTCTGCAACATAAATTATCCATTGTGTTTAACCATAAACATGGCCAGTAATGCTTGAGGGACATTTTATCGCCGAGTCAAATTTACACGCTTTTCCTCTGACCTTTGATGCCCTGTCTACATTGTTTTGCTGTGAGAGTCACAGTTTTATCACTACGGTGCTAGCTGGCTTCCTTAAGTTGTTTTGAGTAGTTTGAGCTCACAACAAGGTTTATGGATATTTTATTGAGTAACTGGGTCATGATTTCTGCAGAGAGACATTGCTGCTGAGTTTTTAAAATGTTATTTTGGGGAAAAAAACTCTTGCTGCTTCAAGCATCAGAAGCAACTCTATGTAGTTGTAGTTCAAGATAAGACAAACGCAGCCAAAAATACAGGACAAGTTTATTTTGAAGATAAAATGAAAGTTACACAATTTGATTTGCCTGATCGTTTTTTTTAATGATAAATTATAAATTCACACTTAATGCTTACGTGATGTTCACGTCTTCAGTATTGAACTGTTAATTCAACCCAAAGGGACCTCACCCCACCCCCCACCCCTGTCAGCTATGAATTAAAGTTTTCTATACCTGTATTTGAAATCTGTGTTTGTCTGCATGAAATGTTTCAGGTTTCTGGGCACCCACATCTCTGTTTACTTTGGTGATCCTGTGTATCACCATTATCATCTCTCTCAGCTATACCTGCTTTGGCTTTTTCAAGTACCTCAGTCCATTTAACTATATGGTGAGTATTTTCTTGTGTGTGAGCAGTACTCTATTGTTTCTATGTCATCCTTCACAATCAGTGCTCACAGTGTTTGCGCTCTCTCTCAGGTCAACGAGGAGGACGAGGATCCAGCAGAGGGCGTGGACGACAACACTTCGGTACTGTATTTGTTCTTTAAAATTTCCACAACATAACTAAAGCTCAGGCATATTTAACAGGGGCCTGAACTTATGTCAACCTGCATGTCCATTCATTTGCCCTGTTAGTCATTAACAAGCAATGACTAACATAATGATGAATTACTTTGGCTTCAGCTGCCACAGAAAATGCAACTGCACTTAAAAATCCCCAAAAAACGGAGGATTATAGACCTGAGAGAGCTAAAATGGAAGTCTACCCAGTGGATCCTGAGGGTTCAAGTCGTGAACTTTGAGCCTTATTAGTCATTTCTGCACTTATGTTCAAAGCTGACTCCAGTTTTGTTTTTTAGCAAGCTGTAGCTTTCCTTTCATTCTTCACAAGGTCATACTTTGGCCACCACTTTCAGCATTGCGTGAATCACATGACATAGAGTTAAGAATTTACAAAAATCAGTATTGAGAAACATGCTTTTCTTTTGTTTTCACTGCTCATCCATTTTGTCTTGGCTGTATTTTAACAGGTTTACCTTCCCAGAGTACTCGATACTAAATCTCCTGCCAGCATCCCACAAAATGATGATCAGCCGCCGCAGTCTTATGGGTCTTTTGATGACACTGCAGCCTGCGGCTCCACACCAGTAGACAAATACATGGATGAATCCAAGAGTGATTCGAACCCTGGAAGTCAAGATGCTCCTTTGTCTTGATCATAAATTTGCTTCTTCGAGGTTTTACAGACAGTCCTGTTGAGTCCAGAAGCCTTCATAGACCAGCACCTACAATGTTCCAAAGGTGTAACTTATTTAATTTCTTCTGTGAGATAAGTTTATGGTGTCAGGGAAAATGTGTTGTTCATCTTGAAATTACTTTTTACGGGTGGGACTTTTATTGGATATCTAGAGAATACGTTTGACCAGTATAGATAGGAAACAAGATTTTAATATTATCTGTCATAAAGCATAACCAGTTGTCTGAGACCTCCCTGATAAGGACCAACTCACCAAGTAATGTCATGTCAGTTGTTATTTTGCTCATTTCACAACCTTATGGGGTCCACTGGGATAGCTTTATATGGTTTAATGTTTCAATACACGTCAAGTGTAAATTGCAGGAGCCTTCTCAAACACTCCTGAGCTTTTCTCTTTAATTCTCCCCTCCCGAAAAGCCCGGTCAGCTGGCATGAGGGAGGGAACTTTAAATTTTTTTTTTTCATTTTTAGCCTGTTTAAAAGGAGCATTTTATACATCGCTGTCACCTTTCTAACTGGTTTAATTCTCAGGTGACGTCACAGCTGTATTAACATCTGGGCAGCAGGTTAAAAAGGCTTTGGAGTGACAGCTGGTTTTCATTACACCAGGCTGCCTTTGAGTCATTATTTCATGTTTGTTGAAATACAGAAACCGGGAAATATTGTAATGAGAACACTTTACTGCAAATTTTGCTGTATGAGTACACGAAGAAAAAGGGTACCAAACGTGCTAATGTACAAACATTTTTACCAAAAAAACAAGAAATCCTCAGGGTCTTTGTTCACCCTTGCAGCCAGCAACAGAATATTTGGCGTGGTTTACTCAGAGCTGAGACATTTTAGACTGACGGTTATCATTATTGGCTCTGGCTGGAATATGATGGTGGGCAACGAGCACTTAGATTTATTTGAGGCAGCTGCTCATTCTTTGTTTAAAACCATGCCAAACCATCTACTAGATGGGCATTAATTGATGTAGATATGTTAAGGAACAAAATGGGGGGTGGGAGACATGAACAAATGAATATGAGTCAAAATATTTGCAAAGAAACACCAGAATTAATTGCTCACACATACAGGCTACATACTGCCACACAAATACCGAAGGGATTGGTTGCTGATTATTGCCAGAGCACTTGCCAAGGGTCCCCTTAATATTGCACTTTTTATATCTTTCTTGTGTTTACTAAAAAAAATCAGTTTTTGCTTTTTTTTTTATACAATCAGTTCTGCAGGAGGTGGAAACCAAAACAATGTTTTGATTGTTGGAGCCATTTACAATGTTGCAGAAGGTCAGATAAAAATTCTGAAGCATTACTTAATGAATGTTATAAACAGGTCAATGTTTATCTGCGTCAAATGTACGTTTTGCAGCTTAAATTATGCATTTAACAAAGAAACAAATTATTAAAGAAAACTTGTTCAGTGGTGGGTAAACAGAGTGTTGATTCTTTGGAGTTATAATAGATAACGTGTTCTCAGATCATGCAGATATTAGCAACACATTAACGGCCATAAGTCTGTTTGTCATTGGGGGGCACTGTTGAGCTGCAGTGGGTTCGTGTGATCTCTGAAATATTCATAAAGCAGTAATGCACAATGCTACATTAAGGATTTCTAACTTACTCTGACATCGGTATGAGCCAGTTTACTGGGTGACTATACCAGCAGCTCCACCTCCTCACCTGATCCCTCGCTATTGTCTCCTTTTCTGTTCCCTTTCTCTTCTTCTTGGCCTTTTCCCCTTTCTCACCACGGGTACCTGCCTCAGCTGAGAAACACCACTGTTGTCAAATAAAAGGCTTTTAGGGTGCCACAGTTGTTAAATATGGGTAATGAAGTGCTAAGTATCTAGTAGCTGTGGTGAAAGGAGACGTACGGACCTGCTGGACGAGGATCAGCGCAAACTAACGGAGCCTCGCAGTAGCTCTTGAAGAGCAAAAAATCAGTTCAGGAAGAGTAACTACTGAAGAGGTTTGAGACAACTACGTCCTTGTACATCCTGGCCCAAGAATTCAGTATAAATGTGCATGCATTTGCTTGGAAGCCTTATATAGCAGCTACTTAAGTGAAGGTACAAATGATTTTAAAAAAAAAAAAATGAAGAAATATTTAAAAAAAAAAAAAAAAACACCTCCCCCTGAGCAATATAAATTTTGTAAGCACTGAACACAAAGGTTACTGACTGCTTTACCCCAATGTCTGACAAAGATTAAGTATTACAAAACAGCCTCTCACATGTTTACCCTTTCTCAAGTGTTAGTATTGTGTGAAAGTGATTAAGCAATAAGTTCTGTTCTTAGTACTACTCGATCTCCAGTATGTTTAAAGTCATAACATGATTTTCAGTATAACCTTTTTAATGAAAAGCTAATAGTGAGAAGGAAAAGGGAAAACTGCCTGAGTCTCACGCAAAGAGCATTGGAAACAGATCTGAACAAACTTGGAGAAAGTCACATGAGAAAAGCTGTAGAGGGTCGGGATGCAGGGGAACTAATAACTTGCAGATATCCTCATGTGGCTCCAAAGATGAGCTGGTGAAATAAGATTAGATTTTGATATTAGACACCTGATATATCCTATGTGCTTTGTACATGTAATGCATGGTCGCTGCTGGAGAAACTTGCCTTCTGCTGGCTCAGTGGAGCGGCAATAATGTTGATGTTAAAGGCTGCAGGAGCCTAGGAAGGAGCTCTGAGCAGCAGCCAGAACTACAGTGTACAGTACAAGTTTCCAAAACCACACATCAAACTCTGACCCGATGTTAAAAACGCCACAAACTCATTGGCTCTTGCTTTGGCCCACATTGTGCTCGACTTTATGTCATGGGTGTGTGAAAGTCTGAAGTTTGAACCAGTCACATGCAAACTTGGGAGTAGTTTGTGGCATTTCACATGCAAGGAATTCTCTTGGATAGTCACATATTCTCTTATTCTCATTTTCTTTCTCCTCTGAGTATTGAATTCATACACTGCACATAAAGAGAAAGATGGAAAAAATATAGTTTTGATCACATAAATTTGTTTGCTAAAGCTTTATTTATATGGCGCTGTAATTTTCTAATTTATTTCCAAGACTTTTCTTGGAAAACAGTTGTGTCATTTGGTACAAATTTCAGGGAAATTAATAATGTCTTTAGGAGAAATGCTTCATTTAAACCTGGGCAAATATTCCTCTTTTTTCACTTATTATTGGAAACTTATGCTGTCTCTGCGCATTACCGTGTGTCTGTCCTTACAGTGTTGGGGTTTTTTTTTCCCATGTTTAGCCAACCAGCTTTAAATAGCCCTCAAGGTTTGCTAGCAAACAGCTGAACAGCCTCTATTAGTACCAGCTGGGATGGTGGCTTAGTGGAACCATTTAAGCAGTTAATAAAGATCATTCAGAAATTATCTGGACGACAAGAAATACTATTTCATTAAAAACTGGCATTAAAATTAGATTATTTTAGCTGTCTTGCCAAGACTTAGATGGGAACTTTGATATCACTCTCAAGTATATAGGAAAAAGAATAAGCAAATTTAAGGAGAGTGGGTAAGCCTATTGATTATAGTAATTACTGTGTTTGAGTAGATTGTTGGGGCCCCTCATCAAATGAAAGAGCAGAGACTTAGCTTGTACTTGCATGCACAATACAATTTATCCACTGTTAATCCAAACCCTCTCTGGCTGTTTTGTATAGGTGTGTAAAGCGTTGAACTCAGTGCCCTAAAAGCATTCTTGGTATTGTTGACGTCTGTGCTTTTGTGTACCACAGACGCTATTATTTTGTCACTTCCCTCCCTCTCTCTCAGTATTCACACTCCCAGGACACTGAAGTTAAGAAAGAGCCGCTGTGTGTGTTCGGGTGTGTGCATGTATGAGTGTGTGTATCAAATAAGAATTAAGCCCATTTAGAGTTTTGAGGGTTTGGGGTCAGATTTCCTTCATGTCACCACCAAGATCGATGGAAGTGACCTCTGACTGCTCCAATTTGTATATAAACACAGTTCTGGCCAATCACAACATCTCGTGGGATGGTGCCAACCAATGAGAGCCCCTGGAAGCATCATGCTCTGTGGCACTCCTATCTTTTGTCCGTCAGGATTAGTGCCATGGCAACGCTGGTCGCCTGGGAGGTGAGTTTCCCAGAGCAGCGGGACAAGCACAGAAGCAGGCCGCTTGAGTCCAAGTCTTAACTTCTTCTCTGGCCAAATGGGAAGCTGGACTGAACCAGTGTGTATGTGCGTGCATGTCATTCTGTAAGTCCAAAACTTCCACCTAGACTGCCAACTCTAATGAGGTGCCAATGTGAGCCACAAGCTCAAAGTGTGTTTTGTCTGTGTGGGTGAGTAGGTGGGTTGATGAGGGGCCGTCCTTGTGTGTTCTCTTCTCTGTGGAGCTCTCTGTAGAAAAGTCACCCCACTCTCATTCTCTTTTCTCTTGGTGGACTACATTAGCCAGAAGGGCGGAGGGCCAGGCAGCTGAAATCACCGCTGCTGACGAAGCATGTGACTCCAGACCGAGGCCCCTTTGTTTGGATGGTTACAGCCAACACACAGTCCTGGAAATGCAGCGTGACAAGGGAATAGACGAGCATGGGAATGAATGGACGGCAGTAATAATTAAAACCTGATTATCTGTTTTGTGATTGCTGAAAGGAAACATCTGCAAGGGTCTGAGAGTTACAGCCCTTTGGCAAATAAAATGTTGACCACAAATGTGATCAGAAATGGGGTGAAAATCCAAAGACTTCAGTGCGTTTACATTTTTCGAATGAATCCTCCATGCAGTTGTTTTTATTGTTAGTAAACGGATCCACCATTAACTCCCAGGCTGAATTCACGATGCTTTCACAGTATTCACAGGGTGCGCACACTCCCAACTGCTTCTATTTGATATTGAATTAGCTGAATTGGCAGTAATTCTACACTGCTGTGAAGTGTGAGCGCTGAAGCTAGTGTACTTGAGATACAGTTGCAATTAGGTGGATTTGATTACAGTAAATCTGCTGTAGATGTGAACTGGACCCCGCAATTAAAATTAAAACTACTTCATGGAAAGAAGGAGGTAATTGAATGATTAGTGCATTAAAAAATTACTATAAATGTGACCAAAAATATGGATTTATTCTCTCATTGGCTATGACAGCTGGGTAAGAATAAAATATATATGTGCAAGGGTGAGAAGTGAAAACAATGCCCTGTATTCTGCTGTGTTGTTTTCGTGTATGTATGTAATTGAGGTTTCTAACTCAGAAACCCTCACATTCTTGGATTGCAAGGGCATACGAGTCATATGGCACAAATTACATAGTGGAAAGCTCAGCTGTCAGGCAATGTAAAGGCCTACAATGGGATCATCATGGCCAAGATTTGCCCAGCAGACTGTCCAGAATCATTCATTGGACAGTAGCCAATCATGTTTTTCTCTGTAACTTAAGCCAAGTTCATGCTGCTTGTTCTGGCGAAGACTGCTGGATGTGAGCCAGGATAAACCAAACAACCGATGTTCGCTTAGTGTCTCTCAAACAAGATTTGCTTCATACAATACTCAATAAGGGGGCCAGTGATTTCAACACTGCTGAGTCTCTCTATATACTGTACATACAGTATATATGCTCAGCCACTGTGTTAGGAACAGCTGTTCAAATTAATACAATAATGGAATCGACCAATCACAAGAAAGCAACACAATGCATTTAGACATTTAGACATATTCAAGACGATCTGCTGGAGTTCAAACTGAGTGACTTAAGTGACTTTGAGCATGTTGATTTGAAACAGGCTGGTTTGAGTATTTCACAAACTGCTGATGTGCTGAAATTTCCCCAAACAGCCATCTCTAGGGTTTACAGAGAATGGTCTGAAAAAAAGAAATATCCAGTGAGGCCTGTTCTCTTGGTGAAAATGTTTTCGTAAATCCTTGAGGTCAAAGGAGAATGGCCATACTACTTCGAGCTGATGGGAAGGTAGTAACAGTAACTCAAATAACAACTGGTTACAAACAAGGTATGCAGAAGAGCAGCTCTGAAGGCACAGCATATCAAACCTTAAAGCAGATGAGCTACAGCAGCAGAAGACCACACTGAATGCCACTCCTGAAGCCACAGTTCGCACAGGCCCACCAAACTTGAAAAAGAGAAGGCTGAAAACTGCTGCTCATCAATTTAAGCCTCGATTCCTGCTGTGACATTCAGAAGGTGGGGTCAGAATTGGTTGTACAACATGAAATTATGGCTGTACCCTCCTTGAATCAATATGGTGATGGTGACGTAACAGTTTGCGGGATGTTTTCTTGGCACCACACTTTAAATATGCGGACCTGACTGTTGTTCCTGACTATATCCAACCCTTTATGACAGGGGTATCCAACTCCAGTCCTCGAGAGCTACTGTCCTGCAGCTTTTAGATGCATCCCTACTCCAACACAGCTGAATCAAATGATTGGATTACCTCTTCAGCATGCCATCAAGTTTGGCAAAGGCCTGGTAACAAACCATTCATTTGATTCAGGTGTGTCAGAACGAGGATGCATCTAAAAGCTGCAGGACAGTAGCTCTTGAGGACTGGAATTGGACACGCCTGCTTTATGACAACTCTGATGACTTATTCCGAAGGATACTACACCATGTGAGAAAGCTCACATATCTGTACCACAAAGAAATAAGGTCATTCTGAAGCCAAAGGTGGGTCCAACCCAGTGCTTGCAAAGTTTATCTAATAAAGTGACCAGTGAGTGTTTATATATTGTTAGAACTAAACTGGTATGAGTACCAACAAATAAAAGAAGCGCCAGACAGAGTCAGAAAGACAGGAAGGGATCATCATTTAGAGTCAAACACTTTTGGTTGGAAGATGAAGACTCTTTGTTAATTGTTACAAGATGGCTGGGTAATTGTCATGGTGAAAGGGATGGTGGATGGTTGCCCATGCATTTACAAAGACATTTAATGAGCAGACTGTTAAACAGATGACTGATCAGATATGAATCAGCATGGTAAATGAAAGGAGTTGACAGCACAAGAAAGAGAAAACAGATTTAATTGTTCCGTGTAATCTACAAAAGATGTCCCACAGCTCTATATTACAAATAGAAGACAGAGAGAAAGTAAGTTACTTTGAACTCTGGAAAAAGAATAACGGTAGAAACTAAAGAGGAAAGAAGTTTGGTCTCTTCACAAAATTCTGACCTTTAAATATCCAGTTTTACAAAAAGTGATTAAACCAAGCCACAGCAGCTGATCTCTCTATCAAAATAAGAACTCTTTGTTGCATCATCCTTTAAAAGCAAACTGATTTGACTGTCGAATATAGATAGCACAACTGATTGTAAATATTCAATATTATGGCAAAAATCAGACACCACACACTGACACATAGCATCCTTTCCCTCCTCTCCTACACTAGATTATGTCATGCCAAGACTGCTTTAATAGAATAGAATTCAACTTTATTGTCATTGCACATGTCACAGGTACAGGGCAACGAAATGCAGTTTGCATCCATCCAGAAGTGCTTTAGCCATGATATAGATATATTACAATATATATTAGCAATAATATAGATATGTAAGTATATTACAGAAATGGGTCTATTATGGTATGTTATAATGTACACGGTATGAAGTATGTTATGAATATTCTATAACTATAAGTATGTACAGGCTGTAGTGAGTACAAGCTATGTACAGGCTATGAACAGGATATAAATATGAAATAAAAAAACTATACAGAAATATGAGATATACAGCTATACAGAAATGTGAACTATGCAAGTTATAAACAGTTGTAGGATTAAAAATTATTGTATGTACAGAATGATTATTTACACAGAACTATACAGTAGTGCAGTTAAGATAAGTGAGATATGTGGATAATTTCTACAGAGGCTATATAAAGTGCTAGTGGTTGTGAGTGGTGGTTCAGTCCATGTTATTATTGTGTGTTTGAGGGTACGGTTGTCCATTGTGTGTGTGTGTAAGTGGTTGTGGGTGTGTGTGTATGTTCAGTCCATGAGTTTAACGTGGGTCAGATGTCAGGAGGCAGAGTTCAGGAGTCTGACAGCTGTGGGGAAGAAGCTGTTCCGGTACCTGGTGGTCTTAGTCCGGAGGCTCCTGTAGCGCCTCCCAGAGGGCAGGAGGGTGAAGAGTCCATGTGATGGGTGACTGGGGTCTTTGATGATTTTCCCAGCCCTTTTCAGACACCACTTCCTGTAGATGTCCTTTATGGCAGGAAGTGGTGCTCCGGCGATGCGCTGGGCAGTTTTCACGACCCTCTGCAACGCCTTCCGGTCCGAGGCAGAGCAGTTCCCGTACCAGACTGTTATACAGTTGGTCAGGATGCTCTCGATGGTGCAGCGGTAGAAGTTCACCAGGATGTCTCAGGACAGGTGGTTCTTCCTCAGAGTCCTCAAGAAGAAGAGGCGCTGGTGAGCCTTCTTGACCAGCTTGGAGCAGTTGGTTGTCCAGATGAGATCCTCGGAGATGTGGACTCCCAGGAACTTGAAGCTGCTCACACGCTCCACAGCCGTCCCTTTAATGTAGATGGGTGGATGTGGGTCAGCATTCCTCCTGTAGTCCACGATGAGCTCCTTGGTCTTCTCAGTGTTAAGCAGCAGGTTGTTTCTGTTGCACCACTCAGCCGATCCACCTCCTCCCTGTAGGCGGCCTCATCGTTGTCACTGATGAGGCCAATCACCGTGGTGTCATCTGCAAACTTAATGATGGTGTTGGAACCATCAGCAGGTCTGCAGTCATGGGTGAAGAGGGAGTAGAGGAAAGGGCTCATCACACAGCCTTGTGGTACACCGGTGTTCATTGTGATTGTTGATGAGCAGCGGTTATCCAGCCGGACATGTTGGGGGCGGTTGGTCAGGAAGTCCAGTAACCATTTGCAGATGAGGTAAAATGGTAAATGGCCTGTATTTGTATAGCGCTTTACTAGTCCCTAAGGACCCCAAAGCGCTTTACACATCCAGTCATCCACCCATTCACGCACACATTCACACACTGGTGATGGCAAGCTACGTTGTAGCCACAGCCACCCTGGGGCGCACTGACAGAGGCGAGGCTGCCGGACACTGGTGCCACTGGGCCCTCTGACCACCACCAGTAGGCAACGGGTGAAGTGTCTTGCCCAAGGACACAACGACCGAGACTGTCCAAGCCGGGGCTCGAACCGGCAATCTTCCAATTACAAGGCGAGCTCCCAACTCTTGAACCACGATTGCCCCACTGGCGCCACTGTCAGTTTCCTGATGAGTTGTGAGGGGTGGATTGTATTGAACGCTGAACTGAAGTCTATAAACAGCATTCTGGCGTAGGTGTTGTTGTTGTCCAGGTGTGAGAGGACAGAGTGCAGTGCAATGGAGACTGCATCCTCTGTGCTCCTGTTCTGGCGGTATGCGAATTGGTGGGGGTCCAGGGTGGGGGGGAGACAGGATTTGAAGTGTGCTAGGACCAGCTGCTCTAAGCACTTAGTGATGATGGGGGTGAGTGCTACTGGGTGGTAGTCATTGAGGCTAGATGGGTTGGAGTTTTTGGGTATTGGGACGATGGATGGTGGATTTGAAGCAGGCCGGTACCACAGCGTGGGCCAAGGACAGGTTGAATATGTCTGTCAGGACTCCTGCAAGCTCCCCAGAACACGCTCTGAGAACACGCCCGGGGATGCCATCAGGACCTGCAGCCTTGTGGACATTGATCCTGCTCAGCACCGCTCCTACATCGGTGGGGGAGAGAGTCAGAGGTTGGTGGTCTGGCGTCGTGTCTGTTTTGGTTGTGGTTGTGGGGTTCCCTCGTCAAAACGAGCATAAAAGTTGTTGAGCTCGTTGAGGAAGGAGACATCAGAGGATGCGGGGGAGGGTTTGGTGGTCCTGTAGTCTGTAATGGTCTGGAGTCCTTGCCACATGCGTCGGGGGTTGGAGTTGGAGAAGTGTTCTTCTACCTTCTTTTTGTAATGGTGTTTGGCTTTTTTGATGCCCTTTGATGACCTTGAAACAGACAAATGAAGAGACTGTCTGTTAACTTTTAAGTCCTGGTTGTTAAATTGCTTGACACCCATACAAATATATTTTTACAATCCAGTAAGCTGTGATGAAATATTGTCTATGAAAGGATGACATCTCATCGCTAATTATGCATATTTAGTGAACTGTCATACACATAAAATGACTGTGAGCCCAGGAAAATCACACTAAGCTGATTTCCTAGCATTGCTTTTTTCTCCATGTGCAAATCACTCATTGAGTCAGAGAGATCTAAACTTGCGTCCTACCAGATGTTTATAGTGCTTAACCAATTATATGCATAGTTTGGTCGAAATTGCCAAACCAAAGTCTCTGGTTTGGTTCCTCTGTATGATTTCCTTTCTTTGAACTTAAAGGGTGAAAGAGAGTGAGTGCCTAAAGCGAACACAGTCTAAACCAAATTGATTTATTGTTACATTTATTGGACTTCTTATGATTTATTTTATACTTTTTTTCAAGTACTTGTTATTTTATGGATTTTAAAATATAAATATAGTAATATGATATCCTATATTACACCCTGCTTTAGAATCATACCTGTGTCGAACTTCAAAATGATACACATTACTAAAAATGTGTCTTTGTTTCATTACACATTAATAAAACAAAGATTATGACCCAATAATATAATGCATGCTTTTGTACAATTAAGTAGGAATGTGACCCGAGCCATACTTTAATAACAGGTCAAAAGGCTAGTTTTGCAAAGCCATGCCACTTTTCATGTAAAACCATCCGTACGAGGGCAATTGAGCCTGAAAGTTGAGCTGTATTCTTGAACTCTGTGACACACCATTTAGAAAACCTGGAATTGTCCTTGGTCTTTTCCATCGACAGTATAAATAAAGGACGTAGCCACTATGACATCAACAGGTCGGCAGCAGACCATTTGAACTGAACTAGCAACCAACTTTGACAGCAGGGCTCAAGTCACTTTGCTATTCCGAACAATAAATAAATAATGGACTTTCATTGTACGCTTACAACCATCCACACACAGTACACTCGCAACGAAATGTAGTCACAGTTTTCTCTCTTAGATTGCAGAGGCAAAGCAGAATACAAACAGGAGAGATTGGTCTGGACCATTGAAACCCATCCATTCCGCCCTGTTGCTTTTTCCAGCTAGAGGTTAACTTATACAAATGAGAGGATTGAGTGATAATCCATCAGGATAGCTAACTTGGTTAGCAATCTGTATTCAAAGACTGTACAGGTGCAATGCAGTCGTATTGGCTAAGTCATTGTGAGTAGAGGACTACTAAATGACTAGAATTTCACTCACCAAAGCTGTAGCTTGCACTTTTCAAGCTGCACATCCAGTATAATATAACCAGCAAGTTGGCCAGGTTTATTTATAGATTCATTTTTCATTAATATTTTTAATCCTGCTGTAGGTACATACAGTTAACATGACACAGTGCTAGTTTCTAAACATCTACAGCAGTATTACTAATCAATTTAACACTGATGGGGATTATTTACACAATTTGCCAATAATATAGTTTCGTGTGTAAACAGCTGTTTTCAGCATTTTATTGTTTCTTTTACTAAAGTCATGGCTCTAAAAGAAAATCTCTCCACCATTCGCCCTACTTATATGATAGTAAATATTTAGTAGCGTACCAAATATTTATTTAACTATAGAAGCAACAAATTTTACAATTCTTCAGCCAGGAATGAGCGCAGAAAGGTGAAGATGTCCAGGAATAGTGCTGCAAGCTGCAAGAGGCTGTCAGCATATGTAAAAGAATAAAATATGGTAAAAACTTTTTTTTTAAACTAACAAAAAAATTGTGTGTTTTAATCTTGCCCAATTTGCCATGTTAAACAGTGGAGGAAATGTGAGGTTAAGACTGTAAATATGCTTTGTAATACTGTTAAACTGAACATTTTAACACTAGACTTTGTGGATCTGATCCATTTTGGAGCCTGCCTCTAGTACAGAGAACATCAAACTGATTTTACATAATGGACCAAACTGGCTTTTCTGTCTGTGTAAAGAACACTACACATTTAATCCCTTTAGATATCACAAAATAACAAGAAAGAAGTGTCATTTTACCAGTATCTCTCAGTTTTCTACATGCTATTGAAATACTGCGATGGTAAATGTAAGAAATCTGTCAGCACAAATCTTTGGGCTTAAACTGTAAGAAACAAATGTGTAAAATTACAGAAAATATTTCTGGCAGTATATTTCCCAGGCTGTGTTGTATTAAAAAATAGAGAGTTTGTTAAGAGAAAATGACCAATTTGTTCTTTATCAGCAGATAAAGCTGTAATATTTATCAAAATACAGTTAAAAAGTCCAAAATCTATACCCTTCTTCACATTTTCCAACTCTTCAGTGGGCCAGATTGCAATCTTTGCTGGGTGAGTGCTCTAGTGGCACTTAGTCATACTTCAGTTCTTGCCCCATTTCCATGTTGGCTTCATGTTTTGTTTTGTTTTGCTTTGTTTGGGGGGGCAGAAGTTACCTTTTGCACTTTTCCCCAACCAAATGTACCCATTTTACATGTTAATAGCCATATTACAATACTTTTTACCAGGGGCGATTCTAGGATCAGAGCTTTGGGGGTGCTGAGCACCCAGAGAGCTGCCCAGCCAGGCAAAATAAACTTTACACGTCACAATGAGACTTCTTCATTGTCTCTGTCAGTCCCTGCATCCTTAAATGTCTCCAGTTGTCCCAAGTTCCCTCTGACTGTCTCCTTGGTGCATTTAAACCCCTGTTCCTCCCTGTCCTCATCGTCTGTTGTCTTCATTTCCGTTATCAGTCATCATAATTTTACCATCTCTGTGTAAGTCTGCAAATTTCTTTCTTAAATCATATGATTCTTAAATTCAACAAGTCTCTCTGTGCCTGGGTCCTCGTCTCAAAACATGACATCACTGTTTAGTACATTTTAACACAATTTAATCCCCACATTTGAGAAAGAAAGGCAAAACACTTTTTTTGAAAAGTCTGTAACAAAACCATCAAATCTGATAAAGGTTATTTAAATGCTGCAAAAGAAGAATGGATTGGAATAAAAAAAAATACATATCCTAAACTTAATTACTGGGGGAAAATGATGAATGATGCTCATACTGAGTAAGAAGTAAACTGAGTGCATTTTTTGGACAGAGATTCACTTTTAATGTGTGTGTATAATATAATACAGATACATAAAAAACACTCCCAAAACAGAATAAGTTATTACAAATAAAAATCTTTACTGCAGATACTAATTTTACTAATTTAATAATACTAATTTTGTGTTGTAAGATTTATGAGTCATGCTTTCATAGTGGTACTTGGGAGAGCTTGACATTTTTCTCAGGTGGTGCACACTGTAAAAAGTTTGAGAAACATTGATAAGGTAAGTGTATGTGTGCTTTTGGAAAACATTTAAAGCTGCTGTACAGAATCTTTGAAACAAGCTTAAAACACTTTTAGAATATAAACAGAGCATCTGCTTCTCTTTACAGCTCCTCACTCCACCAGGGCTGTTTGGCACTTTCTGATACTGTACTGCGGCAGTCATACAGACAACTGGACGGTCCAAATGTTGGCCTACCTATTACTGGCTGAGGTTTTAGTAGAGTTGTGGCTGAACCACATAAAAATATATCATTAATTTTAATCTCCCCAATCAATGATAATGTTATGTTGGAATGTTGTTAAAGAGGGTCAAAAATGTTTCAACCCAGTTTGTTTTGCAGATTCTGTATAGCAGCTTTAATATAGGGAGGACACAACTTCCAGACTGTATGAGTAAAATCAGGTTTTTTTTCTTCGTCAGTTTAATAGTTTCTGTTGTGCCTGTCACTGTTCCCTGTCTGTTTTCTTACCTGGTTCTTCTTGACCTTGTACTTTCTCCTCACGTTCCCCTCTTTCCTCTCTCCCTCTTTGGACTGACAATCATACACAAATAGATTGTATTCAATTAGATGAAAAATTACATTAATATGAAAAAATACCATTAAGATCACTAACAAAAAGTCCTCTCTCAGTCTACTTTCAACCAAAAGGCAAATAACCAAACCACATGAACATCTAATAAAAGATATAAATATTGAAACACTGATCCAACATTATCCTTTATTGACGGATCATTTGTTCTTACACTTTTACCTGAATGTGGCTCCTGTTTTTGAAAAAACTTCCTTATATCCCTTATGAACCTGACTGTCTCTCTGTACACACACACACACACACACACACACACACACAACAGGAGTTATAAGGTTAATGGGCATTCAGTCAGTTAGCTAGTTAGTATCCATTTCAAACAGGACAGTGGTAACAACAGCAGACTACAGACAATTTTAAGTTTTAGATTTTCAATTGGCTATATACATGTCAGTGGGAGCAACTGGACGGTCAAATGTCGCTGATTTTACTACAGAGCAGGACGGATTGTAGGGTAGCAAACATCGTCGGAAAACATGTTTTCAACACTGGAGGTTACCTGGTGTAATGTTTTTCAGCTAAAAAGAAACATGTTATGACTCCTACCTAACTACATAAAGAGTAACTGCAGGTTAAATGCAGCTAATATGTCCTGTTTTAAGCCAGGCACTTACACCTCCGCTCCGCTGCGTCTCAGCCACTCTGGCAGCAACTGCGCTAGAGCCAGAGTAGGGGAGAGCCGAGCTGGAACAAACCATTTTGTGAGGGGGGGTGTTATCTATACTTTTGTTGTTAAAATGTTATGTCTCAACCAAGTACTGTATGGTTTTTATATTTTTAGCAGTGTGTCACACAGACAGCAAATATTGTCCAAAAAAAGTAAGAAATCTTTGGGGGTGCTTTGATTCATTTTGGGGGTGCTGAAGCACCCCCCAAAATGGGCTAAAATCGCCCCTGCTTTTTACAGTACTGCAGCATGACCAGATGTTAATGAAAGCATTCACGCTGACAGGATGTTTTTCTATTTAGGTACAGAGGCCAATTTAATGTTATTAGTAACACCTGAGTAAAAATGGCTTCTGTGACGCCCTGTGTAAAGTTTCGGTTAAGACACTTTTACTTGCTGCTTGTACAGAAAATAAATCAATCCGCCAGCAGCCAAGACACAGTAGTCTATTTGGCTCGTCTTCCGACATGTTTTTGTGTGTTAATACCTGTCTCAAGAGTTAAGACGGAAAGCTTTCATTAAATCTTCTCTCCTGCACAAACGTGACAGTATTCAGACAGGTTGACATTTATACGTTTATGCACTTTATCCGCCTGCTTCACCCCGACCCGCTGCTGGCACGCACACACTTGAGTTAATGACGTCAGTGCTCGTGGTCTGGTTTATGGAAACATCATAAGCAAACACGCCCGACATGAACTATGTTTCGTGTCTGTTTTAACCGTTATGTCCTGTAGAGGCACGACACACTTGGGGAAAAAATTTATTGAAAATAGTAAATAAACACGATGAGCAAAATAACCCTGCGTAACCATGGCAACTGTGTTTGTTGCCATTAGAGTGCAAAGAAACGACCTGTAGGGCTTTTTAGCTGTTATTTTAGCTAACAAGTAGTCGAAAAAACACGTTAATTTATTGAAAACGACTTTGTAAAAGCGTGTATCTGTTACATAATGGACTCAAATTCGTTGTATTATTCTTTGGAGCTCGTTGCCGGTAGTGGACATATTTTAACCCCCGAGCAAAGAACCGCCCTGGAGTCTTCCTTAGTGCTCCTGAAGAAAAACTACAAGTTCAGTCGAGTGTTGTTTTGGGGTAAAATATTAGGAATTAATGGGGTTTATTTTATTGCTCAGGGGAGAGGTGAAGATGAGATGAAAGACAAAAAGAACCTGTACAGGTAAGACATCCGCCTCAAGTGTCTTTTTTTAAATTTTTATTTTAACCACTGTACATTTATTTAACATCGTGAGAAATACCATTTGGCTGCTGTTTTGTCGTGTTAACTTCAGCTTGAATTGCATGGATTGGTTCCTACTTCCCCCTGCGTCAGACTCTATGATAGAGGAAGTGTCCAAAGCTACAAAGGGTCGCTTCATGGGAGACCCCTCATTTGTGTATGAACATCAAGAGATCCACAGGCAAGGAGAGGGAAATGAGCCTGTAAATGAGAAGGCAGTGGTAAGTGTGATCAGTGCCGTTTAGAAAGAAGGCAAGTTGAATTACAGGATGAAGTGTTTTCCTGTTCCAATAAGTGTTACTGCAGTGTTCGATGATGCAACGAATTCAAACAAGAATGTACATGCAACCAAATTGAACATAATGTAAACAAACAATCAAGACAAATGCCGAAGAGAGGTTTTTCACTGATTTTTTTTTCCTTCTTCTTTTTCTGGCTTATTTTGGTTACAGTGACAGTTTGTTCTTGGTTACAGATAACAGTAACTGAGGAAAAAAGACTGGCAGTGGCCGTTCATCAGATCGATGCAGAAGTGTCTGTGGTGCCTCGTGGTGCCTTCATCAAGAGTCCACGTGGTCTTGTCCAGCTCAACCGCAGCTTTGGTGGTAAATATGTATATACTATGAGGAAAATAACAATTTGATCCCCTTGCTTCACTTGACTTACAAAGAAATGAACAGTCACTTAATGATCTGAAGGCAGTTGGGAGGACAACAGTCATCAAGAACAGCTTTGGTAACGCAATACTCTGTAATGGATCGAAACCTTGCAGCACCTGCAAGGTTCCCCAAGTCAAGAAGGCACGTGACTGGCTCGTCTTAAGTTTTCCAGTCAACATCTTAATGGTAAATGGCCTGTATAGCGCTTTACTAGTCCCTAAGGACCCCAAAGCGCTTTACACATCCAGTCATCCACCCATTCACACACACACACATTCACACATTGTAGCTTACCATAGCCACCCTGGGGCGCACTTAGAGGTAAGGCTGCCAGACACTGGCGCCACCAGTGGGCAGTGGGTGAAGTGTCTTGCCCAAGGACACAACGACCGAGACTGTCCAAGCCGGGGCTAAAACTGGCAACCTTCCGATTACAAGGCGAACTCCCAACTCTTGAGCCACGATCGCCCCTGATTGAATGATTCAGAGATGGCTTTGGAGAAAGTGCTGTGGTCCTTTCCAGCCAAGAGATCCATGAAATAATTTTCTTGAAATCAGATCTATCATTAAAAGCTGCATATGTACAGATCCGGACTTTTGCCTACTAAAACACGTGCATTGTTTCTGTCATTCCTTTTCATGTTACTTTTGGGCCAACATAATGATGAACCTTCAAAACATCTTTTTTATATGGAGTGGACAAAATGACACGTTATTGCATTTATCAACAACACATACAGTATTTTGTAGTAAGTATCTTTTGTAAAACATAGGAAAAATTGTGTGATTTTTCTTCAGGTCTCTCTGAGGCAGAAGCAAGGAAGCTTGACAATTTCCTTCACTTAAGACAATCAAAAAATATGAAGAAGAAATCTATCCTGGACATGGGAGATTGGAACCCAGCAATGGACTATCTGGATGCACTCAGTGATGACATTCCTAAAGGTGACACTACAGAGCTTTATCTGTCCTGAACATGTCACATAATTTTTTCATTGCATAAATTCAACAGTGCAGGTCTTAAGATTTGTTTTTAACAAGTATTTCATTTTCTGCTAATTGCTCTTATTTTATAACTGATCTCTCAGCAGAATTGGGTCGGTAATTTGATGTTAACATGTGCTCCATTTCCCATGCTACATTACAAGGGGTGATTTTCACACAAAATGCTTGTGGTGATTCAGCTGATTGAAAACCATAAGGGTCTTCTTCCAAGTGGAAACAAATTGCATAATTTTACCAGTAAAACGGTGGGTCAAGTGAGGCTACCAATAAACACAAACCTCTAAAACCGTCTGACATTAACGTACCAGCCACATGGGAAGGATTTTTGGGAATATATGCTTAGAAGAATTTCCCTGTGTCTGCTTACCCAGAGTTTATATGCTTTGGTCTGACACTCAGGCTTTTTGGATTTGGAATATCTGGGCTTTGAGTACAGGATTTAGTGCACATTAATTTGATTTTGGCCTTCTACCATAAACAATTCCTAAGGGGAGAGAGGAAAATGAAAACCAGGAGAGAAACCAGTAAAACAGGACCACCAAAAACCAAACTGATGTTGCATGATTAATGGAATTTTCTCACATTTGGATGGGAGTCAAACTCAAACCATAATATCGTCTACAGACTACTACCATCTATCATTATGTGGCAATGTAGCAGAAAGCATGACATGATAATCCTGGTTGCACATTATTGGAAAAAAAAACTATCACACCCAGCAGGAAAACATCAACAGTGAACACTGTGCAAAGAATAATGTGAAATCAGACATGCAAAGTCATGTCTACGAGGTTAGCGACTGGATACGCTCCAGACCAGAGTGAATGTAAAGAGTGAGTGTCTGGATTTAACAGGGTGTGTGAGAGAGAGAGAGAGAAAAAAAAAAGTGTAGCACCCTTAACCGAACATGCAGCAGATGTCTGACAGAGAGCTTCCACATGTGTACAAGTTGGTGTGTGTTCTTTGTGTTGATGCGGATGTCAGCTGCATCATGTCTAAAGCAGACAGCACACAGCTGTTTCAGTGCCACGCTCACTGCAGCGGATTGCATGTTCCTGCCTGAAAGGATAAAGAGTTAACATTTCTTAACGGGACACTGGGGGAAAAACAGGATCATGTATCTCCACCAAAAGACAGGTGCTTTCCTCTGAGACCCTAAGCTGGGCTCTCCCCCTTTTCCTTAACCATCCCACAAACCGCTTCCAGCTCCTGATTTACGTTTGTTTCTCCTCCTGCTACGCACATTACATGCTGTTGACGTGGGGTTTTTTTACTTTTAGTTGCATCATATTTTGAAATTAAATCCAGAAACGGGAAAGTTGCAACTTTTTTTAAAAATTGGCCTTTAAACTCTTTTATGTAATCACATGTTTTCATAGTAGCAGGTCCAATTAAATTATTGTTTTCAATTCCCTAGGTTCTTGGCGTTCATGGTCACACCCCAAACATACTTGGCAAACGGGTTAGACTATAGACATCAAAAGCACAAAAGCATGATTCATTGGTGTATCCTCTGGCTGAATAGTGTAAGATTTCCAAAGATTAGTGTTTAGCCTTTATTTCAGCTCAGCTTCACGGTTCAGTTGGAGAACATAATTTAGCAGCGTCCTGTTTTTACTATTAACTGTTTACAAGTCTTGTGTGTTTGTGTTTAGGATCTTGGAGTCTTCAGTTTGAGTTCGCAAGAAAAGTGTGTGTGCTTCGCAGCCTGCTGTGGCTCGGCCTGACCTTCTACCACGTGCCAATGACACCACAGCATGGATACATCTACATAGGTGACGGGACCAAGAATTTGGACCTTCCTTTCATGCTATAAAAGCTTTTTTCAAGCTGGATACTCTCAGTAATTCACAAAACCAAAATCTGCTAAGATCTTGTATTATAAAACAAATAAAACTAGGTTGGTACAGTCAGTTTAGTGTCTACAGACTTTTTGTTGTATTTACTTCCAATTCACAAAAGCCGTGCCTACACAGTAAACACATGTTGAGAGGCAGAGTAAACACACATATTTTATTTGCACATCTGTGTTGCATTGAGTTTACACACTCACCATACCACCTACTTTGAAACTGTAACACTGATCAGGTTGTTGCTTGCATTAAGTTGTCAGCAGGTTTCCTTCAAGAGTCTTTTTCTTTTGAAAAGCAACAGTCAGAATAGATGGTGTCGGGTGGGTCTGAGTGTGATTCTTTAAAAGAGTGACTCAGCTTAATAAACAAAAGTTAGAATAAACACAGATGGATGAAGCTTTTAGGAATTGTTTCCCCCCTTCTCAGAACTGTATGACAACGGTCAAGGTTAACAGTCAGGGATATGGTGGTTTCATCCCTGAATAAATGGGCCCACCCACTTTCCTCCAGTTGTACCAATCTGTCAGGCTTTTTGGTCCTTCAGTGTTTTATGTACAAGGGCTTGACACCATAACGCACATTGTTCTTTAGTATTGGGTGGCCAACAGGCATGCGCTTCTTACACCATTTCAGTCCAGTTTTATAGATGGGTTTCACTGAGTCGATGGACCAGCGAGTTAGGTATCTGCACAACAAACAGAGATGCAGGGGAAATATTAACTGCACTGCACTGGATACAAATGCTGAAAAAAAGCATACACAAACATAGATACATGTGTCACCTGTTAAGTTTGGGCTTGGGTCTCTTTGGGACGTGGCCATCTGGAAGTTTGGGTTTATGGTCAGGAAGCAGACCTTGAACACACAAAATAACAAGATGCATTTATTGACTTCAATTTCTCAGTACTTGTATTAAAAAAAATAAATACTGTTGCAAACTCTCAAAAGACAGTTATAAAGACATAATGTACCGATGACACATTAAGATTTACTTCTCACTGTCATTACAGTCACCAAATTACTGCTCAGTTTTCATTTAATGTAATGTTACAGCTGACAGTGTTTATCATCTGTGTAGAAGATGATAAACACATGAAGCAGACAAATCCAGGTTGTTCTATAATGAATAAAAGACTTGAGGAACAAACAAGAACAAGTTTACAACCCTACTATCATGTCTTGGTCCAGGTTACACAATGTTTTGTCTTTAGGCAGTGTCAAATTCAAACCTTTCATATCCACAAACCTTTCACAACAAGCTGGGATGCTTTGTAAAATGAAGGTATAAACAGAGCACAAAAGTTTGAAAAATTATTTGTGCTTGATTTTAAAAAGTACAAAGAAAATGCAGTGTACTGCCAAAAGTATTCGCTTGTCTGCTTTCACACACATATGAACTCGAGAGATATCTCATTCTTAATCCATAGGCGTTAATATGACGTCGGCCTAACCTTTGCAGCTATAACAGCTTCAACTATTCTCGGAAAGCTTTCCACAAGGTTTAAGAGTGTTTATGGGAATTTTGGGGCATTTCTTCCAGAAGCACATTTGTGAGGTCAAACACTGATGTTTCACGACCAGGCCTGACTCACAGTCTCCACTCTAATCCCAAAGGTGTTCTGTCGGGTGAGGTCAGGATTCTGCGCAGGCCAGTCAAGTTCTTCCACACTAAACTCACTCATCCATTTCTTTTTAGACATTGCTTTGTCACTGGTGAGCAGTCATGTTGGACCAGAAGGGGTCAAACCCAAACTGATCCCACAAAGTTGGGAGAGGGAAATTGTCCAAAATGTCTTGGGATGCTGAAACATCAAGAGTTTCTCTCACTGGAACTAAGGGTGCAAGCCCAACTCCTGAAAAACAACCCCCACACCATAATCCCCCCTCCACCAAACTTTACACTTGGCACAATGGAGTCACCCAAGTACTGGTTTCATGACAAACACCAAACCCAGACTCGTCCATCGGATTGCCAGACAGCATGGTGATGTAAGGCTTGGATGCAGCTGCTCGGCCATGAAAACGCACTCCATGAACCTCTCTACGCGCCGCTCTTGAGCTAATCTGAAGGCCACATGAGGCTTGGAGGTCTGTAGTGAGTACTCTGCAGAAAGTTGTTTTGACCTCAGTGCAGTAAGTGCCTTAGCATCCCGTAACCCCACTCTAATTTTACATGGCCTATCGGTTCATATCTGATTTGCTGTCGTTCCAAATCACTTCCACTTTATTATAATAATACTAACTGTGGAATATTTAGTAGAGAGGAAATTTCATGACTAGACTTGTTTTTAAAACAACTCATCCACCTGAATACTGGAGTTAAGGACACAGTTGTGTTTGTTGACATAGGCAGCTAGAGCCATTCAGTGTCTGCTAGGCTCCCCCTCCAATAACAGGACTCCCTGAACTGCAACTCTCTGCTGTCCTTTAATGGAATTACCAACAAACATTATATAGTAATGCATGTTGCTAGTATTCATCCATATAAGGTAACTGATAGCTCTGAAAAATAGTGGGTAGCATCACAATGACTATGTCAATGTTTTATATTAAAACAGGAAAAATGTTGGAAGGGTCCAACAGGTGGAATATCTCACTCATTAGGAATTCATTAGATTCATTAGCAACAAGTCAGCATAATGACTGGGCGTAAAAAATGCACATAAATCTGTAGGAGAAAGACTTAGAGGGGTTTCACAATTGTGTACTCAGGTGAAATCTCTCAAAGCAAGAGAAAAAGCCAAGAATTAACTATGCTGTGATCTTCTGGCCCTCGTGTGTGTTTAATGCAGCAGAAATACTCTGATGGGCTCAGGAAAAGTATGAAAATCATGATCAGTGTACACAGTTTGTTCCCCTGCCGTGCTTAAAAAAATGACTGACTGCCAAACACTGAATTCCTTTGTTTATTGTGACCTGTTTTGCAAGTGCTGCATTACTGCACCAACATTATAATCAATTCATTCCTGTTTGGCCTCTTAAAATGTCTTTATATAACTGTTATGTTACATTTGTTACAATTTGCTGCCCTCTTGGCTACATCACTTTTGAAAAAGACCATTTTTATTGTCAAACATTTTTTACCTTGCTAAATAAAGGACATATAAAAGTCACTCTGCTGAACCCAAGCTCAATAAAAATAGACTCAGACAAAGTGGCTATTAATCTTTGTGTTTATTTTATCTGAGTAAACTAAAGAACCCACTTGCAGGTGGAAAGAAAGTACAAGGAGGCTTCATGATATATGACACGTGTCTAGAGCTGTGGAGGTGCTATCGATGGGTAACTTGAAAACTTAAAGCACAACAGCAGGACTTCCACTGACCTGCTCTGTGAGCCATCTGCACACAAATGGCAATCTTGCGGTGCTCTTCTGGACAGAGACCAGTGACTCTCCTGGGCAACATCCCTCCATCTGACCTGATGAACTGACTGAGCAACAAGACATCCTGGGAAGGGAAAAATACAAAAAAAAGAAAAGAAAGAAAATCAGGCTAATGCACTAAAATTAATAATAATGTCACTAATAACAGTGAAAGTATTTACTGTGTAGTTGTATTTGTTCTGCAGATTCCATCTGTAGATTGGACACTTGGCTGTGGGATTTGGAGGCTGTGGTCCGACTGGAACTTCCAGAATTTGTCCTTCAATCTAACATGAAAATAAGAGATATGACAGTTACTTTATCAAAATCAAAGCATTTTTATTATACTAATAGCATATGTTATTTATTTACAAGTGCGGAATAAAACTCCTCAACTCCAACATGGTCTCTCACTGCTGGTTACAGAGTTTATTACGTATTTATATTAGGCCTTATTAAAATACATCAAAATATTTTGTGTAATTATCCAAAACAGTGATGATTCAAAACCAGTTATGCAATTATTTAACTTCACAACAATGAAATTTTGAATAGTTCTGAACTTTACTTACATTTGTTGTTTTACCATCTTGCTTCTCCAACACTGCAACAGACATTATGAAACATCAGACTTTACGTTACGTTTTAATTTTGCAGTTGAATTTCACTAATTCATGTATTAAATGTTGTTTTATTCCAAAGTAGGACGCTATGAGGCTGGAGCCCAGGGTGATAGGTTCTAGTACACCCTGGACAGTCTGTCGCAGGGCTAACACAGAGATACAGACCACCACTCAGTCATTGTGAGGTGACAGTGCCAACTACTGCATAGTGGAAACAAAAGTGGTTTCCACACTGACATTGTAACTGACAATAAAAATCCTAGATTCGAGTTTTATTAGTCTGTACTTGCAGATATAAACAGGGCTTTTTCCATTTTACTCAACAATCAATATTACTCGTTCAACTACTAACTCCAAAACTATTAACAGAATTGATCTTTCAAACTATTTTCATTAACTGTTAAAGCTATTCCTGTAGCTTTAACACATCTGGTTAAAGCTACAGAAATTTGCATTTCTTGATTCTAAGGTGATTCTAAGGTGAGAACAGATGACTACAACTTCTTACAATGCAATATTAAAATCTTTACATTACTAGTTTCAAAGTAATATTTTCCTCCGTTTGATCCGTCTTAGGTCTACCAAATTCAAACTAGATATCTATAATTTCCTTTAATTTCGAAAATGAAAGAAGTTCATTCATTTTAACTAACATAAAGTTAGTTGTTAAAAATGAACCACTAATCTTTATATTAATGCATATTATATAATATTTATGCACGTGCTGAATTCTGTCAAAAAGACAATTTTGTGAAATAATCATGACACAGAGTTGATCTGTAGTTGGTTTTGATGAATGTAGTACCTGTATTAGAATATGTTGTTAGGCTTAGTGTTTTCGATTTTGGTAAAATGTGGATTTTTCAACGTTGCCGCAAGCTTACTGGCATTTTAAAATTATTTTAATGGTTTCTATAACTTTGTTAGAAAGCTGAAAAAAGAAGCGCCTTAAAGGTTTCAGAAGTTCTTGCAGTGCATAAAGCATAAGCCTCAGGAAAGTTAACTGAAAAGTCAACACCTGCAGACGCCGCCGACTGATGTGTCATGCAGATGTGGTCGTCATCATTTAACGGTTCTAATGTATTGTTTCTTTATTGGAAAACACAACAGGAGAATAGCGTGTCCTTTAAGTGATAGGAAATGAAACACATGCGGTGTATTTAGGAAAACATGCTAGTTATCCCACCGACAGGCTAAAGCTGTAACGTTTGCACACAAGTCTCACCTTGACGAATCCCCCTTTTCTGGATAGTTAAAGCAGTAAGCTGCGGAACATTTATCGTCCTTAAAGAACTCAAGTTGGTGCCTCTGGATTCAACTTTTAAGCCCGCAAATGAGGTCCAGAGAGACCTGAACACACTGCGGGCTGCCATGTTTAATTCTTGACCTTCTCCTTCGTTCCTTCCTGTCTGTTAATCTCGCGAGAATAAAAGAGCGACACCGATGGCGAAAACCGCTTATTACATCTAAGATGGACAAAAAAAGGGAAAATCCCACAGGTTACACAACTACAGAAACATTATTGAACATTTTTGTTCCCATGTTCGTGTATGACATTTGTTCGTTTTAATTGTTTTAATAACTGACTTAAAAAAGCTGTATATGTTGTTACTTTTGGATAACCTTGTTGTTTTTTAATAAGCAACTTTTATAAAAGCTTTATATCCAAAAGTAAATTAATTTTCAAGTCCAATGAGATTAATTCATAGATTTATGAACCTTCATGAAAAGTAAGCCTATAGCCTCAAAGGATGACAAAATGCAATCTGAGATTGAAATCTAATAGATTAACCCACAAACAACACAGCAGCAGAATATCAGGCAAAATTAAACACAAGAGAAAAATCAATAAAGACATGCCACGCTGATATGTATGCAATTTATCTAATACACAGGAGAAAACCAGCAAAACGGGGCAGCGTGCTTCAGAGATATTTTTTTAACCCAGAGAGAGGCCGAGTATAACAGTACAAGTCAATTGCCTTCAAGGAAGATTTAAACTCAATGTTCCAGAGGAAGGAAAAATAACGCCTAGTCTAAACCACATCATGTGTTTTGGGATCCCCTCAATGCTTTTATCCTTTTGATGTTGTTTTTTAGATTTTTAGAGATAGGGCCATCTCTATCCAAGCCGCACTCATCAGATGTAGAAGTATGAGAGACACCAACACAAGTATTGTACAGAACATGCAAAACATTTTGAGCAGAAAGCAGAAGATACAGGTAGACTGTATGGGGACAGATAAAGAGGAAGATAAAGTATCTGATGTTTGATAACGTTAGCATCTGAACACTATGCCATTGTCCATTTTTCTTTCTTTCTTTCTTTCTTTTTTTTTTTTTGCTGTTTTCTAAGCATTATCTCTAGGCTTTATCTGTTTTCCAAAAAAAGACCTTTATGAAACCCTTAACTGCTCCTACATCATGAGATAAGTTAAAAAAAAAAAAACTTTCCTCATTGTAAGTTCTAGCTTTCAAGGCAAGCTAGTAATAAGTGTTACATAAAAAAAAATCAGCTTGTCTTAAATGCACATTTTCTCTATTAAAATGTTTCTTCTTATTATTATTTACTTATAGGTTTGTCTTAGAGAGGTCAAAATAACCCAACGAATGACAAATTAGTTCTGACCACTAGAAGTCAGGTCCTTGGTTGAACAATCCAAGCATATGTCACCTTTGTGATAACTCAGAAGATCGATGTTGAGTGTTCAAATTTTTTAAAAAAAAGAAAAAAGCAAAGAACAACAGGTGTGGTGAAAGGTACACTACCAGTCAAAAGTTTGGACACACCTCATTTAATGTTTGTTTTATTTCCTATTATTTTTACTACTTCCTATGTTGTAGGTTCATACTGAAGACATCAAATATGTGAAGCAAGATATATGGAATAATGTAGCAAAGAAAAAATGCTAAATAACTCTAAATATATCTTATATTTTAGATTCCTCAAACTAGCCACCCTTTGCTTTGTTGACAGCCCTGTAAACTCTTGGCCTTCTCTCAATGAGCTTCATGATGTAGTCATCAGAAATGGTGCCCTGTCGGGGTAGAATTTGTAGAATTTCTTGGCTTACTATGGGGTTGGAAGCATCAGCTATTTGACAACTGTTAAAATTCATATTATGGCAAGAACTAATCAGCTAAAGAGAAACAACAGTGTATCCTTACTTTAACAGCTGAAGGTCAGTCAGTCCAGAAAACTGCTAAAACTTTAAATGTGTCCCCAAGTGCAGTTGCAAAAACCATCATGCGCTACGGCAAAACTGACTCGTATCAGGACTGCCCCAGGAAAGGAAGACCAAGAGTCACCTCTGCTGCTGAGGTGAAATTCATCCGAGTCACCAGCCTCAGGAATCGCAAAATTAACATCACCTCAGATTAGAGCCCAGATAAATGTCTACATGACATGTCTACATCAACTGTTCAGAGGAGACTGCACAAATCAGACCTTTGGGTTCAAGTGGCTGCAGAAACACAAGAAATGGTCATTAGACCAGTGGTAATCTGTGCTTTTGCCTGACAAGTCCAAATTTGAGATCTTTGGTTCCACCCGTCGTGTTTTTGTGTGTTGCAGAAAAGGTAAATGGATCATCTCTACATGCATGGTTCCCACCGTGAAGCATGGAGGAGGAGGTGTGATGGTGTGGGTGTTTTGCTGCTGAAACTGTTGGGAATTTATTCAAAATTGAAGGCACACTGAACCAGCATGTCTACCACAGCCACTGCAGTGACACGCCATCCCATCCCATCTGGTTTGCAACTAAATGCAAACCAGATGGGTTATTTTTCAACAGGATAATGAGCCTGAACGCACCTCTAGGCTGTGTAAGGGCTATTTGACCAAGAAGGCGAGTGATGATGTGCTGAGCCAGATGGCCTGGCCACCTGGTCACCTGACTTACACCCAAACGAGATGGTGACTGTTGGCAAACCATTTCAGGTGACGACCTCATGAAGCTCATGGAAAGAATGCCAAGAGTGTGGAAAGCAGTAATCTAAGCAAAGGATGGCTATTTTGAAGAATCTAAAATATAAAACATGTTTTGAGTTATTTCACACTTTTTGTTTACTACAAAATTCCGTATTCCGTAATTCCTTCACTGAGAATCTACAATGTAAATAGTCGTGAAAACAAAGAAAAACCATTGAATGAGAAGGTGTGTCCAAACATTTGACTGGAAGTGTAAGTGACAGTGAAAGTGTGAGTGTAAGTGTGCGTGTTGGCTTTATTGTGCACTGTGTGTAACTTTTGTCTGACTGATGTGATTTGTGAACTTAAGTTACCAATTCTAAACTTAATTAAATCAGGTGTTACAATTTGACATTATATAATTAAATTGTTCCAACAGGTCTCTTTTTTCAGTGCATTACTTTTTATGGTCACTTCTGCCATCTTGCATTGTGAACTCGAAGCTGGTGAAGCTGCTCCAATTTCCGGACTTGAAAATCTGAGGGGGCATTCAAGTCATTCTGACTGGGAACTTGGAAATTTTGATGTCTGACTTCATGTGAAGTGCATTAACAGGCTCCTGCCATGATCAGTAAATGCCAAGCCTGGCACTTCCACAGTCTTGCAATGCGTCATCCTGTTTTGGTCAGTAACTGTTGTTCTTGGGTTAACCAGCACCAAACTATTCTTGAGTCAGCCGAGGCTAAATCTGTATCACTAAGTAAGCCAGGCCACTATTCCCACTGAGTTTGTCATTGCCTCTCACCATCACAAATGAGTCCTCATTCTGACCTATCATGAATCAGAAGTGACTGTCTAATTCAGCCAAAAAAGTCAGCCAATGTCTCATTGCCCCTTGAGTTGGTCATCTTTGATGTACCTTGGTCAGAGACGACTAATGTCTCACAGTTGGGCTACAGTTCCTGTGCCTCAGACTTGGCTGACCTGCCAAATATTCCCCAGAGGTGTCCACCTCCGTCGACCCTGCATCCTGTATCTGAATCAGTTTTCCAATCTCTACACCCCTAAGTCCGCCTGTTGTCATCAACCCCCTGCCAAGGACAGAGCCTGAGGAGCAGGTCTGCTCTGTCTGCGAGGCACTATAGGGTGGGTAGTTTCCAGCCTTCTGGTTATTTAGCATTCTGCCCTGACCTCCAGTCTCCCCTCTGACAACTTCCCTTCCTCGGAGGGTCTCTGCCTTATGAGGGTTTTTGATTCCTATCCAGCCTCTAGAGGTTTTCTGTCCTCACCACCCTCCACTTGCCTTGGTCCTGAAAGGTAGTGTAGACCGTGACCACATTTCACTGCCAATTTGCACAAACTTCTGGCCATCCTTCATATGATCCCCCAAGACTTTGGACTCTTTACATGGGACATCTTAGTGTCCTCCCTTAGGGGCACTATCTTGGTTTTGAGTTTTTCTATTATTTATTTTGAAAGATCACTCTTCTTATGTATCAGTTTTCTTACTTCCTTTCTTTATTTGTGTGTTGTTTTGTTCTTGTTGCCTTCTCCAGCCTCATTCCACTGTTGCTATGCAAGATGTTTAAAATCCTTATTTATTAATGCAGCGTGCCTGTATGATAGTATGTCCTACATTTGGGTTATTTTGAAATTAAACAGGATGTGAATTAAACAGGATGTCACTGTTGCATATTTGTAAAGGTTAAAAAATCATCTTTGGGGCTAAATACTTATTTTGATCAGGAACACTTAATGGAAACTCAAGGTTGCCTCAAGTTTTTGAGAAATATCGGATATTGCAGACAAAAGACAGCTAAGTTTATATTTATGTCAGAACTTTCAATGTCATTGAAAAAGTTTTTAATGTGGCACACAATATGACAAGCTGTAATCTCAACCACTTAACATTCAGCCCATTATTTTACTAAAATGTTGAAAAGCTTGAAAGACTTTTGTTTACTGCACTCTTGGAGAATGATTCATTAAGTGAGTGCATTAACTGACAGCAGAAAAAATCTGAAGAAACTGCAGTTTCTTAAGCCTCATGGCTCCCGTTTTTATCTTTGCTGTAATGTTCGTATTTTTCAAAAAAAACCCCAAACATTTCACTTGTAAAGCTTTGAAAGCTTTAAAAGTTTGGTCGTGTAAAAATTGAAGCCAAAATTAATGTTAAGGTTATTTTTGTTGGTCCTGAAATCCATGAACTGATGCTTGGCGATAATGAAAAGGAAACTGAAGCCAGCTGAATCAGCAAAAGGGGAAGCATTCATGGCGGTTGTCTAGACTTTTCTTGGCAATCACAGAGATAAATTGCTTATGAATTATGCTGAGCTCGTGGATAACGTGATGAAAGCGTATCAGCTAATGAGTGCCAGAATGTCACTGAAGATGCAGTTTTTACATTCCCATCTTGACTTTTATTCCACCAAATCTGGGCGATGTCAGTGATGAGCATGGGGAAAAGGTTTCATCGAGATATAAAAGGATAAACTGGCAAAGGGAAAACAATGCAAGTGTGATGGGTGACTTCTGTTGGTTCTTGCAAACAGAGATGTACGTGCAGGACAAGCAGAAACACAAGTGCTTGTGGTTCTTATTAAAATTAGAATAGGAGGCTGAGCCTTCAGCTTTAAGGGCTCTCTTCTGCGGAACCAGCTCCCAGTTTGGATTCAGGAGACAGACATCCTCTCTACTTTTAAAATTAGGCATAAAACTTTACTTTTTGATAAAGCATATAGCTAGGTCTGGATCAGGTGACTCTGAACCCTTCCTTAATTATGCTGCATTAGGCCTACGCTGCTGGGGGCATCCATTGAGTCAATAAGTGTTTCTTCTTCACTCACCTTTTTTCACTCCCTGTGTGCTTACACACCACCTTGTATTTAATCATTAGTTATCACAACTTGTCTTTTGTCTTGTCTCGCTCCCTTCACTCCCAACTGCTCATGGCGGATGGTTGCCCCTCCCCAACCCTGGTTCTGGTAGAGGTTTCTTCCCGTTAAAAGGATGTTTTTCATTCCCACTGTCGACAAGCACTTGTTCATAGGACATCATCTAATTATTGGGGTTTTCTGTCTAGTAGTTTGGGGTCTCTACGTCTGTAAAGCGACTGTTGTCGTGATTTACCATTATACATCAATACAAATAAAATTAAGTGAATTGAGTCTAGTAGTTTGTTTTCAGAACAAACACATCAAAAACAAGCTTACGTGCTTGTTTTTAATGTGTTCGCAAGTTTAATCTGATTTCATATCGGAAATCAGAGTAAAAACTCACTAGCAAACTAACTTTTTTTTGTAGAGGATTGTGATTTGGGACCATTGCACTTTAAAGTAGATATGGAGGCTTTTCACTCTGCCAGTATTGTGTTTGTGAATGTTAAGAGGTTAACTTTCAAAAATGTCTTCCTTTTTCTTTGCATATTCAAAGCAGGTGCAGTCACCCATACACACACACACACACACACACACACACACACACACACACAAATCACACAACAAGGCACAGAAGACGTAAGCCCTGTAAATGTTTTATGAGAAGCTAATGAATTTGGCATGTTTGTTAGACTTTGGGAGAATCTAGCGCTGAATATAAGCAAGTTTGAAGTGTAATAGAAATCTCAGCAGGGCCTCTCTTGTGCATTTCCTCAACAGTTGGGTTTGTGATCAATGGTGAATGAAGCATGGTGAAGACAAGTAGGTCATGTCGGAAGCATCTACGCCATCGTGGCGCCACGGCTTCACGGACAAAAATGTGAACAATTTCTCAAATGCCATCTAAACTGTGAGGTCTAAAAAAGCCGCACTCTGGGATGCAAATAGACTTCTGTGCTCATCTCGTCCACAGAGCTCAGAGTGTAGATAAATAGAGATTACGGTCACACTGACGGCACAAAGGATGCATTGTGTCCGTGATCAGGTCCCTCCGTCGAGGGCACTTAAGCAATCACATTCCTCAAGAGAAGCCCAAAAAATGTCATTTAAAGTGTCTGACCAGCTCCTCACCGGCTTTGATATTCAAATGAAACATGGCCCTGTACAAATAGGCGCCTTAGCTGAGGAAGAAGGGGGAGTGTAAATCAGATAGGATTTCCCTCACATGAAAAGAGCTTGTCTGACATTTTCACAGCAAGCGCTTAGGGACCCTGAAGCAATGTTGGTTCGATGTCATGGTGGGAAGTTATTGCTGTGTGGAAAAGGTTAGTGTTTTCAGCCCAGCTTTCCTGGATAAACTGCTAAAACACAGCATGGAATAAGCAAACGAGATGAAACCGGAATGAGGAAGAGCGGGTACGGCACTTCTCGCAAAAATAAATCCAACCCGGTCCGATGCATTCCCCTTTTACTGTCACACTGGACTGTTTGTTTTGCTTTTAATGCTGGAAGGCCCCTGGTGATAGCTTCTGCTGAAGAGTCTAAACAAAAGGAGACCTCAAAGAGGGTCATATTAGCGATACCGTGGGATCTGAACAGTAGAATTTGAGGTGGCACCTTTAATACAAATCTGACCAGTAAGGCTTTCTCATGTTTCATACTGCTCTGTGTATATTTCTCTCAGTGAGAACCAAAGGGTTTTGACAGAATACCTCATTCCCATGCAGATGGAATTTGTGGATTTTGGATTTGCTGCGTCCAAATTGATGGGCTCAGTCTGGTATGCAATTAAGGCATAGCTGTCACTAAGAGGCTTTCCTGGATGATTAACTTGTAAGGCCTGTTGCATCCAAGGAAGTCAACTGAACACAATTAGACCGTTTCGAGGAAATGAGTTTGGTAAGGTCTCCGCGGCTGTAAAATAAGGTAAAGAGAAAAGAAAGCAACTAGAGCAGACAACTGGAAACAGAAATATAGGCTTTATCAACTAAGGAGCGGAGATCAAAGACTGGATTGGTTTCTTTCTGATGCTGGGTAAAGGTTTCGTGCAAGTTACATGAATCTCTGCCCAAGCATCAACCACCCCCTCTCAATCACGTTACGTCCTCAAATCGAAAACCTCTCATTCACTACCCCCCCCATGCTTATTCGGGTGTACGTGCTAAACAGCACTAGCTTCTTCAACAAATTCCACGCTCTTTGAAGAGGCTCTTTTTCCCTGTTTTTCTGACACTTGGCCAAATGCAAGAGCTGGCTTCTATCCCCCTCTCTCTCACACACACATAGTCAAACTATCCATAAATACACATGCACGCTCAAGCACGATCACACGCTTGAGTGTGCATCTGTCTTTCTCATTCGAGCATACACACTCTATGAAAAACCTGTGGTCTTCTTGGCTTTTGATGCATTTTGCAATGCCGGTGTTACCCCAGCTCCTCGGCTCCTTAGGGATCCTCTTGAACTGTTTAAAAACAGTTTCGGCACTCTCCTCCTTTGCATTCATCTTCCTGCTGGGATGCAGAGTTTTTGTTTTAGTTTAGAACTGGTCCTGCACCTCCTGAAGCCAAGTTTTCTCTGGATAAGATGCGTTTGACTTTTTAAAGGGTTCGCCCACGGTGGCTAATAATAAGAAAGTCAGTTAAGAGAATGGGGAGAAGGATTAGTAGAATAAAGAAACAACAAACGTATTTTCCACCAGGATCGATGCCCAACATTAAACAGAGCCCAGCCCTGGAATCGCTGTTACACCATTTGTTTTGAATAAAAGCAGGATTTTACACCTGTAGGAGCAAGAACAACAACAAAAAAGTAAACCAGTGATTTATTGAATCTCTGAAGGATGTTCTAATGTGATATGGGGTCATCTCATGCTGTGCTGATTTGTGCAGCACTGCCCAAATTGGATTCCCACCATGGCTGTCGCTGCCTTTAACTTCCTCCTGCTAGTGTCTGTTGCTATGACACCTGCAGCGGCATTCTCGCATGGTTTCCAATCGACTTAAGAGGTTTTTGCTAAGAAGGTTGTCCACACGTTGTCACGTAACAAATGAGGTAAGCATGTGCATCCAAATTTCCTTTCATTAGTTTGCTGGAGTATTTAGCTTTGCCTTCATCATATACTTTTTTTTCTCATAAAGTTGGTATGGCATTAGAAGCAAACATTTAGTGACATATTTGCACATCAATCAGACTTGGAGGGAAGAGCATTTGCATTTGAAGCCATGTTTGTGCCCACACTGTGAACATAGATCAAACTCAATGTTCTTTTTACGCTGTTTTAGCCTCTAGCAGCTCATTAGACCAATGATTGTAAACCTGTTAACATACACATCCCAAACCTGTGATAGCTTTGGCCCGATAGCTTTCCTTTGCTTTATAAACCATTGTCATTTCTAAGATGAGTTGCCATGGCGCCTTTGCTTAAACAAACTCCTTGGCTGAAGCTGACTCTGGCAATAGTGACCCATCTAAGCATCAGGGGGTAGAGTCTGGTTAAGTTACACCCTTTTTCATGGAATTTTCACCAACTATGAACACCCAAATGGAAAACCTTCTAGTTCCTGAAAGAAAAATATTTTAAGTAATATAATCAAATGTAAATTTTCTATGTACTATATTGTACAGTGTAAAACATTGCATTCAATGGAATCTGGTCAAATGGTCAAAGTTACTTTATACCATGATTGCTTCATGATTACGTATTTCAACAAATAAAATGTATATATTTTATGTATTTCAGTTGCATTTTACTCATTATTATTGGTTCATATTTATGAGTGCATAGAATATTTTTTTGGAGTGTAGTTTCCCTCTATATTTCCCCTGGTTATTCACCTCCTTGCGACAGTGCCTCTGTACCCCTTGCAGAGTATCTTGCCTCACAATCTAAGAAACATTGCCTTAGAAGAGCCAGAGACATTCTTGTGATGGTAAAATACCAACCGCGTTGCCAATCTTAGAAGTCGGTCTTCATTTCGATATCAAACACTCGTCTGTCTGTAAAGCGCTTGATTGTATCTTCAGTGATTGCATGGCTTTAAAAACTCTGTCCACAGACCTATAAACACCTGACAAAGTCATCAAAACAGCCTTTGTGGTAGTTCCTGGCACAGTCGGCATATCCGTGACCACATTTCTTCATGATGATATACACATATAGACCAACAGAATCAAGAGGGGGAAACAATACCAGCTCTGGTGGACTATTGTGGCTTTGTAAATGCTTTAAGGTTAAATTATGTTCACCAGCTAGTTCTTGGCACCACCAAAGGGATTTTTGCTGCTTCAAAGCTGAAGGTAGCTGCAAAAACCAAAACAATGAATGTGGGCTTTGAAAAGCTGCATCTGCACGCCTGTGACAGATTTGGCTCTGTAGCTTCCCTCTCCTTCGTAAACCATTGCTATTTCTAAGGTGTGTTACCATGGTTGCCTGTGCTTAAACAAACTTCTTGGGTGATGTTGACCCTGACTGCTTCAGACGAGGTTGGTCTCCAGAGAATAAGTTCTTGTCAGCCCTATATTAGACTTTGCAAAGTCTTGCACTTGTGTCAAAACTGCATATTTCATCACAGACGTTGTTACTTCAGAGTGCCTTCAACACGTGTCCTTCTTTCACTCTTTGTAAAAGGTGGGAAATTCGGGTCAAGCTCTATTGTGAAAGCAGACATTTTGATGTAACGTCTCTGCACTTATCAGCAAACACATAACCTGACATCACATCTTATTTCAACAAAGCATGAATTGGCTTACCAGCGCTGTTCGCATTCCTTCTCAACCGCAAAACACAATGGGATTTGCAGCATTTAAAAGCATATATTTTACTGCAGCTGTGCCGGCTGTAGCCCTCCTTTATGTGAGCCACACCTGGCTTGTAAATAAACTGACTATGACACAAGGTCAGTGCAGCCTTCCTTTAAATCCCTCATTAGTCGGTCGCAGTTTCTGTAAGTGAATGTGTTGAATAATATGGAACAAAAAAAAAAAAAAAAAAAACTTCATTGTGGACAGGAGTCACCTGACGATCACCATTCCCCAGCAGGGGGCAGTGGTGATTGTCAGGTAAAGCTTTGCACTGCTGAGACTGAATCCTCACCTGATGTTCAGCAGTACAGAGAAGCTGGAAGAAAAACCTTGAGGATTAAATTAGAGGCAAAATAAATAAATAAATTGAAAGACGTGGTGGTTGTTATGGGGGTATTGACACAGTTTTCAAAACCTACAGGCCAACCTACTATTTTTTTAAACATACTATTTGTTAAAAGAGAAGTCAGTAATGGTTTGTTGATATTAACTGTATAAATGTATAAACTGTCATAATGATTTTCCTTCAAATATGTTTTCAGTCCATTTCTACCAAAGAGAAAGGCTACGTGGGCTCCTTGATGAGGACCAAGGCTGCTGTCTTGTTTTCTCTTCATTTCCCAGTTGGGGGTCAAAAAAGACAACAACTTGAGACTGACTTCTTTTTTTCCTTTTTTGCCTGTCTTTACTGCCACCTTTCTTTGTTGCAATTTTAACACCATCTCCAAATCTATGTTATCCTGTGAGAATGCCAAAACCATTCGTGCTCTATGTGTGTGTGTGTGTATGTGTGTGTGTGTGCGTGTGCGTGTGCGTGTGTGTGTGTGTGTGTGTGTGTGTGTTCAGTCTGTCTTGCCACAGTGACAAGAAGTCATACAGTGAACTGCAAAGAGTCAAGGGTTCCTCCAGTCTTTATGCACTGGGCTTAATGAGGACACATTCAGTCAAACAAAGAGACATGATGCAACAAAAGACTGGACGCTGAAAAGAAGGCAAATCTTAAGTCCTTCCATCTGCCATTCACTCGTATGTATGAGGGCTGGGCTGTCCAACACAAGGCAAACTCTCCAGTAAAATTCCATCACTGGCAAACACTGGACTATGAAAAGTCACAGAGGAAGAGCTATTTCTTTCCGAGTGCCGCTTTGTCGTCAAGCGGAAGGACACTCACATGTTTAATTATTTCCATTTATATCAAATGATAAGATTAAAGACAGAATTACACTGAATGTGTGTGTGTGTTTTCCTGTATGATACACGGTCACATTTTTTTCACAGGAAGTATCATTCTAATGCATTTTTGTTCAGTTCTCATCTATAATTGGATACCTCGTCACTGACTGGCTCTTATTTTGGTGAGTGTATGTAACTTCTGTGCAATTTAAGCCGACAAGTTGTCATTAATGGGATAATTGCACACCAAAAGACCCTTTATTAACCCCAAATTCACAAAGTCGGCTGATTTGAAAACATAAACACAAAGCGACCTGACTTAGGGACTTAGCAAGAGAAGATCATCATCCCAGCTCTCCTCTTTCTCTGTAGATAGACTCTGAACGAATGAATAGTGCTGGATGAGAAATCTGGATGAGATTCTTACATTCAATTTTTTTTTAGCTCATCTGGCCCGATGAGCTGATGCCATGGCATCTGTTCTCCATCTTCCCTGATTTTAGTAACACTTAAACACATGAGTCTTCATCAAAACTATGCTCAGCATCTTATTTTCTATTTTACAGGCACTTTTCCATACACAGCATAACCTTCACCAACAGCTGAATACTATTTAATTCAGCTCATTTAGCAGAGTCGTTAACACAAGATTCTCAGTGCTAATACAGCTTGCATGCATAAAATGATAAAGAAAGAACTTCATTTAATTCCTAGTAATTTGATAGCTCAAAATTATACCAAAAGCTCACCATCGTACCAACATCAGTAATATGGCAAATACTACGACGCGCTGATGTGTTCATATATTTACATGCTTTTTAAGGTCCTGATGACAACTGGCCTATCCATTCACTATCTTTCTCCAGCTGCCACAGGCAGGGTACATCCTGGATGTCTCCAGTGAGGCATCCAGGATGTAGAGCTGATGACATACCTATGTATGTCCAAAATTGTCACCCACCTTTGTGTGTCTGTTGTAACAACCCCTTATTGTGTTATAGCACCACTAGAGGGGGTTGCCATATTATTGTAGTTGGGGGAGTCTCCTAGTGGGTGTGTGAGTATAGTCTGGCAGCCATTACATGCTGCTCGTCTGTCTGTTCCAAGAGAGACCTCACCACTGTAATGGGCTGGCACCGGCGCCTACCCATCTATGCACATGTATGTACGGACGGAGTAGAGCCGTGGAGACCTGGCTTGTATGGTCTTGTGTTGCTAATGTCAAATAAAGGTCTGTTGTTCAATTTAAATAACTAGCTTAGAGTTATCCGGCTAAGCTCCACACCACTCCAATGTTTCTTCCCTTATGGAACCTCACCCTTTGTTGTGACCAGTGTATTTTGGGGGGGGTGTAAACATATTTGTGCCTCTAGTTTTTTCACTTCTCTGTACATTCCCTCACATCCATTCCAATACTTTCCAAGAATTTGTTGGAATTTGTGAAGTCTTTATTTTGATGCTATGATTATTACTCTTTAAAATGAGGTCATGATTGTTATTCTCTTAGTGATTAATTCAAAATCTTTGGTGAGAAAGTAGTCGAAAAGACACAAGAGGAATTGACAGCACTGAATAGGCCACCAGTTCTAACCACTGCAATGGTAGAAAGAAATATGTAAAACCACATTTGGTGACAATGCGGTTTTCCGCATTTGTCATTTACAGTAAGAATACTGGATTCAGGGTTTTTATAACTTTTATCATGTTGAAAGAAAGCCGTGACCAGTGTGCCACTTGCAACCGTCATCATTGTGACAACCAACCAACCATCCAGTCATAATACCCCTGAATGTTTGTGGTGACATGCATGTTTGCGATCTGTCTTGACTTCTCTTTGAATTTTAATTCTGATGAGTTTGAGCAATACACTCAGCCGCTGACAAGGTGACCTAACTTTCTCCCCCTTTCTTCACACATTATAATAACCTGTTGATTTTTGATGGATCATTAGTGAGATGAGCCATTACGCTGATGTTCTTGGCACTCAGAGGTCTGGGTTTTGGACAAATAGTTTTCCTTGAAATATGATAATATATGCTGAAGGCTCTGTTGTAGTATGACATGTTTTGTAGCAACAGTGCCGGAGTCTTGATCCTGTGATACAACCCTTGAATTATTTATCTGTTCAGTCCTCAATCATACAAAACAACAGGAGAGGCAGCAAAGAGCCATTAGGTCTCAGTTACACAACACAGTTACACAACAGCAAATGGCTCCAGTTTTCGCATTGCAGTGTGTGTACGTGTCGCAAGTTTGCTCTTCGTTTTACACGATATTGCAAACTAATAGACAGGATTTCAGGAAAAGTCCAAAGTCCCTTTGGACTGTACCGAGGTGATGAACATTTCTTTCTGTCATCCTCTTTTAGCTCACTCATTTTCCATCGCCCACTCTTTTAGTCATAACAACCACATCATGAGGTACTCCAGATGAGTTCGGATCACAAGTTTCCAAGCCGTCCTCCAGATGGTTCGAATACATGAAATAAATCTGCACATTTAATTACATGCATGATATTTATGGTTAGTATTGGACTGGGTTCTTTTGCAGACACCAGCTCTTCAACCCTAATACCTCCACATGCAGCACCTCAGTTCCTTTATAATCCATTTGACTAATAGCAAATGTGTTAGTGACCTCAGGAGTGCAGAGCTGCTCTATGTATTTCATAGTCTCTTATAATTCTAGATGCCGTTAGCACATTTTCTCTCATTTTCGGATTTATTTGGCCCTTCAAATAGGCTTAAACATCCGCCTGACTTAGAAATAACACAATAATTCCCACAACGGAAAGGCAGACAACACGTTACTGTCCTAGGGAAGATCCTGGAACAGGAACAAGTCAATGTTATGATTAATAAATCCCCCACAGCTTACAAAAATCACAGCAATGATGAAAGAACTTTTCCTAATCTTGTACATCTTTCAAGATCGGTAAATAAGCACAGAGCTGAAAAGAAGGTGTGAGCTGTGTAAATCTAATTAGATTTGACTGGATCACACATTTTGTCCTCAATTAATGCTGCTGACATTCACAACAGTGGACTTTCTTTTCCCCACTGAAATGCTTGTTTAAAAAACCCGTCCAACTGGCAAGAGCCCATTTTCAAATGCGGGATGTTGTCTCTTTGTTGTGATAAGCACAATGGTCCCAAGCACCGGGAGCGCACAAGGGACCTACATGGAGGACAGAAAGAAAAGGATTAAAGAGAAACAGTAAAGTGCAAGAACAAACAGAAAGTAGTCTCGGCTGATTTAAGTCTCTTTATATCTGATGAACACCCTGTTGTCAGGTTCTCCCCATATACTCCTACATAAGAAAGAAAATAACACACAAGCATCAAAGAACCAGGACCCACATGTACCAAACATTTGTGTTTCATCTGCTCTTTTATATCTTTGACCCTACAGCTGTTGGGGAGATGGGAGACAGTCTGCTGGGCTTTTTAAAGTGAGGGTAATCAGAGGGGTCTTTTTCACTGTCCAGTAATAATATGTTCTGAGTATCCATGGATAATAACACAATTACCTTAGGAAAACAAGGGTGATACCAGAAATGAAGTGAGGATGAAACATGCTTTTCCTGATCTGAATGTCCACATTAAAAAATTACAATCACTCCATGTTAACTCCATGTTCCCAAAATAGTTATTTCTATTTAAGTGAACCGCCTCAAACTAGTTAAGTTAGTTCAAATAAGTTTAGACTTTAAAGTTTAGAACAGTCCCTAAATAACAAAGATTGTCACTGGAAAATATATATATCTGAGGTTAAGGAACATGTTAAGGAAATCTATCTGTTGGCTTAAGTGTCAGAGTTCGTCTGCTGCAGAACCACAGGAAATCTGAAAGATATTTGATCAGGGGAATATCTCTTTAAAAGATCAAGAAGAGCTACTCCACACAGAGCAAAATTTCAAATGAAAGCCACATAAAAAACATGTCACTAATTTAATTCAAATTTACATCCATGTGGACTTCCTTGACAGTGGACCTGTGATTAAGATTTTTTGTACAATAATTATAAAAATTATCCGTATCATCCATTTTCTGCCGCTTATCCATATCCAGGTTTGTGGTTGCAACACTCGAAGCACAAATACCCAGACCTTGCTCTACCCAGCCACTTCCTCTGTGGGGGCACCAACGTGTTCCCAGACCAGCAGAGAGATTCTCCAGTGTGCCTCAGGTCTGAGATCTCCCAGTTTGACATGCCCAAAACACTTCTCCAAGTAAGCATCCAGGAGCCATCATGGTCAGGCAACTTTCTCCTTTCTCCTTTTTACTATGAGTAACTCCTGAATGTCCACATTCCTCATCCTCTTTAATGAAGGAAACTCATTTTCACTACTTGTATCCACCATATTTTTCTTTCAGACACTATTCTACACTTGTCATGGGTGAGGGTAGGACCAGGTCGACCAGCACATGGAGAACTTTGGCTTACTGCTCAACTTTCCAATCACCATAAATCACTGCAGATGCTGCCACAATCCATCCCTCCATCTCCCCTCACTTAGTCCTAAAAAATTTGAACTCCTCCACTTAGGGCAGAACCTCTAGTGTGAGCTGGAGGTCACCACTTGATGACATGAACAGAACCACATCATCCTCAAAACGCAGACCAAAGGTGACACCCTCAGCTCCTTTTTCTTCACCTAGAAATTCTGTTCATAAAAGTCCAATTCCCAAAGGGAACAAATCTGACTTATTGCTGCCAAGTTGCTGCTGCGGTTGTACACCTGATACCCCACACCTCTGACACAACCTTGCAGGACACCCCCACAGGACACCCCCACAGAACATGTGAGGGACATGGTTGAATACCTTCCCCAAGTCCACAAAACACACACAAGCCAAACTCCCACGCCCCCTTGAGTATCCTCAGGAGGGTAAAAGAGCTGGTCCGGCATTCCACGACCAAGACGAAGACGGCATTGTTCTTCCTCAATAACTTCGACTAATGGGCAGACTCTTTTCTCCAACACCCTGGCATAGACGTTCCCGGGCAGGCTGGGGAGAGAAATCTAGTTTTGAAGATGGAACACACCCTCCGGTCCCCTTTTCTTGAAAAGAGGGACCATGACCCCAGCTTGTCAAAGGAACTCAGGGAAGAATCCACCCCCAGGACCCGACCACCTAAGAGTTTTGACTACCTCAGTGACCTCAGCCACAGAGCTGCGTCAGTTCTCCTCCTCATCCTTTGGCTCTGTCAACAACTCTCACTGAGGACAACTCTAGAGTGGAATAAAATTCAGCCCCTATCCAGGAGACTGGTTCAAGAGCCCATGATGTGCACTGAGCCGAGACCAACTATATCTAGTCAGCATTTCTCAAGCTCCTGCACTAGCTTGGGTGATTTCTTCATGAGTGAGGTGCAATTCCATGTCCCTAAATCCATAAGCAGATAGGGATAAGACTGTCAAGGCCTCCATCCTAGATACCTGCCAATCAACAATGCACCCCAAGCCTAGTTTTTTTTGTTTGTTTGTTTTTAATTTATTTAATGTAAAATCCTTTTGGAGCCTTAGGTAAGTTTACACGTGGTAAACTAAAGCAGATGATTACCAATGTCAAGGAAAATTGCCATAGTTTAGCAGAATGTGTTGAAAAAAGTGATCTACACCTATCCATCTAAAGCTTACTATATATAAGTATATTTGTTCTCTGGGGAGTTTCTACTTTTAGTTAAGATCTGAGTTAGCAGACCCTGAATAAAATGAGTTTACCCTTCAAACTGTCACTTTTACAGGTTGTTTCTAGTGAGACTCTGAGGTTTTGATAGAAATAGCCTAAGAACAGGATCTGATCTTTATGCTAAGTCAGACTAACCAGCTGTCTCCAGCTACTTATTACAGACATTAGAGAGGCTTTGAGCTACTCATTTCCCAGCAACACAGCCAACGTGTATTCTCCCAAAATGTCAATCTGTTCTTGCTGGAACAACTACAGAGCTTTTATAAGTCAAGCGTATTTGTTATTGCATGTGCTTGGATTTGTCCACTGCAGTTTGACAGTATGATTACTACATGGACCTCATATATATCCCAGTCCAAAGGAACTCCCAAAACGCTGCCTCCCTGCAGCAGAAATGTGGCTCTCATCATTGGCCCGAAATGAGTTGGAGTGTAAACCTTGGGAGGCAGAGCATAATGTGAAACAGATCTACTATATGTCTAATGCAACTTACAAGGAAGACGTACCGTTGTCATCAACTAGAAAATCATGTTTAACTTATGTGCTCTGGGCTGTGAATGCTGTTGTTCAAACCCGGATAGCAGACATCAGTCTCTGAGGACACTGAGAGAGTATTACCTGCTAGTCGAAGGAGATTTTTTTCCCCAATGTAATATCTGCTTAGCCTGAGGCAGCAATGTATGTGCTACCATAGGCCTCCCATGCCACTAATAATAGCATCATTAAAATTTTATTTTGTGAAAATAGTTGCAGGTATATAGACTAATATGTAATATATAATATGTTTGTAGTTACAATGCAAGCTTTATATGGTTATTGACACATACACGGCAGTTTATTCTATGTGCTTTAAGCATTTTATCTACACACAGACACTGGACAACCATCAGGGGCAAACTGAGGCTCAGTATCTTACCCAAAGACACTTGGATATCCATAAAACAGGAGCTGGGAATGAACCATCAAGCTCCAGAGCCACAACCAAATAAATGAAGGCTCTTCTGTGTCTTTTCAGTATCTTTAAAAAAAAAATCTCCAATCATAAATCTGTATATGTGTCTCTGTTTGTGTGTTTTCCCTTTTGCCATTTTTGACTAGCCCTATGAAGCAGACATATTGGTCTATAAATCCAGTTCAGTTCACCACTGGTGAATAAATTCAGTTCAGTTCAATAAACACTTGAAATGGCCCAACCTGTCCTCCTCCAGTGAGAAGTGTTAATGAAAATGAGCCCAGAAATAAAACATCTGGTATGGGTGCTCTGTTTTAGGTCACATTTAGTCCCGCTATGATATCTGACAGGCTACATTCAATGTTTCCAAATAGTTTTGCAAAGAATTCAACAGAAAACTGTCAGTCAGTGAGTTTTTTTTCGCTGAAGACACCTCAGACATCCTCCAACCTGACTATATAAAGCATATGAAACTGGGGTTTGAACAATGCCCTGGGATCTCAGCCAGACTGCAATCACCTTTACTGTCAGTCAAACGCAAGAACCTGGGAGTCTGTCCTTTGAGAGAACTGTTTATTAGATATTTTTGTGTTTTCAAATAGATTTTCTCCAGAGACACACTTTAAACAGAACTGCTTACTTTATCATACTGAAGCTTTACAATAGCCAAAGATCCTTGTAATATGTTTATACTGAATCCCCCATACAACAGCCTGTTAGCAGCAGTACCACCTCAGTTATCTTTTGGCCCACACAGGGTTATGATTTTCTTACCTCATTCACACGCCAGGGCTGATTCCCAGCAGTGAACTAAGGGATAATGAAACTCACAATATCCCTTATCCCTACTGACTTATTAAGACATGCATGCAAGAATGTTTGTTATATTAAATCAGTATCATTGAATCAGTTTGGGACGTAGTAAAAGTTTAGAGGGACCTCACAGGGCCTGTGTCTAGGGCTCAGCCTTCACAATTAGCCTCTAAATATGGACCCTGCATAGGTCTGTGATCTTTTCATGCAGACGGGGGATCCTCGCTCCGAGCAGAGCGCGCCTCTGTGGACTGGGGCCCTGCTGGAAATTAAATTACCTCTTTTGCAGAGGGGCATGTTGGTCGCTTAAAAAAAACCCCCAGTAAGAATAATATTACTTTTCTGAAAACCAGCGATAATGCTGATTAATAGACACGCTCGCTGTGGCTGTCTTAGTTCGCATAACATGCTTACTGAAACATACCACACGGACATTTTGTCTGCATGGTATGGAAGAGAACATAGATTTTTCACGGCTGTTGCTATAACTTCATGCCTGTTGCATAGCGGTGCCCGTTTGACCCCTTTAAATCACAGGAGTCTGTCTTTTCCCCGAACACATGTACTGTATAATAAATGTGCAGTCATGCGTCAAGTTTGTAGCATGTGGGTCTTAACGTGCATTGTCAACACTGATTTTGGCAGTGTGGAAACCATAACGCCTGCTTTGTTGCTTGGGAAAATCTCTGATATTGTCACGGTCTGGCATGGCGGACCGTGGGGATGTGGGGAAAGGAGGACCCAGTCGCGGTACTCTACGATGCAAACGGTGCTCTTTATTTACAGTGAATGGAATAATGACAATAAATCCCCTGTGATTTCCCCTGACTCCCGTGTCGTGTCTCAGTGCTCTCCGCTCCCGTGTCTCAGCACTCCGCGTGCTGGCTGCTGTCTGGCGCTCCACACTTCTCCTGGGGACACAAATAGAGGCAGCCGTCAGGACACATACAACCGCGGGCATACACATACACTAACTAAACTGGAAAACTAACGTGGAGTCTAACGCAATGATCCCGCGTCGGTGGGAGCTCCAAGACTCTCCTAAGTAGCTCCCCCGACGAGCCCTGATCAGCAGCAGGTGTGTGGCTTCGGGTGTGGCCAGGCCGCCAGCAGGGCCACACCCACCAGGTCTGCAGGTGCTTGACATCCTCTTACAGCCAAACACATATACACACACACAAACAGTAGTGGCAGCAACACCAAAAATACATATACAATACAAATAATATAACAAAAGGCCATAGCTGGTCAGAGATCCTGGGTCGCTCAGACCCAGGACCCTGACAGATATAATTTATATGTTTTGAGCTACAGCAGGAACACGCTTCAGTCCATCTGTCAGTCTACCATTCTGGATCATGCGGAAATGCTTCAAACACGATCATGGATGGCCAAGAAATTTGGTTCAAACATTTGTGGTGGATCCTAATGAATCCTGTCATATAATCATTTTTCCTCCATGAGGATGAGACTTTAAATATGGTGACAATATCAATCTTCAACTAGATTACAATACTGTGCAAAAGTTTTGAGCCACCCCTCTCTCTTTTTTTTTTAAATTGCTTCCAAGTAGGCAGAGTTTTTTGTAAATCTGATCAAATGGTTTCGAGCAAGACCACTTCAGCATTCTTCTTTGGAAGGTGACTCGTATGTAACCGTTTTCAGAGGAAATGGGTTTTTTTTGTTAAGCAACGTAACAAAAACCTGTGAGTCATTAAAGGTCAAAATGTGTGTGTGTTCACACATAACAGAAAAAAATAGACAACTTACCAAAGAACCAGTTTTAAATTGTATCTTTAAATGTAAAGTACATTATTTTATCCCATTTCTTTACCTGAATCAAGAGTTATTACCTGAAAACTATCCCACAATAGTGTGCAGTGTATCCTTACAAAACTGGGGGAAACTAGACATGTGACGGACAAAAAAAAAAAGAAAAAAAAGATGAGGCACGCCTAAAGAACTACCTACAGCTGATGAACAGTATCAGCAAGTCATGTTCTTAAGAAACAGGAAGAATAAATGACCACAAAGACTTGACATAGGACCTGACCCTTCAGTTTATTCAACTACTGTTCATTGGAGCCGCATCAAAAATGGTCTCAGTTAAAGGATGGCTGTCAAGAAGTCATTATTAAGGAAGGAAAACAGGGAGAAAAGGCTGAGGTATACCAAATTACACAAGAACTGGACTGAAAATCAATATCAACAGGTCTCATGGAGTGATCACTGTTGGAGTGGTTACTCAAAACAGTAATGTACTACACATTATTCATTACCTTTCTGATAAGTAATGCAATAAGTTACTTAATGACTTGCTGGAGAAAGTAACTTGTTACACTAATTTCACATTATTTTCTACCTGGAAAATCTAAAAATAAAACAACAGCAACACAAAACCATTGTCTCATAATTGCCAATTAAAAATATAAACATTAAGCTCCATGCATAATCCATGCAATCTTTCTTTTAGTTTATAGATATACAACACACCCACAGTAATTCTACTATAGAAACATATACAGGTGGAAATGGAGGCTAGTCTACAATGCTGCAAACCTGACAGTTCATCACTTTACCTGTTGAAGTTCATGCTCTGGCTGCTGGGCTGGGGTCATCGTTCACTCAGCTTTAACATCATTCTAAGATCTTAGCTTATTTTATGTTAGCATCTTGTCTTTATAGATGCTTTTGCACAATAAAAATACAAATAATATCCGTATCTCAAGTAAATTTGTAGAGTAAATTTGCATCCAACACCGGGAGTAATGAATCGATATTTCTGGCTCAAATTGTCATCAATATTTACAGAGGAGGTCAGAAGAAAGGCACAACAGAGAACGTCTACAGCCATTTTTAAAACACGGTGGAGGCTCTGTCATGGTTTGGGACTGCATATCAGCCAGTGGTGTTAGGAATCTTGTCAAAACTTTGGAAGTATGACATCCTATGCTAGCTGAAAAGCATCTGATTGCCAAAGGCTTCATTTTTCATCATGATAATGATACCAAGCACACTGCCAGTGCAGTAAAATGATGTCTGGATAGAGAAACACACAATGAAACACGGTCATGGATTGGCCTCACTAGAGGGCTCAACATCAATGAATGAGTGTGGATCATGTTGACAGAGAATGGAACAAAAGGCAGCCAACATCCAAAGGGGAGCTTTGAATGTCCTTCAAGAAGCCTGGAGAACTATTTCTGAAGACTACTGAAAGAAACTACAAGAAAGCTGCATAAGAGAGTTCAGACTGGGTTGAAAAGTAAAGGTGGTCATTAGAATTGTACAAACTGTTTTGTCTTATCAAATGTATTTCTATTTATTTTTGTACATTTCAATAAATCAAAGGACCTATTTCCAATTTTTTTAGTAAGCTATAAAGAAATGGGTGGTGACTTGTGACTTTTGCAAAGTACCGTGCGTAGGATTTACTTGAAATTCAAGAGTCAATTACCTGACCCTCCTCAGGCATCGACAGCTGATCACTTCTGTGTGAAAGACAGTGAATCAACATGAAGTAGAAAAATTTGCATTTCCTGCGAAAATGGTGTGTGGATGCCTTAACGCTGAAGCCGTCTGCTGAAAAAAGCTGAAAAAGTTGAAAAGTTGCAAAAAGTTGTATGGTGGTGAAGAAACTGAAAATTCTGCTGAAACAGGTGAAGAAGCAGAAATTTTTGCTGAAAAGTGGTGAAAAGCCAAAAATTCTACTGAAAAGGAGTAGAGAAGCTGAAATTTCTACTGAAAAGAAATGTTTGCACAAGCATGATTCGAACCCAGCCCTCCTGGTTTCAAGGGAGCTACTCATCTCACTGAGCCAAACTCATTCTCACAAAGAAGAGGTGGAGAGACTGACAATTCTGCTGAAATGAGCAGAAGCTGCTGAGAATTGTGCTGATAAGAGGTGAAAAGGCTGAAAATTCTGCTTAAAAGAGGTGACTCAGCAGAATTTCTGCTGAAAAGAGGTGAATCAGCAGAATTTCTGCTGAAAAGAGGTTTCTGCTGAAAACACCTGAAAAAGATGGGATTTGTGCTGAAAAGGGGTGAAAAACCTCACAATTCTGCTGAAAAGGGGTGAAGAATGAGCAGTATTTCTGCAGAAAAGACGGAAAGAAGCAGAACATTGCGCTGAAAAGAGGTGAATGACCAGAATTTCTGCTGAAAAGAGTTTTTTTTTCTGAAAACAGCAGAAAAAACTGAAATTTTTGCTGAAAGGGGGTGAAGATGCTCAAATTTGTGTTGAAAAGAGTTAAAAAAGTTTAACTGTGAACTGAAAAAATTGTTGCCATAAGTGAGATTTGAACCCCGGCCTCCCAGTCTTAGAACGGCTGTTCATCTCACTGAGCTAAAACACAGCTCAGCCCGGCGAGCAGAAATAAGTGACCACATTGATAATGTGGTAAAAAATAAAATGAAATAAAAATAGCTATCGATGATGTTTTGTGTTGACACTTTGTTCTGTTTCGGTTTTGTTTGAAATGTCAGTTTTGACGATTGGGTGTTACTAATGATAACAATCTTAAGGTCTCCATGCGGTTGACATATTGATAACCAGCACGATGTTAAACATAATTATTCACAGTCTCCAGAAGATAAACTCTCTGACACAGAGACAATAATGTCTCTTGTAACCCTTCATTATATCTCTGTCAGGGAGCAAAACACCAGATCTGTTTGCAACGCAGAAAAAAAGTTAAAAGCATGGGGTAGAGGTTTGGATGGATGGAACCAGACAAGCCTTTAGATAAACAGTGAAAGGTCTTCAATCAAAACAACGACCCCATGATTTGGATTTACCAGACATCAAACCAGCTGCAGTGAAACCTTCTGGGAAGGAAGCAAGCAAGAAGATTCTGGTTCCTTAAAACCTTAATCTTCATCGTTATTTCGATGCAAATGTGCTGCATTTGTGTTAAACTTACTCATACCGTGAATTAAATGAAACAATTTCCCCCCATTTATCTTGATTTCCTTTTCACAAACAGCTCTGCTGTCTGTGTGTTTGGAAGCAGGACAGGAAGCATTACAATTTGTATGAGTGATGCCCTGATCCGCAGGCCAGGAAGCATTAGCGTGGTCATTTGCTCTCATTATAGAAGAGTCACTGAATGTCAAAACCACATCAATGCGTCTTTAGTATGAAGCTACAAAGAGTTTTCAGATTTCGCGTCCAGACGTTTAAGCCAGTAAAATTGTAAAGGCAGCCAGATAATGATTCGGTTTCCCTGTCTGAAGCTAATTAGACATTTTTCTGTAATTGTGTTTTGGCCTTCTTTCGGTTACGTGTTACACAGAGGAATGGCAGGAAAGCCAAAACTGCGTGGAAAAAAAAGCGAACCCACGTCACGTCCCCAGCAGAATGAGAAAAATGCTCTTTCGTGTTGTGTTTCGACTGTGTCAGAAGCAGTGCTGTGACACGTTCCAGCTGTTTGTTTGTGTTGCTTAGGGATCCCAAGGACACTTAAGCTGAAAACTCCTGACAATGACATATAAAAGGAAGATTCATCAAAGTCACTGCTCTCCTGTTTATTTTGGCTCGCCGCAGCCTCTTTTTTCCCCCCTTGTCATCTCAAATGTCCTTGAACAAATGACATAGCGGATAGATGACCCAAACCCAGTGGAGCTTCTGAAGGTACCCGGTGGTTTTCTGTGCTCCATCTGTTAATCAACACATCCCAATGCATACCCAACAAGATGGAGCATAACCCACATAGTGACATCCCAAGAACCTCAACACACAAGACCAGAATGATATAATTGAGTTATTTGCAAAGAGAACGGTCTCTAATTAACAGGTTTTGTCATATGGACAGAAATAAATGAAATGAAGAAACCTATGAGGATATCTCAAGATGGGAGTACTTGTATATGCCTTCTGGAAAAGATAAATTATTTACTTTAAGTCTGAGCAGAAGAGGTCATGAATCCTCCAGTGCAGCACTCTATGAAAAGTTTTCTTAACCCATACATAGCAAAGTTTATTGTAGTCTTCAACTATGTCTGCCTGCCTGCCTGCCTGGTGGCGATACTACCCACGTTGTATTTATCTCCTGTCAGATGCTCCTCCTAATAATTCTGTCATTCCCTGGGGTCCCACCACCCAGACAGCAGAGACCACCATTTCTTTCACCTCTACCCCCCCTGCTCAACCTCAGAGACAGGGACAGCCTCTTTCCCCTCCTCACTCACCCGACTATATTCTCCTTCTCTTCTTTTCATCACCCGCCACAACCCCCATGTGTTCGCCACACCTCCTTCATCCACACCCTTTTCCCTCTGCTAATTCACACATCTGGGAAAGGTTAAATGTGTAGAAATGTTGGTGTTTGCTGCCATTTAGGTTGCGATGCTTCGTAAAGCCAACGCCAGAATTCTTTTCTAGACACAGGAGGATCCATTAACCCCAGAAAAATGTCTGTTTCAGCTCCACCGGAGCCAGAACTTAACTTATCACAGGAGTCTTGCGGAGAAGTCAAGCCAATTTGTCTTGTAATCCCTACCATTAACCAGTTAAAAATGGCCACATTTGTGAGTTCTTAAAGGCTTAATGAAGCGTGACCATCAGGTCAGAAACTCTGAGGAAGCTGTTGGAGACACACTGCAGTAATAGAATATATAGTTAGAGCCTTCAGCTTTGAGGTTTCAGCCAGGCTGGATTGTAGTGTGTGAGTCAGAACTGTTTGTTTGAAGACAATCGTGTTTTTAGTATTACTCTGTATAGTCAGGGCCAGGCCCTCCAAGTTACATGCACTGTTTAAAAATCCGAGGATTTATTTTGAAGCCTGCAGAGACTTAAAAATACTTTGGCAAGTTGGGAAAAGTGGCTATTTGCGTTCTTTCCGAGAGTCACATGAGAAGATTGGTGTCATTCTTATGTCTGTTCTTTAAATATGGAGCTCTGGCCAATAAGTCACCATCACGGCTGGGAGGACAGGTAGGTCAAAGATAAGAGAAAGATCTGCCAAGACAAACGTCTAAAGGTATGGCGCATGTTCATGTTTTAGATTTAATATAATGATTAATGAGTTTAGCCGTTTGCCAATTTTAGTTTTGGGTGCAAGTTAAGCTAAGCATGCCTTGGCTGCATGCTAATATTTAAAGACAAGAAAAGGCACCTCAATCTTGGAAGGCAGAACATAACCACATATCCCCACTTGTCAAACTATATTCCCAGAATTTCATGGGAAATATATAAATCCTTCGCTGCAGATACTGCCACAACTAAACTTGATACCTGAGGTTTGAAGCACTGGTTTTAGTTTACACTTTAAAGAACTGTGAAATCTAAGTCATCAAAAATTTCCTTATCGGCACATCTGTGTGCTTTTGGGTTCCAAGTTTTAAGGGTGGAAAAGCTGTGAGGAAAGGCAAGAGGCTGTATGCTAAAAAGAGGCAGGATAAGAAATGTCAGGTGAGGTACAGGACTGGAAAGTTATGGGTAATTAAGAGGTGTATCCTGGACCTCCAGGTAAGCTTTACCTGGGTAAAAACGTGGGACCACCTAAGAGGAAATAAAGTCATGATGCTTAGTGATCTAACCTGAGGCTGCCGAGCACATCTGGTGAGAGCTGTGTTAAAAAAGTACCTGTTAAATCCATTATCATTGCAGAGTAGCTTAAATTACAGCTAGAGTACAAGAAAAAGCAGCTGTGAGAGTGAGAACCTGTGAGAAAACTCCCAATAACACATACTAACACAGGCCGGCAGGTTTACAAGGTGAGAGATTGACTACCAGTTGTAAAACACTATCAGGAAGGGGGCAATGCTGTGTCAGTCAGAGTAAGGCAATCCTTATGTCACTAGGTACGAGAGGAAAGTGGGCAGTGACCCTCTGGAGATTTTCCTTAAAAGAAGAAAAAAATGGTCTGTGTGAGATGTAAGGAAGATCTGCAATTTGTGCTCAGTTCCATGCACCAAAATATCTTTAACTGTCTTCCAGTATTTCTATTATTGTGGATGTCAGGCAGAGAAGAAAAGGTCTGAACTTGCACTCAGTAAAAGTTCCCTCTCTGGGGACGTGCTTTCCAGGAGAGAAATCATGGGGCCTGACAAGAGGCCAGCTCTGGGACCACACTAAAGGGGGCCCTTTGGCATTTGAAGGATGGAGTGATGACAGTGGGACGTTGTTTGTGTATAAAAAGGAAACAAAGTGAAACAGCTCTGAACTTGTCAGCCCCTCTGCTTGTCACCTCAGAAAGAAATGTGCATTGACCCGGCACAGGCAACTACAAGCCTGGTACCGCCAAACAACACTGTTCTAGTGTGCTGAGGTTTGAGTGTGCACGTAATTTGGTCTCCTCGGGCTAAGGTTTGTTTGCGTGAATGCATTGTTTTAAATAAAAGTAACAAAAAATCAGGTAAACAGAGTCAGTTTCTAAATTAAATTTGATCCTAGAGTCTCTTAAATTACATACATAAACTAGAAAAACAGCGACCAACAATCTTTCAAATTTTTACCAGTTGCTAGTTTTTTGTACTTAAATCCAGATCTTACTTCATTTATATTGTTTTTATTTAAAAAGCAGTTAATAAAAGAACCTTTGGAAACGCACTTTGCCATCAAAAAGTATTTGCCCCCTTCCTGATTTCTTCGTTTTCTGCATATTTCTCACACTTAAATCAAACAAAGACAAAGATAATTGGAATAAATACAAAATGTAGTTTTTTAATGATAATTTGATTTTTCAAGAAAAAGCAAACTATGCAAATTCACCTTGTTCAGTATAGAGAATAATCAGTAGTCCGCAGACTATTTTCCCAAACGCCTTGGGGATCATCAACATTTTTTTTGGCAAATGTGAGGCCTGGAATTCATTAGTTGTTGTTTTGGATTCTTTTGTGACCTCCTGAATAAGTCTTCGCAGTCTTCAAAGGTTCAACTCCAGCTCTCAGTGTGGTTCGCTGGAGTCCCAAGGCCTTAGAAATGGCTTTGTAACTCTTTACAGCGTGATAGATATCAATGACTTTGTTTCTCATCTGTCTCTTTAGATTGTGGCATTATGTGTTGCTTTTTGAGAGCTTTTAGCTTTCTTCATTTTGTCAGACAGGTTCTGTTTAAGTGATTTCTTAATTCAGCAGGTCTAGCAGTAATCAGGGCTGGGTGTGGCTAGTAAAACTGAATTCAGTTACTTTTACACCCGGGTACTTGTGGATAATTTACTGCCTTAATAAGTAAAATCACCATTTAAAAACATTATTTTTTATTTACTTTATCTTATTTAGGTTATCTTTGTTTATTAATATTTGTTTAAAATTTGTTTGATGAAAGTGTGTGACACGTGTGGAAAAAAATGTAAAAGTCAGGAAGGGGACAAGTAAGTTCTTCATATCATTGTAGTTTACCACCTGACATCAAACAGTCTTAATATAGTTTATGTTTTAAGCAAAATTAATTATTAAACAAAGTTTAACAAAGTTTAACAGCTATAATGCAAAGATATACATTTTAAAAGCAGCTGAAGGAGTGAGTTTTTTATTTTTTTCTTTCTAATAGTCATCATTCATATTCTATCAATAACCTGTTATAACGGTAGCTGGTGCAGGTTGGTTCACTTTATGCAGGAGATTAACTCTGGCTGTGCTTTTAGTTTTTTAAATCGCGCTAATCAGCTCAGATATGTTGAATTTGCTTTGTATTACCCCCCTCTGCAGACTTTCCTTGGCCTTTTCTTGGAGCTTTGATAAGCTCAGCTCCAGCTATCTTCATGTCTAGTGTTTTGGCCCATCAGCTACTGGAATCCCCCTTCATCTTTCTCCTTATCGTTATCTTCATCAGTTCATGTACCAGTTTATCACCAACTTATCACGATTAGGTTGTGAATAATAAAGTGTCGCACACAGTTTTATATTTCTTTCTTTTTCTTGTTTTACAAGTGAAAGAGTCACAAAGTTGAAGGCCACATGCAACCACTGACACAATACTACAACATTTTATTTAAAAGACCCTTTTCTAGTTTAAGGAGTGTGTGTCTAATAACTGCAAGATATCAATTTATTTACCTATAATTAATAATTTTACATTTAAATTTAATTTGGGTCATGTTTATATTGCATTTATTGCATTTATTTTGGTTATTTAAAACTGTTAAAAGGGAAATTAATGTCACAGCTGACTGTTGTGTGGATTGTAGAGGTGTAAAGGGAAGATTAAATACAGGAGGTACAGTTCACAAACAAAAAGTGAACTTTAATGCTGAAACACAATTAACCAAAGTCCAAAGAAAATTAGCACAAGGACACAACAAGAACATTCTGAACTTAGCAGACAAAAGCATGTGACAAATCAAAGACAAAGAGAATGACTGGACTATTTATACGCAAGGAATTCATTGGGGATTAGACACGAGGAGGGTAACAAGAAACAGGTGCAGGAAATCAAGACAATCAGACAGGAAGGAAGTCAAATAAGACACTAACTATCAAAAGCAACCAGGAAATAAACGCACAAGTTTCTGCCTGTACAGTGAGTTAAGACTTGATAAAATAAGGAAATTAAAACCATTGACAATATTTAATAAGTCACACATACATTTCTAAAAAATATGTGTAATTTATTTTCATTGTTATTGAAACCATAAGTACAATACCTTTTTTCTTTTTCAATCTTTTCTTAATCTTCAGCCCAGTTTTCAGTTTTTCTTTTTTATTTGTTAGCATTGTGTTAGCCTCTTAATGACTGTTTCATTTTCGCTATTCTCATTTTGGACAAAGAAAATGTATCAACAGCCACAGAGGCCAAGAGTTAAATATAAATCAGCCGGTCCCTTATTCACAAAGGGGTTAGCACAGTGGGTATCACTGCATGTTTGTAATTGGGGATTTATGTCTACTCCTTGAATCAAACTGAGGATCTTTCATTTGTTAGGTGAATGTAAACCAGCACAAACACCCAATGACACATAAATCTGGATGACAAACCTGCAGCTTCCCCAGACCTCATCCAGAGAGATACCGACATGTTCCAAGCAAGCGAAGAAATCCCCTCGCTCTTTACATTCGGTTTGACACCAATATGGTGACAGCAAAGTCACCCACCTTGAGGTTTAACTGTGGAACTTCACTAACTAGCAGGTGATGTCAGATGTTAGCTATATCTATCTTATATACAGTCTACGGTCTCCCCCAGGGTCTCCTGCTGGTTGGACATGCCTAAAACACCTCCCCAAGTAAGGCATCCAGGAGGCATCCAGGTCAAATGCCTAAACCACCTCAACGGGCTATTTTCAGTGTGGAGGAGCATCAGCTCTACTGTGAGTCCCTCCTGAACGACAAAGGTCAACTTATTTCTAAAGTTGCCTCGATATTCTTCATAGAAAGCTCATTTCTGCTGTTTTTGTGTACAATCTCTTGGTCACCACATACAAAAGTGTATGTATGTTGCTAGACCATTGAATAGACAACTTCACCTTCATGGTCAGCTCTCTTTTTTACTTGTACAAAATGTGAAACTGAAAAAATTTGAACAGGTTTCATATGTTTTTGTACGTTTGAAGTCAGCATGTGTATTTTTCTGTGTTTAACAACATGATATATGTCACTGTCCTATAAACACCACCCTCCTGGACCCATGTTGTTAAAGTCAAATGACCCAGTCTGGTTGGATGTCCTTGGGTGACCATTCAGCTGCATTTCCAGCAACCTGTTCCAGCCATGTCACAGCACCATGGATACATAAACACGCAGCTCATTTAGCACCAGCAGAACCATCCTATCACCCTGCAGGGGCCAGTCCCATGACACATCTTTTGATCACACATCCCTGGCGTTTGTTGTGATAATTATCGGTCCAGTGGTGTTGGTCATGGTCTGACAAGGTTAGAACTGTGTGACCCTGCTGGTTTTGGCAGACACATGTCGCACAGTCCACTGAAATGTCACAATGCCTTAACAGCACTACTCGTGAAAAGTACTTGTGGCATCTGCCAGTCACCTCTGTCTCTCATTCCTCACAGGAACACATCATGCACACAGGTGCACATAGACACACACACACACACACTCACAGGAATACTGTACAAAAACTGTTCTCAGTTACAGTTTGTGTTGTGGTGTTGACTGCAGAGTCACCTGCGTGGTGAGGGTCCTGGCCAGGTGGAGCAGACAGCTGTCGGGGTCTATTTCAGTTTGATATTAAATAGAACAACCTAATAAGGCATGAAAACAGGGTCTGCCACTTCAGCTGAATGGGCTTCTCTGCAAGGACTCACAATGAAGAATAGCTTTATGATATTTAGCAACCCAATAGGCTAGGTAGCACACAACCATACAGGCCACGGTGTACTCGTTCAACTCTCCAGTCCCTCATCTTACACCTACTGGTTTATTGGCCTGACAGTCAGCTGCTGAACTCAGGTGAACAAGGGCTTCCCCGAACATGCTGCCTCATCCCTGCATCAAAAGAAAGGTTTGTATGTGAGCTCTTGTGTGGGGATATCATAATCCTTTACAGAGGGCTTTCCAAAATACTTTTCAGGATATTTTCCAAATGAGGTGTCGTTTAGCCTCCTTGTGCTTGTAAGCGGCCCACCTGTGCTGGCATGGGAATCTATCCCTCCTCCTCATTTCTGTGAGGGACAGCAAAGGCCAAGCCAGGGCTGCATTTGTTTCGTACTAATCCTTCTTATGAGGGAGATAGAGAGAGCTCTTATAGCAGGAGCCAGCTTTGATCCCCAGCAGATGAAGACAAAAAACACTTAAGCTACTTAGACAGCCTCCTTTTTCTTTCACTTCCTTCTTCATCTCTTGGCTCATCCCTCGCCTCACTACCCCCAAACATGTGTCAGAGGAGGGGGTCACTGAGGTTGTGCAGGGCAAGGCCCCGACAGATAGCACGCTGCAGATGTGAACGACGGATCTGACAAACCTTTCACGACACAGCCGCACTTATCTTGTTTGTTAAGATTGTTAAAAATAATGAACACACACGCATGTCTGCATAAACATAAAGCAAAAGAATCCCCCTGCAGTAGTCAGACACTCGACGTGTTTCCAAAGTCTGTGTACAAAATTAGCCTTTAAACTAAATAAAAAACAGCTGTGTTGAAAGTACTTACATATGACCGTCGGGCTCAGTCAAAGAAATCAGGCAGCTTGTTTCATTAATTTGTCTTTACTGTGATAAATATCAGAGAAAGCACATATGAATTTAAGTGTGTTATCACTGTTTAGACTCTGCCTTTGTCTGGGTACAGTCTTTACAATCACTTAACTTTGTTTGTAACTGCCCAGGCACACACAGAGTGCTCTGATAACTATCGCAATCATGTGACCAATGCCAGAACCTGCTGACAAGGAAATTATCATGTGTCTGTTGATGTTTGTTTTCCAACTCCAGTGACATGAAGGACCTTTGCAATGACCCTGGAACTAAAGCGCATACGGACACAAACATCCGTAACATTTTATTCAAACTCCAGGTGTCCAGTGCACACATGCCCACACACACACACAGAGACACACACACACAGAAAAAGCAGTTCTTTAATAATTTACACCCACTAAGCTCTGAATAGATTTATGTCCTTAATCTTTAAATCATTTTATTATACACACAATAAAGTTACCACTGATACAAATCTCTAGTTATCTTTTGCAATCTCGCTGTCTCTTACAAACACTGACACAAACACACACACATTTTTGAAGGAGTGCAGCTTCTGCTAGATCCCCCTCCTCTGTCACTCTCAGTAATCAGTCTGTCAGTGTGGTAATTAACCTACTGAGTAAAGTAAGCATGACTACTGAACAGCCCCTTCTCCGTCTGACATTGTTCTCCTCCTCTCTTGGATTTTTTAACCTCCAATCAGAGTCAGCACAAGATTGCTCATTTGCTTAGTGTGAGGGGTTGCGATGTCTTTAAGGCCTGGGGGTAAAATAACCACTTCACCAGAAATATTGGAGTGTAACAAAACCAAATGTTTGATATTGGTCGTGTTAGCTTAAACTCACAAAAGCATTAAAGTTATTCTTTGGCCACAAATTTTTATTACTTCTGATGTCATCATGTTCTCTAAAGTAGTTGATGCCAGCTGGAAACAAAGCAGCATTGCTGAAATGAGCAGTCACATAATCTTACATTATTTATCTTCTTCAGAGACGTAAAACCCCATATCTGAACCAGGCTGTGTCTGTTATAAGGCAATAAGCTCCAATATTCAAACGTTGCGTAATGTGTCACATTCACAAACGAGACTTTGATACTCTGATGTTACAAGCACTCTGCTATGCGCGCATCTTTGGCGGAGGTCTTGGATTCATCCCAACTGATGTTCAGTGCCTTTACATCTTATACTAACATTCTTCTCCAAGTATTTTGTGGCCATCCTGTTGGTGCTTGGTGTATGGCGGTAACCATGCCATTGCCATTTAAGGGATGTGGTCAACCAGTTGAAGTCATCTGCATGGTGTAGTTTGCACAAGCCATTTCTTAAAGAATTCCTTTGCTGGTCATGTGTGTATCAAGCTGAAAACCATGAGGCCTCTAGTTGATCGTTCCAGGTTTCACTGGCACAGAGCTTGATCTTCAAGTAGATGGATATCAAGGATCAGATCTTGTTCATCCTCCGGATTGACTGTTGTCACCATTCCAGTTTGACACTTGACTTTTCTTTCCACGTCTCTGTTACTGTCGGTCACACTGCCCAGGTAGGTAAATCCCTTTACTTCCTCCAGCTGCTTTAATCTGATTGCCACTCCCCTGATTTGGGCTGCTACAAGTATATTCATGATCTTTGCCTTAACTGCACTGACCCTGACACCATTTGTGGCTTTTCACTCAAGGTCAGTCATTACAACAGCTTCATCTCATCCTAGGACTATTAGAACTTAAACAGATAGCAACATATCTGTTGCATAACATTTGTTAGTGCTGCAAGTATTAAAAAGTTTTAAAACAGGTTCAATGACATTAGTGTCGACCTCCTCATCATTTTAAGGATCGTACACAGTTTGCCTTAGCTGACAATGGATGTCTTAGAGGGTGACTACATGTAAAGGGTGATCACTCTTCTAAAAATTTAAATCAATGCATCTGTTACCTAATTTGACAGAAATCTAGGCACTTTTCTGGCCATTTGACAAAGAAAGAGTGACTCTGTAGTGAAGTGGTTTACATTTTCATCTAAAAAAGCAAAAATTCACTGGATTAATTTGGGGTGGAGACACAAATCCCATTGGGGCTCTTAGGTTGTGTCTGATTTTGGCTTGTCCTCACCTGTGGACGAGCAAAAGTGTGATTGCATTTTCTGAGAATCAAATGGTATTTTAGCCTATTTGCGTCTTATTAAAATGTATCTACATTTTTAAACATTGACAGACAGCCGGAAGATGATATCTTAATCCTGATATCAGTCGTATCTTGGCATTCCAAGATATCCTGGCAACACATTAAAATTGGCCTTTGCCCCCAGAGGCTTAGCCAACAGACTAGCAGATGGATTTCTAGGATTCCAGGGTTATCTGTTTATCTATTAACATTTTGAATAGGAATAGTTAAAGGGTCATATTTACTTTTTGGGTTGTTTTTTTTTAGATCTTCCTTTGACCTGGGGGGTACACTTACAGTTGACGCTGCTGGATGCTTAGCAGGTGGAAACTAGCTAAAGGCTAAGGTTTAGCTTTTCACCTGACTGCTTGGATTTCATGGCTCATAGCTTTAGAGTTTTGGTTTACACACGCTGTTCTCGTCAACATCACTTCCAGCAGTAGTAGCAGCAGTAGTGCCAAAAGCTGCAATAAACCTTCTGTTTACCACTTACCAAGCGACAAATGACAGACAGTTAGCAACTAGCTGATGGTGGAGCATGGTGGAACACTGAGCTGGTAAAGAGCCACATATTTCCCAAAGGAGGTGGTGGAGATTATAACCAGCATTCATCAAGTGGACACGTAACATGACACCGACTGAATGCCGGTCAGTCCGCTGGACATATAAAAACAAAACTGCATGCTAACAAATTCGTAATATCATCTTACAAGGTGATGATGTTTTATGTTCACAGTTTGTTCCTGCGGTTTCTCAAGTGGAAGCAAAATCTGTTCATGTCAGGTTAAGGATTTTATTATTTATTATTTGCTGACATTGCAAGTTTAATGACATGACTGTCATGGCTTATCCTACATATCATTTGAATAAAGGGGATATTTATGACTCATTTTTTTGTGTCATATTTATTTTAAAACTGATATGTACATGTGCCTCTCAGCCTATGAATACAATCTAGGAACAAGTGGATAAGAGGATGGATCGTTTTTGGATATGTTTTTATATGGGGGTGGCTGTAGCTCAGGAGGTAGAGGACAATCAAAAGGTTGGTGGTTCGATCCCTGGCTGCTCCAGTCTGCATGCCAAATATCCCTGGGCTGGATACTAATGTTGAATGTTAGATAGAAAGCACTTCCATAGAAAAAAAAAGTGCTTGTATGAATAGGTGAATGAGGCCAGTTCTGTAAAGTGCTCAAAGCAGAAAAGCACTATATAAGAACCAGTCAGCTTACCATATAAACAGTGTCTTCTCATCTATATCTAGTTTGTTTTTTGAAGAACACTGATCCTGTCACGTCCGGTGTGGCAGACGTGTGGAGTAGTAAGGAGGACCCAAGATGCGGCAGCTCTGGTGCAGGTGAGTTTATTTAACAGAAGGAAATACAAACAGTGGTGGCGAGGGTGAACTAGAAACTAAGAAAACCTAAACTGGAAAAACTAACAGAAACTAACCGGAAACGGATATGCAGGGAGGCACAGGGAAATCCATAGGAAGACGGAGAGACGTAGGGAGACCGAGGGAAACAACACAGACGAAGCAGCAACTACAAAGACAGAAGACGCGACTTAAATACACACAGAGAAACACTGGGAGATTACACACAGGTGGTGGACACAGCTGGGAGTAATTAACAAGACGAGACAAGAGGTAAAACCGAACACATTCACATGAGACGCAGACCTTCACAATAAAACAGGAAACAAGAGATCACTACACGAGGATGCAGACAAGACACTGAAAGACAGAATAAAACACATGGAACCTGAACTAAACATGAGGGCGAGATAACAAAACCTAAACCAGAAGTAATAATCATCATCCTAATCATTAACAGCACTACAAGAGAATACGAGAACAAACCATAACATAATAACTCAAAATACTGGGTCCAGCGGACCCAGAACCATGACAGATCCTTGTTTCTTAAATGTGCTATTAAAAGAAATTCACTTTAAGTATGCTGAGTTGAGTAAAGTTCAGCGTTTTTATAGAATTAAATGATTGTGATCATGTATTCCCTGACACCCACTTCACTATAATCCACAAATTTAAAACTTATTTAAAACAAATTTAAAACAAATTTAAAACTTATAACAAATTGGTTTTCTTTTCGTTCTTATTTCCCAGTCACACAGGCCTATAGACAGTTGCAAACATCTGGCAACTAAAGGTCTCTCTGGAAAAACGAGTGTCACTTGATCGGTTGATGAAATTGGTATATACTGCAGCACTGAAACTCTGCTCATGGTTGCTTTTACTGCTTTGACTGCCGAGGTTATCTATAGTTTGCACGAAAGACGTCAACGTGTCAGCAAACACTTAACAACTACTTGCCAAGTGGTTTTAAAACTGTAAAAAAGCAAATGGTGAATGATCACCTTTTTAAACGTGTTGGTTTCATCAGCCAGGCACAACTTTTGAAGACTAACATTATTAACATTCGGTTTGAGTCTGACTTTTTCAAGTTTGCAGACAGTTTGTCTTCTGTGAAAACTATGGGTGGCTGCTGCAGTCTGTTAGTGCCTGAAGCAACTTTTGGTGCAGCACCCTTTTTGAGGCAGTTTTTGCGCAGTGAACCTCCTGTAACTACCGTTTTTCACTTGCTACCAGAGCTTACCAGGTGGTCGCCGATTGGTCTTTAGGCCTGTGTGACTGGGGCCTAACAGAGACCTACAAAATATTCACAACAGATTTAACTTATCAGCTGTCGCCATTCTGGCTTAAGTGCTCTTTGCAATTTATGTCTATATTCAGCTTAGTTCTCTTGTATAATCTCCACTTTTCTCCTAGTTAAACTCTCACTCATATCATATCAGCAATTTAAACATATCAGCTGACTTTAAACAGTCTGCCAGGTCTGTTATTTGGACTATTCTGACAGAAAGCAGGTGGTGCAGAGATGTTCCTCCTAACCACAGGATGATTAATATTCTCAAAGACACACTGCAGTAATTAGGAATCAGAAGATTGTAGGATTCTTAAAGGATTTACTTCTTCTGAGTTGTTGTCAAGGCTTGTCAGAGAAAAGCTTGCAGTAAGTTGTCCTTGAAGGAAGAGTCATTTTTACAGCGTAGGTGTTCATTGCAACCACTCGCCCCTAACAGACACGTAAGCATAGCCTCCCTGTGTAAATGAAGGTAAGAAAGAAAGAACTCACAGAGACACTGTGGGCTACTTGCCTGTGGAAAATACAGAATGGAAAATGGACCGTCTTCACAGAGCAGTGAGGTTGTTCTTGGACCTGGCAGTGAGGCTCAGGTATAACTGGAAAGGATTCCTCAAGCATGTCTAAACACCAACCATAAGGAAACTTAGCAAGAGCCTGTGAATGTGGTGTGTTTCAGCATAATACAGTATGATGTCGAAAGTATTGAGTACCATAAAATGTATTTTCATGTTATACTTAACACTAGAAATACCTCCATATAGCTCTTTATACCACACCTTTTTATTCTTTTTTACAGTTATGATATATTGTAAATGATTGTCCTGCTACATATTGTAACATGTATTGTAGAATTGCTTTACTGTGATGCCACTGTTATCATGTTATCGTGTGCAATATTTTTATGTTTCCCCGCCCTTACTGCTTTATACTTGTACCACATGTACCACCGATTTCATCTTGTCTACGTGTTTAAAATTTTTTGCAGATGAGCAAATATTACAATATGAAAAACATCAATCTTTTTTCCCACCAAAAAACACAAATTATAGTGGCAGCTGTTCTTTGTGTTTACTGCTTATGGTATTAATGGATGTTTCCATGATGACCACGGGCACATTAGTCCAAATTTAGCAGTCGGGATGCTGACAGTAGCATTTAGCTCAAGACTTAATGGCACCCATGTCAGAAATGTGGCTGTATACTCTGTATTCCTGGTTTCGTTTTAACATATTTCAGTGATGTTTTCCAGACAGACAGAGCAAATGTCCTCAGTTAAACCAGGAATAATGTTACATATTCTCTGCATTAAATCCTTTGGTCGCCCCGTCAAGTTGACCCATTTCACAGGCCTTTTCCCACCGCTTTAAAATTAGATAATTGCTTGAAAGTATGAATTTTTAAATGAGCCAGACTAAATATTTCATGCCCAAAACAAATTCTCTTGGCTGAATTCTATTCGAGGTTAATAATGTGAGCACACAGTCTGAAGCTGTAACAACTTTGTCTGACCAGAGAGACCCAAACTTAATTTCTGTTCCCCTGTGGCTGCCTGCTATCCAAGTAGCACGGTGGCTTGTAGCCAGTGCCACATGGGTACTTGAGAAGAGTGATGACAAGATTTACTGTAATTGGAAAATGGCTTTTGCTAGCGTTTCCCGAGGACCTGCCAGTAACTGCAGCCAACAGAGTCATTCCCTCTACAGGAGCACTATTTATACGCTTACCATGGAAACTGATTAAATATCCCAAAACTGATATCTCCCATTATTTGATTTCAGTGCTTATGTAATGGTGCCGTCTAAAGACTGGTGATGGGAAGCCACACAGGAAGTTCCCATGTCAATTTGAGAGGAAAGGTGAAGAGGCAGATTCCACAATAAACAGTCACATTCATTCATTTCCCTGTGTTTATACGTGCAGTGACGTGCTCCACTGGCTGTTCAGGATGCCCTGCACTGCTATTTAGAAATATTATCTCTACTGCCTCCTACGGGGGTTGTGGGGGGTTCTTTGGACTGTTTGTAGTGATTCCCGCTGACCTGTTTTTACAAGTTATTCTCCTCAGATCCTCAGCCAGGTTAAAGTAGACAAGGCGCTTATCTAAAACCTCCCTCTACATAGAGTTGGAGAAAGTTTCTCGAATTCCATAAAATTAAACCTCACTGAATGGAATGAAGATGAGGGCTGGTGATTCTTATCCTTTTTTAAATGGGAAACCATCCAAGGCCATTCTTGGAGGGAGAAATTTAGCAGAGAGTCAAAATTCCTGAGTCGTGTTCAGACCTACATATCGACACAGTCACGACGACTGCAGTGCAATTGCTGATAACATGTGCATGCTACAATTCTCTAATTCAGGAAAGGGGATAAAATGATTGCTATCTTGGTGACATTTCGGAAAACATGCACACACCAGTGCTCACCTTGCAACACAGCTGTTCAGTTTCTACAGTAAATATATATTTTAGCAGATAATATTAACACACCCACAAGAGGGCTGCTGGGTAATGGGTAATGTAAATTTTCTATGCTGTCAAGTTCCACTGGGATTTGCATACATGCACTGTCAGCATATATCGCAAAATTTATAACTGTGTAAAATGCATGACCCAAGCTCATATGGCCACAGTATGGTCGCAAAGATTGCAAAGATTTAATCACTGAGTTATTTACTGCAATCTTTATATTTTCTGGAACATATTTTGTGTAAAAATTATGGGTTTAAACAGTAACTTGAGCACAGCTGCTTGTATGCTTCCTACATACAACCACAGTTCTTCTTGCATGACTTTGGTTTTTTTTGGGGGGGGGGGGGGTCTTTTTCAGTCATGTAACAAATACTGGATTTGCATTTAATTTTGTTTTTCTGGTTCATTTTTTCTGGCTTTACATAGTACTGGCACTTTTATAATGTTTATGTTATTTTTGGCTTTAGCATGTTTCCCCTCTAAAGGGCTTTTCTAACTGCTACAGGAGGCTAATGGAGGAACACCAAAAAGCTCTTTGGTCTTTAAAGTAAAAACAAAAAAAATCCTTAAAAATGTATATATTAGAAGCCAAAAAACTTAACGCATTAAATTTTGCTTCACTTGCTTCACTTGTGTTTAGACTGAAACCAAATACACAAATGTAAACATTTACAGTACTGTCGTGTACTCCATGAGTCATTTAGGTGACTTGTGTAGCTCCAGTATTTCCTTCACAGGTCGATTTACTCTAAAGATGCATTGATATGTCTTCTTAGGAAGAAAGCTGCTGCAGTGATACAGCTTACTGGAATACATTTGTAAAATTGTTTCACACATGTCATTTGATAACGACAACCAGTCTTTCTCATGCCTTTTCAAAGGTTTGACCTTGAGCACTTGTGGCCCGGTCCAGTCAGAACTCTAAGGAACATCTGAAGCTGTTCAGGAGCGCTATAGTCGAAAGAAGAGATTTCAATCTGTATCAATTTATATTTGGCAGAATAGCTCAGTTCTGGGACCTCCTAGGAGTTACACAGAACAGAGATTCCTTAAAGCAGCTTGAAGATGTGCATCAAATGTAGAAAGGCTAGAGCTAGTTAAATAGTGTGACCTATGTGAGCCTTGCTAATGGACTGCGTAGCTGTTGGCTGACATTGAGATCAGCTGATCTGATGGGATTGTGGCTGAGCTTGACTTCGTGGGTCCTCTCAGTTATGCTCCGCTCTTGGAGGAGACTGCCAAAGTGTGTGCTTAAGGACAGAAAGTAAGTGGCAGAGAAATACAACACTGACTAAAACATTTTCTAAGGGCATGCTGTGTCCAGTGGTTACCCGTTCTAAAGGGCAACAGCTGGACGAGTGCCCGAATCAAAACAAGAATATTTATAGATGTAACACATGTCTCGTGTCTCTGAGTGTTTAATACATACAACAGGTGGTCAGATGTCAGCATTTTATTGTTTGACGGAGCTGTCAGAAACATGCAGGCATTACCCATGGTCTTTGCGCAAGCATAAAAACATCAATCACTGCAGCCTGCTGGAATCAAATGTCCAGGCGTAGTTGCTTTTAAGTACGGTGGCCCTGAGAGGTCAAATGCACTGCAACCTAAACAATCACCAGCAAATAGAAAAATGCTTCAAAATCACACAAAAAAACTAAGGAAAGTGAATTAAACAAGATTTTGCATAGCGAGACAATAACATGATGGAACAGCTGCAGAAGGGACAGAAACCCAAACATGTAAAGGGTTGCATTGAGACATACTTGAAAAAAGACATGCTTAAAAGTAGCGCATGTGGTGTGAGTGAGAAAAAGATGAAGGTGTGCGTGAATTGATCATTAATACTGCAATCAGCATTGTATGGTGACTTTTACAGAAAGGCAAGCAGAGACTAGCCTGGCTAGTAACTGATCTAAGAGCACTGCAAGCAGACCAGTGGCAGCTTGCCTCATACTCTGGTCTCCCATCCTTTTAGTGTCACAGACCAGTAGTTTATCCGAAATGCACACTAGAAATAAGATGCCGCCATCTCAGCTTACCCAGTTTGAGTCATTGTTAACAGGAGATGGACACACCCTTAGTAGCAGACGTGACTACACTTCGCTATGAGGTAGAAATCAATAGAAATCAGCAACAATTGCCAACAGCAGCTGCAAGATGGCAGTAACATTAAGGCTGGATGCACTTATTAACTCACAGGCGAGGAGCTTTATGACAGCACAGTCTGAGATGAAAGGAGCTCACTTTACTTCGGCACATTTTAATTTATCTCTATGTTTAGATTTGACAAAGCAAGCACTCCTAGCCTTGCTTGTCCCGATGGAACGCCACTGCTATAGGTGTTTGCTTGCCGTTAGCCGTTTACTGTTAGCATGTTGCTTCTGCAACTGTTCCGTTACGTTTTGTGGGTTTTCTTAAGTTCTTCTGTGAGCTTTTGCATAGTTTTATGTATTTCCATTGTATTTCATTCAACGTCTGTTGTGTTTTATGTGCTTTTGCAGCATTTTTCTATTTGCTGGCATTTTCATAAGCTGAGGTGCGTTTGACTTTTCAGGGCCACCGTACTTAAGTGACGTTAATTTGCTTCTTTTTTCTTTTCTTTTTTTAAGGAAAATGGAAAGTAGCAATGATGGAATTTACACAAGGCCAACTTCCCTCCCTGTTGGCCTCCCATAGCTATGAAAACAAATGCTGGAATTAGAAGTCACTTTTCATTCATTTTACCACACTATGCCACTTGCTGTAATGGAGCTACTTTAGAGAGGGAAAAAAAACAAATTTTTACACTTGTTTCCTAAATTTGGCCTCCTTTCAGTCAGCTTCCATTTTCCTCTCTTGCAGAGTGAGCATGAGAGGAGGGTGTCAAGCCAGCCTCACATTTTCACTGCTAAAAGCACAGCAAACAGTGAAAGGAGAGAGACTGCTGCCGACTTTCTGTTTGTTTTACCAAGTCATCGCCTCCAGTAGATGACTTTGTCAATGCTTTATTTTTTGTGTCATATTTAAAACTCACATAAACATGCACCAGGATTCTTTTTGGTCAGTGTAAACAAACAGTGCTAAATATGAAGGGTTGGTGGTGTCTGCTTCTCTGGAGTAGGAACATGACTTTATCTTTGCCCACTAAGCAAGTGCTGACAGTTAGGAGTAATTAACCTATGCCCCCAGGAGGAAACAAGAGAAAAATAGGCCTGGTTCAGGGTTTTTTTTGTAAAGCTCTGTGGAAACATTAAGCTGACGGCGTGGGAGGCCTCACGGGCAGCGTAGCCAACCACATCTGCAATCTGTCACTGATAATGATTCCTTAACTGCTCTAAGTGTCTACACAGAATGTTCAAATTTTCCTGAGTCAATTGCATCCCATATTATTCCCAGTACTGTATTTCCCTCCATTAAAAACTCTTTCAGACTTTTTTTTTGAAATGCAGAGCAGGAGGGGGGGCATGCCAGGTATAAACACGTGAATAAAGGAGACAGACACACACACACACACAAAGAGAGAGAGAGAGAGCGCTTCATCCACTTTACCTAGCTTTGATCTCCTTAATGGGGTGCTGGCCTCGCTCCAGGTGGGATGTGTCGCCAGGGGCAACAGGACAAGAGGAGGCTGATAAGGCAGCCAGTTCAGACAAAACACACTCTGCATTGGCCTCCTTAAAGAGAAGTGCTCGGTATACTTAACAAATGTCAATGTGAAACTGCAATAAAGGGTTAATGCGTAGCACAACAAAATATTTCCAGTTGCAAATTTGGCAATGCACATGATTGGAACTGCTGCTGGATACTCATTTTTCCCAGCAGCACGCATTATTTGGAAAATGGTTGAGTGACTGACAACTTTTAATATTACAAAGACCCTGTGGAAGTCTTAAAAAAAGCTCCTGTGGTGGTACCTAATTTCAGAAATCCGACAAGCACTGCATTAACCAGTGGTTTGTCACTATAGCTCATTACGAAAGGGTCTTATTCTCGCAATTTTTCACTTGAACTCTCCTGGACCCTGCTTTTTTCCTTTTCTTTTTCTCCATCTTTGAACTCCCTGCCTGTTTCCTAACATCTCTCTCTATCTTTTCTTTCCATGGTCCCTCCCTTTATCTATCTCATGAGGCTTTGAAATTCTGCAGGATTAGCTCAAAGCTGTCTGTCTTCTTCATTGGCTGTGTGTGTGATATAGGGGCTTTTCTATTCAATCTAATCACTGCCTATGCCTGAACACACACATTCACACATAAACACACTTAAACAAACACATGGGGAAGCCCTGAGGTTGATTAACTGTGTGACATTTTTAAACATTTCAAGAATTTTTAATAATAAGTTTGGACCATGGTGGCATGTAGTTTAAGGATATGAAGTGTCAGACTTGCAACTATCCACCTGCTAAAACTCGCTGTCCTATTAAAATGTGAATCCCAATTGTGTCTTGGTTGAAAAAAAAACTAAAGATCAAAGAGAGTATGTAGATTAATAAATTTTGACGATAACAGAATAAATACCAGGATTACAAATTGTCACCTTTAACCTCTTGTTTCTTTTCTATTGTTCTTACTTTCTCAGTTCATTCCTGCTGGCCACTGACAGGTGGCGAGTGTCCATAGCTAACCTAACCTATATTTCCTCATAAAACACTTCTGAGCAAATTAAAATTTTGAACCTGATAGTGCTGGATGACGGACGATGCACCAAAACTAAGAGTTAAAAGGGACAATAGCATGCCACTGAAAGAGCGATGAGACTGAGTGGCGACTTCCAGGGCTGAAAAGATGAAGCTGGTTCCTTAAATGCCTTTCCAAGGCTGGCTCCTGTAACTAACTTTTTTCTAATTTAAAAACGTCATAGTTTACAGTTAGCAGTGTAGCCAGGTGGATGCCAGCACAAGAAGCTGGTCTGCTGGGCTGACTGAACTGAATCTTGTGACCATGTCTGTGACTGTGTTTTTTGGAGTATTTTTATCTGGCAAATAATATGGCTTGCTGTGTGGTTAACTGCACTGTCCAAAAAGCCTGTGCTCAAGTTTTGGTGAGTGAAACTCTAGTATTTTATTTCAGCACTGCTTAGTCCTAATTAGTGAGTAACTTCATGTATTTAGCAGTTTTCATGACATAAAAGTCCCAAAGAGAGGCACAACAATTAAAATATTATATATCAAAAGAGATCCAACCACGCAAACAGAATAAAAAGAAATTTTAAAAAGAATATCAGCAGAAGACCTGATTAAATTGAAGGCCCCAGTCTTCAGTCTGGTATGAGGGACAGCTAATAGATTTTGAGCTTGTGAGCAAAGGCGGCGAGCAGCAATGTGTTTAACAAGAAGTTCAGATAAATAGTCTGGAGTTTGTTTATTCAATGGTCTTTATGTAAGTTTTGAAATTGTAAAAGAAATTTTAAAATCAATTGGAGCCAGTGTAAAGAGAATAAAAAGGATAATGTCAGACTGCTTGCTAGCATGAGTGAGGCATCTGGCTGGAGCATTTTGTATTGCTTGGAGGCGTGACAAATATGATTTGTCTAAGCCAGTAAACAGGGTGTTACAATAATCTGTGCACGATGACACAAATGCGTGAACAATTTTCTCTAGTTCAGAGGGTAGACTAAGGCTCGCAATTTAGAAATGTTCCTTAAAAGAAAGAAACATGAGATAGATTTTGCATGTGAGTCAAAGTCCAGAGAAGACTCAAAAATTACATCAAGATTGCTAACACTGGTCTTTGCAGATGAGCAAAAGAAAGCAATCGCTTGACTGATTCTTGAATGTATATCAGGAGATGCTGTAAGGCCTCAGTCTTTTTGGAGTTTAAAACAAGGTAATTATTGGAGAACAGTAAACTGGGGTGAGGTGAGGCTTAAAAGACATATACAGCTGTAGCATAGGAATAACAAGAAATGCTAGAAAAACACTGAATGATGTTGGATGAAAGGAAAATAACAAAGGACCCAAGACTGAACCTTGTGGAACCCCGCAAGTTAGACAAGCATGTTAGACAAGCGTGAAGAAGAATTTGCTCGTCTTAACAGAAAATGTTCTTCCAGATAAACAGGAGGATCCGAATTAATTATCAACAACATTTTCTAATTAGCAGTATGACTCGTTTTCAAGCTATAGATGTGTTGGTCCAATGAGGATTACCTATAAACTTAAAAATGTTGTTTAATTATGCTGAGGTATTGCTCTAAAAACGAAACATGGTGGAGGCCAAAATGCTGACCCGTAGCTTCACAGAGCAGTAAGTGACATAATGGTGTCTATGACCATCTATTACAATGCAATTTGTGAAAGAGACTGGGGACATTGGAGTTCCTCGTGATCATATCCACGGTCACCATTATCGTCATTAAACTGCCTCATCATCCCCCTGTCCCCCCACCCCATGCCGTTTGATCTCCGTCTTCGCCGTCATGTCATCGTGTGCTCAGCAAAATATTATTTTATTTTCCATAAAGCTTCCATCAAACACGTAAGAATAACAGCATGAGATGTTCCAGAGAAGGGTTAATGGGCCACATGTTAAAGCTCATGGGAAACATATTGCCAGCACGACAGGAGGCTTTCCTCACATTGATGGAGAGGGGCCTGAGAAGAGAAGGGGTGGGAGGGTAGAGCAAGGTTCACTGGTTCCCAAACTCCTGCAGAGCTTCAGTAGCCTTCACTGCCACCCTGAGCCTCTTCTCACCCCTCCTGTCTGGCCTCTTTCTTCCCCTTCACTGCCCTCCAGCACCACTTTCAAGCTTTTTGCCTTTCTTTTGTCCATCCCCACCACTAAATCCCCTTACCTACCAGCCTTAAACACATCCTTCAGGCCCCTCTACTTTGTTTCATCATCCTCGTCTATTGCCTTCCCTTTTCACTCCCCTCACATTTTCTCCATGTTGTAATTCTTTTTTCTTCTGAAACATAATACAACCAAGAGCAATCTTTCTACATAACCCCCTTGTGTGTCTGCTTGCTCTCAGGGGCTCTCTCCCTCACATCTCTGGATTTTACTGTACGCGGTAAATTACATTAGATCTGAGACCCTGCTTTATGACTGAAGGTCAATATTGACTTTCTGGAAAAGCAGCAAGGTGGGAGAGCAAGGGAAAGAGCCAGAGAGAGCCAGAGAGCAATGTTAGTTTGTTCTCGAAGCTTTTCTGCTGGCCTTTTTGTTTGAGCGCACCTCGCCTTTATGATAGTGAAACTGGCATGTTGTCAAAGTCAACATAATTAGACATTTCCTCCCTTCAGAAGACCCTTCTGCTGCTATTTGTCTGTGTACAGAAACAAGGCTGCAGGTACGCTGCACATCGATCAGTAAAATTTACTCTAACTGCAGTATATTTCTTTCAAAGCACCTTTCTTTCTGCAGTGCTGTGTGCATTTAAAAAGGCACAGACTGCCAAAAGGACATTTAAACTAGGGGGAAAAAAAGACCTCAAGACTGTACAATTCAAAATATAAATGTTGTTGTCTCACTGCTGGGAAAAAATAGCAGGAGTTAGAGCCTGAGAAAGAAAACTAATCAAGAAATCTGTCTCTTGAGGCCCACTTCACCGCAGCACAGAGCACAAATTCTCAGGCCATGTGCTGGCAATGTTGTCAAGGCTGTCATCTGTCTGCATCGCATACAAGTTTTAGCATGCAGCCTTTCTCCAGGTGACAAAAAGCACAGACTTGTGTGTCAACAACTGTGCTTCACTTCCCTACCTGGCCCCAGCAAGTCTGTTTAGAGGTGCAGGCAAGCAAAACCACACATTCACACACACACTCTAACAGCCTTGTAAGCTTTTTCCCCCTTCCCTTCTTTTGCCTCTTCTGACCAAAAAAAAACATTTTAAAACTTCTCATATTAATGTGATTTAACAAGAATTTCACTACAAAACTTAATCGTTGGGCATGTTTGATTATTATCCCCATACCCAAGTTCAGAGGGGATTTCTTGTCCTGAGTTATGCTTTCAGACTGCATATAAAATCCACCTCCCTTCAAAACATTTAAAAACAGCACATGGCTACCTTTCCTGAGCCTGGTTCTGCCAGAGGTCTCTTTCCATTAAGAGCAAGTTTTTTCCCCCCACTTTTGCCACATGCTTGCTTACAAGGGTTTATTATTGGGTCTTTACATTGCAATATAAGTGCTGTAGAATGTGCTTTGCATGCTCCCTTGTTTCCCAAGGGGTCACCACGGTGGATGCATCCACATGTTGATTTGGCAAAGATTTTACACCGGATGCCCTTCGTGATGCAACCCTCCCACTTATCTGGGCTTTGGACCAGGATTACTCTAGTTTGTCTCACAGATTGGGTTTGCCTCCTGTCTTGGTCTCAAACCTGAGAACTTCACCATGCAATGGAAATCAGTTACATACAGTTATAAAGAAAATCCTGTGCCATTCCTTGTTTCCACTGTGAATTTCTGAGTAACCGTTGCAATATACCACTGAAGCGTTCAGTTACTACAAGCTCTGACTCATCTTTCTTACTAACAGACATTTATCGCTTTCACTATCGTATAGGCACGCCTGTCTATTAGTCTGGAAATCTGTGAATGCATATAGCATATTAGCACAGGTATCCTGGCAGAGTAGCTTATCAGGTATATTTAGAAATTACCGAATCATCTGTACTGGCTTTGGTTTTCTTGTAGATAACCAGTAAACCAGTGGTTTTCTCACTGTGGTTGGCTGTTTATTGAGTGAAAAGATCACCTGGCATTTCGCACACACTTGCGTAGTTATGTTTGAGGTCAAGAAGAGAGAAACTTTTGTTGCTTATCTTAGATGTTTACCACAGTGGTGCAAAACATGTGTTTTTCTAAGTGTGGATGTGCAGTAGGTGGTAGAGTTAACATCCTCGTGTGGTGAACTTCCTCAGGAGAGGGACGAGCATCCGCCAAGCTGATCAGGCTGTGCATGAGTACGTACTTCCTAAACCATGGATGGTTTGACTGAATATTTGAGGTCTGAGGCCAAGATCACCTCTATTTCTGTCTGCATTGTTTACCTGGGCAAAATGTGTTTTCTTTTCCAAGATATAATCACAGAGGGAAACGTTTTTAATCCAGTGGAGGTGGAAATTGCTAAGCCACAGGGTGTTTTGTTTTAATAAAACGGAGCTACAAAGTGTCTGAATGAGGACCAGATCATCCTGTTGGCCATAATTAGTAAACATTTAAAAAGCTGAACAATATGTGCCCTACCTGTCTTGCTGACTGATATATTAGTGGTCAGTGTTTTATTTGACAGAGATCAGTGAAGGGGATCTCTTCCTTACTTCAACGGAGGTCATTGCGAGGTCAAAGTAGCGCAGGGTCAGAAAGCAGTCCTTTCTCCTGCTGTGTCCTCAGCCATGTGTTGAATACTTGTCCCTTCAAAGAAGCTAAAGTATTAGCTTTCAACGAAAAGCTTCGGCAGCATCCACGTTTGGGTGAGCTCCAGCTTCAGTCGGAAATAACTTGGGAAGTTGAGACTGAAAAGGATCGTTGGTGTACGACTGCAACATTTTATCGGTGATTTGTATCTCACAAAAAAGAGGCCAGACTCATGTAGTAGTATAATTTGGGTTGTTTTAGCTGTTGAACTTAATTTCCAGGCTCTCACCTTTAGTTAGAGGGTATTTAAATGAATGAAATGTAATTAGACAACTCTTTGTCCAATTAAAAAAGTAAAAAGGTTTAATCTTTCCAAGATCCTACTCTGCCCTTTGCATTTAGCTGTGGCTGTGAACCCACAACATGCTCTTTATTCAAGTAAAACCTTAAAATGTACAACACCAAATCGCAATCGGAGATAATGAGAAAATTAGGAAGCACCCAGTCAAGTTTGTTTCATTCTGAGAAACAAAAAGAACCTTTGTGAACTCAGACATCCACTGAAGACAGCAGTGGTGAATGATCATAGGATAATTTGTCATTGTAAAGACAAGGCCCTTTGCAATATCCAGCCAAGTGCAGAACACTTTCCAGGAGGTAGGGATATAATTGTCCAAGTTTACTTTAAAGAGACGACTTCAAAGGAGCAAGCACAGAGGATTCACCACAAGGTGCAAACAATTTGTCAGCCTTGAGCACAGAAAGGCCAGATTAGGCTTCCAAGAACATCCAAGAAAGTCAGACCAGCTCAGGAAAAGCACACTTTGGACGGGTCAAAGTTATAATCAACATGTAACAGAATGAAAGGACAGCAGAGGCTGCATGATGCATGGGCGTGCACGCTTTCCATTGGCATCTGATCACCCGTGTTATAAAAGTGACGTGGCAGGAGACAGAGGTAGGTTTTTTTGAAGATCCCCATGTCCTACTGTCTGCTAATTTAAGTGCAGCAAAGTTCATGTGAAATTACGTAACCGAAGTGAAATGTTGTGCAGCGATCGAGTCAACAAAGCTAAAAGCACAAAGACCCACAAACAAGCAACAACTGAAGCTGCGGCACAGACCTGACAAAGCATCACAAAGGAGGAATTGTTGTGTGCTGTTTGTTTGAAAGGAATTGTTTGGTCTGTGGGCTCGAGACATCACGCAGCCATTCCCTTGAAGGGATTGTCAACAAATTATTAAAAATCAGCTTTTTTTAGTTGTGTTTCCATCAATTTGCCTAACTACATCGAAACCTCTGAATAATTGTATACACATATATACAAACATACCTCTAAATAATTGTACTGCATTAACTGTTGAGGTGTATAACGTCGCAACAGTTAATGCAGTAAAAAAATAATACTTGTTGTTCATTTCTAATCTGTAATGGAGACAAAGTTATGTGTATGTGGTTTTTTTTTTCATATTTTGTTTTACCTAACACTGATCTTATGTTTTGACTATGAATTCATGCCTGCATGTTTTCATTCAAGGTTACCACTATTTAGTGTTCACAGCCTTTAAGTAAAAGACACTTATTCCAACCTGTGGGTTCTTCGGCATACAGCTTCTCGTCATCCGAATGTATGAATGAATTTAACAGGCTAGTAAATAAGAATTTTAATTGCCTCTTAGCACATGATGACCACATGTGTGAGAAGCTTAAGGTGCTTGTGTTTACCTCCCAGCCAAGATTGAATGTGCATTCTTACGTCAATGGAGGATAGTGCTGCAAACACATATATGTTATGGTTTAAAACACCTTCCAGATGTAGGTGTACCCTGCAAGTACGTAAGCTGGAACACAAAACATGCAAACAAAACAGGTAGTTACTCAACACTGGAGCAGAAGGAAAGTGTATTCCCCGTATTTTTGCCAGTGTTGGTCATCTACCTTCAGTTTCTTCATCTGTGCCGAAAAACTGTTTCAAATCACTTCCACTGACAGGAAATTTCTATTAACTCTAACAACTAACTCCTGATTGGAAAGACAGCCTATAAGCACTGAAAGTTTTAAAGTATTGAGCAGTACAGACATGAGCAAGTGGCAGGACTTAAATTCATAGTGGATGCGTTAATTGAATGCCCACACACGTGTGTCAGGATGAATGTTATTTCTCGGTTCAATCCACTTTCAGCCTGGCGCATTAGGGGGCGCTAGTATAAATAGTGGCCATTTGAGCGTCCCTGGATCGCTTACCTGTGATCTCCTTTTTGGTCACCTGACTTACCTTTGGTGTTGCAGAGATCATTTGCGGGTTACCCTTCTGAAGCCACCATCGCGGCTGGTAGGTGTTTACTCATTGTAGTGTGTACTTTACCTTACTTGGTGGTAAACGGCTATTGTTTGTAGGTTGTAGCTGTAGAAGCCTCCTTTGAGCCATTCTGCTCATGTTTTATGACGCGGCTTACTCGGTACGTAATTCAATTTTGTCACCATCTCTGCCTTTTATTTTTCTTTTATAGTAACTATTTATTATGCTTTGCAGGAAGTGTGGGCCTTTTACGCCACGCTGCGCTAACGGAAGTGCTGCTGCTTTGCTTTGCTTTTACCGTCTGTTCCCGTTGCGAGGTTTCTTTTCCTGCTGCTGCCAGCTTTTAAAGTGGACGTCGGCGTGGACAGTGGCCATATGCATGCCTGTTATGGGAGTCAGCTGGCGTGCATATTGATTGACCGGATAATTAACTTATAGTCGTGCAGACGGCAAGTTGGAGCAATACGGCGATTCCGTTTGCTCCAGATTTTAGAGTTTTATCTAGATTGTATGTTTTTGATTTGTAGTTTGGATTTCTGTTACACCACTGGTGGGAGGCCCTTTTTCTAGCTGTAGATCACCAGTGTGGTCCTGCAGTTGGGTTATTCCCCCAGCGCTGCATATTAGTTTTGTTGCAATATATTAAAAATTCTTTTTTTCATTTATTCAGATGCGGAGCGCTGACGTGGAGGAGACTAGGGTGCTTTGAGTGTACACACCTGCCTTGTGTAGTCTATTAGTCTGAGTGTGTGATAGTGTGCTGCACTGTCATGGTGTGTGTGTGTGTGTGGGGGGGGGTTTAAAAGCATATTTGTACACTTGTGATTGTGCTTTTATACGTTGTTTTAACTAATAAATTGTTAACTAATCATTGAACCTCGTCTCTGTACTGAGTATAACAAACCTAACTGCCTTCTTGGTGATTAGTGTTACCTCTAGTATTCTCTGGGTGAAATTCCCAGGGTGGCGTTGTCTTTTAAACTGTGAAGCGTATTTACTTTATTTCCACCTTGTGCTGCCACACACGCGCACACCCACACAAAATCAGTGGCGCCAGCAGAACTAGACACAGGGAGAGTCTTAGTTATTCTTATATTTTTCCACATTCTTATTGATACAACACTGCAAACACAAAATTCCATTTGTACTAGATACAGCCGAGATAAAGGGGCAATTAAGCAGGATTTCCGCATATGGCAAAGGTACCCTCATAAAAATAAGAGTTTTGACCTTAGTCAATACTAAGCTGCTACAATTCATAGCATTCCTGCCAGTTTGAAGTTTACTTTGCATCTACTCATCATCAAACTCATGCATCACTACAATTACCAGGGCAGCTGTGGGTTAGTGCAAATCCAATCAGTCATGCTTCAGTCGTCCTCTTTCTGAGACGTGTTTTCAAGCATTACAAACACCTGAAGCAGTGCTCGGAGCTGGCAAAAGATACTATGAGCAGATATCACTACTGACAGCATCTGTGTTTCCAGTTCCTCATTGTAAAGTAAGCAGCACAAGAAATGGGATGGTTGCTTCGACAACAGGGACCAGGCCTGCGACTACTTGCACTTTTCATGGCAAAGTTGGTGATAAAACTGTAATAAGATGGAATCAGTATGTATGCGGTTTGGATGAGGTCAAAGTTGATGATCTGTGATAAAACAAAACCCACAAATATTTTGCCTCTACATGCACAGAAATTCACATGAAATGACACTCACACTTTAAAAATTCAGAAACACCTCCAGAAATTGTGAAATAATTAGTGCAGGATGGACATTTAACAGGAATGCAACCAGTTGAATCAAGTCCCCCTACTGCAAAGAGACACATTGTAGACAAACTGCACTCATTGGTGCAGACTTACTGAGTTGGATTGCAACATGTTGGCAATTTGTCTCCTTTTATAAATTAGCTGCCAGTTCTTTTCACACTTTTGCAGGTCTGTCTGAAAGCGATTGCTGTCAGTACGAGTTGGCCCACGACTGTTTGGAGACAGGTTGCCTCCTGCCAGGTGATCTGTGCAATCACCTTGATGTTGAAAATGGTCATTGCAACTACTTGTAACTAAAAACTTCAATGCAACTGCTGTCCTCCTTTCTCCTCTGTTGCGACTGAGCCTTTAAACTCCAGAAATGTGAACCACATAGGATGCATTTGCATATAACTCAATAAAAGGATGCAATCAAAAATGCCTCTGAAACATCTTAGTCAATTGGCAGATCCATGACCAAGGTAGGAACTTCTGTTGGTAAAAGTAGTTGTTGAATACAGTGTGAAAATGAAAAATATAAAGTTTATAACAGATCAAGGCTGCTGGCATCAGTGGTTTCAAGGAATGTAATGACTGTACTACAAATTGCTTTAATTTGCTGTAAAACGCTGTACCCTCTTGCGTTACTGCACCACATTGCATACCCGAGGACGTGTTTTTCCTAGACGTGAATGAATTCAACCACTTCCACTAATACACACGGACTAAACTTGAGCAAACACATTTCCCAATTGGTTGGTTTCTAAAGCTGATGATGTAATTCAAAATCATATGCTTTTACAAAACCACAGTTTGAGTCATAAATTCTCACCCTCTCTGCATGAACGCGTTTGGAGCCCATGCTTCTTCTGCATCTGAAAACCGTCTCTTCTGTGTATTGGTGTTGGCCCTCTGTCAGCTGTGGCAGGGGGAAAAAAAAGGTATTTACATCAGCTGATGGACCTAAACCACTGAATTCACCTCTCTTTAAACCACGCTCCAGACAGTTTGCATCACAGGCTCAGTGACTTCATATACAGGAAATTACTCTTTACTTTTTCCAACTTTGTAATGAGAGCGGATTCGCTTGTTTCTGTGCGATTATCAGACTCTGATCACAAGCCAGCTAGCATCTTCTCTGCTTCCTCTGCAACCAAGGTGATCACACTGGCCTCCCTTGGTTTATAGAATGCAGCGTCATATTGTTAAGACTCCAAGCAGACCACACAAAGGCAACAAGGGTGTCGGTGTCCTCATTAAAACTCTGCCTGGGCAAACCAGAGACAGCCAGTACGCACAGCAGATAAGACACTTAGTGGCCTGTTGAGATTTACAGCCGCTGCCTTGGGGAACACAAGGACAAAGCAGAGGAGGGCTGAGAGAGAACATGAGTTCATATATTGTTTCATGTCTGGCAGCCAGATGAACAAACTGAGGACATTTAGGTATTTTAAAGGATATAAAAAGAAAACACGGGCGTGTAGACGGAGTGTGGACAGCGCCGATGTCAGTTGTAAAGACTGTAATTGAAGCTGAAAGGCTAGGCGGGGCAGGAAAATGATGGAGAGAAAGAAATGAGTAATGAGAAAATGAACTACAGATATGTGAAAAAGGGATTTAAAATTTGAGGAAAATATGTCACTAACAAGATGTCATGTTAACATAGTGCTGTGTTAAGGTGGTTCTCCTGTTGCAATAGTGAAATTCCATGTCCTGCGTCATTACTCAGGTTCAGCACGTCAACAGAGCAGCTAATAATACACTTGGGGAGGAACAGCCTTCTGAAATACTCTGTCTCTGAGTCATTAGCAAAATCTAGTTTTACGCAAAATGTCAAAGTTTCTTGTCAACACCAGAAATCAGCCTCGCTATAACCCTGGCCTGATCTTTCACCTTGCTCACATAAATAACCTTCACTCATGAGCAGAGGTCAGCTTTTCTGATCCACTCCACTTTTGCCCCCTCTGCTCTTTCCTCTCTCTTTGATTTACATCCTCCCCGTATTAAAACCAGGGCATCCTGCTCTGAGAAAACATAGCATCTTAATTTCTTTGAGTAAATTTAAGTGGCGTGGGCTCGTTTTGGCGTGTTCAGTGTCAGGTTTTTGCAGACTCCCCAGTGTGCTGGCCCACCTAGTGTGACACTGCACCTCGTAAAGAAATCAAGCCAGACTTTTGGGAAAGGCTTTTCTCCCCCGTGTGAGTGTTGGGTTTCACTACCAGTCTGTGGATCTAGTCAGAGTGAGGCACGCAGCACTAACAGACACAAGGCAATTTAGTCAACTAAAGGGAATACACACACACACACACACACACACATTTGTGCGTGCACACACTGCGAAGTTCCTCTGCTTTCAATCACAGGTACTCTGTCCAAACTGTATGGATATATATTCTCTCCAGGAATGTTTTCTGTAGATTAAAGTTGGCACTGTTCTTAGTCTGATTCGATGATGTTTGAGAGGAAACAAGTTTGAACTTGCATGGATTTGATCATAATTATGGAAACATGGTCACAGAAATGATGGTCACGTATTTACACAGTTTCCTCACAAGTTTCCCAGGAAGAGGCCTGTTTAGGCTTACTGGCAGTCGGAGGCTAATGGCCAATTTTAAATAGGTTCTTTAGAATTTTGCGGTTTATTTGGAAACGTGTGGACAGAAAACCAAAGGCAGTGAGCATCCTAAATTAATTAAATGGTTATACAAGCTCACCTTGGTTAGGCCGAAGAACAGGCTGTGGAAAACGAAATATTCACTTTGGCCCTTTTTTTAGTCTTCTCAGGAAAAACTGAAAACTTGGGAATATTTCATCCTCGGTGTCTCGCCTCAGAGCAGGTGTGAGTGGTGATCATGTTTCTTCAGTCTCCTCTCTCAGCAGGCATCTGCTCTGCTGAAGCAGCCATGAGCAGCACATGACATGCACACCTACCACCTCCACCTCCTCCTAAACCAAAATATGCTGGCATTGTTTGCTTCCCCGTAACTCCAAGTAATTCAATAGATATCTGAAAAGTAGTGGTAATTTTAACCTAAAGTATGCATTGGAGTAGCTCTTCAATGACAGAGTTGGTGGGGAGCAGCGTTCGACAGATGTAAAAACAGTTGCAGCTGTTTTTGGTTTATCCAGTTGCCCAAAAGGACTGAACTGAGTGTTTATTCACTAGTGGGAAGACAGAGAGGGATCACATTGTTCTGTTGACAGCCTTTGAGGCTGTTGCTGAGAACTTTGCTTCTAAAAAATTGTGTTTATTTATGCTGGCTTGACAAGTACTAAATTACGCATGGGCCGCTTCTGCTATAGTCATGGCGTTGCAGCCAATTTGAAGTTAAGTCACAGCATTAGCAAATTCAGTCTGGAGATCGTGTTATGATGGGCTCACAGTTGCACCAGCTGAGACAACACCCATCTTTTAAAGTCAGAATACACACGTGAAGTTTCATGGCGGCATTTTGAGTTGACAAAAATCTTCTTTTAGACCTGCTAATGTGGCTGCTACCAACATTTTCAGTGATCTCTCTCTCACATACACACACACACACACCAGCAGTGCAGGAAGCTTAGCATATATACTGCAGTATAATATGGGAAGTTACAAATAAATTTAAATGGGAAACAAATGTGGGACTGGGGCATTATCCAAACATTAATCAAATTAATATTCGTTCGTTCGTTCGTTCGTTCGTTCAACTCTTTTCATCTGCTTGGTTTGGGTTTTGTTGGTGCAGCAGGAATGCATGGTTTTAGAATTTGCATATATAGTCTTATCTTATTATACTTGCATTTTGGAACTGTATTTGTATTTTATACTTTCTTTAACATAGTGTGTACTTGCCCAGCTCTAACCTTGTACCTAAATGTGATACAAGCTATATTTTCTCTAATGAAATCAGTGTAAATGTCACTGAATCTGTCTTAATGTTTTTACTTGGATAGGTTAATGGCTGTATGCATAGAAAAAAGTTTAACCACAGATTTAAGTACCTAAAACTGCCTTTATGGCAGTTCTGGCTACCTGGGGTATCACCAGTACCACATTTTACCATGATGAGACAACCAGGCCGTCACAAGTAAAGTATCAGTTTTACTATCAGTTAGCAAATTTTACAGGAGTCCTTAACCAACTGTATCTTTTCTACTCCCGCAATTCCATTTTACCCACTTCTCTCCCTCCTTTTTATCTACAAGTTTCTTTTTCTGCAACTGTGTGTTAAAGAAAGACTAAATACATCCTGTAATTTTGCACAGTATTACTGAGTGTATTCAAGCAGAGCTTTGTTATGTCAACTGTCTTTGATAATAACTGAGCTGGAGCTTAGAAATGTGCAGTTATTGTAGGGTAATTTCATCAGTGAGATCACTGATTATTATAAATACTTCCAGGTTGCAAGAAACGTCTGTAGTGTGTATGATATCTATGCCATCAGACATAAAACAGCCATGTAAACAAGAACAACACCCTCTTTCCCGCTAAGATTTATCTATCACTTAAAAAACCACCCACTCCTTAGAAGTTGAAAAAGTTATTTAAGTACAACCTCAGATGAACAACAACACATGAAGTATTGCATAATGTCAGTATTTATTCTGCAAAAACTAAGCCAAAAATGGAGAAACAGTGTGTAAAAAAACTGAGCACACCCTTACTGCTTCTACATGAATAAAGAGGGCAGCCAGCTGCTGCTAAGCAAATGCAACTTATTAACTGTTGATCAGCAAGTGTGAGCACCTCCATAAAAAGCAGAAGTTTGGGTTGTTTGCTGTTCTGGAGCATTCTGGTGTGTTTGAACACAAGGAGGAAAGACAGCAGCAATGATCTTAGAGAAGCAAATGTTGCTGCTTGTCAGTCTGGGAAGGGTTATAACACCATTTGCAAGCAATCTAAAGTCCATTATTCTGCAGTGAGAAAGATTATTCACGAACTTAAAACATTCAAGGCAGTTGCCAATCTTCCAGGGAGTGGACGTTCCAGCAAATCAACCACAAGGTAAGACTGCAATGCTCAGAGAAATTGCAAAATACCCAAGAACTACATCGCAGTCCTACATCTACAGGCCTCAGTTAGCATGGTAAATGTTAAGGTTTATGACAACAGCGCAATTAGATTAAGACAGAACAATTATGGTTCATTTGGAAGGGCTGCGAGGATCTTCTCTCTCTAAAAAAATTTAAAAAATGGCAGCATGGTTTAGGTTTGCAGAGCTGCACAAACAGACGCCTGAAACAATGTCCTTTGGACAGATGAGACTAAAGTGGATATGTTTGGCCATAATGCACAGAACCACACCAGTGTTTGGTTTCTGGGGAAAACCAAACATAGCACATCAGCACAAACACCTCAGACCAGCTGTCCTGCACGGTGGTGGAAGTGTGATGATTTGGGCTTGTCTAAAGCTTGGAAAGAAAAGCGCCTGGAGCTGAAGAAGCTTCTCGGATGAGAAGTGAAATGTCTGCAAGCAACTTAAAGAAGTCCAGGTGCTTTTCTTTCCAAGCTCCTTAGACTACGATGACCTGGATGATTGTGAACCTTCACAGACATGATTTGGGCTTGTGTTGCAGCCACAGGACCTGAGCACCTGGCAGTCATTGAGTCGACTACAAACTCTACGAACATTCGTACACCAAAGTATTCTGTCAAGTCAAATATGAGACGATCTGTCTGACAGCTGAAGCTTGGCCAAAATTCAATTGAAATTGAATCTACAATAGAAAAAAAGAAAAGAATCAAGCTGCTCAGTCAAAGTCAAGACGTCAACCTGATTGAAATGCTGTGGCAGGAACTTAAGAGAGCTGTGCATGAATAAATCATCGCAAATCTCAATGAAATTAGGTAATGTTGCAAAGAAGAGTGAGTCAAAATTGATGTGATAAACTGATAATGTTATACAGAAAACCATTACTTCAATATGCTGCCGATAAAGGTGGTTCTACAAGATACTGAGTCATGGGTGCATTCAGCGTTTCACACACTGATTCCTCATTTTGGCTTCATTTTTGTTTAATAATATGTCTAATATGTCCTGCGTCGGGGTTTATATTTAAATTATTTTCGAACCTGGCAATTTAAGAAATTCTTTATTTTTATTTCTTTAATTTATTTTTTATTTAGTCTGACAACTCCTGGCCTCTCAAGTATATGCCTGTAAACTTATCTCACGTACAGATACTATTGCATTCACATCATCTGTCAGCACACAGACAGACATGGAAACAACTGCCAAACAGGGTGGAAGATTTCGGTGTTGATGCACCTGTTTTATCTTCTTGAAATCAGAACACAACCAGTAGGAAAAAATACCTGAACATGACTCAAGTATGAGTCTGGAAGTGAGTTTGACAGAAGTTTTTTGAAGCTGTCAGAAAATCATGCAAGTGCTGATAAAAGGCCCTGATAAGCTTTCAAGCGTACCAATCGGAAATTTACTATTTGGAATCGCTTCTTGATTCCCGTTCCTACTGCCAGCGTAGACCAATAGATGCCAGCAACAGTAGGCGTCCTCAAGCAGGAGCACATCCGACCACAATGACATACAGAGACTCATATTGACAGTAATTTTTTTTACCTTCTGCCCATCATAACCAGCTTATATATTAAAAATGTAAACAATCTCATTGGTCGTTTCTTAAAAACTAAACTTTTTTTTGTTGTTGTTTCATACTTTGTGTCGCAATACTGTATCATAATGATGTGACGTTTCCGACTGTTAAACTGTTAAATCGGATACTTTTCTTGGCTCCATTGTCTGTCCAGACTTTAAATCTTAAGCTTGTTTGCCTTTAAGTAACTGACCGTGTGGCTTATGTCGTTTCCACCAATTACTTAGTAGATTATCTTTATTAGTCCCTCAGCTCTGGGGAAATGGCGAGCTTTTAGTCAATGAAATAAGTTTTTAATTAGATTACAGAACACAATATTACTAAGATGTCTTAAGGGGGTATTTTTTGTATGAATTTAATAATGTCAAGGTGAAAAGCAATAATTTCCAGGAAATAGAAAGCTTTTACCATCACCAGTGATGTTGCAGTAAAATGATGCTGAAGAAGGAAGGCCTCCGGCTTGAGCATCATCATCAGCGTCATTCCTTTCGTTGACCCACGCCTGGACTGGTATATTATTCCCACCAGGGTCAAAGGCTAAAACATGTCATCTGTGGAAAGAACAAGCTTCTATGATGCAAATGTTTGTGGGTGTTCATGGAAAACTCTGATTAGAGAAGAGATAAATCGAAATTAAATTATTTCCACAGAGCCTCCAGTGTCACTGTGAATTTTCAGCCTTGAAGCCTCCATTGTGTAAGAAGAAAAAACATTTAATTGTCATATTTCCAGTTGACATGCTGCTTGAAGGAAGTTCGGTAAAAATGCTAATTTCTTTTTTGGGGGGGTAACTGACAGATATGAACATGTAGAAACAAGGACCTACTTGGCAGTGTTTTTTGGAGGACTTCCACCTCTACACCCACAGAAAGACAGATGAGACAATAAGTCTTTGTCCTACACAACTTTAATCATATTTTCCTTTTACTGTAAACGTAAAAGGAAATAAGGAAGTTACATGCAATATGAGTTTAATAAATTCCAAATTCACATTTGCATATTTTACTATTAATCCTCGTCCTAATGACTCATACGCTCTATCAGTGTCAGGAAGGAAGCATCCATCTATCCGTGTCGAGAGGCTTATGCTTCTGACAGACATTTTCAAACAATAACGGCCTCCCACACAGCTCAGCAGAAATGTTGATTAGCTTAGCCGGACTTTTCCTGTGCTTGGCATGTGTAGTTCTATAAAGAGAATAATCATTTGCTAAATGCTTGTAGTGTGATGTTTGGATGTTTTATACGTGGACCCCAGGAAGAATAGTTCCAAAAAAGAAAAACAGAGTTTTGTAGTCATTAAACATCAAAGAGCAATGATCATGTGGTTCTATTATATTCATCTGTAAAGCATATTTGAGCATTATGATACTTACTCATTTAAGGTATTTGTTACAGTGATGTGAAAAAGAAATTTTCCACAGGACTCAGTGAGGTCCATGATTGAATTTCTTGCACAACCACCTTTAACGGCATGTTGTATCGTCCACTTTCGGCCAAGCTTAAGGCTGGTCGAAACTGAGTCATGCAGCATGGCTCACATTTCATTCACATGTGAGTCATTGACATGTGACTCAAATGTGAGATGGACTCACATTTGAATACTAGAATACTTTGATAGACAGAGGAGTTTGTGGTGCCCAGGTCCTGTGGCTGCAAAATAAGCCCAAATCATCACCCTCCCACCACCGTGCTTTTGTGATATGTTGAGCTTTGCAAACCTGTGCTGTGCTGCCATGTTCTTCTTACAAAGAAGAGATTTTCTCCTGGTATCTCTTCCCAACAACCCGTATTTGTTCAGTCTTTTTTCTAATTATACTGTCATGAACCTTAACATTTAACATGCTAACTGAAGCCTGTAGAGACTGAGCTGTAGTTCTTGGGTTTTTTGCAGTTTCTCTGCGCTTTCCAGAGGCTGAATTTGCTGGAAAATCCACTCCTGCAAAGATTGTATCAATGTGTTAACACACTTGGATTCTCCAGAAGTGTAGATATAGGTGCTCACACTTTCTGATGATCAGTTAAACAAGTGCATTTGATTAGCTGCCACTCGCTGCTACTTCACCTCTGAATTCCGATGGAAGCAGTAAGGGTGTAACAAATGAATTCTTATCTTACCTTGATGGAAGTGATCAAGACTATCAAGTATAAATGAGCCGCACTAATAGCTGGAATTCAAATCTTTCCCTACATGTCACTATTCTGCAGTGAGCTATTTACAATTTTTTAGTACTTTATAACTTTCCACTCCGATTATAATTAATGTTTTGGATTTTATGGCATCGTAAAATTATAATGCCTAAAATTCTTTACTTATTATTTACTAAAAATTGTGACGTGAAGGGAAAACTATCTATTAGCAAGTTTGGGCTCACTTTTAAACAAGAGGAACTAAAACGTTTTGTCCGTGTTTGTGGAAATGCACAAATCCACTCATAGCTAGGAGGATTCAGGACTAGCCACTTGTGTGAACATCCACATTAGCCATCACAATTGAGGTTCAGCAAAGGGATCATTTTCATATTCATCTAGGTCTTTTTTTCTTTTTTTTTGGACAAAACCACAGGGAGCTACTGGAGATGGACAAAAGAGCCGCATGTGTCTCCAGACCCCCGTGACCCCCGATCTAAAGGGAAGCTATGTAAATTTGCCTCTTGCTTTGTCTCTCTTTTTTATTTTGGGTCTGAGTGCTCGCACACTGTTGTCTGTTCATGTAAACCCTCTTATAAAAGTGAGTCCTAGCACATTCAGTGTAAGGCCCTTTGAAAACAGATCATTTTTTAAGATTCATACGCTTGTTTGTGCGCACACATGTGTGTGAATTCTCCCGTGACTGGAGAGTCACCACAGCAGTCACCGAATATTAGTATCTTCCCACATCAATCAGACTGAACGTTACTTCACAACACCAACAAACTCAGCATGACTCATTACATGCAACAGGGAAAAAAGTGTTTTCTGATGACATATTCTTTGTTTATTGCAGGGTACTCCCTTACAAACCGTCCAAACGGCAGAATGTGTTCCTGCTGTGATTACAGCTGAAGGCTCAGCCTCTTGTTTAAGAGGGAGAGGTGGTATATCATTACAGCCTAATGCAACACAATGTGCAGAAAAAGCTGGTGAGTCAGTTACAGTATGGAGCTCACGTAAATGTTTATACGTAAAAAGAAGTTTAAGAATGGACGTCTATTATCTTATTGTTTTTCCTTTGTTTAGTGTTTTTTGTTTTTATTGTTTCCCCATTTAGATATCTAGATATGGGTGTGCATGTGAATGTGTGTGACCATTGAATTTGTGTGTATTTTAGTCTCGCACTCTTATGCTCAGGAATGTGGTGAATAGCTCTCTCCAGGGGGAGGAGTTGGGTGATTGTGTATTTTACCTGCCTCGTTTCCCTCGCGGGTTTGTTTCCATTCCTTTGATTCGCTGGAGTTCCGCCTCACCTTTTAAGTGGAGTGTAAACATGTTTCAGCAAATTCAACTGCTACTCAGAGTATCCTACATTAACAATAAGGTAATACCGCAATTGGCAGACAGTCATCAAAGCGTTTGAAAAGTGCTTGGGGTGTGGCACCAAAACACCGAAGTTTACAGAGCCACTTTATGAATCAAAATGTTTATGATGCAATTGTCGACTTGTGTTGCATTTTATGGGTATGGCTCTTTTGATGTCACGGGAGTAAATACTTATGGAATGAGTTCACTCAGAGCGTGCGTTACATGAGCCATCTTGTGGTTTCAGTAATGGCATATTTAATAACCGTGAGTATCACAATGTGAGAGGAATCTGCACCTGGAGCAAGATCCTAACAGCTGGCTGGCTTGCCACAAAACACTCGGAAAAAAGGCGAATTTATGCAAACATGAACTTTTTTCTTTATCTATTTTTTCTTTATATTAGTTCAAACCAGAGGGTAACAGTGTAAACGTTTACATTTGACTTTGTGTTTTTTGTAGATTTAGAAAGATTATTACAAATATGTAATTTCACTCTAATGTCTGATAAATTGTTGGACTTTTATTTGCATTGGTTTTAAGGTGTTTGCATGTGAGATTTCGGCCTCGCAGTAAACCGGGCGATAACAGAGTTTCAACAGCGTATGCCTTTGAATTTGCCGCTAACTGACCACCAATCTAGGAACTTATCGGTTAATCTGCTGTCGCAACTTGTTGGACCAACCAACAATATTTCTGAGCTTTCTGTGTATCCAGCAGATACAATTATTCCTGCTCTGTGGACTGGTCATTATTAACAGTGATTTTTTTTTTTTAAATAAATAAATCATTATTAGAGAATAGGGGATATTTTTTAAGATTGCATTTCTTCAAAATACAATCTTTTGTAGACAATGCATGCCTAAACATGACTGGCCAACAGAACTCACAGTACAAGCAAACTGCATGCCTTTGGAAGAGATCTTTGTCACCAGAAATCAGTTTCTGGTGACAAAATCTTCTCGGTGTGCTTACAGACAGTGCATACTCATGTGCAGATATCGTTTAGAGTCACAATCTTAAATATGGGACAATTTTATTCCATTCTTTCCCATAAAAGATGTGGAATAAAGGTTTTTATGGGTTATCTTCAGAGGACCTCTTTAATGTCAACTTGCTGGTGGTGCTCACCAACATGTTCAAGATTCATGGGACTATGAACATCTAATAAATTTAAAGACAATATAGTTTTTGTTTGTTTCAAATCAGCGGGCATCTAGCTCTGCTTCACAATGCAGTAATTAACCTGGGGTCACGGCCTGAGGTCACAGGTCAGTATTTGTGTGAATAGGAGCATTCGGATGAGTAAATGGGTGTGTGTTTGTATTTGTGCTTATGAGGATGCCTGTGTGGCCATCAGCGGGGCAGGATGAGGAGAGTTGTGGCAGGCCCACAGTGAAAGGTACACACAGATAAGCCAGTGTGTGCGTAAGGAAAGTGACTTAAACTGAGAGTTTCCAAACACACCTGGGAGATCTTCTTGTAAGAGATAAAAGCTCGGGGGGGAAAAAATCTACAGCAAATACCATTCATTTAAAAGCCTGACATTCAGGAATGGATAAGATTTGACTTTTTCTCAATGAGGAATTGCACTCTTCAGGATGCTATTTAGACAGAGTGAGACAAAGTCATGGATGTAGTTTAGAGACATGTTAAACAGTGAGATTATTCTTGTTTAGCTCAACAAACGGAGATGAAGGTTCGCTTCCTGTTCCTTACCAACAGTAAACATTGGTTTTCTTTGGCCATAACAGCAGTTTCTGGTCAGCACTTACAATGGAAAAAAAACACTATTGCGTGTTAAGTGAGTGAGTATGCATGTAGTGACGAATGCAAAGATAGCCATCATCTGTGGAACATTTTAGTGTCTTTCACATCACATTAGTAAAGTCATCAAGTAACCTTTGAACACAGAGGAACATTTGCTATCTAAAGAGCCAAGAGCTGATCCAAAGCACAATACCGGCAGTGATGGCAGACATGCAGATGCTCTGTGGCTATGTCATGATGACACTGACAAAAAAAGAGGAAGAAAGAAGAATCAGGATATACAGACTATATAAACCCTTTGGTGAGTAACACTGAATGTAAACTTGACTTTTCTTTGTTTACAGGAAAACGCCAAATGGTACTTTTAAAAGGGGCCTAATGCGTGATTCTAGGTGTTGGAGAGGAAGTTACTGCAGTACTACTGCATATATAAAATCTTTTAATAAACCACATCCTTAAGTACATTTCAAAAGAAAAGTTGCTCTTGTTGTGACATCACATGTAACCTTTAAATGAACCTATCTTGGCTGCCAGTTTTCTTACTTTCCCTCTGCTGATCATTTTCAGGCAGCAGTCATATATCAGATGGGGTGGGACTCGCCCTGATTACCATTAAAATAGTAGTTAAGCTTCTAACATGTTGTTAAAGTTATGAAAGGGTGTATTTAAACCCAAACCATGATATTTTCCTAAACTAACTGGGTACTTTTGGTGCCTAAACCTAAACAAACTGTAACTGAAAACTAAACTAAAATAAAACATAAATATGTCAGTCAAGATCCCGTACAGGTCTAAAACCCTAACCTCCCGGGTGAAAGTCCAGTGTCTGACTACCTCATCCTCTGGAAATAGTCTTATACGGCCTTATGCTGCTTACTTTCCGGGACTAAATATTTTCCCTTTGAAACACAAATGATAAAGCAGTGCATGCGAAGTTTGATCAATTGCCTCAAATGACTTATCGTCTGAGTCAGTCTGGTTGGAAATTAATCATTTCCGGTTACCCTTTTAAAGAAAATTTCAAAAAGACTCAGCTGCTGTGTTTGAGATACATTGTGGGTGAAGTAGGTGCCAGGTTGTCATAAGGAAGAAGAGTAGCCTGATATGTGTTGATACCTTTGGATCATCAGTGTCAAAGTACAGAGACAACCAGTCACAATGGTTAAAGTGTGCCCGTCAGACCTGCTGATAACTGACACAAACAAAATGAATGTCCCTGCGTATTAATGCCCCTGTCCTAGTGTAGCGATTCAAGGAATCATTACACTAGGACAGGGACATTAAACAGGACAAGGACATTTGACAGGTCCTTTGTCAAACTAGGACCTGATTGAGAAAGTGAAGCAGATTATGTCACGATCTAAAGGCACAGCTGAGGAACAAAGTCATTGAGATCTGTCAGTCTGGAAAGGGTTAAAAAGCCATTTCTAAGGCTTTGGAACTCCATGGAACTACAGTGACAGCCATTATCCACCAATGGAGAATACTTGGAACAGTGGTGAACCTATCCAGAAGAGGCACGTCTATCAAAATTACTTCAAGAGGGTATCAATGACTCATTCAGGTCACAAATGAACCCGGAATGACATCTAAAGAATTGCAGGCATCTAAAAAAATAATAAAAATAATGATCCACAAGACTTTTTTTCAGTTTTATGTTTGTGAAAGAATGGGTCACTCTCAAGAGCTCAGTGACTTCCAGCATCGTACCGTGATATGATGGCACCTGTGCAACAAGTCCAGTCATTCAGTGCTGTAAAGCACACAGCCACTGGACCCTAGAGCAGTGGAGACATGTTCTCTCTAACGGGCAATCCAATGGACGAGTCTGGGTTTGCCGGTACTTGTCTGACTTCACTGTGCCAAGGGTAAAGTTTGGTGGAGCAATTTCATGCTTCTTACTTTGTGGGAACAGTTTAGGGATGGCCCCTTTCTGTTCCAACATGACTGTGCACAGGTACACAAAGCAAGGTCCATAAAGACATGGATGATTGAGTTCGGAAGAACTTGACTGGCCTGCATGGAGTCCTGAGAGAACCCTGAATTAGAGCGGAGACTGCATCTAAAATCAGTGTCTCACAAACGTATAAACACTTCTAAACTTTGTGGAAAGCAGTTCCAGATGAGCTGAAGCTGTTATAGCTGCAAAGGGTGGGCCGACATCATATTAAACCCTATGGATTAAAAATGGGATGCCACTTGGCACTTGTCATTTCATATGCATGCGAAGGCAGATGAGTGAATACTTCTGACAACAGGTATCTGCACACTTTTAAATCCTTATGAGCCTGAAATCTTTAAACACAGCCTCGCTAGTGGACCCAGAGATTCATCTGGTTGGTAAGGGTGGTCAAGGTTTTGCAGTTTAGGCCCAAGCATTCTGAAAACTGTGTAACCTCTTTTAAATCTCTTGTTACTCTCATTTTAAAGGTAGCTTTTTTAAACCGCTAATGCTTTTACCTTTTTTTTAATGTGTAGGACTAAATGTGTACTTGTTTTTCTGTGTTCCACTGAACTTGAAATCCATTTTAATTCTGACAACTGTCATGCATAAGTTCAATAAGGAAGATCTGTAATCACTCCGCCCTCTTTCATGGCTGTTCAGGCTGCAAGTCTATTCTTGATATCACTTCATCTTTTGCATACTGTCAAACTCAATTCTGACATCATAACTCTTCTCCAATCATTTTCTTCTCTGCCTTCTGCGAACCAATCAGCCTCTGCTCTGAGTGCTTTAAATCCCAGTGCTCTTCTGTCTTTCCTCCCCATCTCTGCTTCACCCTGGTCACTCCGAGCGCCATCTAAATCTCCATCTTCATCTTCGGCACTACCAGCAACTGGACTCTGGGGTTCCTGTCCAAACAGCCTATTAACTGAATTCTGTTCGCAATAAGTCGTGTTCAGTTTCTCTAGTGTCAGTTTTTTGTGTTAGATTCTAATTGTTTAGTACTTTTAACTTTGTTTTTTAAAAAGTTCTATGTAAATGCAAATAAGCCACAAGGTTATTACAAGCTTCTACATTTGTCAAAAAGGGTAAAACTCTACAGAAGGAGTTCATTTTAACCTAACCTTAATTCCAGCCTGTAAACCTCTTTGTATGTGATAATAGGTTAGATTTGGGGCTTCTGAAGTAATTATAAAGACTAAACATTCAGACTGTCCAGAAAACATAAGAACTGCTCATTTTCTGTTTAGTTTCCACAGAGCAAACAAGAAAGTGTCTTGGCCCGCACAGCCAAGTTCAGTTTAAGGATGAGAAAATACCCTGAGGGCAGCAGCAGATTAGTGTGTTTCTGCCGTGTCTTACTCAATATGCGTTCCTTCAGCGCTGCTCCGAGCACATTCGAATATGATCAATGCTGACAGGGCTAGCCTTTGGTCGGGTTAAAGTACACTATATCCTCCTCTGTCTCTCCTATCTCTCTTTTTCCTTTCATTTTTCTTCTTCACTGACCAAATGGGCCCATGAACTCTTTGAACTGCTTGTCTGCAGAGAACACAAAAACCAGCTCCTTACTGGAACTGACGAAGAGAGATAAACTGCAAAGAATAGATAAAGAAAAGTGTTAGACATATGCAGATGAATATGTGGGAGAGGGAAAGGGTTAGGAACTGCTGGGTTGGATTTTTTTGCCTCTTCAAGTACTTGAACTTTTGCTCTCACTTGATCTTAGAGCTTCAATTCATCTGCCTATCTGAAAAAGAGAGCAGGATGGAGAAGGTGAGAAGGGGAACAGAGTCTGGGTGTTGAACGTGCGCCTCCTCTGTGTGGCACGCTCCTTACAGCTGGGCAGGGTTAACAGTTATGACACTGACAGGCTGATGATAACTTATAAAGTCGCTTTAAGAGTTGACTGAAGTCATCTGTGCGGTGTCACGTCCAAGTGGCTATCATGTTTTCTTTCAGGAAATGGAATGACATTTGATAAGACACAAAGATTAATTGTTGTGGTGCAGGAAGCATAGTGGGGAATTCTGTTAAACTGTTTCATGTTTGCAACACTTCTGAGAAACAGAAAGCAAATTAAATTACACACTTCCATGTTCCTGAAAGTTTTAACAAGGTTCCTTTTTTTTTTTCCCCTCAACCGTAATCTGAGAGACACTCTCATCTGCACGTACTGCAGTCATTCTCCTTTCAGGCATGTAGCCATGTGAAAATGTGCACACACATATACGGCTCAATCACAGTGGGATGAATGTTATCAGAGCGCATTAGCGGGGGAAAGCACAAGGGTTAATTCAAGGACAATTTATAAGAGATTGGTTATAGTCAACTGTGATAATCCAGACAGAAACACCTTGCCGTGCCAATCACTCCCTTCCACGGCCTTACGAGAAGCTTGAGCTCTCATGAGCATATTGCCAAGAAGCAAAGACTCACTACTTACAAATGGGAGTGTGCAAGGCAGAAAGGAGGAAAGACAACAGAAAGGAAGAATGTGTAATTTAGCGACAGGTGATAAAAGCCTGGCAGTCAGCCATTTGGCTTTAGGTAAAGAAAAGCTTCTGTTGCTTTATGTATTTAAAGAGTGTGGTTCATTGTTAGCCACACTCAAAATCATTAGCCATCGCCCGATCATCCCATACAACTGCCTCTTATTTAAATTTGTTAACTTAGCTGTCCTTAAACTTTGTAATTGTTGTACTGTAATGAGCAAAAGTCTTGAGCCAGCTTCCATTACTTCATATTTTGCTGCGAAAATGCGAAATAGGCGCAATGATTTATTGAACGAGGAAATAGAGTATGCAGGGGGAAAACAGAGTTTATATAACTCTAATGGGCTTGAAAGTCAATATTTGGTTTGACCACCTTTACTCTTCACTGCAGTTTGAACTCTTGTAATTTCTTAAGATAATCTTCAGGAATAGTTCTTCAGGCTTCTTCAGTGTTTCATTGTGTTTTTCTATCCAGCTATGCTTTTACTGCATTGGCAGTGTGTTTGGGATCATTGTCACGCTGAAAAATTAAGCCAATCTGATGCTTGCCAGATGGTACAGCATAGTGAAACAAAATCTGATGGTACTTTTCTAAGTTTTAGAATTCAGTCAGTTTCGACAAGATCCCAAACATCACTGGCTGAAATGTAGCTCCAAACCAATGACTGAGCCTCCACCGTTTTATACAGATGGGCATAGACATTGACTGTTGGACCTCTTTCATTACTCCTCCATAGATACTGATGACAATTTAAACCAAAAATTTCAAATTTGAATTCATCACCTTACAGGACCTGTTTGATCTTCAGTCCACTTCTTGTGTAATTTGGTACACCTCAGCCCTGTTTCCCCTCCTTAAGAATAGCCTCTTGTCAGTCACCCTTCCACTGAGACCATTTCTGATGAGGCTTCAGTGAAGAGGTTAGATGCATCTGTCATTCACTGTGTCAGGACCAATTTAAACACACAAAACTGGTTCAGTTAGGTGCCCTCTTTATGCTCAGATGATTCAGATGTGGGTGGCTTAACAAATAAAAAAGCATACCTGTAAAAATGGTCAAGTATAAGCAGTGGACTGAAAATAACTTAAAAAGCAGCTTTGAAATGCCTCAAGAAACACTGGAAGGCCACAAAATGACAAGAAACCTCAGAAGCACAATAAAACGATAATTATTTTGTGTGTGTGTGTGTGTGTGTGTGTGTGTGTGTGTAAAGAAACAGGCAAATCAAACTTTCTTTTCTTGTGTTTCCCAAAAAAAGGAAGTGTAGTAAATCTGAATGGAGAACTTTATCTGAAAAGTGAAAACGGTTGAATGTATTGATTGCATCATATACTAATGATGCAATCGTATCACACTGTTGCAGAATGAAAAAAAAAACACTCAACTTAAGACTGTTGTGGTGCTCCTTTTATTTACTTTAAACTGGTCTAACCTGGCATGATCGGCATGGCTGGTTCTTGTGCTTTGCATGATTTTAAACAGTATGATTAACATCCAAGTCAAAGACACAGAAGAATGCAACAGATTATCAGATCAACTTGGGACCTCTCCATCCCATGGCTTTTGGGGGGATATTTGGACATTAGGGATTAGGGTTAACCCACTATAGCTTTGAACCGGGAGGTAAAAGTGCAAATCGCTGGACTATGCTGAAAAATTAAGCTTTTGCGATGATTTCCAGGTGGTACTGTGTGCTGTTTAAAAAATCTGACTGTATTTTCTGCATTCACAATTCACTCATTTTTGCCAAGATGCTCATAACCACTGGCTGAAATGCAGCACCAAACCATGACAGAGCCTCCACCATGTTTCACAATTGTCTGCACGCACCGATTTACCTCTGTACTGACCTCCCCTGAAAACTGATGAAAATTTAAACCACTTCATAAAACCTGTTGCGACTGATCTTCAGTCCAGTTCCTGTGTAATTTGCTATGCCTCACCCTTTCCTTTCCTTGTCCCTGTTTTCCTTCCTTAAAAATGGCTTCTTGATAGCCATGCTTCTATTGAGACCATTTCTGATGAGGCTCCAGGGAACAGCAGATGGATCAACTGAAGTTCCAGATGTATCTCTCAGAGCAATTTAAAGACACAACACTGGTTCTTCCCTTAAGTTAAGAGCCTTTTTATGCTTGAATGATTCACAGGTCACTGTTAAGTGGCTTAACAAATAATAATTATTCATCTAAAAGTGGTCAGATACAAGGACTGGACTGACAATGAGTGTAAAAGTGGTCAAACTTTGGAAGACCTTCGGAAAGCCTGGTGAGCTTTTTGCTATACCACATATGTGAGTCTGCTGGTTCTCTCTAAGTAGTCTGTTCTCACGGCTCTTTTTTGAAAGATGAACTCTTAATTAGAGATTGATTCATTTTAGAGGGTTGTAAAGAGCAATGAAGCAATACCGAGGTAAGAGGCACACCTCCGGCTTCTCTAACCCAGCCTTTTTTTTGTTTTGTTTTTTCACTGTGTCGTGCACTTGTGTGGAAAACTGCTCGTGCAGCTGCATGAAATCAGACTGCAGTTCTCATGGCATAATTGCTCAGGATGGAAAAACTCCAAACACTCACCGGCTTAAAACAACGTGACTTTGGCTGTACTGTAAACAGCTAATTACTCTTGTGTCCTATCACTGATAAAGCCGCGGCTCATGGAGTGTTTGCTGGAGTATTACACCAGGCCGCTGTCCCCACAGCGCCGACAGCCATCACCCTGCTTTTGTGCTAACACGATGACGTTTGCAAATGTGCGTCACTGTGCAGTTCCACGCAGGGGAGGCTGTTTTTTGTACTTTTAGGAAAGCACTGTTTCATTAAAAGCGCATGTGTTTAGCTATGTCTGTACAAAGTCAGCAGAAAGTGTGCACACACCAACTGTATCCACTGTAACCTTGCCCAATTGAGATTGCACCAGTACACACAGGCGAATCCACACGCTCTGAGTCAGCAGAAACAGGAGCTCGGTGACACCACTAATGAACCCAACTGTTATTCTTCAATTTAACTCTGAAGCCAGCCAAGGAACTCCTCTCAGGACTGCTACAATTACATGTCAGCCTTCTCCTCCTTAAAGCTGTCTTTCTCCTTATCTGTCATTCACTCTGCTTCTCTGCTTTCTGCTTTATCATGCCTCAGTTCTTTGCACTGTAAAGTCTCATTGTTTGAGGGATCTTTTTTTCCCCGTCTCTCTCTCATACCATTAAAGGCACGATAAGGTATGAACTGAAGCCGGCACATAGCTGCCAGGTTATGTCATTACATACTTATCAGCTCATTCCATTTCCTTGGTGTCTATCAATCTGTCATTGAGCTGAAGGTAGATAAAACTGCTTCTCCTGCAGTGGCCAGGAGAGGGCACAGGAAATCAGAGAGAATACGTGGAAATCAGACAAAGCAAGTCTTACATTAGGATGGCCTTAAAAATAAAAAGAGAAATAGGACTTTTTTTCTTTTAGTTCAATAGAAATAAGAGGGGAAAAACATACTGTGAACTCTGGCTAACTGCAGGGCACTTTACATTTAAACAAATCCTCTTTTGAGGTACTGAGGTGCTTCCTCTATGTTTGCATCATTCATTTCTTCAGTATTTCACTCAACCACATGTATTTATTAGGATTTTGCACTAATTCATATTCTAAAATACCACGCAGGCTATTTTAATATATCCATTTTTGCTTGTAAAATGTATTTTCTGCTAATAAGTCATCGTTGTTAACTATTTGAAGGTGTGGCTTTTATTTAATTAAATAACTGGCATGCTGTCTTCATTATTCTTACTCAGATTGAGCCTTTTTGTCTTTACTGTGTTTTTTTTGTTGTTGTTTTTTAAATTGAACTTAGCATCATTGTGAACGTCACAAGGGCGTCACCATCGGGCTGCTTCACCGGCTCAGTAACTATATTCTCATCTTGTCTCCCCCTTTCCTCCTCCCCCTGCTGCTCCATCCCCGGAGCAGGAGTGGGGGGGGACCAGGTGGCGAGAAACTGCACAGAAAATCTGGCCATCGAAGAAGATTTTGGCCAGGAAGCCACGACGCAAAGACTTCTTTTCTTTTCCGCGGAGCTCAGGGATGCCGACCGCACCTGATATATCCGTCGCGGCGGATCACAAGCGGAAAACGTTGACCGGAGCACGCACGCACAAGGCTTACGTGTCCAGCCACACACGCTCTCCTACGTCGACAAGTTGGGTGTCCTCTCGTGTCTAGTCACAAGGCTGGAAAATACTTACCCCGGTACCGCATTAGAGCCCCAGTACAAAATTAAAACCTCACAAGATTATTGTGCCGGTGTGTGTTCACCGGTATTTCCCTCGCAGTAAACGATTCGGAAGGAGCCCAAAAAAGGAGCTCATTTGTTGCATAGATCTGCGCTTTAACGACCGCGTGATACGATCTGTCGTATCCAAAGAGTTTTCTTTCTTCTTATTCACATGTAAAAGAAATACATTTTTTTAAGTAGAAATAGACAGGTGTTATGGCAACAAAACGTGATGTCTGGTATTTGCCTTAAAAAATGATTTTTAAAAAAGGACTAAAAGTAAAATATTTTTTAAAAAAAGATTAGCGGTGTTTAAGCTGCTGTAAATGACTTGTTGCCTATAAGCTATCAACCATATCGCTCATAAATTGATATCGAGTCATTCTGAGCCAGTGAGAGCATACCTGGCACACGGTAGGAGCTTCATTCAGGTTTTTTTGTTTTGTTTTGTTTTTTATTTGTTTTTGCAAAGTGACTTTTACATATTCTTTAATTTTTTTACATGAAAGGCTTTTCACTGACTTTAAAAATGTCTTTTCAAGGGAGCTGTGTCCAAGAGGGGAAAAGAAATTGCATGAAATATCACATAACAGTTCTACAAAGATATTTTAAGTGACTAAAAAGGGCTGGAATGGTCATTATGTAGAACAGAGGACAGACACAACAACGCAGACATAATGATATAAAAATGATCATTTGTCTAATTTATATATAACCCGCATATTTGCCTATATTTTGCCTATATGCAATATTACACATTTATAACATCACTTCTTTTTTGGGGGGGGGGGCATTCTGGGCTCCTATTAGCGCAGAGCTGTATAGGACACACCTACCACCACATCATTCACTTCCTTCGCACCGCGATCTCTCCACATTATACGACAGACCCAGACAGAAGAGGACGCACTAAGACAAGAGCCGAGTGATGATACCGGGATAAAGATAAATCAGCCAGGGCTAAAGACAAAAGTTGACGATTAAACTGACACCGCGGTTTTCTTTTCCACTGAACGTCATCCTCCTCCACGGCTTCAAGTTTCAAATGGACAGACACTTGGAGACGCCTGGCTCAACAAGCATGGGATTATTTCTGTAATGTGGATTGCTACTCCCTTGCAAGAAAATAAAGGTCTGCTGCGGAACAATGTGAGACGTTGTGCATCTTGGATTCTCGTGTTTCTGGATATCTTGAAAATAATTGGCAATAGTTGAGACAAAAAGAAGAAGAAGAAAAAGAAGTTGACACGCGAAGGATTGTATCCTTGGGACCAGCATGGATTTGCTTTTACAACCTCCTGCCCTTTCAGAGAAGTTTTAGCCGGTCCTCTTGTATATTGTCGCACTTGTGAACTTCATGCTTGAGAACAAAAAGCCACATTTGGCCTGCTGATTTTATTTTTTTCTAAACAAAGATCGTCTGCCCCCTTGGATTGGATTTCAAACACCATGAACTTTATTGACAGTTTGACACTATTATTTTTGACGCTGTCAGCTGTCAAGGTGAGTGTCCCCGGACAGCAAACTGACCCATAGAGAACAAATTTAAAAGAAAAAAAAGATCACCTCTACTGAGCCATGTAGTGACTGCTCATTAATGTGTAGCTTGTCCTTGTCTTTCCTTTAGCTAGGTCACCGCTCGTGTTTAAACAAGCTCAAATGTTTTGTGGCTTTTTTTTCTGGGGAGATTTAAACAGCCATTACGCAAAAGTGGCGTTGTATAAACAAAACCCACACACACTCGGCGGGTGGTGCGAGCCTTTTTTATACTGTAAATCTAACCTAAGGGTTTATTTCTTTTATAAAAACGCAGAAAAATCATCTTAAGTTTGGCGTTGGCTGATTGCAGGCCTGCTCTAAAAAACCACCTTGGAGATATTATTACGCTTTAAAGGCGCAGTGGCTCCATTCTGATTTAGGACTTGTGAGCAGGTTCACTACCGGCATTCTGGCTTTCTCTGCTACAAGAAGCGGCTCCAGTTCTCAAACTGGAATTCAACCCTTGATTCCAGTAGTGACCGAACGTTACTTATCCCCCTCAAACCGAGTTTAATCAGCCGATCTAGCAGCGGAATTGTAATGGCGCTTTAGTGCCCACTGTAAATCGTTTTTATATAATCATTAATCAACTGCTCGTATGGCTTTGAGCAAAGGTTTCAAGGTGAAAAAAAAATACCACCTCAGTAGGAGGCTGCGCGTTTTCCTGTAACATGATTGGACTTTGTAAGCTTGTACCACTTTCAAAATAGCTCTTTGGTTCCTTTTGGTTTCCGGCGGCAACACAGCTCCTCTCGCGAGCATCTCAGCCCCGGCATAATAAAAGCACGAGCAGGCTGGAGTCCGGTGAAGTGTTCATTGAACTAACTGGATCACTTAATGACAGTTAGGCCTCTCAATCAACACTGGATTGCACGCGGATGAAGGTTAAAATGCTCGTCTATAAGCCGGCATGTATCATCACTCGGTTTAAGAGCCGGCGCTGGCAGCTTGACACCCATACATTAATGTATAGTGCGCTTTTTTGGGGGGCTGGGGTCTCTCGGCCCACAAGGTTGGACCCTCTCACGCCACCAGAAGGGGGTGGGGCCTGCTAACAAACCGACCTTCTTCTTTTTTTTCCTCTCCTTTCTTTCTTTTCTTTTTCCCCTCCTCCTCCTCTTTCCTCCTCCTTTCTCCTTTCATTAAGAAACAGAAAAGAGTTTCTTATCGCCAAATGCCGGCTCACTCAGCACAGGCCGTATCTCATGCAACATTGGAGAGATATTGCGTGAGTTGCGCGTGCTCCTATGTGAAAAAAAAATGGGAGAGGGAAGGGTTGTGCGCGCGCGCGTGTGAAGACGAGACGGCATTGTGCGTAACGAACGAATGGAAAGTTGCCCAAAAAAAAAATCCTTTGTGGCCCAACTGGTGTGGTGACAGCTACCCCCCTGTGAGGGGAAAGTAGCAGGCTGAAATTCTTGCCGGCTTTAATGGCAGCGGTTATTAATCCGTGCTGCCTGGAAGCAGTGGAGCCGCACAACAATAAAGGTCTGGTAACTGAAACTAAACAGCCAATCCTGAAGTTTATGAAGTTTGGTCACGTTAATGTGGCTGAACTTGGGTCAAATGGTTTGACACGCTGTGCCTCCGATCAAACATTTGTCCATATACGGCCTCCCTCACCACATATATATATATATAAGTTATAATTAGACTAGGAGCAGCCTGATTAAGGAATTGTATCTTGGGGTGTTTTATTTTGAAAAACTGCTACCCCTCAAATGAACAGCTGATGTTCTATAGAACCTCACTGTTATTAGTGTTAAAAGCTTATGAATATTTAAATCCTTAAAATGTCATTGCAGTCTATACCGTGTGTAGGTTGGCCCGTGATAAGACGCGTATTTGTGTGGTTTTCATGTTTCAACAGCCATGTCATAATGTAAATATGTCTTTTGCACAACTGTGGATAAGTAAGGGGCATGGGGAGGGTTATGCTAAGTTCTTGCACAATGTACTGTAACTAACGGCGTGCTTTTTTATTTCTTTTTTCTTCCAGAGTGCCCACATACCGAGGGAAACAGAAAGAGGTCCACATAACGGTAGGTGTCCTACAGGGCACCGTGGGAATACAGTCTGTGCTGGGCTCCCTGGTTGGCTAAAAGCCAATAAAACAAAAGGCTGGTTTGAATTTCACCTTGACATTAAAGGCAAATTATTGCCTCCTAGTGGACAACATTGTCATTTGACCCTATGGAGAGTCGTCAGGGACCATGACTCTCCTTTTTTTTTTTTTAAAGCTAAAAAAAATGAGCTGTTTCATCTCTAAATCTTACCCGCTGGACACGTTCGTCCTGAACAGCATTCCTCCTCGTTTGAGGTTAAGCTGGGGAAATGTTATAGAGACCAGAGTCTTTTATAGAAAGGAATGTCACCCTCTTGGCCCAAAGTTTCATTTTGCACAATCTCAGCATTGCCCAATATAAATTGGACAATCAGAAGCTGAACTTCGCGATGTTGTTCAGGCCCAGCATGTTTGGTTTGGCTTCCCAGAGGGTTCTCAGACTGGGGTTGTTTTAGGTCCAGCAATGCTCTGAGTGATGTTCTGGAGGTGTTGCCGGTCTGTGTGCTAACATCTTTCTCAAGAGCAGAACTCCTGCAAAGACTCAGTGACGGGAGGTTGGTGTGTGGGGGGGAAATAGACTGAAGGTGAAAAGCACATGACAGGCTATTATTTTACAGCTTTAGGCATTGTGGATACAAAAAATGGGGTGACATTCAAGACCAGAGAATATTCAGTACAGGTGATGATGTCAGACAGCAGTGACTCCGAGTCAGGGTGCAACTACCCTAGGGGATACTTCTATAGTTACCATGGATATGTGGAAAGATGCTGAGATAATAACCCAAAATTTTGACCTGTAGATGGCAATAGTGGTAAAGACTACCAATGAGACTGAAGGATACCGCTTACTGACATATAAAAGGGGTGGTAAATACATTTGAGGGTCACACACATGTGGATGGGGTTTGTTAATGTAAAGTAACAGATAAACTGTTAATACTGTGATGTAGAGGTAAAATGGGCAAATGAACAGCTGAAAAAGTAAGCCAATATGGGTAAAAAAGTTGAGACTGTTCTCTAAACGATGAATGGTAAGCTAAAAGTAATTGCACGGATTAATTGGTAAGCTGAGAGTAGTCCGGATCTAATTAGCTCAAATAAACAAGAGCTGGTGTTGATGAGGGGGTTCTTGAGTCCTTCTGAGAGGCCTTTGGTGAGGCTGAGGGGTTGGTAATGTCACTCCTGAAGTGAAAAGTGAAAGGGGTTGGAAACACAACATAGAGGAGTACTTGTTAATTTCAGTGAGGAATTACATAAGTGTGTAAAAGTAGGTCAGTCCAGTCTGTATTTGATGGTAGACACCGAGCGCTACTCAATGGAATAATACAGCATAAAACGTGTGTGTGCATGTTTATGTGTATGGTGTTTGTTGTGAGCCTGCCAATTTTTTTTATTCACATCCCCATTTAGGTGTGTGTGTGTGTTCAGGAGTGACTCACTTATGCTACGGCTCCTCTGCCATTTTCTAACTGTGTGCACTGTTACTCTGTCTCCCAGTGATCCCTCTGATGGAGGTGTACAACAAGAGTTTGTGTCAACCTCGGGAGCTTTTGGTGGAAATTCTGCAGGAGTATCCAGATGAGGTGGAGCACATCTTCATCCCGTCATGCGTCGTTTTAACACGCTGTGCCGGCTGCTGCAACGACGAGATGCTGCAGTGCACGCCGACATCTACTTATAACGTTACAATGGAGGTCAGCAATGTTATTTGGAGCAGTAATACTTGTGTTTTTATATTGTTTTTTCTTCTTTGGCTGTTATGCCAAAGAAGGATATGTCTGTATCCTAAATGTGGACACTTATGTAGTTTATTTTTGCCCAAACGTCAAGCTAAGGAGGTGCACGGGCTTTACAAGTGTCTGGCCGACCAGCCCAGGGCCCTCATGATGCTTAGCATAAAAAAGCCCCTTCAGCCTGTCCAAGTGCACATAGCTCAAAGGCTGCTTAGGTGTGACCTTTGGGCACTGAACCCTATTGTTGCATGCAAAAGAGGTGCCCTATTTTGATTTTAATCTTTGCCCCTATGAGAGAGACTGTGCAAAAATGAGGACCACCGACAGGTGAAACACCAAAGAGGAGATTGGTGTCTCTGTTCTCAGAGGGGTGGGTGCCCAAGACACTTAAAGAAGAAGCCATTTTTAACGTCTTAAGACCCACCACATATCCTCTAAACATGAATAGCTAATGCAGCTAGCTGAAATTAGCATGTCCCAGCTCTTGGTTCTCTGATAAGAACAGGGTGGAAAAACAGTTTTTCTAGAAAGTTGTCCAACTCCTGAAGTTGGCAGACATGACAGATTGAAATATTCATTCCTCTTGAATTCATGTGGGGTTTTTTCCTGTCATCTGGTGTTAATATCAACACATCTGACTAATGTAAACATTCTCCTTCAGATCTTTGTCTTTGACCTCTTTCTGTGCATTTGGATCCATTCGGATCTGCCTTTTCTATTATATTACTACCCTGACTTTAACTTGAGGAACAGTGAACGACGCTGGATATTTAGAAATACGACACACCAACGTGTATTTCTTATTTTTCTTCTTTCTTTTACAGATTAAAAGAATTAATCCCAGGAGGCAACAAAATGATATTTTCATGAGTTTTACAGAACACAGCGCATGCGAGTGTAGGTAAGAAACCCTGAACACACACACACACACACACACACACACACACACACACACATACTCACATCCACACAAAGCAAAGCCAAACATCACTGCAGGCAAATCAACGTGCCTTTGTGGAGCAGAGTGGAAGTTGGCCAAGCACGTCATGTGAAGTTATTGTTTGAAGTTTTCATCTGACACATTCACCAGATGCGTATCACCTAAATCCATATCTTATCTTTGCTTCTTTCACTTCGCTGATTCTAAAAAGACCCAAGCAGGTTTGAACACATCACAGCAGACATTCACAATGCTGCTTACATTCATCTTGGTTCCATCGAGTACAATGCCCTCTAAAGCATTGTTTGCAATTGCGACATGTGGAGGTTGCTCCTCGGTCCATAGTTTAGATATAGGTCTGTGAGATAAGTGTTGTAAAGTGGCATTTTGCATTTTACTGGGGCAATATGGTGCTGCACAAACAGCACTGTATTGTTGTTCGAACGATGTGCACTGCAGATTCTGTCCATCTCAGATCCTTCCCTGTGCAAATTACCCCAGCTTCTGCTATGTATGCAAAGGCTCTGCATCAGTGGAAACCAGGTATATATGGCTTCTATTCAGAGGCTTTTATTCAGTATTATATTTAGATGTGGCCTTGTCTTAGGCTTGATGGTTTCACAAGTTGTCTCTGGACCCTCTCACAGACTGCCCAGACATAAGGTTAACTGTGACTGAAATTACCATGGATCCAGTCGGTTTGCTGTTTTGCTTTGACTGGCAGAAATAGGTGGCATCCAAAAGTGAAACAAGTAACATTATCAACATCAAATGATGTCCCTCTTGTGGCCTAGCATCAACAAACACTATATAATCACTTTTTCTTGTCACCTTTTTTGAGGTTTCTTGTTGGACATGTGTAGTTTTCCACACCCATGTCATTATGATGGCAGATCTGAGCTCTGTGTCATGAATTAGTAAACCTTGACACATTGTCCAAGGGTAGGGGACATGCATCATCCTCCCACGTTTCAGGAAAACCCGACAAGAAAGCAAACATTGCAAGTATGAGCATTGGCCGAAGGCCGAGTTGAATTGCTCATTTTTTGTTAAACTTTATCTCAGGTTGAAGCCACGTGTCCATCAAACTTCCAAATTTGGGCAAAATATCCACAGGGAATTAGTTCTGCCTTTCTGCAGCAGTGACTTCCTAGTTCACCATTTAGTTGAAGCTATAAACCTTTAAGACACCTTTATAAAAATTTAGATGCTGCTATCAATCTATTTAGTTCTATTTTAAAATTATGACTTAACTATCGTTTAGAGGAACTGCTTTATAGCCATTAAGTCACTGGGAAACTGTTGTACCTTTCAGTCCAAAAAGCAACTATATATGGCTACAGAGTGTGGTGGTTAACACAGTTGCTTGACAAGCAAAAGGTTATATAAATATATATATATTGTAAAGTACATTAAAGGGTTGGTTGATAGCTTTGGTTCTGTTTTTAAGTTTACAACCCTTCTGGGAATCTGTTGGCTAGTCTGAAACTTTGGCCTCCTGGGGCAGCGGCTAGTCTTTCGGGGCTTTCAGTCCAGTCAGTAGTTATCTGCGCCAAGATCTCTTTTTACGTCAGTTGGTCATTGTTTATGACTGCACATGAAAAGCTACATTGTCACTGAACGATTGCTGATGGTGCTGATCTTACATTTTAGCAAATGCTCACCACTTGGACTGACTGCATTTGATGTGATTGGCCAGTAGAATTCAGGCATATGTAAATAAGTAAGCTTTGCCAGCAGATTCATAATCAGAGTACCTACAGGTACAGACATACCGACTCTACAAACCTGATCAGCATGCCCCTGGTTTGGAGAGGCAGACTCCTCTGAAAAAAAGCTGCTCAGTCCTATACTTTGTGTTTTTGTGGCTGGTGCTTAAAACACCAGCTAAACTAAATGGCAGTACGAACTCTAGCTATAACCCAGTCTAAGTATTTAAAGGGTCTATCTTCAAGTATAGCGCTGGCTTTAGTACAGTTTTGTTCTTGTAACTACTCAACTTTTAAATTAAAACTGAAGGTAGACCTTTAGCTTATAATTGGGTAGTTTTACTGTGTTGCTACTTGAAGTAAAGAATTTGGATCCTAATGTACAGTATATGTAAACACATATACTGTCATGCGTTATCCATCCTGTGCTGACTTGCTGTACTACTATGTAAAGCAGAAACTTGGCAAGTGGTCTATTACCTTGCAGGAAACATTGTTTCCTAAGACTTTGGAATAACTATTGTCTCCAGATATGCCAGGAACTCCACACGGTTATTGGCTGGGAAGTGAAGTAAACCTGTCAAAATGTGTTTGTAGTTGTGTGTATGTGTTTTGTGTGGATCCATCAATGAATATAATCCAAGAACTGCACGATTTCCCAATAAATTGATTTCACTTGCCAGCTGCAGATGCCAGATACTTGAAAAGAAACTAGATTTATCATAGGTTCTGGTAAAGGACGGTGATGCAATGTGATGTGAAAAGATTCATGTGATTCCACCCATGATGATAATAAGCCCCCAGTCCCTGATGATCTTGATAAGTATCTGTTTACCGGGATACAGTTGCATGCTGTGATCTAATGTCATGTTGTTTTGTTTCTGCCTTTCAGGTTAAAGAATGAAGTGAAAGAAAAGAAAGAAAAGTGAGTACAGCGCTCTTTCTGCATGGAGATTGTGATTTGGGTGGAAAACAATAGGGACTTGAGATTTGATCTTTTTCCGGTTTTGCCTTGCCAACAAACAATCATTTGTCTGCAACTCTCAGCCTTCCCAAAATTATACTATAGTCCCTTTTGAACATAAATGATGTGCCTGTTATTTTCCCACTCCCACTTCCTCCTTTTTTCTTTCTTTCATATAAAAAAAGAAACACAAAAACGCAGATAGAGAAGCCAAAAACAATAACATGTCATCAAAACCTCAGTGAACAAGCAACATGAGCACCTATAGTGAGCACAAATTAACATGCTGCTGTCAGATAATAAACATCGGGAATACCAGCTAATCCTGCTCAGGTCAATGAGTGACACTTGATGAGTTCATTACACTTGCAAACCTGTCCTTTACACCTTTCTCACCTTTTCTATCTCATCTGCATTCCTCTCCCTCGTCTTTGCTGTGTAGATGCCACTTGACTTCTGCAACTCTGGTTTCTGAGTCCTCTGATATAGATAACAGTGTTTTTGAAGATCTGTTAAACTTTTGTGTTTATAGTCCTATCTTAAGAGGGCCTCCCTTCGAATACTACAGAAGTCAGTGTGCTAAGGGTCATTAAACTCTTTAATCCTCTTTCTGTGAGTAGCCGCTGATATTTTTCCATTGTGGGGTTGTTGTTTTGGTTTTATGTCAGGTCATCTGTCATATAGATAAGGGGTAGCTGCGTGACCTTCTTGAACTTTGCTTTAACTGTTTTTGCGAGTGTGGCTTTGGTGGCGTGTTCCTTTAGGGTAACGGTTCATGTTCTTGTTTCTGATATTTTGATTCATGTTGGCTAAAGGTGAGAGTCTTAGAGTCTGTTAGGATGACTCATTATGCTGAGGTTTTGAAATTAATTAATTATCAACGTCTCTGCGGAAATTGTGTGGATTTTACATTTGCAACACGTCTGCTTCATTCTGTTCCGCAGACCTAGATGCTGTATTTATCAATCAGTCCCAAATGGGGCGTAGTTAGCCCCATTTATGACTTCTGCAGTCTGTGATCCAGATACATCCCTGAATCAAAATGTTATTTTTAGTCATGCTCACAGTGTGGCTCTAGTGATAGCAATGACAGACTCTTTTCAGTTTGCAAGTCCATCCACAGTTTTCCCTGAACTTAAAATTCTCTACAATTTTTTGTGCATTTAGTACAAGAAAACAGTGATCATTTCACTATTAATCATGATTTTGGTTATCCCCCAACTTGTTCTCTATCACATATATGGTTAGGTGGGGAAAAAACAACTAGTGGGTGGACAGTCTTGAGTGTTCCACACATCCACTGAATGGTGATGGTCTGCAGAAAATAATTTGATCCCCTCCAATCATTCATAAAGCGCCATCAACATCACCTGCTTTGGATTTTGAATACATATTTGTAAAACTAACAACATACCACCACCAGCCCCGGCTGGACATACTGCTAATTGGCAAATGTTATCGTGCTAACACACTAAACCAAGGCTAAATAGCCTTTTACCGAGCTACACATCAACATGTTAGCATTGTCATTGTGAGCAAGTTACCATGCTGATGTTGCATTTAGCTCAAAGCACCGCTGTGCTAAAGTTAAACCTAAATGTGCTGCTAGCATGGCTGCAGCCTTCCTACCCAGTCATTTTTATAAAATGAAATTTGCTTTGCCCATCAATAAGGTAGCTTGGTGTCAAGTGCAGAGTGGACATGTGGAAAGAGAGGTGTAAAATAATGAAAGATTCAGTCAAATGAGAATCCAATTCTAATAATAGTCTAAAAATCTAAAATTCTTTCACAGACTGCACTACCAACAGCAGCAAAACCTTCAAGAAAAACATCTCTCATACAAAAAAGCAGACCTCTTTTCAGATCAAGAGGGCAACTTTATTTTTAAGATCACCCGCTGAACATAATAAGTTAAAAAAAAAAGCATCTATGTGACTGAATAATGGAGTAACATCAGGTTATGTGCTTTGGTATGACCTGAGGTCACAGGACTATACAGCTCTGTGAAAATGAAGTTTTCACAGGACTTTATAGGGTCCTGTGAAAAACTAAGTACACCCTTTTTGCTTCCACAGCAATTAAAAGAGTAAATAGAAGCCAAGTGGTGATAATAAAATGTACCTGGTTAATTGAGAATCATTTAATCGAGTACATTTTCTGATTATCAATTAACTGATAATCGATTAATTGATACCTCTTTAAAAGTAAAGTTTTGGCAGTTTTCTGGTCTGGAACATTCAGCTGTGTGCTAACACAATGCCACAATCTTCCCAGGAGTGGACGTCCGAGTCAGCTCAACCCAAGGTCAGACCCTGCAATGCTCAGAGAAACTACAGACTCTACAGGCCTCAGTTAGCATGTTAAATGTATGGCTTGTTTGGAAGGCTGCCAGGAAAAAGCCTCTTCACTCTAAAAAGACAATGGCAGCACGGCTTAGGTTTCCAAAGTTGCATCTGAACAAAAGACAAGACTTCTGGAAGGATGTCCTTTGGACAGATGAGAAGAAGTGGAGACGTTCGGCCATAATGCACAGCACCACATTTGGGGAAAACAAGCACAACATATCGGCAAAAGCATCGTATATCAACTATCAGCCACAGTGGTAGAGGGATAATAATTTGGGTTTGTTTTCTAGCCAAAGGACCTGGGCACCTTGCAGTCATTGAGTCGGCCATGAACACCTCTATATACCAAAGTATTCTAGAGACCGTGTAAGGCCATCTGTCCGACAACCTAAGCTCGGTCCTAACTGGGTCATACAACAAGGACAATGAACCCAAACACGGCAGCAAATCTCCAACAGAATGACTTTAAAAGGAAAGAATAAAGGTGCCGCAATGGCCTAGTCAAAGTCCAGACCTCAACCTGATCGAAATCCTGTGGAGGGGCATTGGAGCTGTGCCTAAATGAATGCCCGCAAACATCGATGAACTGGAGAATCGCTGTGAAGAAAAGTGGACCAAAATTTCTCCAGAACGATGTGAGAGACTGAAAGTCTTACAGAAAATAACTGCTTCAAGATACTGCTGCTAAAAATTGTTTGACAAGCTCTTATATCATGGGGTGCACTTAGTTTTTCCCAGGACTACATAGAGTCCTGTTAAAACTTTCTTTTTCACATCACTGTGAGTCTGACACTACAGTTGTATCGCATCTTCTGTGCATGATACAGTTGCAACACTTTTATTTATTTCTTATTCCTCCTAATATTTATACTATTTTATATTTTGTCTTACTTAGACAGTAGAATTAATGTATTGTATATATGCTAGCCATAAATATCAATAGATACCTGTAATCATGATTTTTGCTGTTACGTTTAACTAACAAAAGTTTCCAGCATAGTTAAATATACCTTATGCAGCGGAATTATATCTGACTCGGCTCGTTATAAATAATGCATATGAAATCCAGCCTATACACCAGGTGCATGCATTGTAACCACACGCTGGCCTGTTCTCATTGTGCTACAGTTTGTAACAAGTTGAGTCAGTGATAAAGAGTTGACCCAGATAGACTGAAAGATGCAGTTTTGGTCCATTTTTTTTGTCTTCAGGTCATCTGGGAAATTTCCACCCACCGCAACCTTCAAAGTAGAATACGCTTTCACTCTCTGCAGAGTCATTGTACTTATTATTTAAACATATATACATATCTTTTGAGCCCAGTTTTGGGCAGTGAAGGAATTTAGTCTCGGAATATGCGATATTGATCATATTCACACAGTGAGCTGCTTTACTCTGGCCGTTTCTTGAGAAAGAGGATATAAGTTGTTGTCTCGCCTTCTAAAAGCGTCATTTGTAGGTCATTTAACTCATGATGGAGTTACTTTCTCACTACGCTCATTCATTTCACATCATATCTCATCTTTGGGTCAAGAGAGCCTTGTGTGAAGTTAGAATCCCATATAAGCCAATCAGTAACAAAAATTAAAACCCTTAGCTAATAAAATGATATACATATTTAAAAAAAAAAAAAATTGCGATCAATTGATGTTGGCTTGAGCAATTATCATTCTGACATTTAAGCACATCACTCTCATCAGTCTCTCAGGCATCTCTCTGCCTTGTTCTCCTGTCTCTCTTGCAGAAAATCCCGGACAGGCAGGGATAAAGGCCAAAAGAGAAAACGAAAGAAAAACCCTGAAAAAACAATTCACGATGCGTATGTCAGCTCTGCCTTCTCCACCTACCTGCACCTGAGTGTTGCGCTTCTCATAATTAAGCTAATCTGGGAGGAGTTATTTTGCCCCTTTTAATTTGTACCATTTAATTTGCTCATCGGCCCTATCGATTAGCATGTTGCTTCCATGTGGTGTCCTAACTTTGTCTCGTCAGCCATGTCCTAAATATTCAGAATCCTAGACTGTATATAAAAGACATAAAAAGTTTTTAGGTTTCAGGAACTTACATTGTGGAAGTTTTTCAAACCTGTATTCTTTCTGCTGGCCGGCAGGGGAATTTTTAGCAATCCGGCTTCTTAGTCAGATCCATTCCTCGCTCGTTTGAACACACCGCGATGGCAAAAAAAGGAACGAATAGGTAATTCATATTGGCTGTCCACCTTTTATCTACAGTCTGTGTTCAGAATATTAGACTATGCCCTGTTTGCCGATGTGTTTTGCGAAGGTAGCTTCAGTTAAACATCGAGTGATAACTAGGGGGTACGTCAAACCACATACCAACTTGCAAGGAATAAACATTAACCTCAAAATCTCCAACTAATCTCCTCGTAATATAACCGAGGCAATGGTTGACTGATGTTTGAGACGAGATACAGCGTTGTATCATAAAACCGACAAAAACCTGGGGATCAAATTGGCTGTGACTTCTTGTCAGATAGCTCTTTTTATTATTGATAATGGACACGTTTAAAGGAGTTGGAATAAACAGATCTTAGATCAGCTGTTAGCTGTAACATGAACCTCCTGTCTACTGAAACTGATCTCAGATCCACCAGCATGGCTTTGCCAACCGGTTCATACTGTTCTGGTATCTGTGCTGGGATCACCAGGGTTGTAATCATAGTCCTGTCTTCAGTGTTGAGTCTGTGCTGCTTTGCTGTGTCTCGTACCTGTCTCCTTTCCCCACTTTGTTCTTTTCATCTTTACAAACTGTTTTTTGTTTGGTTTTTTTGCTGTCCTGTGCTTAATGCTGGTACTTTTCATGTTATGTGAAGATATGAGTGATGCTATCTATTGCCTTTTTTCAGCAAATTGTTTAGCAAGGACTGTTTTTTATTTCTTTGTTTGCCTGCTTTTGTGTCTGAAACCATAAAAAAACTAATATTTTATTCAAAAATAATATAACGAGATCATGTTTCTTCAGTGTTCATACTGTGAAGAGATTCCTGTCTGTATTTTCACTTGTAATTTGTATATTAAGATGTCAATGAAGTATCTGGGGCTTCACACCTGCTGAGAATTGTAATTCAGATGACTTTCAGCCTTTGTTTTGATTTCATGTCTCTCTGTGGGAAACCTAGTCCTCAGCTTTCCTTCAATAAAATGAAATCTTTCCTAACAGTGCATCAAACAGACCCTCGAGTCTTCTTTATCACGAGTTTAGAGTGAGAGAGAGAAGTGCGCTGTCACTGACCCGCACTTTAAAGCCATATGTTGCTTTGTGATGCATGAACTGGTCTCGAGCTTCGCTAACTGCATGTCTAACACATATCGTTCATTCAGGAGAGGTCGAATCAGCTAGGAAAGGATGGGGGCGGGGGCGGGTTTATTTCTACTGCTTGACTTTCTGCCTGCTCTGTGGGATCCTGTGAGCAATACTATACAACTGTCACATGCAGCACGCCTTGGCAGTGGCTCGGAGGAGCAAACTGGAGCATATGAAAGGGTTGACCTAAGGGCGACCTTTCTTATGGGTGATAACGGTGCACTGTGATAATCTGCCTCTCCTTCTTCCTCTCCATCTCTTTGTCTTGTCTGTCCAGTGTTTGTGAGCCATGTTGTGATCAGTGCTCAGAGAGGAGAAAGCGTTTGTTTGTACAGGACCCTGCAACCTGCCGGTGCTCCTGCAAACACACAGACGAATACTGTAAAGAACGCCAGCTAGAGCTCAACGAGAGGACCTGCAAGTAAGTAACATCAGCAAAGTGGTTCACCCATTTGTTGGACCAAACGGAAAACCTGTGTGGAATTTGTAGTAACGCAACCAACCTAAGATCCAAATATAGTTTGGTCAGATGACATCGGTAGCAAACAGGTTGCAGTCACAACATCCCTGGTTAGACTCCACTGTGGAGGCTTTTGCAGGTTCTCTTCATATTCAGTCGCATGACTACTATAGCTTCTAGTACCATTATAAACTACTATAATCTAATGTAATAGCTATGATTTTTAGCACTGGAACATTGTTTGCATACAAAATTGTATGCTGTTTCTTGTAGTCTTACAGTCTTTTAAATGCAAAAACAGTACATAAAATCATAGACTGCATTTATAGCAACTGAGATGCCAGTAACCAGTTTGGGTACTACCATTTTGAGGGTTCAAGTGTGGAATTTTGGGTCATTTGAGGAACTGCAGTTTCTGGATAAATATATGTTGAAGTGGCAAAGTCTGCAGTCTGCAGAAATTTGTTTCAGTGCCTTTTTCATAGTTTTCAACTATGATTATTTCAAAAAGCTGCATCCCTGCTCGCCCAGGACCAAGCAGCAAAGTGACTTAATTATTAATTCACTAGCTGGGACCACATCCTTATGTAGATGTGACAGCATATGGGGTTTGGGGTAGGTCCACTGGGCCAGACAGATCCCCGTGTAGTAATGAGAGGTGAATGAATCGCACTATAAGCTGTTCCTCAAACAGCTTGTAGTGCAGTAGGGCATAGATGGAGAACCGGAAGGGGAGTGTATGAGATAAGTTATCTCCAAATAAATGCTACCGTGCCTGCATTTGTGTGAGCAACACAAAAGAGTTAAAAGAGTTAAAAATAGGTTGATTTTCCTGTTCGCTTTCTTGCTCTTATGATTGTTTCTCTTTCTTCTTGTTTAGATGTGACAAGCCAAGAAGATGAGAGAAGTGGGAGCACCAGATGTACAAGATGAAGGAATATATTAGAGATACTTCACAGCACGCACTTTTTGACCTTTGAACCGTAAGCTCTTCTTTTCTGTGGATAGCATTCCCTGGACTGAAACAGAACAAAAAGAAGGACTGAACTGAAATTTCCTCCCACTGTATATCTGTGTGTACATAGACCACGTTTAAAAAGAGAGAAAAAAAAGAATATACAGAATTGTTGCTGCTACTGTAATAACTAAGCCCATGATTCGTCTAAAAGCAAAATAGGAGCTATGTGGTTTTGCATTTCTAACAGGCTTGCAGTGCAGGTGTAGTCTTATCGTCAGATCATTGTGTACAGTTGCTCCACTGGATACGAGTCTACTGTGGTTGTTTGTCAATCATAACATGCGAAACCTCTCAATCTAAGATATATTTAACTGCTAAAACAGCAGGCAAAACTGAAGTGGACGTGGGTGACTTTTTTTTTAAGCGATGGACGGACCTTTCTCAGACGACGTTTTGCCTTTTTCTCCTCGTGATATCACTTCTTTGCCTCTGAGGACCTTCCAGGACAGACCTGTGCTTACATGGGTCACATCTGTGATCAGAGGTGACTCTGAAGTGCCATATACTTTTAAAGGGATACTGGTCATCAATATAGAGTTTGTATGTATTGTATTGTCCTACAAGAAAACCACTGTATGATTGATTCCATTTGAAAACTGTGCATCACGAAAGAGTACTGCTTTTTAAATTATTTTTGTTTGCATTGTTTCAGGAGTCTGTCAACTGTAAACGTAGTTTTCTTCAATGTTGAACTCAATACAGAATCCACTGATTATACAGCTTCTCTAAACCTGTACATACTTAATATCCCTTTGCGCCATAGTTCATTCTAGATAATTTATGTTATAGAGTATTTTTCAGTATTCAGTCTACCCATATTTAATTTTAATTTGGTCTATTTATGTATGCAGTGTTATGTACCCGTGGCTGTCCTATCTCCCCGTGTGTAAGGCTGATGGCTACTCTCATTTCTACGAAACAAAAAAGCAACAAAAAAAAGCATAAATGATTTTAACATTCCCTAAATGGATCATTTGTACTGGTAACACCTCCTTTTCAACCCCTCTCATCTAAGGGCATGGGTGCTCTGTAGAATTTCAACTTGTGTGTGTGTGTGTAAGAGTTAATGTCTATATGAGTCATTGAATGTGAGACATCAGTGTGAAGTAAGTATTTATGTATTTAAGTAAGTCCAAGATGCAAATATAAAAAACTACTGCTCGCAGCTCAGTAAACAATACTACAACACTACCACCGTTTTCAAATCTGGATAACAATCTGCATCTTTCTGCCATCAGTCTTAGAGTCCTAATTATTAGTTTCCTTTGTCTTTTCCTCACTATTAACATGTTGTCTTTCCCTGTGTAAACAGTAAAGCATATTTATTTTCAAATCATATTGTTTTATAAAAAATAAGAAAAAGGTTGCTGTGTTGTGAATGCTGTGTTTTTTGGAGATTTAATTGGGCAGCGGTGTTCTTCTGTTTTTGTGCAGCAAAGTGACATTCGCACATCTAATAATAACTGAAAGAAAGCCGAAGAGACTAATAAGAAACAAACTGCACATAAATATATATATTTTTTATGAGAGACAGATATTCAGTTCAATGAATAAAACGCCACCTTAAAGCACCATGCAATATCTTCATTTATTAAATCTGAGTATAGACGGCTGCAGTGGGGAAGTAATTATTCAATTCCCTGCTGAATTTGTAAGTTGTGCTCACCTCCAAAGAAATGAACAGTCTCTAATATTTAATGGTAGAGAGAGACATAAAATTGTCCAAAAATTCTGAAAAAAAACCCCACATTATAAAAGTTGTAAAATTGATTTGCATGTCATTGACTGAAAGAAGTACTTGAGGCCCAAGCAAAGCATGATTTAATACTTCATAGAGAAAGCCCTGTTTGCAAGCACAGCAGTAAAACGTTTCTTGTAGTTGGTCACCAGGTTTGTACATGCCTGAGGAGGGATTTTACAGAAACTCTCTAAACTCAAAGCTTCAGCCCCCTCTACAAATTTTTCAGGCTGGGCCACTCCACAAGTTTCTTCTTTGGCCACTCCATTGTTTTTTTGGCAGTATGTTTTGGGTCATTGTTATGCTGGAATACCCTTCCAGATCTATCTTCAGTGTTCTAGCTAAAGGAACGAGGTTCTCGTCTAATAATTTATGGTCCATTGGCCCCTCAATGCAGTAAAGTTGTCCTGTAGCCTTAGCAGAAAAACAGCCCAAAGCATAATGTTTCCACCTCCGTGCTTGACAGTGGGGATGGTGTTCTTTGGGTTGTACTCTGCATTTCTGACACGGCAGGTCATTGATGACAAAGAGCTCCATTTATGTTTCACCTGACCACAATACTTTCTTCCAAGCCGTGTCTGAATCTCTGATTAAAGAGATTACAGAGATCAAATACTTATCTCGCTCAATGACATGCAAGTCAATGTGTGACTCTTATGTAAGGTGTTTTTCTGGGTTTTTGGTTGATATTCTGTCTCTTTACATTAAAAATGAAACTACCATAAAAATTACAGACTGTTCATTTCTTTTGAAGTGAGCAAACATACAAATTCTGCAGGACGTGAAATAATTCATTCCTCCCACTGTCTATCAGAGCGCAGAAGAAAATGGCACCTAATTTGTGTTGATTTGTGTGATTAACAGTAAAGGCAAGATAAATGTGCATTTTTATGGAGGTTGTGGTGAGACAAATCTGGGATACTCACTCTGCAGTAGTTGGTGTGATCAAAGGTACATACCTTGTTTAAATTTAGCCACTGTCCCCCTCAAGATTGTCTCTTGGTGTCTGTGAAGGTTCTCAGTCATCCAGGTCATCGTAGTCAAAGGAGTTTGCAAAGAAAAGCGTCTGGACTTCTTTGAGTTGCTTGAAGACGTTTCACCTCTCATCCGAGAAGCTTCTTCAGTTCTAAGGTCAAATGGCCGAGAGTCCCAGATTTAAACCCAGTGGGAGTATCCCCCCAAGGAGGGACAAAGGACCCCCTGGTGATCCTCTAATCACATGCGCCAAGGTGTGAAAGCGGGTGTGGGACCTAATCAGCCAGGGTTTCGGGTGAGCTCATTGTGAAACCTGGCCCCACCCTATCATGTGATTTCCTGAGGTCAGATGGCCCAGGATGTGAGTGGGCGTTAAGGCGTCTGGGGAGGGAACTCAAAACTGGATTATAGATGGCAGACAGTTGGTGTCGTAAACCACCGCCTCTGTTCAAAGATGGTCGCTCACAGTGGACATAGATGGCCTCTTTCACTCCTCTTTCAAACCATCTGTCCTCTCTGTCCAATATGTGAACATTGGCATCCTCGAAAGAGTGACCTTTATCCTTAAGATGCAGGTGGACTGCTGAGTCTTGTCCTGTGGAGGTGGCTCTTCTATGTTGTGCCATGCGCTTGTGAAGTGGCTGTTTGGTCTCTCCAATGTAGAGGTCCGGGCATTCCTCACTGCACTGTACAGCATACACCACGTTGTTCAGTCTGTGTTTTGGAGTTTTGTCTTTCGGGTGAACCAGTTTGTGTCTGAGTGTGTTGCTGGGTCTGAAGTACACTGGGATGTCGTGCTTGGAGAAAACTCTCCTGAGTTTCTCTGATACACCGGCTACATAGGGGATGACAACGTTGTTGCGTCTGTCTTTCTTATCCTCCCTCGCTGGTGTCTGATCTTCTTTTCTGTGCCTCTTTGCTGACTTTATGAACGCCCAGTTAGGATAACCACATGTTTTCAGTGCTTCCTGTACATGTGTGTGTTCCTTCTTTTTCCCTTCAGGCTTAGAGGGAACAAGTTCTGCCCGGTGGTGTAGGGTCCTAATTACTCCAAGTTTGTGTTCCAGAGGGTGATGGGAGTCAAAGAGGAGGTACTGGTCCGTGTGTGTGGGCTTCCGGTAAACTTCAATGTTGAGGTTGCCATTCTCTTCAATGTGCACAGCGCAGTCCAGGAAAGGCAAACAGTTGTCCTTAGTGTCTTCCCTGGTGAACTTGATGTTTTTATCCACGGCGTTAATGTGCGCAGTGAAGGATTCCACTTCTTGTGTCTTGATTTTGACCCAGGTGTCATCTACATATCTGTACCAGTGGCTGGGTACTCTCCCTTTAAAAGAGCCAAGAGCCTTTCTTTCCACTTCCTCCATGTAAAGGTTGGCTACAATAGGTGACACAGGGGAGCCCATGGCACAGCCATGTTTTTGTCTGTAGAAGCCTTCGTTGTATTTGAAGTATGTTGTGGTAAGGCAGAGGTCTAACAGTGTGCAAATCTGATCGGGTGTGAAGTTGGTCCTGTCTTCCAAGGAGCTGTCTTCTTGTAGTCGTTTTCTGACAGTCTCCACTGCTTCCGTGGTGGGTATGCAAGTGAAGAGAGAGACTACATCAAAGGACACCATGGTTTCATCTGGATCCAGGGTAAGTTTCTGGACTTTGTCGGTGAAGTCAGTGGAGTTCTTGATGTGGTGTGGGGTGTTCCCCACGAGAGGTGCCAGGATGGTAGCAAGGTGTTTCGCAATGTTATAAGTGGCTGAGTTTATGCTACTGACTATGGGTCTGAGTGGGACCCCTTCCTTGTGGATCTTAGGAAGTCCATAAATGCAGGGTATGGCATCCCCTGGATAAAGGCGGTGATATTTGAGGCGGTCAATGATTTTGTCCTTTTCAAGGTCTTGAAGGCAAGCTATAACTTTCTTTTTGTAGCTGCTTGTGGGGTCTCGTTTTAAAGCTTCGTACGTGTTGTTGTCACTGAGGAGAGTAGTGATCTTTGTGTGGTAATCTGTTGTGTTTAGGACCACGGTGCACCTTCCCTTATCCGCTGGTAATATAGTGATGTTGTGGTCTTTCCTCAGGGAAGCGACGGCCTTCTTTTCTTGTAGTGTGAGGTTAGACGGAGGGACTTTGGCACTGGAGAGGGTGGCTGAGACTTTCATCCTGATTTGCTCTGCTTCGGTCTGTGATAATTTATTAATCCATATGGCGGTTTCTGTGGCTGTGATGAGGTCCACTATGGGCAACTGTTGCGGAGAAATGGCGAAATTGAGTCCTGTGCGCTGTGCACATTGAAGAGAATGGCAACCTCAACATTGAAGTTTACCGGAAGCCCACACACACGGACCAGTACCTCCTCTTTGACTCCCATCACCCTCTGGAACACAAACTTGGAGTAATTAGGACCCTACACACAACATAGAAGAGCCACCTCCACAGGACAAGACTCAGCAGTCCACCTGCATCTTAAGGATAAAGGTCACTCTTTCGAGGATGCCAATGTTCACATATTGGACAGAGAGGACAGATGGTTTGAAAGAGGAGTGAAAGAGGCCATCTATGTCCACTGTGAGCGACCATCTTTGAACAGAGGCGGTGGTTTACGACACCAACTGTCTGCCATCTATAATCCAGTTTTGAGTTCCCTCCCCAGACGCCTTAACGCCCACTCACATCCTGGGCCATCTGACCTCAGGAAATCACATGATAGGGTGGGGCCAGGTTTCACAATGAGCTCACCCGAAACCCTGGCTGATTAGGTCCCACACCCGCTTCCACACCTTGGCGCATGTGATTAGAGGATCACCAGGGGGTCCTTTGTCCCTCCTTGGGGGGATACTCCCACTGGGTTTAAATCTGGGACTCTCGGCCATTTGACCTTAGAACTGAAGAAGCTTCTCGGATGAGAGGTGAAACGTCTTCAAGCAACTCAAAGAAGTCCAGACGCTTTTCTTTGCAAACTCCTTTGATTGTCTCTTGGTGCACCACTGGACCATTTTAAGCTCTGCTGTTATTTTTAAATCACTCCACGGAAGTCTGCTCTGGCTGCTTGCACTTATGGACCTGCGGATGTGCGCTGGATTTCCTCCAGCGTGTCAAAACAGTGACCTTTTACTTGAATTTCAATTAGGAGAAAATGACATAGTGAGTTGTAGTGAGCAGAATCACGTGAGTAGAGCAGGTAGGGACAAAAATCTGCTGACTGCCAGCATACAACAGAAGAGTGGAACGTGCCCACAGTTCAGTTCGTTGCACCAAATATCCCTCCTCAAAAGCCGACCCCCGTTTGGCTTTTAGGTCATAGTCAGATACTAGGCTGTCATCCCTAACATGAAGGTCAGATGACATCAGGTTTATGTTCACTATCTGCATAAGCTGGAGGTGCATGCAAATGCACACTTGCAAGTTTAAAAAGAGCCACCTAAAAATAGCAGCCACACTTGAAGCGATCCAGAGGTTCAGACTGGCCAAACTTAAATCAGGTCTGATTTTTACTTTTATTTTACTGTTTTATAGGCATAGTCATGGAGCGCATTGATTGCTTCACATTCATTTCACTACATCAACATTTGGACTGCTGAATAAAGCCGCCAACCCACTGGGTGGACTGAAATCACTGTATTGATGGGGGAGATGTGCTGTCGCAGTGGGCTTTATGGTTGCTGTATAATGATTGTTGCCATAATCACTTTCAAGTTAGCATGTAAAATCCTTCCTAATGGTTTTTTATTATACTTTGGCTTTGGCATCTGATAAACCTTCAAACGCATGAATCTATTACGTAAATCAGCCTTCCTGGATCATATTTCATTGATTTGAAGAAACACTGCGTTCCTTCTGCTCAGCTCTAGGCATTAACAAACAAATCCTCAACGACGACAAGGAATACTTCCAAAACAAGGAGTCAATCATTATCTGACTGTGTCTTTTTATTGGGGGGGGGGTTGGAGGTGGCAGGGTGTATGTGTGCAGGTGAGCTTTCAGCTACACTGATATCTACTTGAGTCAACATCACTGACTGCCACTTGTTAAATTGAACGGAATAAAGATTCTTGTTTACCTGCATCATCGATCTACCTTTTCATTGGCCCCACAGTTCCCACAGCAACTTTTCTTGGAAAGACCTTTTTAGGAACTCAAAAACATTACCTAGAAATAAAGTCCTAGGAACTGATTTCCCTTTTTTTGGCTCATGGTCTACAGTTCCCGTTTACCCCTGTAGACCCTTTTTCCCCACTCTGCCTTTTAATTTGAACTTTTGGACATGCAGCTTGTATTTTGACACTTTATGCATGTGTTTTACAGCAAACCTGATATCTGCAGCTTCCAAATAAAAGTAGGCTGCCTATTTTTGCTCAGCTTCTCCAAATAATAATTTTCTCTCCATTTTACCCCAAAAGGGGGGACAAAGAGCCAAAAGAGCATGTATTAGTCAGTGACCCTTCAGCAGCAGCTGATCTCTGGGACCAAATCTAACCCCTATGAATGTAGATTAAGTGGCAGTTTTTGGCTCTTTGGACGTGTTTGTTTTAAAACTCTGTTCCACTTAGCCCCATTGCTTGCTGCTTGCTGGATTAGCTCCTGCATGGTGCTAATGCAGCCGTGCAAAAGCTCTGCTCTCCCTGGCTCATGCTCTTTATGTGCATACCTAGATATAAACCACGCCATATAATCCCTGTAAATTGTGGGCCCCCCTTCACTGGGTAAAACTCCTACAAGAATGCCATAAACCATCTAATCTGTGATTTAACATGAACCCAGAAAGAGCAAGCTAGCTGCCTATCCAGATTGTCTAGATAATTAAGTTAACATGATTTAAACATTTTCAGATTTTTATATGATTCATAAAACGACTCAGAGGGGAATTTCTTGTTTATAAGTATGATCTCACCAACAAATGGATAATATACAGCACTGTGCAAAAAAAAAAAGTCGCCTCTCATTTCTTTATATTTTGCAAGAAAAGTGGGGAAAAGGTGTAGTGATTTATTGAAACGTGCAAACATAGATGTAAACACAGTATACAAGGCAAAAGAGTTTGTGCAGTTCTAACAAGCTCGAAAGTCATTAGTCATTGAATAGTTCTCCAGGCTTCTTGGAGGACATTTAAAGCTGTTCTTTGCATGTTGGCTGCCTTCATTCTGTTTTCTGTTAAAATAATCCAACGTTGCTTCAATAATGTTGAAGTCCGGGCTCTGGGGAGGCCAATCCATGACTAATAGTGTTTACTCCATGAGCAGTGCATTTGCAATCATGAAACTGTTGCCAATCAGATGTTTTCCAGATGGTGGATCAAAATCTGAAGATGCTTTTCAGCATTCATAATTCCATCAGTTCTGACAAGATCTCAAACACCATTAATTGAAATACAGCCTCAAATAACTACAAAGCCTTATGCTTACTGTTGTACTTCTCCTCCAATCTGCTCCATACATATTGATGACAAATGATGTTGCCACTGATTCTCCTTCCAGTTCTTGTGTAGTTTGGTATATCTCATCCTTTTCTCCCTGTTTCCCTTAGGAATGGCTTCTTGACAGCCACCCTTCCACTGATGCAATTTCTGATGAGGCTTCAGTGAACAGCAGATGGATCGACTGCAGCGTCAGTGTCATCAACTTGTTGGAATAAAGGTTTTTATGCCTGCCAAGCTGTTATATTTTGCATTTTTCCTACATTCAGGTTTTGCAACAGGCTGCTGGTGACAAAGTGCATAAAAAACTATTTTAAATTGGTTCTGTTGTGGGTAAACGCAACACATTTTCAGTTTCTTTTTCTTATTGAATGATTCACAGGGCAGTCTTAAAGTGGCTTAACAAACAACAAACATTCCTATAAAGTATGGACAGAATTCAATAAAATTATTGGTCCTGATAATTGGTTCTGATTACTCTAACCACACCGAAAAACAAAAGTCAGGTAAATTGAAAGGAAAAAAAGGTGTGTAAAAGCAGCCAACATGTGTGTACATGTGTGTGGTTGGAAAACAGGCAAATCAAACTTTCTTTTTGCGTTTCCCAAAAAAGAAAGATAAGTAAATCTGAATGGGGAACTTTATCTGTAAGGAGTGTTTGTGAAAACAGTTGAATGTATCGATATCGCATAATATATCGATGATGCAATCGAATCACACCATTGCAGAATGAAAGAAAAATATCACACTCAACTGAAGACTGCTGTGGTGCTCCTTTTATTTACTTTTAACTGGTTCAACGTGACATGATCAGCATGGCTGGTTCTTGTGCTTTGCATGATTTTGAGCATTGCGATTAATATCCGAGTCAAAGACACAGAAGAATGCAAAAGATTATCAGATCAACTTGGGACCTCTCCATCCCATGGCCTTTTGGGGGGATATTTGGACATTAGGGGTTAGGGTTAACCCACTATAGGTTTGAACTTAGACCTTTCTTGGTGTGAGGCAAAAGTGTTAATCACTGGACCACCCTGCAAATCAGATTTGTGCAATCTCTTTCTGATTCTAGACACATGCACTGCTTTGGATCAAACAAATTCTTATGCTGAATTTCCAGGGGTAGTTAGTCCTCGATAAATAGCTTTATCTAACAGTTCTTCTGTGTCTGTTTGGTGGATTTGGGGTTGTCAAGAAAGGCCAAATAAAATTAGGTGGTTTGAAGCTTTAGAAATTTACAATATTTAGCATAAGATAGCATGAAATATCTAACAGCTAAATGATCCACTAGGTTCCCTTGTTAGATGTGGAAAGCATATATCAAGGCTTTCACCTTACCTTTTACCTGAAAATATCTTCTTCCTCTTCCTCTTGTGGCTTATGTCGAAGACAGCTAAATGTGACAAAAACAGCAAACTTGTGTTTCATAAAGTCAAAATAACAACTGTTGGTAGATCATCTGTATGGTGTGGTCACTGCAGGTGATATATTTCATCACATACTGACAATCAAGTTATTGTTTATCTATTTATTAAAGCAGATGTAAACATTTCAAAACTTACAAAGAGAACTGAGGGATTTTTCCACTGCAGGCAATATTAAATGGGACTGTTTAACTGTTATGTATATGAGTTAGTCTGTTATTTCCCTGACCACACCCAGAGAGTCATTATAGTATGTGGTGTGACCAAGGGAGGGAAGTAAGAATGCACAATTGAGAGCTATATTTCTTGTGCAATTTTCAAATCCAGGCATACAACAAATGACAGCATTGCCTCTTTACCTGAAAAATATAATGACAGATTGATGAATATGAAAATGACTCAGGCTGAGGTCAAGTTTCCACAGAGTGAAAATGGAGAACAAGGAAAGCTAGTGAGATTAAAGTCCTGCGAACCTTAAGACCTGAAACAAGAGACGTGCTCGCAAGCAGGTAAATCACACCACGCTGCTGATTTAAACCGAGAGAAATCATGACTCGGCAAAACCCCTCCCTGAGGCGTGTCTGCAGCGTTTAGGCCTGATATGTGCTCACTTACACGTACGTTGTCTTTAAGGCTTCTGATCTATATTTATTCACATTTCTAACTGACTGTCACACTGGAAAATATCCTTCATGAGGCATGAGGCCAGAAACCGGAGAGGGAAGGAGGGAGTGAATGAGAGTAAGACTAAAATCAGTTTAAGGACGACTAGAGCAGTGGAAAAGAGACTAATTGAGCTGAAGTGGTGGTGAGGTGCGGGGGGGGAGAAAAGAGGATAAGGTTGGAATGGAGGCAAGCAGGTGTGAGAAGGGATAAGGTGAAGGAAGGGAGAGTGGTGCAGAGCTGAGGGGGGAGCACACCGTGTCCTCATTCATCTGTAGGTGTGTTTGAATGTAGAAGAACAAGAGAAACTGAGGGACCTCAGCAAATGTGATATGCCCACTGACAGAAAAGAGGACTGTAGAGCTGAACTGGGCAAAGGTTGTGAGTTTTAAACTGACATCATGGCGTTACATTTATGAAGTGTATACTCGACTGGGCAGACTGGTCAATTGTGGTTTTGCCAGCCTGGCTCCAGAGCACCCACCCAGCTCTCACATGGGTGTAGTCCAGCTTACCCTCATTATAACAGCATTACCATTCACCAGAAATCCCCGTGCGTGTGCTGCGTGCATGTATTTGTTTTCATGTGCAAAAAACAGAAATCCCCGTGCGTGTGCTGCGTGCGTGTATTTGTTTTCATGTGCAAAAAAATAAATGCATTGATTGATCAATTCATTTTTCTGATTACTTCCTCTCACCGCTCTCTCTCTGTCTCTTTTTCCGTGCCCTAGATTCAGATCTACTTTGAATTGCACGAAATGAAATCGTGCGTGACTGTGCTGCCACTGTGCTTCCTGCCTGTTTTTAATCAAATCAAGTGTGATATTTTTGGGACAGCTCTTTAAACTTAGATGCTTCAAGATTTTTTTTTTCTTGTGAAACACTTAAATCAATACCAGAGCTGTCTCAAACTATTATATCAATCTTCTTATCGAAACATTCTTTTAACTTTGCCCCTGCTCAGGGAGAATCGAGTTCGGGAACAATGAGGGATTCTGTGTCTTGCTTAAGAGCACTTCTGTAGGGCAGAGGGTCACTGACCCAGCACGTCTGCACCAAAGCTATCTAATTAGCAGTTGAGCAGTTTTGAAAAGTAATTTGCTGGCATTACAGTGTGTGCTGTATAACTGCGAGATCTGCAAGTGAGGAAGTGATGTGAGCTGGGGGAATTACTGCAGATCAGGCAGAAAGGAGCTCGATTTGTGTAGTGTTTTGTATTAGACAGGCCTGGCCTTGTTAGAGAACCCACAAGGGCTCAGTGTTAAAACTTGGCAAACCATTCATCTCCCGATCAACTGCAAATCACTCAGAAAACAGTAGAGGAAGCCGACTTTAAAAGGGATGAAATTTTAGGATTACGGCAGAGAACAACACTAATTTACTCCCTCATTCCACCAAAAGAAAATCAGTGATTAAATCGTCAGTGACACCTGCAAGATTACGGTGAACATGGATAAAAGGAGGCTCTCTAGTGAAACTTGACTCTTGTAATCCCAAAGTCCAAAAAGTAGTTTTGGCTTCATTTCTGTGCAAGTGTGTGCATGTATGCTGTCTGACTTCTTATCTAACAGTTTTTTTGTTTTTGTTTTTGTTATATTATTATATAAAAGGCCTTTTAAAACTTTATAAAAGGCAACATCTATCATCTGCTTGTGTGTCTCTAGCTGAATTAACATCAATTTTTATGCCTGCAACAAAATGTGGGATCGGAACTAGTCTTCCTCCCCTTTATTAATTACACCTAATCAATTGCTTACCACAAATATTGAATCAGCCACCCTAAGTCAATACATTTAGTCATCTACACTTGGTCTAGATGACTTCTTGATGTTGAAAGTGAGCATCAGAATGGGGACCATGCCAGTTACTTTGAACATGGCATGGTTGTTGGTGTCAAAAGACTAGTTGGGATTTTCCCAGTTTCTAGGGTTTACAGAGAATGATCTGAAAAAGAGAAAATATCCAGTGAGCGGCAGCGGAGGAAATGCCTCGTTGATGCCAGAGATCAGAGGAGAACTAGGCAAGCCTGCTTTGACCTGATAGAAAGGCAACAGTAACTCAGACAAACAGTTTTTACACCAAAAGTATGCAGAAGAGCATCTCTGAATGCACAGTACTTTAAATCTTGAAGAAGATGCGCTACAACAGCAGAAAACCAAATTGGGTGCTACTCCTGACAGCTTGAAATAGGAAACCGAGGTTACAGTTGACATGGGCTGACCAAAACTGGACAACAGACGATTGGAAAATGTTGCCTAGTCTGATGAGTCTCAGTTTCTGCTGCTTCATTCAGATGATATGATCAGAATTTGCCAGACACAATGTGACAGCATGGATCCATCCTCCTTTATATCAATGGTTCAGGGTCCTGGTGGTGTAATGGTGTGTGGGGGGGATTTGTTTTCTCACAAAGTTCAAGTCATCTAAAACTTGTTTCTTGAACATAACAATGAATTGTCTGTGAAGGTTCTCAGTCATCCAGGTCATCTCAGTCTAAGGAGCTTGGAAAGAAAAGCATCTGGACTTCTTTAAGTTGCTTGAAGACGTTTCACCTCTCATCCGAGAAGCTTCTTCAGGTCTAGGGTCAAATAGTGGAGAGTCCCAGATTTAAGTCATGTGGGAGTGACCCCCCCAAGAGGGACAATGAACCCCCTAATGATCCTCTACCTTATCACACCAGCCCAGGTGTGAAAACAGGTGTAGGTCACAATCAGCCAAGGTTTCAGGTGAGCTCATTGTGAAACCTAGCCCCACCCTATCATGTGATTTCCTGAGGTCAAATGGCCCAGGATGTGAGTGGGCGTTAAGGCGTCTGGGAAGGGATCTCAAAACTGGATTATACATGGCAGACAGTTGGTGCCTTGCTGTTGGTGAAACGTCTTCAAGCAACTTAAAGAAGTCCAGACGCTTTTCTTTCCAAGCTCCTTAGATGACAATGAATTCACTGCACTCAGATGTCTCAAATGCACCTTTGGGAACATGTGTTCACATTATGGCTGTGAAGCCAACAAATCTGCAGCAACTGTGTGATAGTGTCATGTCAATATGGACCACAATGTCTGAACACTGTTTCCAGAACCTGAATCACTTCTGAAAGTAAAACAAGATCCAGCTTGGTACTAGCAAAGTGTACATAATAAAGTGGGCAAAAACAATGCAATTTCCATGAACAATTTGTAACTGTAAAATATAACAATATGCCCCTGCACAGCTACCCTGAAGTCATTTTTTTCCTTCCTTGGACTGTTACAAGATATCAGCTTTGTCTGTTTTCAATACCATCAGCAACTTTACTGCAGATGAACATTGGCTAGATCTGATTAATCACTACAGGACTCTCTGTCACGTTGTTTTAGCTTAACTTTAACGCTGTTCTCAGCCAAACTAACACTAGAAACCACATCACACATTCACAATAATCCAAGTCTGAACACAGTGTAAATGTACTAATAACCACAAGACATCTAAAATCATGATTTGAACTTTACATTCCAATAAAATGCTGCATTTGAAAAAATATATAAATATATTATACTGAAAAAAGAGAGTAACGTACTGTTAATATTTGATGCGAGCCATGTGGCAACAATTCACAAACAAGTGCCTTTTTTAAAAAAGATATCATCAAAGAATGATACACTACTGTACAAAAGAATTATTTCACACCGCATAATATTCGCCTTTAACCACAGGTTAACCATTTTAACCCCATGAAGTTTAAGTCCTATCCCTTACGCTTGGAAATCTTGATTAGTTGAGAAACAAATAAATTAATCACTCTGACACACATTAATATGGTTTCCATTTTGTACACCCCATTTTTTCCTTACTTTTCAACAAAATATAGAGTTTGGATTTTGAGCTAGGGTTGGGGGTTATCACCAATGATAACTCTGGCATCCACAAATAAGCTAGGGTCTACTTGGGTCAGAGGGATCCTAATTCTGATCCAAATCTTTCTGACTGCACAGACTAATCTATGGAGAGTTTATTTCACAATGCACTAACTATGCATGCACTGCAGGCTGGGAGATGGAATGACTACTTGGCTGGGCTTTAGCTGTCTGTGCTCACAGCAGAGTATTTGGATTTCTCACATGCATGTTTTTCATGCACACACTCCACGAGAGTTATCCACCAAATTGGACATGCTATGGGAAAATATGCATTCCCCGCCTGGTTGTCAGTGGTAACTGGACGTTGCTGGCTCTTGTTAGGTGAAATCAACTGCAAAAAAAAAAAAAAAGTGCTGCACCACAAACCTCCTAGTGATTTGGTTGCTAGCCAAAGTTGCCTACAAACAGTTGCCAGCTTGAAAAAGTGACTGTCACATGTCCAAAATGTCTAGAAATAATTAAGGCATCAGACCTCACAGATTTACTTAGGGCCCTGTACTAATAGGACTGCACCTTCACATCTTCCATCTACCACCACCTAAATTAAAAGTTCTGTTATTTTGCAGATATTTGCTTGTGTTGTGTTTGAAAACCTGGTTGTGAGACTGTCATAGCTGAGCAGCAGTCACTCGGTGGAAGTTATTTGCTCATCTCTGTCAACCTTACCCTCCTTTTATAGTTGTTTGGCCTCCTTTCTTCTCTATGACTCACTTCTCATCTTCCTCCCTCGGGGCAGACACTGGACCATTTTCGTCCTCTGGATGACCACAACAAACTTTGACCGGAACATTTTGCTGGTATCAGCTGCCCAAGACAATAAACATGCTGTGTAGTGTCTCCCTGACTTTTCCCACACTGAGCCAAACTCCTGTCCCTCATTCTACTCTCACTGGGCAACAGTGGTTTGAAACCAAGTATCCAGCGGCCAGTTGGAGATGAATGGATGACATATAGATGGAGAAAATATCCACTTTGACTTACAGAGTCAAATAACATTCACTTTAAACACTAAAAACAAGATCAGATCATCTCACAGAGTTGTTGCTGTGTCAGATATAAAAGGATGGGAGCTAAGAGGATATCCAGTTATGTGCTGTGATGTGGTGTAAAACACCTACACACCCTTAAAGGCATTTGCAACCTGGTGATGACAAATACAGTAATTTTCCATTTTCAGACACATGATCCGCAGATACATTAATTAACCCTGATTAACGATGGCTTTTTTAAAATGTGAGACACCTGGCTGTGTTTAACAGCTAGTAGCCAAGCTACTGAGCCATGCCTCATTGCTTTATTGTACACGCTGGCTGGTGGTGCCGTTAATTAGCCGTGGCTAATTGTAGGTAACACGTCGCCCAGAAACACAGTGTCCTGGAGCAGCAGATATTTCAGAGAGATTAGCATTTAGAGGGGCCTGTGCAAGGTGAGATTTAGACATTCCCAGCGTGTTCTCTGTGAAATCGGCCTATTTCTGACCACTTAAATCATTAACATGTGATTACTTTCGTTTTACTTAGGCTTGCCAATCAAACCACAAGTGAATGGGTGGGTTGGTGGGGGCATTTAACCAGAACTGGTTGCACTCTCTAAAAGGAATGATGGCATTATCATTAACATTGTAACAGCTAATGAGGTCTCTATTTTAGTGTGACTCGTTACACAGTATTCTAAAGCCTGTATGTGTGAGTATATGACAGACTTCATACCACAGCTAATACCTCATACCCATTACAAGCATGATGTTCACAAGCAAATCCCATGTCTTATATTTAGCTCACATACTGCGCGATCTTGTCGCATTATGTCTCACGTTGTGATCACAGAGTGTATAGCGTATAAAATAATCTAACACCCTAAGTGGATTAGGTATAATCTGCTTACTGTTCCATATTCGAGGATTTTCACATACGTGGATTGATAGCGACTAACAATTCCGTCCAAGAAATCTAGCATCCAATCACTCAACATTGTGCTAGGTTTTTAAGATTACTTCAGCCTCAGAAGTTCCTCTGCTTCATCACAGAATAATGTGCTGCTCCCCCAAAAGAGAAACACCACCAGGCTATTATATGACAGAGAGCACGCAAACAGGAAACAGTGTCTTTCAAGAAAGTAGAATAACGTAAAACCATTGCATTACAGCACAGATTACAGTTTAGCTGATGCGTATATCCGTTTGAATATAGAAATAACAGGAAACATGATGCGTCTCAAAAACCACTTGCTTCCTTTTTCATGAGTTATGACATTAAAGCAAACTGAACTGAAATTTCTGAGATTTGGAGTCATTTGCGTCATTTCATCCAACCACTGAAGTTCATCTGACTGATTTTTTGTTTAATGTCTCTTTTTTCATTACACACATCATTTTGAGGAGGCTGAACACTTTTTTTTAAATTATAAAACAGTAAATAGACAGTCCTGTCTAGGAGTCTGTGTTCTGTGGAGCAGCTGTGGTTTAGGAGGTCGGGCAGGATGTCATTCAGCCAGTTCGAAACAAAGCCTGCCTGGTCTGCATGCAAGTCAAGTCAAAGTTTATTTCTATAGCACACTTTAAACAACCTCAGCTAACCAAAGTCCTGTATGAGTTATACAAAATACACACTATATAACAGTCACTAAATCAACAATAAAGAAAAACACTAAAAATCAAGCGCAACAACCCAAGTTAGACTGCATAATAAAAGCCAGGACACTCTGCTCAATTAGACCTGAGAGCAAGCAAGAACTAGTAAGTTTTTAACAGTGTTTTAAAATGATTAAGAGACTGCGCAGCTCTTATGTGAAAAGGTAAGTTGTTCCAAAGATTAGGAGCCACCACTGAAAAGACTTAACCAGCTCTGCTTTTAATCCTGGATCTAGGAATGTCCCAAACACCTGATTCGTAGACCTCAGTGCTCTGGTAGGACGGAGACTCAAACCACTGAGGCACTTAAAAACATCAATTAAATTTTAAACTGGATCCTCAAATGGACTTGAAGCCGGTGTAAGGAGGCCAGTATAGGTGTAATGTGATCACACTGTTTCTTTCCCATAAAAGGCGTGCTACTGCATTGTGAACAGCTTGTAGGCGACGAAGTAGTGACCGATCAGAGCAAACATATAATAAGTTACAAAAGCTTAGACGAGCGGTAATAAAAGCCTGAGCTACTCTGTTTGTCTTTACAACAGAGCTAATCTCTTTATCAAATTTTAAAGCACAGTCAAAATTCACACCAAGTTTCCTTGCAACAGAACAACAGTAAGAAATTAAGAGATGTGGCACAATAGCACTGTCATACCCTTCTAACCGGTTGGGTTACCCAAATAAAATAATTTCTGTTTTGCAGTTTGTAAGAGAAGATGTGGAACACTAAAACTTGACCCCAGTGTACCATTGGTGTGTGTGCTTGGGCGTGTACAGGAAATGTGTTGTATAGAACGTAAAGGTGTCACTTGCAGAAATGCGGAAAAATAGCACACCGTCCATTACCATCACAACTTGCTGTCCTTGACAATCTCATTTTTTGATGATTTGATCATAATTATAGACAGTTAGGTATAATATGTAGCTTCATTTGGAAACTGTGCCTATGTCTTTGTTTCAAAGAATAGCATTATCAAGATATGACCATTGCAAAAGTAGCCAGTAGGTGTCACTGTGGAGATGGGTGTCAGATTGTTTTGAAACCTCGACACAATTCTGGCACAGTTGCATCAAATGTTTCAGCTTTTCACAAAACTTAAAGCTTTTCAAATCACTAAAAAAAACAATTCCTGTATTAGGTTGTTTGTAAATGTCCAAAAGTAGCAATAAACTAAAAATCCAGAAACTCCAGGGAACGAGCAGAAAACATATCAAGGACAAACTGTCAACAGAACTGAGAACTGATTGGGGACGGCAAACAGCTGAGGAAGAAGACACAGGTGGAAGTAATGAACAACAGGTGAAAGCAATCAGGGAATGACAGAGCTAACACATGAAGCAACAGAAAATTAACAAGTAAAACAGGAAAACTATCCGTAACACAGACCTAAATAATACAACTCAAGAAGTCAGGGACAGGGAACACAGAGGGAGGCGTGAACAGGAACACTAGGGAGATTATTATTAAAAGATTTTTTTTTAAAAAGAAAAGTAATACATCATGCCACAAACAGCTGAGAAACAAAGTGATTGACATCTATCAGTGTGGAAAAGGTTATAAAGCTATTTCTCAGGCTTCAGGACTCCAGCGAACCACAGTGAAACTTGGAATAGTGGGTGAACCTTTCCAAAAGGAGTTGTCTACCAAAATATATCCAAGAATGCACTGATGACTCATCTAGGAGGTCATAAAAGAACCCAGGCCTCACTTGCCTCAGTTAAATTTAGTGCTTATGATTCAGCAATAAAAAGGAGAAAAAAATGGGCAAAAATAGCATCCATGGGAGAAAATTACTGCTGACCAAAAAGAACACAAAGACTCATCTCACATATACCAAAAATAATTTTGACGATCTTGAAGACTTCTGGGGAAAGATTCTGTGGTTTGACCACACAACATTTGCATTTCTTACAAGCTTTGTTTCCCATTACATCTGGTATAAAGCTAACACAGCATCTCAACAAAAGAAAATTATACCAACAGTCAAACATGGTGGTGGTAGTATGATGGTCTGGTGCAGCTCTGCTGTTTCAAGACCTGGACGACTTATTATAACTGATGGAACCATGAATTCTGCTCTCCACCAGAAAATCCTGAAGCCTGACCATCAGTTTGAGCCCTGGAGCTCAAGCACACTTGGCTTATGCTACAGGACAATGATCCACAGCACACCACGTCTGTCCACCTATGAATTGCTCAAAAAAACATGAAGGTTTTGGCGTGACTTAGTCAAAGTCCAGAATTAAATCCGATTGAGATGCCTTGAACATGCTATTCATACTAGAAAACTCTCCAGTGTCGCCGAATCAAAACATTTCTGTAAAGAAGAGTGGGCCAAAATTCACCCACAGTGAAATGAAAGACGCATTTCCAGTTATCACAAGCGCTTGATTGCAGTTCTTGCTGCTAAGGGAGGCAAAACCAGTTAGTACATTTCAGGGGAAATTACTTTTTCACACCAGGTCAGGTAGGTTAGGATAGGTTTCTCCCTTATTAAATAAAATCATGACTTAGGAACTGCATTTTGTGTTTACTTGGGTTACCTTTGTTTGATTTGTTCAATGATCTGAAATATTTCAGTGTGAAAACTATGCAAAATAGTAAGAATGCACGAAGGGGACAAATGCTTTTTCACAGCTCCGTATTTATCCATTGATTTTCTTTACCACTTGTCCAGTTCAGGGTCGTGGGGGTTGGAGCTTATCCCAGCTGTCACAGGGCAAGGGCCGGGGTCGGCTGTCTGCTCTGGGGCTAACACAGAGTGACAGACATCCACCTACGTACACTTTAACTTGATTAGGATCACCAATCAATCTGCGCAAGGATGTCAGAGTACCGGGAGAGACCCCACATAGACCGAGAGAGAAGAGAAAGAAAAACTACTTGCTTATTTAAATATTATTCAAAGACTATACTTGTATGGCTCTTTAATAAAATATTTAAATTTACTTTTCATTCCTGGCTTTTGAAGAATTCTACTACAAAAAAAAAATCTTGCATTTCAGTGACTGCGACCGTTATGTTGAAAACTTGTTGGACTGGGCTGCGTAGCACAATGAAACATCTCGCAGCCCTGCAATTTGATCTGGACAGTAGTCGCAGAAATTTCCAAGAAATACAAAAGACTGAAGGGTGAGCACGTTTACGCTGTCTGTTTCTGTCTGACAAGCTTACTGAGGTTTGTCTGGCAGTCTTAAGCTCAAGGACAAGCAGATAAGAGAACAGATATACACACACACACACACACACAGAGAGAGAGAGCCACACGGAGCATATATACACACACACTCAATAACATTAGAAAGGAATAAAGAACTGAACAGTGGAAGTGGTGCGTGATCCCTGGAGAATTCATCAAAGTGAATGTTCTCTAGCAAACCTGGAATCCCCCTTTCATTTGAGCCTATGTGAAGGCATCTCACATACAGTAAGCTGGATATACCCTTGTACAGCGAGGTGTACCTATAGGAACTTCACAAGGAATTTTAAGTTTCATGGTGCCATTAAGAATACATGTCAAGTATAGTGTGAAAGTAAACAACCTATCACCAATCTCATGAGCCGTGGTGGGATTTCGCTTTGTGAAGTGTGCACAAATAATGTATAAATAATGGAAGCGACGTGCACATGAAAGCCAGTTGCCAAAATGTAACTCTTTCCATACGAAGGGGATAAAAGAGAAATGAAAACACGCAGTGGATTCATAAAAGCAGCACCCCTCCTTACTCCTCCCCAGAGTGAAGCAAGGAGGGATAAATATGAACTCATTGACACGTGATCGTTCGAGCCCCACATTACACTTCTCGCTTTCCTCTGCCCACTATCTCCACTTTTCCCTGTTGCTCTCATACCTCATGCTCCTACCACACCCCCGACATAGTGTATCTCATTTTAGCATTGACTATCTGCAAGCCAAGAGCCACTGTCACCAGATCCTCTAGTCCTGCGGAGTTCTCGGGAATGGTATGTGTTCCTATTTGGCAGCTTAGCGCACATCGACCACACAACTAACAAACTGGGAACTTTCTGGAGGGTAAAGCTATAGGTCACAGCTTGCAGTTTATCAGACCCATCCAAGGTGTACCAATAGGCAGTTTATGACAACATGAGAAGGAATCAGTGTATCAAGGGTACCATATCAAACAGGTGCATAGTGGTTCATTTAAAGTTTTACATAACTGCTTTGCTTTTTCCACAAACCCCTAGTACTTCTTTCCAGCGCTTGCGTACTGAGATAATGTCAATGTTGCATCTCCGGTTTCAGGAGAATATGCCACACAGAGAGCCAGAAGTTTCTTGGCAGTGACGATTGCTTTGACTCTGTTCCAGCCGCCACAGGTCTCTGCTAATGCTACATACAGGGTTTACACGGGTTTACGAGCATGTGCACAGACACTTACGGTGCACTGGAAGCACAAAAGACTGACTGAAGGCATTTGAAGATGCCTACTTATATTTTATACAATTAGAAAAGATGGTGTTGGAGCTTTGTTTTTTATTGGTGTGCGGGGCAGAATGTCTGGGAGTGGCAACAGGAAGGGATATTAAAGTTCAAGGTGAACACAGAGACAAGCGCAGGATCGTTTAAAAATATGAGAGGCCATGCAGTTCAACAGGGCACAGTCCCCATGTAAACTACATCGCCTCGTGTTACAAGTGTGGCTGCACTGATAAGAAAAATCGTTTTTGCTTTTGTTCCTGCAAGATCCCTGTGCTAAATGACTGTTTGGGTTTTTGTTTGGTTTTTTTTCAGAGAAGCACACAAAAGCGTGCCAAGTCAATACTCTGAGCAAAGATTCAGTACTGGTGACTTATGTAAAATATGGACGTAACCACGGTGGCGTCACCAGCTGGTTTGTGGAATTCCAATTTTAAAGCATCAACATTAGCATTTTGCCTGCCTCACCTCGTGTTTACACGAGAGGGGTGAGTGCTAATGCTATTATTAGCCAACACTAGCACTAAATAACAGACTAATAAAGTATTTCACTCACCAAAACTTCTCAGTCTATCTCACAGAGTAGGTTGTATTATTTGCCATTAAAAAATGCTCTAAAAGTCGCCAACACTATCAAGAGCTCTAGTTTAGCTGCTCGAATTAGCGGAGGCGAGGCCTAGCAGACAGATGCTAGGCACACCTGTTAGCGGATGTGTCTCTAACTTCTAAGGCTAGTACACATTGATCACGTTGTGAAAAAGTAACACGAAATTCTGAATTTTTCAGATATGAGCATAACTGAAAGAGTTGCGCTTTTGCAGAAAATAAGTCCACAAAGAAACGCGCTGTGAAAAAAATTAAGTTGGCACCAAGCAATGATGAGCTGGTCCTTATGGTTCTAAACAAAAAAAGGTAAAACTGAGATTCTGGATTTAACCAATTCTCAAGAGAATGCAACAGCAGGGAGAAATTCTTGGTTTGATCCAGGAGTTGAAGCTTTGCCACGTCCACTTTCGTACACATTTTAGGATGTCAGTGGGTGAGCTCTTGTTGGCTGTGTTTGGACCAATTTTGAGCTACGAGTATGCTTATTGCCAAATGCAGTGGTAAGATCAGTCAGATCTGTTTATTTGGATCCAAAAAATTGGAAAAAATCCAACTTGGTTATAAAAAAAATGCGGCAAATTTGCCCAGCCAAATTACGTGACCAGTATGAATGGATACATTAGAATAGGTGAGTCTGAAAAATATTTTAATGCGAAATATTCACACAGACATTTTATAGATACAGTTTCGCATGCAGTGTGTAAAGGCCTTGACAAAAAAAATTTTGTCACCTAATAAACTCAATCACACAGTTTTTAGTACTTCAGTTTTATTGGCTGCAACAGAGAAGCAGTTTTAAAAATATAACATCCAACCAGTATCTTTAGTGAGGCTGAGCCTGAAGATTCTCTCTGTGCTAATCTTAGTGCAGGTTGGAAAAACCTATGGTCTATGAGAATTCATGTAAAGGCTGAAAACATAGTTGGTTGCTTCAATTGTCTGATTGTCTGATTTTGACTTGATTCAAGCAATTCCAGCTGTATTTTTCATTTTCCATATCCCATGGGCAGTTTACTGGTTGAAGTCCAGTACTCTTGTTTTTTATTTGTTTCACTGACACTCTAAGCTTTTGGGGGGGTTATTATCCTTTAACACACTTCCTGCTTGTGAGTTCTCCTCTGTTTGGGTTTTATTGACTGTCTCCTTTTGTTTTGGGTTGTTTAAAAAAAAACATGTTATTTATCACATACTACCTCCAACCCACTTTACCCATTGAGCAATAGCTCAATTTCGACACCCTTCCCTTGCCCTTTGTGTGTACTCACCTCTACTCTTTCTCCTTCCCAGTTTTTGTTCACCTCATTTTTGATGATGAAATCATGTGACGTGGGTGTAAGTCATACACTTGAGGCCACTCTTAAGTGACTTTCTCCTTAGATCATGACCTCAGTCTGTGCACAGTGTTGGGTGGTCCAGCACTTTGAATGTTTGTATACAGACTGTCATGATGCGTAATGGGGCTTTTGTGTCATCCCTTGACTTTTCATGTAGCACCACTGAAGTTTTCACATTCACTTGGTGAATCAGCACAACATTTGGTAACGTTTTTGAAGATTGCTCACAGACTGTGGATTCCAGTGACAGTGGTGATCCTCTGACTTTAAGCGTCATGAGGTTTCCACATGGGGTTTTGAGTGAAATGACTCATCAGCTATTTTACCGATTAGCATTAAATGTTGTACACACATTCAAGGTGTGCAGAGGAGCGGAAACTTTGCCAAACCATTAACATCTGGTGCCATCATCAGGTCAAAATCATTACTTTGTCTGCTTTTACTGTTAAATAAACCTCAGAGCCATTGAACTAAGTTGGGGATGCTCTTATATCCGGTCAATAGCCTTTCCAATTACTGGTTTATCTTAAATCACGAGTGTGTTTAAATGCAGCCCCACAGAGTGGTAAGCATAGCTTTCATACTCTTATTTCTCTCACCATCCCTTGGTGAGGGAGAAGCAAAAGGCCAGTTACAAAGAAAGGCTGAGCAGAGCAGCAGAGGCCAAATATAGCCTGGAGTTGTGGCAGGGAAAATGGAGTGAGCACAAGAAAGGTATTTCTTAGAAAGCAACTTTAAACCTTCCTCGTTTCTTTTGGCATATCGGCGCCTTGTATTGATTTTTTATTTTTAAATCGCACTCCATCTTTTTTGCATATTTACTATTTTGGGGGTAAACTGGTTAAAATACATTTTAAAGATTCAGGAGAACCATGCAGCAGTGCGTTTAAGGGATTCCATCTGCCTTCGACCACATCCCTAAAACCTCTTTTCCCTGCAGACACTGGCGTGGCTGGGCAGAAACACAGATATTCAAACTCGCACACATACACTGACATTCATACATACAAAGAGGTAACCCAGTAATTAGAGGTACTGTAATTGTGACTTAGCATTGTAAACTGGCAGAGCAATGTTGCCAGGGAAGGTTTGTTGACTGTAGGATTATGACAGGGAACTTAAATGGTATGTGTTTATCTACATTCTGCAGTGGTGAGAGCTGCTGTCCAAAATATCCACCAGGTTCTCGGTAATGGAGCTGGCTGTAAAGTTTCACTGGTCATCCTAACCCCTTTAACTGGCACCTTCTCTGAGGCATTACTGCGTCAGTAGGAGAATATCAGATGTAAATATTACACTATGTCCTGCCCATCGCGCTTTTGATTGTATAACATTTGTTTGTGTTTTATACATTTACCTCAAGCCTTTGTCTACAGTAATGACAGGTTTGGTGTGGTAAGTGCAAATTCTTATAAGAACAATCCACAAAACACTTGTGAAGTTACAAGTCAAGAAAGCATTATGTTGGGCTCACCTCACTCATTCAGACAAATGGCTGTTTCCCACAGGGAAAACAGATTAAATTTGGAGATTGGAAACCTGGTGTTACGTTAATATAAAGGATAAGAGCTGGGGGGTTGGCATGTAGTGATTAAGCTTAAGTTTAAGATAAGTAATTGGCCAAGTTAATCCAAGGACTAGCTTGAAAGTTAAAAAAGAAAAAAAAAGGTGCCTCCTACCTTCATGGTACTGACCAGCAGTGTTGGGACTAACGAGTTATTAAGTAACGCGTTACAGTAACTACGTTATTATTGTGGTAACGAGCACGGTAACTAGTTATTATGCCAAAACCAGGAACGCGTTACTCGTTACTGGGATTTAGATAGGCTCGTTATTCGTTACTTTGTGTGGTGGCTATCGTGGAGCTTCCACAGATTCAGTAACATTAGCAAGTGGTGGAAGCCAGCAGGTGGATGAAGGAAAAGGGAGGCAAGAGGAGAGACCCGAAGCGGCCGCCGGTCCGAGTGTCAGGTGAACTGAACTTCAGGTAAGAAGTTATGACCTGAAGTCTATCTGGGTCAGATATAAACCAAGTTTAGGTGGAGTTTATTTTCGTTATGCTGACTTTTTCGTACTGGGTACTAGCTAGCATGACGGAGTTTCTATACAGCTGGGTGGGTGCTATGTTACTGATGTTGAACTTTATTTTGTTCATACGGTTAATTATTAGAGTTGCCAACCTCCTGTAAAAAACAGAATCGTCTCGCATTCAGAGAAAATATTACGCGTTTCGTATTGAGGTGAAAAGGAACACAGTTTGTCCCGGACTTCAGCTGGACTGAAAAAGACACAAAGCTGGAGTTATTCTGTGTTTACACTGCAGCTGCCTCTTCTCCTCTCATTCTCCCCCCTCCCTCTCCTGTTTCTACTTCAATTATGAAACTGATCAATGATCAGCTGATCGGCTTTTCTCTCTTGTTTATTTATCGCCCACTTTGTGTCAGAAAGAGGAAGCCAGCGGATGTCGCGCTAAACAACAGCAGCACGTTTAAGCTTGATCAGCTGTTGTTAGAATTTATTTAATATTAATTTCTAGTATCAGCTGATGTTTGCTGGAGCCACAGCTGTAAAAGCTGCTGGTCATGATATTGGTTTGGATATGTGGTGAGAGGGAAACATGAAGATGAAACCAGGAGATGTCCTTACTGAATCATCAGAGCTGAACAGGTGATGGAGAAACAGGTTTACCTGTTAGGTGACATGAATGAGTTGAAGGGAAGTTATGAATTGTTTCTGAGAGACAAATAACACCAGGATCCTTTTCTACGTAGCTGGCAGCTGGTAACTGTGCAGGGGCGGGTCTAGCAAAGTGTTGCCAGGGGTCCATGTAGGGCATTAACAGGGAAAGTGGGGCACAAGGAAATACTTTTCTTTCTTATTCTCATTTAAAATGTCTCGCTTTTAAAAAAATAATTATCTGAGTCTTACAACAAACAATTGATAGATTGATACATATATACCATCAGAACAGTGTACATCACTGTCACAACAGTGTTTATTTTCATTCAAAGGCTTTATGATTTTTCCTATAATGATGGGCCGGTCTCTAGTCAAAATCCCAGTCCAGCCCTGTATGCAGCTCATCTGCAGTCTGGTGTTGCCTACATCTTCCAATTCAGAAGGTAGAATTTCCGAGTTCTGAGTACAATCGAAAGCACCACGACTGCAGTTTTTGTGTTGGATGTAAAAAGCAGGCTAGAATCATGGCGGCGGTCAACGACGGTCCAGGTGTGGGATTTCTCTCGTGGAAATGTGCACATTATTTTTTCCTTTCTATTGGTAGGTGGCACAGTGCACTTGTGGCAAGTAAGCAAGCTAGAAGACTGGCAGTCTGGCTGGGTATCCAGTTACGGAAGCAACACATTAACAAGAGAATTCTGAATAAAACCAAAGTTACTTTCCCTAGTAACTAGTTACTCTGAAAGTAACGAGTAACTTGAAGTAACTGAGTTACTTTTGATAGAAGTAACTAGTAATGTAACTAAGTTACTAATTTAAAGTAACTTACCCAACACTGCTGACCAGTGACGAGAAACTTGAAGCACAAAATCAACAGATCCGCTGTATCATTGAATGAGCTTTTTATTTGAAAATCAGGTATTGTTTTTGTTTTGTTTGTGGGTTGTTTTTTTGGTTTTTTTTATCAGTATGTTTAGTTCAGTTGGCTTCCAAATTTAGCTCAACTTGAAAATTCTCATAAAGATGGATGTGTGGCGGACCACTAGAGGGCTCCACTCACACCCAGTGTTGAGGAAGTGTGTCGCTGTGTTTTGTGGCGCGATGTGTTCAGTTGATGTGAGAAGAGGAATAAAGCAGGAGTGATAACTAATAGCTCCGTGTCGTCTGTTTACCTCCACATTGGTGACCCCAGACTCGGAACATGCTACAGGTCGAGGATGATGCCGGCTCCGCTCTGGATGCATCAGCAGCCGCCGGTCCTCCGCCTCCTGCTGCAGCTGCGTTTGCTGTGGCGCTGAAGCTGCCGGACTTTTGGCTCCACGATCCCCCGTCGTGGTTCGTGCACATATTTATTATTGTGCTATCTACTGTACAATATAAAGCGCCTTGAGGCAACTTTTGTTGTGATTTGGTGCTATATAAATAAAATTGAATTGAATTGAATTGAATTGAATTGAGGCTCAGTTCACTCTTTGCGGCATCTCGGCTGACGACACGAAGTATCACCATGTGGTGGCCTCGCTCGACCCGCTAGCCACCCGTCGCGCGATGACCCTCCTCCCGGACCCACCTGCCCAAGGGAAATACGCCGCCCTTAAGGGGCTGCTGCTTCAGCGCTATGCCCTCTCTGACGCGGAGCGAGCCAAAAAGCTTCTCTCCCTCTCAGGCCTGGGTGGTGGCATGGCTCTGGAGCTCATGGAAAACATGTTGTCCTTACTCGGACCGGAGGACAGAGGATTCCTCTTCGCCCACCTCTTCCTCCGACAGCTACTGGCTGCTGTGAGAGCCGGCCTTGCCAACTCTCCGTTTCTGGCTGCAAGGGATTACCGCTCCCTGGCAGAGGAAGCGGATCGGATTCTTCTCGCTACCCGCACTTTTGACGTGCACGCTCTGGCTACGGAGCCGCCGCCGGCATCTCCACCTGCCTCCCCCGGAGCGTCAGATCCTTCACTGATGGCGGGGATCGCTACGCGACGGCACCGCGGGAAGAGCCTCTGCTTCTACCATCAGCGTTTTGGCGCGAGGGGCGTTGCTGTCTGTCACCTTGCTCTTTCCCGGCCCAGGGAAACGGACCCCCCAGCACGCCGTAGCGGCCGCAGACGCTGACGATACGGAAATGCTGCTCTTCATAGAGGACTCGCGCTTCGGAAGGTGTTTTCTGGTGGACTCTGGCTCACAGAAGAGCCTCCTTCCCCCGGCCGCCGCCGACAGGCTGGCAGCAGGCTGCGGACCACAGCTGGTTGCAGCTAATGGTTCTCCCATCACATCTTTCGGAGAAAGGTTGGTGACTGTTTGTTTCCATGGCCGGGATTTCCAGTGGAACTTTGTTGTCGCCGCTAGCTCAGTGCCTATCTTAGGCGCTGATTTTCTGTGTGCCCATGGACTGCTAGTCGATGTTGCTAACAGATTGATGCTCTCTCGTTTTCTTCGCTACCGTGTTTTACTCAGGCCGCCAAGCCCCTGATTCGGGCTAATGTAGTGACCTCCAGGGATGCCTTTCAGCGTTTGCTTTTGGAATTTCCATCACTGTCTGTCCCTAATTCTCTAACACGGTAACGAAGCACGGGGTTGAGCATTATATTCCCACAGTCGGGCCCCCGGTGTTCGCGCGTGCGCACCACCTCGATCCCGCGAAACTGTCCGTCACTCAGGAAGAGTTTGCAGCCATGGAGCGGCTTGGCATTGTACAGCGCTCGAACAGTGCCTGGGCCTCTCCACTTCACATGGTGTCCAAATTGGATGGTCGGTGGCGGCCATGCAGGGATTTTCGCCATTTAAATAACGCCACGGAGAACGATCGTTACCCCATCCCTCACATTCAGGATTTTTCCGCCCATCTCGCCAGGACCTCGATTTTTTCTAAAATTGACTTGGTGCGGGGGTATCACCAGGTTCCCATGCGCACCTAAAACAGCTGTCATTACCCCCTTTGGCTTGTTTGAGTTTTTGCGCATGCCGTTTGACTTGAAAGGTGCCGCCTAGACCTTTCAGCGGCTGATGGACTCTGTCTTGCGCGGGCTGCCTTTCATTTTCGTGTACCTGGATGATATATTGGTGGCCAGCTGCTCGGTGAGCCAGCACGAATCCCATTTGTGCCAGGTTTTTCAGCGTTTGGCAGAGCACGGCCTGATCATCAACCCCTCCAAGGGCCAGTTTGGGTTGCCTGTCCTGGATTTCCTCGGGCACCGCATTTCCGCTGACGGTGTGGTCCCGTTGCCAGACAGGGTCTGGGCCGTTTCGGCTTTTCTGCGTCCCACGTCGGTTAAAGCGTTGCAGGAGTTCTTGGGGATGATCAATTTTTACAACCGCTTTCTCCCCAGAGCTCCCCACCTGCTGCAGCCGCTCTACGCTGCCTTGAAAGGTAAAACAGCCAAAGATCCTGTTGACTGGCTCCCAGAATGCATCCAGGCGTTTTCCGCTGCCAAGTCTGCGCTGGCTAACGCCACCCTGCTCTCCCACCCGTTTCCGTTGGCGGAGATCGCGTTGACCACCAACGCATCCGACGTAGCAGTGGGTGCCGTGTTGGAACAGCGGGTTTCCGGTGTCTGGCAGCCGCTCGCCTTTTTCAGTCATACGCTCTGGGACGCCGAACGCAAGTACAGTGTTTTCGACAGGGAGTTGCTGGCCCTGCACCTCGCGACACGCCACTTTCGTTTTTTCCTCGAGGGTCGCAACTTTACCGCCTACGTTGACCACAAACCTTTGACCTTTGCCATATCCAAGGTCTCTGACCTATGAAGCGCACGCCAGCAGCGCCAGTTGGCAGCCATTTCGGAGTTTACGACAGACATTCAGCATGTGGCTGGTAAGTCCAATCACGTTGCTGACTGTCTGTCCCGCGTTTTGGTTTCCCCCGTGTATGTCGGCATAGACTACGCTGCCATGGCCGCTGAGCAACGTGCTGACCCAGACGTCCTTGCCCTTCAGTCAACAAAAACGGGCCTCATGCTGGAGGACACGCCTGTGTGGGCCGGCGGTCCGCACATTCTTTGCGACGTTTCCACCAGCCGCCCACGCCCAGTGGTCCCCCTTAACAGGCTTCCTTAACAGGTGGTAACTGGGTTGACCGTCTTCCGTGGGTTTTGCTGGGATTGCGCAACGCGGTTAAGGAAGACCTTGGGGCTTCCCCGGCTGAACTGGTCCTCGGCCAGCCCCTCCGGGTCCCCGGGGAATTCTTACCTGAGAGGTATATCTGTGCCAATATTTGATTTGGCACAGATACTTTTTATTCCAGGTCCCTTTCCTGATGCAATGCTTCCAGGGATTATTGTCTCCTCCCAGTCTTGAACCAGGGATCTTTTGCATGTGCAAATGTGTTAACCACTACTAGTATATTAAATTTAATTTAAAAAACAAACAAACAAACAAATAATCTGATAGCTGAGACTAGGAAATCAGAAAGACAGTTAAGAGGAATGTTTTCCATTTATTCTTAAACAGTAGCGTTGGATGTTTCAAGACCTTGGAGCATAAAAGGCTGATTTTACAAACTGATTCATAAATTATTCTTATGACTCTGGTTTTTGGTGTTGCTTTCTAATATTTGATCATGTCAAAATGCAATGCCTTACTTGAAAGCTGGTGGTTGGGAAATTATTAACAGTTACAGAAATGAGCCAATAAGCCACCTTGTTGCTCTCTCCTTGACAAAGTCTGATATGCTGTGTTTCAGCATAATACAGCTGTTGTCAATAAACCAAACCAACCCCCCCATAAACAAGTAAACTATGTGTCCTGGGAATTAATGCAATTTACATAGTGTCCTCCTATGTGACAAAAACAAGTTCTGCGTGTGTGTGTGTGTGTGTGTGTGCACGTGCTTGTGTGTGTGTATCTGTATGTGTGTGACGGGGGTAGGGAGTGAGAGACAGGTGGTTGTAATGACAAAGTCAAATATTTGACACTGCCTAATTACAAAGGCAGTCTTGTGACTGTGCAGTCATATTTTCCATAGGTGTTGAAAACAAGGCTTTTGTTCTCTCCGACTAAATGGTCTTAAACTACAGACATGAAAGTCTATGCTGTGCTATACTGGTCTGAAACGGCAGTAAACAGATAAAAATGAAACCATATATTCTTTTCTCAAATCTCTTTCTCTGGTACTTGTTTTCCAATTCCCACACACAAGCACAATAAATCCTCCCACAACACTATTTCCATTCATGCCCTTGCAAAATCCACATCATCAAAATCACACATTTCTACAGCTATTATTCCTTATTATGGCATTCTCAAACTCAAATTCCCATGTCCCAGATTTTCCCAGATCATTCACATGAGTGGCAGATCTGCAGATTTCTATCTTCTCCTCCTACTCTTTTTTCAGTTCTGCTCTCAATAAACAGTGGCTGCTTTTCAGGACTTCAAAGTCCTCAGAAAGGGGGGGTGAAAACAACATAAAGTACCAAGATGACAATTAGGGTGCAATGAAAGATCTTGGTTGGTTGCAACATAGTCAGAAGGTCAGCCACAGGTGATTTATGGGGCCTTGGAATGAAGACTATGATCGGGATATGGTATCCTGTGGTCAATCTATGTTTTTTATTTCTCTTCTTTCCAAGTTTTCCCTTTTGCGTTTGAGTGTCTAACAAAATGCCAAATTACAGGAGAGTGCTAACTTTCCCCAAAACAATAATTTCACATGCCGCCGTGCAGTTCTGATCTTTCATATTGTTGGCAGAGGGAAAAAGTGGACAAATGAGCTTAAAAAATTGCACTGCAGTTTTAAAGCGCTCACAAAAGGTTTGTTTTTGCAGTGTCATTCATCAGCCCAGCTACAGAGCATTGGAGACAAGGTCACAGCTAAAACTGACGTGACTCCAAATACCGGTCATTCATGTGCTTCTGTGAGTTCTGGAGGAACCACCTGAGTTATTTAGAATTATTTCCCCCGTCACTGGTCACTTAATACCCTACTGCCCCCCAGTGGTCATGGGGCAATTACAAATGACCTTGGGGGGGACATAAGTGCAGTGGCCCAGTTAAATGGAAGGATAAAACAGGATAAAATAAAGTACTTACAAAAACGTTTCAGTGTAATTGAATTGTGTGACTCTTCAAGTTGACACGTGAATTGAACTTTGTATTCTTAAGATTGCCTTTCCTCATTGCTCTGAAACAAGGTTGCAAACAAGATGAGGAAATAATTATACCAGAACACAGTAAATTAATGTGCAACAGAGATGATAACATGTTATAATCTTGCAAATTATTAGTGTGCTTCCTCAGGTCAGCAGCAGTCAAAGAACACAAGAAGCTTGAGATAAAGCAAATTGGATTGCGTCCCTGTTTGACTTAGTGCTACTATGTATGAGTCATTTATAGTGTTGTACGTGACAATGTTCACACATAACTATGACTTGACCCAAAATCTCAGTGTGACACAGAGCAGGGGACTTTTACGTCACAGTTTTGACAAGTAGTTCTTTTCTTCAACACACACAAAGCCTCAATTGTACTCATAATGGAGTGAAAGAACAGCTGCTCACATGTCAGCTCCAAGACTGGGAACCATGCTGCCTGGTGAAAAAGACCCTGTAGTGCAGGTGGTAGTGAGGCCCCCTGTGGGCATGTGGGCTGCACAGTACAGGTGGGTTCGTTGGTGCAATGCAGGTGCACATCAGCCCCTGCGGTGCCAGAAGGAATCTATCCAGTACGCCAGGTGCTTTCTGCACTCTGATCCTTGACTCTGACAGATTATAAATTTCAAGTGAAGCATCTTCCTTCTTTCTCTGCCATTTACAGTGTTAATTAATAACAGACGCAGATGATACTTTCACTCTCCTTGCCTGGAAAATCTAAATATTTAATGGCATTTCTACTTTAGCCCTCTCACAAGATCTTGGGGGGAAAAAAGCATAACCACTTATATAGACACATAAGTACACACTGCACAAACATTCACAGCAGCTCCATTAGACTAAACTGTGCCCAGTCCTGAAAGTTAATGTTTAGACGCACTATGCCTGCAGAGACATACACAGCAGGCAATGGGGGAGCTAGGCTGAAGGTCAGCTTCACATGTGTGATCTTTTTAAGTCAACAGTGAGCCAAATGACATGGATTTAAAGTCTGGGGGTGGGGTAGGTGGTGGTCGGGTGGCTCTTTGAAGAGTCTCTGCTGTGTGATCTTTTTGGGGCAACAGCAATCCAAATGGTATGAAGACAGATGTTGATAGACAATGTAGGTTAGCATATATTAAAGATATTTTTCTTAATAGCTATGCTCAAGAAATTGTAGGAAAGTCACGGTATCAGCTTAGTCTGATTCAAAATGATATTTGATCCAGTTTTAAGAAATTTTTTTTAAGTTAATTACATTTAAACCTTTTCACTGCTTCTCTGTTGTTGTTGTTTTGGAGGGACAGATCTAAGAGCGATTGTCACTGGTTAACAAGTTGTTATTGACTAAGTCTAAGAGAAAGTGGACCATATTACAACTGCTTTTCATACCTCGTGTGTGGGGGGTTTTCATTACCTGACAAAACTATTCCTTTAGGAACACTAACAATAACACACAATCAAAAACACCCCAATACATATAAAATGGTGTTCCTGGCAAACTTATCAAAAGCTAAAGTAGGATACTTTAGCTTTAAAGTAGGAGCTGACGTTTCCTATTCCTTCATCAAAGCTAAACGTGCTAGAAGTGTTACTAAAACTAATTCACACAGCACTATAACTCCTCTACATCACACATGTTGGCCAAGGTGTTTTAACTGCACAAACATGCAGGCCATAATTGATCTGAGAACAGTGAATGCAGAGTCAGTACCAGCTTGTCTAGCTTGTCTGTCTCTCATCAGTCACAAAAAAACATCATCTACACATGCACACACAAATAAATATAAATTTTAACTTAATTTAAACTTTTAAAAAGCTACTGCTTACCCAGCTTTTGTTAATGTGGAACAAACAGTCCCATGAAACCTACATACTCTACAGATCTCAGAGGAATTGAAGTTAAACCTGCTGCCAGAGACAATAGCCAATGGTGACCACAAGATAGTAGTATTTGAAAGGATTATATGAACCGGAAGTGAAAGAAGCTTTACTGCAGAGATATCATTTTCACCATCCATCCATCCATTCTCATGGGGCTGGAGCCTATCCCAGCTGTCATAGGACAAGAGGCAGAGTACACCCTGGACAGGTCGCCGGTGTATGGTGTAAAAACAATCAACATTATTACATCACACACCTTCAGATTAGCGCCCCTCTATATCCCTTAACCGGTGAAAAATAATTTCTTAATATTTGTTTTTAAACAGTTTTAATGTTTGGACATTGCATGGATGAACACCTGCTGGAAACAGTTTTTTCCTTCCTTTTTGTATTGTTAGTGCTGTTTGGAATTCTACAAACTTCTAAAAATGTTACATTTTTGACCATAAGAAAGGAGTCATTGTGTATTCACAACATCCGACATATATGATATAAGAGTTTTTTATGACTTTTTGCAGAATATGTAGTGGCTGTAAATAACTTTTATATGTATTTCCCTACACTTCCAAAATTGCTAGTTTTAGTAAAAGTAGCAATACCGGAGTATGAAATCTCTTCACTGCAAATACTAATGTTTTATTAGGAAATGATCAATCAAAGAATAAATGACAAAATAACTTTATTTATCAGAAAAATATTCCCCATCAAGGGAATGTTTAATGTACAAATTTATTTGAATAAGCTCAAATTACAGACCCATATTTTTTAAGTATATACATTTTTCTTAATCACACCTTAAATAAAAGGTTTGAGTCATTTGTGACGTGGTTAACTGTCAACATTACAAGAGAGATAAAAACATTATTGAAAAATGAAGGTAGGATATTAGCAAAATACCTGGTTAAAATTTGTACATTAAGTGAACCAAGTGATCTCTCACTGATCTCTAATCTGCACCTGTTCAGTTTGTCTGTTTCATTAGAGCAGATGTGGGACCAGTTTGTCTCTCTATCAACAGGGGTTTTACTGTTAATGAGTTATAAAAAAAATAATTAAAAAAAACTCTTCACACTAAACACTGACTGGCCACATCACATGTTGGCCAAGGTGGTTAGTCAGAGAAAATTTATCTGCAAAGATGATAATGCACAGAGGGGTCATTTACTTGCTAATGATAGCTCTGTTCCCACAAACAAGCAGATGGTAACTGATCTCAGAGCAGTGAAAGCAGAGCCAGTCACAGCTTGTTTTGCACAGTGACCTCCCATCAATCTCCACAATGCGCAAAGAACCAGAAAGGTTGCTGGCTTCTCATCTTGACAAGCTGAAGTCATCGTTAACAGGACACGGACAAGCCCAATAAGATACTGGCCACATACAGAATCCTAGTTAAGCAGAGTTAAGTCTGCTTCCAGAGAAAGAAGCCAATTTTGGCCACAAGATGGCAGTAATCTAAACGCTGGATGCAAATAGATGAGAAACTTTATGAAAGAGTGCTGCCTGAGATTTTAAAAAGTATGTTTAATTAATATGTGTTTTAAGGTTTCACTGGACAAGCACTACTTTCCTGACCGAATGCCACTAGAGCACTGGAGTAATGTAATGCATTACTATACTAAATTCATTAGAGTTAGAGTTACCAATCAAACAATCATGCCTTTACCTGCGTAACATAAGTTATTCAGTTATCTACAGAACTGGCTAATAAGGAAAAAAATCAAACATCAAACATTTCCTTCTGCTGCACACTAGAATCCCATACTGGCTTTTCTTCATTGGCATCCTGTCAAATCCCGAATTAAATTTAAGGTCGGTACATCCAGCCACAATCAGTTTCTGACTCCAGCTTGTCAGCCTGGTGAACCACTTGTCACATAACGCAAACAGGCTCTCCTCCACACCATCCTTATTTATAAAGTGCTTTACAAAACCAAACATTACAACAGGTGAACTTTGCAGTTTCACTCCCACTAGCCAAACAACGGGGAGCCACTCACTGCTAAAGAAACAGAATGTGAAAGTGGACAGTATACCCTAAGTTTGTTAACATAAAACTCATTGTTACAGACAGGAATAGCACAAAAGTAACAGATTTTTAGGTTTATTGTCCTTATTTTTTCCCTAAGTTATTGGTTCTGTTACTAGTTAGCTAACATAAACTAATGTAAGTCTATTGACAGCAACCAACCAACTCTGATGTAACGTTCCGTACTGACAGAAAACTTATGTTTTAAATCCAGCTACACAGACAGTGTTACATCCATGTCATGTTTTTGAGAGCAGGGCTTCATGGTGTATTTGGGGGTTTTTTTGGTTTTGTGTTTGAACCTAAAGAACTAAAATAAATATCTTGTGTCTGTCTTTATTAGGACAGGTGTTGGTGTGTTTGTAAGTAGGCTAAGTGTTAGCTCTTTCATTACAATAGATGCAACTGTGTGCATCTGTGTGCATGTGTGTTTCATTAGCTGCCAACTCTTCCAACACAATCTAGAATTAACCAACCAAACTTGGCACACATTTTAGCCCACTGAAGGTTCTTATCTAAATCAGATAGTATGATATGATCATGTTCCCTTGCAACTACCTAGAAATGGACTAAAATTACTTCTTTTTTGCCCTCATACAACAACTTGTGAAAGCATACTATCAATTTCATTTCACAATAACAACATCTCATTTATACCTTCAAAAGCTGAATTATACATAGTATAATATAATGTCATGTTGCCTAGCAACCACCTAGCAATGGGTTAAAATGACCCATTTTTTGCATTTATGCACCTACAACACCTTATAAACGCATCGTATCATTTTCATTTCATAGCCAACAGTATGAAAAGACCAAACAATACGAGCATGTACTACATTGAATCTCAGGCCATGAGAAATGCAAAGTAATGTCATGGTTAGAGCAATGAATGACTTTCTACAGAGAGTAAATAAATTATTAAAGGGAATGATCAGTGTGTAATATATTATCATTCTACTTTTTTTTTTTTTCCAGAAACTGAATATTTTTAGTAATTTAAAAAAGGATCCAATCCATTGTTGATAAGAATAGCCATTGTGTTGTTGCATCTTTTATTGCTTACAGAAGCAATCAAGCTTATTGGATATCTCAAATTATGAGTGATGAGCAACAACCTTCTCATGACCTCTTCAGGACACCCTTACTTGGAAAAGGGATAGTTTATAGCAGTGCTACTGTGTAAATAAATGACAGATTGTCAGGTCAGCAGGCAACAATTGGTCCTGGTAACAAGCAGCCCAACAAGCTAAAGGAGAGGGGATGACAATCACGAAGGCCAATCAGCTGAAGAATCCACCAGTATAAAAAAAGAGAAAGTTTAAATGCTGACAGACACAAACAAAAATAGCACAGAAAATCATGCACATGGACATTCACAGTTCAGACTGAAGGTTAGAAGAGAAGCATTGTTGACCGATCACGTCTCTATTTTTATTCCCACCGCCCCCGAGAAACGCACACCCGCACATGACTTCTTTTTGCCAACTAATCTGTTCAAAGTTTCTACAGCATCATGCTGCGTTTTATTACAGGGCTTTACTCCAAAATAGCCCCATTATCAGCAGCAGCTCAAATAGCATCATGTTACCTAACAAATTGTTGCTGTGTGAATACATATCAGATATCACCTGGAAATCTGTCAGACCTCTTTAATGTGACCCTATCTAAATACACACATGCAAACTCACAAGAATTCCACTTGATCTTTCCAGTCTCTTCCAGCCGTTCTACTTGAAGCCGGTTTGGACTAAACCCAGCAGCTGGAAGACTGTGCTCAGCCCCAGCACACCAGCCAGCCAGACTGACTGAGTTTTATTCTGCTGCTCAGAAAGGCATCAGGATCTGAAACCTCACACAGTGTATAAACCGAGGGACTGGAATGACCACACACACCTTTATAAATGTAAATGTGATCCAGGATATACAGTAGATGATTTGTGTGTTCAGCAAAAGGAGCAAGTGGGAGAAAATTAGAGGTTAAGTGTGTGAATGTGAGTTCAAAGTCAAGAAGGAGAGATATAAAGTTAAAGGGAAAGAATGAGATCATGACTCTGTGTATGTGTGTGTGTGTGTGTGTAAGAGAGAAGCAGAGTGAGCGGTATTGGCCACGGTCTGACTTTGACCTACACAGACTGCCAGTGAGAAAGCAGCTGACAGTCTGTCCAGTTGGCATGCGCGCAGTGCTTCGGCAACGTGCAGCCTGCCTCGTACACAGAAACTGTTACCGAGCGCGTCTGTTACTGAGTCAACAGCAGCCACTGGTGGACGAATTCAGACATTCATTCATAAAAAATTATGACTACATAGTCTCGTGATTACATCTAGAAGTATGGAAATCTACACTGTGATGAGGCATAGATGAATCAGTTGTCTGCTTTATAACTATTTCAGACATAACACATGAAGCAATTATGCACATACGCATTTCCTGAAGATATTGGCTATACATGTCTTGGAAATACACCGGCACATATATGGACACATTCTGGCTCCAGCTGGAAAAACAGAGTCTCCATACAGTCAGCAGCACATCCTTTGCTATAAAAGTCATAAAGGCAGAACAGGGCAGAACAATCTCCACCGGGAATCCAAACTCATACTAATTTAATGGTTGACTACTTTTGGTCTAAAGGTGGAGGCAGATCAAAGTGTTTTTTTCTGGGGCAAGAACACTGTGCTATGCTTTATGAGGGACACAGAGACCAACACAACCATATAATGTAAGCCATTGTGACCAGAGCTGGAGGTATCTGGTCTTTGAGTAATGCATGAGCAAGTAAAAGTAGGAGGAACAAGGACGTCAAAGCGGTACCAGAGGCAGGAGTGGGATTGCAACACTGTTAAGTAATACCTTTCAAGCTTTCCATGATTGCCTAAAATAAAACCCGGGTGTCCAGTCTGGGCTCCAGGAAATGTCCACCGACAGGAAATGACGAATAAATGGTCACTGTAACCAAAAACTCTTGTCTAAACATTAAAACGTAAGAAGGCAGCCTGGTGATGTGGACTAGAGCTCTCTCTGGGTTTGAAAAAGATGGTAAGGCAGCAAATTTGCAGACTTTTTTTGGTGTCTGCAACAACAACAACAGCTTAATAATCTTTTAATACACTCAGCTGTTATAGTTAGTCAGCTTTAAGAGACTACCTCAACAGCAAATGAGAAAGAAAGCTAAAGACAAGAAGATGTGTTTTCCCTGTGCCCCTTTTTTTCCTAATGTGAGTAAAGGATGAATAGTTGTTAGTCGTTTTATATGCACACAATGAAAATCAGACTTTATGCATGAAATTAAGGTTTCAGGTCCATCATATTTTTCTAATTATTCACCTTCTTTTCATAACTCCATCACATTAATGCTGTTATTATTTACATGTCTGGTGATTTAAAAAAAATAACAGGGGCATGTTTAATTTAAAATGGCCACAGGAGCCAATAAAAAAGGCATAACACCATGATGAATGGAGAGGGAGAATGTAACAATGTATAGCACCTTTTCTGAATTGGATCGAACGACAGCGTGGTGATGTCAGGAGTCAGCCACCAGCCAAGCAGACTGGCAGCATGAGATGGGGTGATGATGTCATCAGGCTAATCTGAGATGCACGATGGCAGTGTTTCTGTCTCTGTGCACACAAATCGTACTCGCTGTCTCTGCTTCTCTAGAAAACGGCAGGTTTTTGTGTCAGCGCGCAGGCAGGAATGTGTTAGGTAACAGGGCAGACACAAAAGAGCCACAGCATGATCACTTTCTTTTTCTGTAGCAGCACCTATTACGTTTTGAGCATGTGGCCCCCTTTGAGACCTTATATGTATTCTGACCTATATCCAAACTCCCATCTGCATGCCGTTTGTCCCGGCGCGGTCGTCAAATACCCCTTCATCTGTGTTGGATTTTGGAGGCGCAAGGCAGAGAGTGTGACTAGCAGCAGGACGGAGATGAGCGTGATGGTGGAAGAGGAGGGGGGGGGGGGGACCCAGAGAATTGAATCAGGGCTGTTGGTGTTGTGGGGGCACAAAGATGAGAGTGGTAACTGCGTCTCTGCAGCTGTGGCCTACGTGAGCATCGGCAGGAACGCTCTCCTCGTCTCAGCCCCCTCCCTCACTCATTCCCTCGCTCTCTTTCTCTCTCTCATCTCTCCCATTCGCCCCCTCCTCTGCTCATTTGCACTTTCAAATAGACTTTTGAGAGGCCCCCCCCCCTTCCGCCTATGCCCAAATCCTTCTTGCTCTGTTCTCTCATTCTCTCTATCATCCAACTCCCTTCTTTCACAGAAAAACTGCAGGGACCCGGACAGTGAGAGATGCCATGCTCTGCCAGCTAAAGGATATCTGAGATGACTGAATGGGGAAGAACAGAAGACAATGATCCGCTTTCCCACACGGATGCAACAGCACAGACGTACACAAAGCCAATCTAGCCTGAACTGACCTAAAGGGGAGGTGTGTGTGTGTGTGTCACCGTCATTCATTTCAATGCACACGCAGCAGCATGCATGCCAATGCCCACAGTCATGTGACTACTTCAGTATCTTGAATCGGTGGGCAAACACTGGCTTTAAGGCCAAGGTCAGAGGTGATACGCGCAAGATTGAGCTGAATGAGCCAAGTGGGAGGAGGAGGAGAGAAGGGAGGAGCAAAGATGAGGAGACAGAATGAATACAATGAAGGAATTAACGGATGATGCTCACTGGAAGAATTCAAGGACAAAATAAAGTATGAAATAAGTTAATACATTGTAGTACAAGTGTCCATATTAGAGAAGGTGACGTCAGAGAGGAAAGCATAATCGAGAGAAAAAGGACAAAGCAGAATGGGCTGATTGTCCTTGCACTGTTAAGCAGGTGCACTTTTTGGCAGTGGCTAGAAGGCCGAGACAGACTGAAGAGCAGTGCTGACCTCTGCTGGCTGCATATAGGGTTGACTCTGAGTGTATGTTAGCTAAATTATGGGTTTTTCTTTGTATGTTCGGTGCCTTTGTCTGCCAAGCAAATCTGTGGGTTACATTTCTGTATATAGGTACCAAACCACAAGGGGGTCCTTGAGTGATCATTTATTAATTCAGAGTTAAAGAGACTTCATGTTGCTAACTATATTAGACCATAGGCTAGCAAAATGCACAAGTGTAGATTAGAGCTCTTTTGTTTTTAATGATCCACAGTATTGGAGGGCTTGTCAAACATTCGGCCTGGGAGCCAGAACCAGGAGCGTCCAATTTAGCCCACGGCATGGCTTTGGAAAATGTGACAAATGCAAAGAAGGAAGGCACAAATTTACACATTTAACTAGTTTTGACAGTTTTGCAGCATTCTTACTGACAAAGACATGTTTGCCTAACATGCTACACCAAAATAAGTAAAAAGATAAACCATTAATTATAGAGATGGACATTTTTTATGTTGATATTCCATTAAATAACAAAAAAATGTTACTAGTTAATATAGAAATGTATCTTTTCAAAGCTGGTCCACAGTAAAAATGACATTTTCTCCCTGTCAGTTAACAGTGATGTAATTACTTCACAAATACTTGACATTGTCTTTTTTGTATTTCTAAAATTTAAGCCCAAAGCATCGCACTGGGAGCTTTCTTTGACTTACTACAACGGTGTTTAATTTATAAAGTGTAAAAAATACTAAGATGTAACAATGAACTTGTATTTCTTTTACTTGAGACATTTCAGGGTTTAAACTTCTTTATATTGAAAGAAAGAGGAACAATTTAAAGTTTTTTTGTTTTGCTTGTTTCTAAGTTAATGGGAAAATGGGTAAATTTTAACCCATTAATGCCCAATGTATCATATTATATTCAGTTTTTTATGATGTTTTGAGACTTTAACATCAGTGGGATATTTTTCCCCCTGCAAAATGTTAATGAATTGCATAATAAAGTTAAGCATTTTTTTTTAAACGCAAGAGTTAGCAATAGGAAAAAAATAAAAAGTCATATATGGAAAGGAAAATTGAATTTTTTTTTAAACAAATATGTCAGTTGGTTCAATAAACTCTTTCTGGCAATCACTTCATAGCTCAGGCTTTAAGGGTATATAAAATGATTTTAACAGCCCTGCTTTAGATAACAGTAGAGTGAAAGTGCTTTCAATACCAAGAACTACAAGTGTCTTGATGACAGGGGGTTTCTTTAATATATAAAAATAAACCAACAAAAAAGAAATTTTATAGAAAACAGAACTGGAACTAAACTGACCTTAAGAGATGTCACTTTGCAACAAAGAACTGGGAAGTGAAAGCTAAAAGTGAAAAACATCTTAGTACCTTTGAAAAAGCTTGTAGGAGCTGGCTGGAACCCATATTACTCATATGCTAATAAATGGATGTATAGTGCAAAAATCAAAGCACTCTGCTGCACATGTTTGTATGGACTATGTAGTTCAATGTAGCATGTAGTCACTGAAAGGAAACCCGAAGAATTGAAATACAGCGTTTCCATTTATTTAGAGAATTTGATGATAAATTGTTTACTTAGGTCACATAAAAACATATAAATCATTAATGAGTTTTTTCTGAAACTTTTTTCCACTTTAGTCTCTCTGAGCTGACAAAGACTGTTCTCTATTAAAAACCAAAATCTAAGAGAAGTGAAGACCTCTCAGTCACAGTGCCAATCTGGGATCAGTGATTGTGCTATATCTCAGATAAAATTTTAAAATCATCAGCTATCATTACTGTTGAGCACAGAAACTCTTGTTGCCCAGTTACTTTCAAGTGAAGATTCAGCTGGAGATGGCATCAACAAGAGCACATTTGTGCCATATACAGATGCAAAGTGGATGTCCCTGAGTTTCAAGCATGTTCTTACTTGGAAGAGGCACTTGTAAAACACAGTGCAGAGCTACGCGCCTGCACCTGTGCTTAGACAGGAATAAATCATTCGATCATCAAGACATTACTACTGAGACAAAAGACAAAAACTTAAGGATTAGAAAGTGGGGTCTGTGAGTGATCAGAGGAAAACCCGTGGAATGGCATTTTCCTCACGATCATCATAGACACGACCATGGAGCGTGCCCCCTTGATAGAACTGGCGGAGGTTGAATTTGGCAGGTGCAGAGACGTACCACATCACCACCCCTGTGGGGTTCACTGACACTACAAATTCGGTGGAGTCTTTGAGCGATGCGGCCTCATCTGTGAAGACATTGAAAACCTACAAAGAAGACGGGAAACAGAAGTGAATTTCTCTAGCAAGTATAAAGACAGACATCTTGCTGATAGAACACTTTTGGTCTCAGTGGGAAACCTTTGGTCAGATTTAGCTAGTTTCTCATCATGTGTTCCTTAAAGATCTGTTCTAAGTCCCTTATTGTTCTCATTGTATATAGAATAGAATAGAATAGAATAGAATAGAATTCAACTTTATTGTCATTGCACATGCACAGGTACAGGGCAACGAAATGCAGTTTGCATCCATCCAGAAGTGCTTTAGTGATATAGATATATTACAATATATATTAGCAATAATATAGATGTGTAAGTATATTACAGAAATGGGTCTATTATGGTATGTTATAATGTACACGGTATGAAGTATGTTGTGAATATTCTATAACTATAGGTATGTACAGGCTGTAGTGAGTACAAGCTATGTACAGGATATGAACAGGATATAAATATGAAAAACTATACAGAATATGAAATAAATAACTTTACAGAAATCTGGCCAATATGGCCTACCACTAGGCCATATTAGTAGTAATATCCATTTCCTATCATCTGTATGCAGATGATATTCAACTGTACCTTTCTTTTAAACCTTATGAATTGGATAAACTATCCATTCTAATGGACTGTCTTAAGGAAATTAATGGTTGGATGGCAAACAATTTTCTGCAGCTTAATACAGACAAGATAGATAGTTTAATTCTGGCTCCAGAGAGCATTAAGCCCCAAATTAGACAATGTTTGGGACCTTTCTCATCCACTGTAAAACCTCTGAATCTTGGGTTAATTTTTTACCAATCTTTTGATGCCCACATCAAGTCTTTGACCACCTCTTTGCTTTCTTCACTTAAGAAATATCACTAAACTCAGGACTGTTGTCTCTCAGGGTGAATTGGAGATGCTTGATGCCTTCGTCTCCTCCCAATTAGCCTGTTGTAATACCCCTTTTCCTTGTCTGTCAAAGGCTTCTATAAATCGCCTTCAAGCTGTCCAAAATGCTGCGGCAAGGCTTTTAACTCGCAAATCTTGCTAAAGAGTCTGCACTGGCTTCCAGTTAGTTTCAGATTTCAATTTAACATCTTGACTCGTACTGTCATGGCCTTACGAGGTGAGGCCCCCACTTATATTGTCAAGCTACTTCACGCCAATTCTCCAAACTGGATCCTTAGGTACACTGATAGTGGTCTACTGGGGATTCTACACAACCAAACAGGATTATGCCTTCCAAACCTTAGCGCCAAAGGTATGGATCTCTCTCTTTCACTCTCTCAGAGTGATACGGATACTAATATGTGCTCAAATATATAAAAGCTATATTTAAAGGTCCAATATTCCGATATATCTGTCAGTATTTTTTTGTCTTCGAGACTTCCAAACAAAGAAGTTGTAGAGTGCCCCCTGGTGGATAAATTATTCAGACAGCAATCATAACAGGGTTGAAGGGTGTTTCTCCACTCTCTTTTCCTAATTTTCATTCATCAGCCATTATAATGCTGACACCAATTACTAATACCGGTCGATAATATTGCCCGCTAATAAATGGTTTCGACTCTACTTCAAATTGTAGAATAATAATGTTCAGAAAACTGAATTTGTAAAGTGGCAGGGAACAGATGTGCAACTGGTGTATTATGGCTGAATTCCAAATCTCCAGGCAGAGGGAAAGGAACTGCCCAGGGATTATACACAATATACACAGATGAAAGCCATCTCCACATTACACACATAATATCTTCTCCAGACTAGAAACCCATGCGATGAAGCCCAGAAACACAATTCTTGGTCTGTTGTTAAATCTTGTTAATGTTAACGCATATATACCACACTGACAAAACTTTTGTCAGTGTGGTGTATGTAAAGGCCCAGCATTACTACATCTTCTTTACCTTTTAGTGTGACTGCATTTGCAGGATTTTTTTTATCGTGTTCAGCTTAAAGGGATTTGATACAAAACATACTCACAATGTTTTGTTGTTTTAGTCGTTCGATTGATATCCTAAAAGACCTACAACACATATGTTTCCATAATACCGACACCAGTTAAGCTCGCACAACTGCCCTGACCTGCTGCAGCAGTTTCAGCACCAGCGTGAGTGACTGTGCAATTTTTCTGTGCTCAGTGTGAAATAAGAACTGGAGCCTGCACTTGTATGACATCCAGCTTGTCATCCTGACAGCCCCTTTTTTGTGTTCTCTTCCAGTATGACTCATTGGACCAGTGCCTGAGTTCCAGTGCTCCAACCATAATAACTACACCTGCTTTAAACGAGAAGCCTGACTGTCACCCAGAGCCGCTCTGATTTCATGTCACCAGCCTGCCCCTGTGATCCGTCCTTGTGTATGATGAGCTGGACTTGCAGTTGATACTTTGTTGCTGTGTAGCTTGTTTCTTGGTTGTCGTGTGAGACACTCGCCACACCCTGGAGACTGGGCCAGGTGTTAGCTTCCACATGTCACACCACCCCAACTGATCACAGATCAGGAGTTGCTCTACGTGGATGATTTTGGTAGGTTAGTGCAGCACATGATTTAATTTTATTCACGTAATCCTAATAAAAGACTGAGTCATGTACCATGCTATAACGCTATAATATTTGAAAAGATTTCAATCTTTTGTTTGTTTGTTTCTTGGATTTTTTTGTTTTGTTTTCTCTAGTGCCGTTTTACATTGTTAACCTTGAAACTTTAAAAACAGGAAAGTCTGAGTCAACCTTGCTTGCTAAAATTACCTCCCTCACCCCTAGTGAACCAGGTCGAAACACGATACACATCCCTCCTAAGTCTATAAACACATACCTTGTAGCTGCCTGTGGTGTAGTTGAGTTTGCTGAGGGAAGTCGTGTAGCGATAGGGCATGTCTGTACGACGGCTGAAGAACAATAAAGCGCTGGCATTCTTTGACAGGGGGCGCCAGAACACTTCAATGCCACTTTTCTCCTGGGAGAAAGAAAAAATGTGAACAATGAAACAAAAAACAATGCACAAAAGTCCACAAAAAGAGTCTTTTTTAAAAAAAATTGTATCTACTAAATTGTGCTTCACCTTCACAATCCGTCTTCCCTGGATACCCAGGGCATCCTGGTTGATGCTGATGGCCATTTTGTTCCGCAGGATGCTCTGGGCACCGCTGGAGATGGTGCGGAGGTCGTTAGACATGAAAAGAGGAGCCGCCATGATCGCCCAGAGAGCCATCTGAGAACGAGACTGTTCCATGCTGAGGCCAAAGTCGCCAATAATCAGCTGTGAAGATTAAAAATTTTCACACCAAAGAATTAAATTGGAGGCTGTAGTCTCTAGTACATGTAATCTCTCTTTCAGTATGGAGGTGTAGCTGAATGATTTGTGCAGAACAAATATATATATGTAGAGCACTGAAGAGGCTTAAACAAATCGTAAATATAGACCTATATAAAATCCTGTTATTAACATATAAAGCTCTACATAGACAGGCTCCTGCTTATATAGCAGAGTTTCTGTGACTGTATCACTGTAGCCAGCCTCTCTGGTCTTCTAACCAGCATCTCCACCTGCCCCTCGCTCTGATTTTTAAACCAGAGGTGATCGTGCTTGTGAGGTAATTGCGTCCAAACTGTGGAATGGCCTTCCTCAGTCTAACAGGCCAGCTGATTCGGTGGTTTGTTTTAAACAACTTCTGAAAACCCGTTTTAGTAGGTGAGCTTTTAATTTGGAATGAATGTCTAATCATATGGTAGATTTTGTGTTTGTTCATGTGTCTGTAAGTGAAACATGTATATGTGGCTTTTCTATTGTTTATGCTATTCTATAAAGCACTTTATAACTATCATCATCATTATTATTATTATTATTATTATTATTATTATTATAAATATGTTTATATTTGGGGAAAACAGTACAAATTTCAATTAAACAAACCATATCAGGGTCGTTCCACCTTCCGGGTCCTGCTGCAGGTGTCAGGACGTCCTGGTTTTCAAAGAACCAGTCAACAATGTTCAGTACACTGTCCCAAGAGTCCTGGATGTCACCATAGTTACGCCACAGGTTGCAGATCTCACCCAGCTGAGTGTAATTTACCTAAAAACACACATCAGTTTCATATAGTGAAGAAGCAAATACTAAGATTCCCTTTTTTAAGTATTAGAACAGGATTCGCATAAAACATCAAAAAGTATTTTGGATTTTAATTGTACCTTAGGTGGCAGCCCACCCTGGTAGGCAGGCCAGCTGCAGGAATAGCCAATGGGACGCCCTGTAGCATTTAAAGCCTTTGACATGAGAGGGTAACCTGTTGAAGATAGTGAACAGGAGATCTAAAACGAGGTCCCAATCAGCAATATCTTAATATCCACACAGAAAAGGTTCAGTCTTGTGTTTTTACCCTGCTCTTGCTCCGTGGCATTAGAGTAACAGCCGTCATATTTAAACATATCCACCTCCCAGTCTGCAAATGTCTGAGCATCTAATTCGATCTTATCCAGCGGGGTGCCAGGGTAGCCCCCACATGTGAGTTTGCCCATGTCCCCATAGATGCCCAGCTTTAGGCCTCTGTCATGCAAGTAGCGTGCCAGCTTCTGGATTCCTCCTGGAAACCTGAAAGAGTAATATCAAACACACATGTTTAAAAATGCCTTCAGTTTTAATTTTGCAACCACAGTATGATTTTTTTTTTTTTTTATCCTGTAACCCAATTTCCTTTTGCACTTTCCAGGGAAGTGAAAATTCATATTTGTGCTGACACTAAAACACCTGCTATGAATCTACTGAGTACTGTGTTTTGTTATTCATGTGATTGTATGACTGTCACACTACTTCACTGGGTGTAGGCCAATAACAGATATATGTTTACAATGGTCTTTGTGCTCACACAGCAAATACTGCACCTCTTAGGATCAGGCTGCAGCCGTCCCTGATCGTCTCTTTGTTTGGAAGACCAGCAGTCATCTATGTTCACGTAGACGTAGCCGAGTTCCTTCCAGCCATCCTCTGCAAGTCTGTCTGCCATGTCCATGAACAGATTCTCACTGGAAGAAGGACAAAGATGTTTCATAACGGTCTCAATCGCATTCCTATTTATGCTGATACTTCATTTGAAGATAAGAGTGTAAAGAGCACTACCATATCTCTTACATATGCAGTTCAAGCCAACTGCTTCTACTGGCTTTCTTAAAAAATATCCTGTCATTATATCTCTCTAAAACTGAGACTAGACCATTATTGTTATAACACCTAAATACCTATTAAGGTTTTAATACAATCAAGCCTGGTGGTACACATACAAAATTTTGGCTTACCTGATGCAGTTCTTGGGGTCGTTTTCACAGTCAATATCACATCGGTATCGTTCCCATGCCAACCACCCCATGGGAGGGGTCCTCATCAGTCCATTGTCAAGGGCCAAAGTGGTCCCAGTGAGCGCAAAGGCAAAAAAGAACACTGCAAAATGCATTTCTGCAAATACAAAATTACAAGTTGAATCAGATGTCAGTGCAGTGTGTCAAAGACGAGCCAGAAGAGTACGTCCAGAAGACTAAATAGCAAAATACAGGTTAATGATTGCAGCACCTGACGAATAATCACCTGACATGGGTGTGAACGTAAAACAACCTGCTCGGTGACTTACCAGTGAAATAGACTGATTGTGTCAGATGATCAAATGAAAAGCCGATGCTTATATAAAGGATATTCTGCTAAATAAAATTTATAATATAAAAGTTGTTCGCAACATGATTGCCATCTGGTTCTTGTAAATACACAACACTCGATCTCAAGCGAGTTTTTTGTATTATGAACACTAACTTGACGGTAGCTTATTATTTAAAAATAATCTGGCATAGATAACAATTATTCTAGCAATTTAAAACGCAGGAAATTTAAATACACTTTTAATGATTTAAATGAAGGGGTTTGCTGAATACATGCATGAAATGAAAAGCTGAACTCACTGAAGTCCGATCACGGCTCTTGGAAATTGAAAGCTAGAAAGAGCAAATAAGACCAAGGGCTCAGCCTCCTGCAGTCCGATTCTGTGCCCTTGTCTCCGGTCTTCCCCTCACTTCTTTAAATAAATGCTGTGATAAAAGAAAATCTGCTCGGTCCTACTGTAGGGGAATATACAAAAAAGTACACATGACAAGGAAGTGGGAGCCACGTGACAAAGGAGCCCTATCAGCTGACCACAAAGCAGGAAGCAATGGTGAAAAAAACCGCCGGGGAGACCGTTGATTACGGTTTATTTACTACAGTTTTGTAGCTAATTTGATCTAATAAACACCTTTTCCAATATCGAACTGTTTATGTTTAATGAGGTCATGTTAAATGTGATAAAATCATTCATACAATATTGTTTTATAAAAGCTATAGATTGTAGTAGCCTTCACCTCTCATTTGGAATTACAATCCTGATAATGTCCGTGTGTGATGAACAAAATTACAATTGCTTCTTCATCAGAGAGGGAGCCTTATTATTAGAATTATTACAGCAAAAGTGTAAACATATCCACATCCAGCAGGAGGAGCACTTGAAATACAAAATTTCGAACCACAAAACCTGGATTTAGTTGCTTCAAAAGTTGCTAAAAATTCATAGATGATAAATGCTATAAGATAAAGTCATCGGACTCTCACTTTGGTAAAAAAATTTTCATAGATTTTATTAAAGACACGAGAACAAAGTACTGTATTTTGACCAGCTGCTAGTAACAAAGTGATTAAAGATACCATTTTAAATTAGTTATTTGCTATGTGTAGACACTACACTGGTTCATCCCTTGAATTGGGTGCCTTTTTTATGCTTGAAAGATTCCCAGGTCGGTGTTAATTGTCTGAACAAAAAAAACAAACAGTCCTGAGATAATGGTCAGGTGCCGTGAACGGGCTGAAAGTGATAAGGTGGTAGATCATGAACAAAGAAAAACTCTGAAAAACTTTTAGAAAGCTTTTTAAAAAGGACGAAAGTCAGGCTGCTTTGAAGCAAAATATAAGAGATGGCCCAAAACGTGTATATTACTGTATATTTAACAGTTGTTTACTGTTTGTTTTTTGTTTTTTTTACACTGGAATATTAGGGTGACGCACTGACGCACGCAGCCTTTTTGTTTTTCTGATTGGCTCAGACCACGGTGTGTCAAACGTGACATCAAACAGGAAACGGTGAAACCTATGAGCTGCTCAGGGAAACATGGCAGACGCAAGCCTGGGTAAGATACTAAGCTGCAAAAACTACTTAAAAAAATAAATAAACCAGGGGTTTAAACAGTATATTAAAAATCCATACAGCAGCTACCTTTATGTAATGGATCCAAGGGTTATATCACACGGATGTAAAAGCTGCAGGCATGCTCCAGAGCTAACTAAATGAAAACAATTGCAGACGAGGGTTTCATATCTCTCATTTGGACAGAATGGTCTCTATTGACATAGACTTTAGGGTGGGTAGCTGGTCTGTTGAAACGTTTATTGTCCTTTTTTGCGTTTAAACAGACTTCCTGGTTTCAAGTTTCAGTCGTCCACTCGTTTTCATTTTCCCTTTAAAGTGACAGGAGCAAGTTCGCGCATGTGCAGAACAGTCTGCGCATACAAGTTAGCAGACTAGCAGTATCACAGTGTAAAGGTGGCACATTACACATAAATAACTGCATTTAATCCATCCGTGGTGACCTCTTGCAAGTAAAGGGCCAACTGAAATAAACAGACTTCCTAGTTTCAACTTCCTGAAATTGTAGCTGTCAGACAAACAAGTGAAGTCAAACCTGCATTTGTGATCACACTGTCATCATGGGCATGAATTACATGGTAATTTGGGGCTTCTGAAGATTCAGTTTGAACTGTTTTTTCTACTGTGGAATGATTGTACAGCATACATCTTTAACAACTTTTAAAAACAAGAATTGAGTACAAATGTTTACATTTCTTTTGAATTTTCTGAGATCCACACACAGTCAAAAGTACATAGAAACTCAAATATATATACATATATCTCCACTAATATTTACACTTCCACCACATGCTTTTGGTAGCAAGCTTCTGACACAATTCTGACTGGATATTTGAGTCTTCATGGAGAAATTGAAGTTTGTTTCAAGTGGTTGGTTTACTGACACAGACCTGGAATTCAAGCATAGTCCACAAATTTTCAATATGGTTGAGGTCGGTGCTTTTAGAAGACCATTCCAGATTATTAATGTTAGCCTGCTTTATCCATTCCGAAACCAGTTTTGATGTGTTTTGTCGATTGTTGTACAGTTGGAACACCCGATTTGTGCAACGTGGCAGTACCACTGGCAGCAGAGGATGATGCTACCACCACCATGCTTGACAGTTGGTACAGCATTCGTGAAAGCCTCACCTTTACTCCTCCAATTATGTGTCTTGTAACTGTGGTCAGATATCTCAATCTTTACCTTGTTTTGCCATTAAACTTGCCTCCAGAAGGCATTCGGCTTGTCCATGTTGGCAGATGCAAATTTTAGTCAAGCTTTTGAAACAGGGGTTTCTCACCCATGGTGATGTAAAACTGGCTTCACTGTGTACAGTGACACTGGTGACGCAGTTTCCTGTTCATGGCAGGCTTGAGCCTTTGTGGTTCCTGAGTTGTTTCTGAACATCCTAACCTGTTTCCTCTCATCTGAGGGTGACAGTTTGGGTCTTCTTTCACACCTTGGCAAAGTGGTGACACTTTTTACTCTATACTTAGATAGCATTGTTTGAGCTGATGAACTTGAAATCTGAGGTTGTGTAGAAATGGCTTTAACAGACCTCAACTTGTCAATCCAGTGAAGGCTGTCAAAGAAATCCTTTTTAAGCTAGTAAACAGAAATTCCTCGTTATAGTCAATCATGATCACCAACGAGAAGTTGATAGGCCTTTACCTTCTCAAGTTAAGACGTTCAGCACCACTTATTAAAAGATGATTGTGTATCTATATATTTGACCTTGTGTGGATTTGAGATTCAAACTTCAATTGAAACTTGTGCACCCAATTCTTGTTTTTTGCAGTCATTAATAATGTAGGCTGGTCAATCATTACACCCTGGGGAAAAAAAGTGCAAAGAAATCATTACAAACCCAAAATGATTATGACATGCTTGCCCATGATAAGTGGATGTCAACTTTTGACTACAGCTCTATTTTAATATAACAGAGAGGTAGTAGTGAGGCACAACACAGAAATCCCTTTTTAGTTTCTAGTGCTTGTTTATGTTTTATGAAGTCAGGTAAAATTTTGTGGGATGAAAACACTTTTCTACCCAAGGAAACCTTTTTCCAGATGACTACTAGAGTAATACAAACTGAGTGCATATACTTAGAACTAGTGCTTGGATTGGCTTTCAAGTGTAAATCAGTAGACAGTACTTGACTTAATTCCTTTTGTATTTCAGGTGTTTTTGGTGTGGTGTCAGCCCTTGTTGGAAGTGGAGCGGCAGGTTTTGTGTTCGGAGAAGCTGCGTTATTTGCAGTTGAACCCACTCTGACTGAAGATGGCCTCCTGCTTAACGCTGCAACTCTGGCTGCTGGACGGGCCGGTTCCACTGGTGTTGCAGTAGTGACTGCATGCCTCGTGTTCACCTCGGTACTCTTATGTCTTGGAAGTGGTTTCCTCCTCGCTGCCATGGTGATGACACTATTGAGTAAAGTTGGAGTGAGACTGCCCTGGTTAGCAGAGGCCACAACAGGAGCCTCTGTTGTGGTGGGTGCTGTCACTACTGGATTGTTAGCGGGCGTCCTTCCACCGTGGATCTACATTGTGTTGCAAGGTGCTCTGGTCCTTTTCGTCTACTCATACTCCAACATTAATGACATGACCACAGCTCTATTGATCATCTTCACCACTCTATACCTCAGTGTAGTGTATGGACAGTTGGGAACCTTTTTTGGACTCATCAGCATGATTCTGACCATCTTTGTCCTCTTTGTCCTTCGAAGGCTACTAACAGGCCGTGTCCCTCGAAGACCCAAATCTAAAACTGGGTGCAAACTGCTGGAGAGAATATTCTTCTACTCTGTTTTTGTGGGGATTCTGGGATTTTTTGTGGGCTTAGGGGCAGGTGAAGCAGTAGATGGGTCAAAAGAAGAGGTGGTTGTGATGCTGCAGTCAGTCCTCTGGGTGGCCTATCTGTCTGCGGCGCTGCTTGGAGCTGGCCTGGGAACTGTGGCCATGGTCGGACTGGGTCCAGAGGTGGCTGGTAAGGTTGCTTTGGGAGTTGCTATAATGACATCAGTGGCTTTGAGAGCCATTCTGCAGTGGAGCTCCTCTCTAGGGGCCCGAGGCAGCACAGCAGGGACGCTAGGGGCGGCCACAGCTGCAGGGGTCTCACTTGGAGCCGCGAGTGTTGCAGCAAGACGGGCATTTGACTCAAGGAATTCAACTTTAGCAGTTTTAGGTTCGGTCGTCGTCGGTGCAGTTGTGGCAGCAGAATGCCAGTTACTTAAAGCAAGTCCGTTCACCGCATCAGAACTCATAACAATCACCTTTGTTGCAGCAGGGGCATTTGTCCTGGGTGCACCAAAGAGCCCGTTCCACACTCAGGTGAATCTGCAAAAGGGCCTCCTCACGGGGACTGTGCTAATAAAAGAAATCGGCATGGAAACAGTCACCGCAGCAGCAGCACCTATTGGAGCCGGGGCACTTGGGGCTGCAGCGCTGGGCACCGCGGCTCTGGGGAAACTGGGGACTGTGGGAGTCCTAGTGGCTATAGTGTTGGCTTTGGGGAGCGCTCTAAGCGGCATGATAGGAAAATCACCACCAACTACAAACGCTCACAGAGACTGATTGACGCCTGAGTTTACATCTGTCTGTAAATCTTCTTGTGTTGCTTTTTCGCAAGTAAAAAACGTTAGGCAAAAACAATAAATGCAGTGTCATAAGGTATGGTATCTGTTATACAGATAAAATGCTCGTGTTTTAATGTGCTGTTGTGGATACCAGTGTTAAATAAAAACATCAGAAAGCTTTTTTTTTTATTTCAGTGGCCTTAATCATCCTCTTTCTTCTTCTTTTTTTCTAAGCTCTTCACAGCATCACTGCCACATTTCCCAAGACATGACTGCACACTGGCAGTTTCTTTGGTTTCGTCTTAGCAACAGTAACAGAGGCGCTCAGAGAAGGGGGGGGGGGGGAGTAAGGCAGGAGAAAGACAGAAAATGATCAGAAGGCGGAAGAGCATCTTAGAACTGATGTGTTTAGGCAGATAAAAGTAACCAGAGTAAAGCTTACAGTAGTCTCTCTGAAAATATTATATTTTGCATTGATATTGATTTAGTAGATCTACAACGATGACAAACGAGACTTCACCTGCCTGGGAACTAGAGGCTCTGAGAATCTCCTCTATCTTAAATGTGTTTTTGTATTTGAAGGCGCTAACTCTAAATTAAAAGGTAAGCCACTTTTCATGGTGGGACTGAACTGAAGAATGGAATGGAGTTATTTTCTGCTTTAAATGTTTTTGTCTCGTTTGGAAGAGCCTTTAAAAGTCATGAAAACTTTGATCATGCGGTCAGCTGCAAAAAAAACTTTTCCGTGGATTTTCACATTAGTGTTGTAACACAGTATTCCACTAACCAAGAGGATTAACCTTTAACAAAGAAGCATGTCTCTGAACCGGGTCCGCACAATGGACACGGAGCCGTCTGCAGAGTACTCGGTGGAGTACTCGGCCCAGGTTTCCAGTGATCCGGGCCGTGACGTGGGTCGGAGGCGTGAAGTGACCGTAGTGCAGTCCAGCTGCTGCCGCTGCCTGCCCCGCGCAGTGCGCCTCACCTTTACCCCCGAGTCGTTGGAAAGGCTCTATCAGAACTACTTCCGTCGGCAGAGACAAGAGAACCTGCTAGTGCTGGTGATGTTCGCCGCTCTCTTCAACAGCTTCGTCATCATCATGTGTGCGGTGGTGTACACTGAGGACAAACTGGCGATGGTGGTGGTGGCAGCTGTGGGGCTGGCTGCGGACGTTGCGCTCTACGTGTTGTGCTGGTTGCAGAAACTCCCCGCATCACCTGTGTGGCGCGGAGCAGTGCCCTACATACTGTGGCTGATGGTCACCGTGCATGTTTTGTGTTACATGGGACTGAACTACGAGCGCTTTCCACATGCTAGTGACTCGGTGGGCTGGCAGACTTTCTTCATTTTCTCCTGCTTTCTAACTTTGCCACTGAACCTGGTGGCCCTGCTTGTCCTCGCTGTCCTCTCGTGCGGGATTCACACTCTGGTTTTGGGGATCACGGTGGCTCAGAAGTTTAAGGATGGCGCGCAGGGGGCGATGCTGGTCAGACAGGTAAATGTCTGGTAAACTCACAAGGAATAAAGCAACTAGAACTTTGAAACGTTTGTAAATCCAAAACAAACAACAACAAAAAAGAAAAGCAGAAACTGTGATATTAGATGTGTGTACATTTGATTCTAGGGCAGTGGTTCCCATCCAAGACCCAAATTTATGCATGTTGTCAGTTATTCTTTTTACTAGGCTGCATCAGCTCTTCACCAGGCTAGAGCACTGGTACCCACAGTAACACCATTACGCAAACAGTGCAAAATTTAAGGGGCCTCACACTGTTTTAGGGCCTAATACCCAAGTGGAGAGGTGTTTGACAGGTAAAGTGGGTTTGAATTATGGATAGTAAATACATTCATAATTCACTGCATTAAATAAAACCCCTTTGTTTTTTCGATTTTGTGCAGTGTTTTGTTAATGCAAACTAATTTCCTTCCATTCACATTTGTTGTCTTTTTGCCACACTTGGGCTAAGTTTTAGGGCCCCAAAGGTAAATATATATATATGCCGGATATAATATTATTTTAAACGCAGTCTCAATTTATAATGAGAGTGCATGTGAACACACCATGTGTGATTGCACTGCATGCCAAATAATGTAGTTTGGGCAATTTGGAAACAAAATTGCATCTAAAAGTTAAAAGTCAGTTTCCACACACTGATCTTTACATTAGATTCAATTTATTGTCACTGCAAAGTACATTACTCAAATAAAAATGAAATTTGGCATCCACTTCAATGTAGAAATAATATAAACATATATACATACAATATATACATACATTATATTCACACATTAGGTTTATCTTATATATAAGCTAAGATAAATGCTTTGTTTATCCCATATTTGGTAAATTCATTTCAGCAGTTGAGAGGTTGATGAAATTATAATAATTTTTATAAATATACTGTATATTATATATATTATTATTGTCCACACAAACACTTTTGTGGCACTTTTTGTCCTCTTTTTCAGTTGCTAGCCAACGTGATGCTGTACCTGTGTGCCGCCATAGTGGGTGTGATGTCGTACTACATGGCAGACCGGAAGTACAGGACAGCATTTTTGGAAGCTCGTCAGTCACTGGAGGTGAAACTGACACTGGAGGAGCAAAGCACCCAGCAGGTATATTACCCATACCCACGTGCACATTTTCTTTGGTGAGTGAACGCATTTTTTTATTTTTGGCCAAACAAACCCACAAATGCACAAGTACACAAATAGAAGGGTGAGATGCGACACGCTGATTAATTACAGGATGTTTTGCTCAGCTCAGGACTAATAGGTTGTTAGAGAGGCAGTTGTTTTCACCAGCGCAGCCACCGTCAGGGACCTGACACAATAAGGTCCCTTTAGCACTTTGCCAGCCAACAGATGCAATAGAGAGAATGAGGACATGTTTCCCCATGAAGCATTTTAAAAGAGAATTATGTTTTTACACTTTTTATTATATTTTAGCCTGTTTATTACTTCTTCATTTTAATCAAACCTCAAGCTGCGTTCAGGTCACCATTTTGCTGTAAATCCTTTAAGATTGCTCTTTTGCGTTCCTTACAGTCACTATGGCATGCTTTACCTTCTGTGGCATCAATATTAATCTGTTATGAAGGCTTATCTCGGCTAGAAGAGGTGTTAAATTAAAGAAATGGCAGTAACGCATCTAACAGCAATCGCAAATTGCGAAAAAACTGGCAATTACTCACCATCATCACAGATTGAAAGTTGATACAAATGTGCAGTTATTGTCACCAAGCATTTAATTCTTCCCTTTAAACACTGTCACGCCTGCCTGTGACTATTTGCAAAACAAAGACAGCAGACTCTTGAGAGTTGTTTGAAAAAGGGGCGGAAAAGATGGTGAAAAGCGAGGGACGTGCGGATACGGATGGGGAGGCAAAAAGACAAAGGAAGAGACAGAGGAGAGATAGTATTCCCACCGTGCCTTTTCAGTGGGAGACTGGGTCAAAGATGGAAAACAACCAGCCAGTTAGGACATATCTGACCACTTGACGGGATTCTTGAGAGCTAAGAGGAAAATAAAATGTAAATTTGTACACTTTCTGTACACGTACAGAAATAGGGATGACTTTTCTTTTCCTATTTCTCACATCTCGCACCTTCTTTCAAATCTTGCTCTATGTAGGAGGAACTATTACTGTCCATCCTGCCCAAACACATCGCTGATGAGATGCTGCAGGGCATGAAGAACCAGGCAAATCAGAACGAAGTCCAGCAGCAGCAGCAGTTCAACACCATGTACATGTATCGCCATGAAAACGTTAGGTTAGGATCGCTAAAAAAAAATGTCTTTTTAATTTTATCAAACCTCTGTTTCACAATATTTTTTGCAACAGGAAAGTGTTACATTGTTTTTAATCATCCACTTTTATTGCAGCATCCTGTTTGCAGACATTGTGGGCTTCACCCAGTTGTCCTCAGCCTGCAGCGCCCAGGAGCTTGTAAAGCTGCTCAATGAACTGTTTGCTCGCTTTGATAAACTGGCAGCAGTGAGTATCAGAGTGGTTTCAACTGTTTTTTCCTGTGAGATATATGTACCCATAAGCCACTTTATTAGGTACACATAGATTCAACACGGTGCTGGAACATTCTTTTTTGTCATACTGGACATGATAACATCACACAGTTGATCCACATTTGTCAGCTGCAAATCTTCAGTTCTGCCTCATCCAAAAGGTGCTCGTGACTGTGGAGACCAGTTGAGTACAGTGAACTCATTGTCATGTTCAAAAAGCCAGTTTGAGCTTTGTGACATTCCTAGAAGCAGCCATTAGAAGATGGGTACACTGTGGTTATATAGGGATGGACATGGTCAGCAACAATACTCTAGTGGGCTGTGGAGTTTAAAGAATGCTAATTTAGTAATAAGGGCACAAAGATTGGCAAGAAAATGTCATCCACACCATTACACTAACAATACAAGGCAGCATGGATGCATACATTCATGTTATTTAAACCAAATTCTGACCCTACCAGCCCTATGTTACAGCAGAAATCAAGACTCATCACACTAGGCAACAACTTTTCAGTCTTTTTGTTGAGCCTATGCTAATTGTACCTTCAGCTTCCTCTGCTTAGCTGACAGCAGTCGCACTCGGTGTGGTGTTCTGCTGCTATAACACAGTTTTCTTCAAGGTTAGATCTGTTGTGCCTCCAGAGATGCTCTTCTGCATACCTTGTTTGTAAAGATTTGGTTATCTGAGTTACTGTTGCCTTTCTATTAGCTCGAAACAATGTGTCATTTGTCATCTGACATCTGAAACCAACAAGGCATTTTTGTCCAGACAACTGCTGCTCAGTGGATATTTTTCTTTTTTTCCTCTGTAAACTCTAGAGATGGTGGGAAAATCCCAGTAGATAAGCAGTTTCTGAAATACTCAGACCAGCCTGTCTGATACCAACAACCATGCCACCTTCAGAGTCACAACTGCTCCTGTTTGAACTTATACATTAACAAGCAGTTGAACAGCTGTCCCTAATAAAGTAGTCATGTAGTCTATTATTAGATATATTACTACTGGATATTTCTGAATTATCGTTGTTAAGAATTTAACAAAATTCTATGCTAGCTTGACTTGGTGTAATTTATGTAGCTTATTCTCTTGCCTCCATTGTAGTTAGCACCCAGTTTCTGCTTACCTGCGATGCTACTCTACTTCGAGTGCACAGACAGACTCTGTAAAGCTAGTAGCCACCATGACATCACCCATTGGTTTTAGACATTTTAAAACCTTAACATTAATGTTTTGACTGCCACCATGTTGGTTTATAGGAAGTCATTCCAGTATTTCGAATGAAATGGTTGAATGCTGAGTCATCAGCGAGGGCTAACAAGTTTGGTTAGCAGGCTACATCCATAAACTATACAGCACATACAGATATATGCTAAGTACTGAAGCACAGTACTTAGTTAGCACAAACCTCTTGGGTGATTTGTACAACACAAGAAGTAATATTATTTGTCAGATAATTCCTCCAAAATGCTATACACAGTGTGTAGAGGTCCAGTTAATAGCAGACAGTCATCAGCTACAGTTCTGTGTCTGCACACCTGTCAATTGAAGCAGGCTCACCCCTTACTTAAAGTCTTAGCGGTTCTCAAAGTTATAAACTAACCGACCACTGCATAGAATATTGTGAATTAGAGCTGGAGCAACTCTGTCAGACAAAGAGATGAGATGACACAATTTCTTGATTTCTACAAGCATCTTTTTTCTGAATTATGTTCTGAGAAGTGTTTATGAGACTATATAATGACATTATTGGATTGTTCGAGTTATAGTACCAGTACCTTTCTGTTATTGAGGTAAACATCCATGTCTGATCTCATATTACAGGAACATCATCAGCTGAGGATTAAGATTCTTGGAGACTGTTACTATTGCATCTGTGGTGTTCCTGACTTCAGGGAGGACCATGCCGTATGCTCCATAAAGATGGGCCTGGCTATGGTAAAAGCCATCTCGTAAGTAGTGACTTTACTAATTAGGAATAAGGGAGGAAAACACAATGAAAACATTATTATTAAAACATTAGAATTAAAACTGTAATTTTTTTAAAACGCTTACACAAAATAATGGAGAAAGGAAGTCACCACATAGAGAAAAAAAACTAGAGAGGAAAGGATCAATTAAAATTTTAAAGCTGCTTAACAATATGAGCAACAGTTAATTTTCCAGTAACCCCCTGATTTGTCTCATGGTCTAGGTACGTTCGAGAAAAGACACAAACCGAGGTTGACATGCGCGTGGGCGTCCACACCGGCACCGTGCTGGGAGGAGTACTCGGGCAGAAACGCTGGCAGTTTGATGTTTGGTCCACAGATGTCACTGTGGCCAATAAAATGGAATCTGGAGGGATTCCTGGGTAGGAAAATTGTGCACTTCCTTGGTGTCTGCGTAGTGTTTGTCTGAGAGCAGTTCATTTTTTTTCTAAATTTCACTATTTTGTATGCTATCTAGGAGAGTGCATATTTCCCAGACCACAAAAGACAGTCTGCATGGGGAATTTGAACTGGAGCCGGGGAATGGTGGAGAGAGGTGTGAGTACCTGCTGGAGAAAGGCATTGACACTTACTTAGTTCTAGTTCCTAAGCAGAAAGCCAGTGGAGTCAATGGAAATGTGAGTGGCTTGTGCCTTTATCCCATGCAAAATAAATAAAATCAGTTAAATGAAAATGTTTTGTTTTTGTTATTGATGTAATATTACCAGGTGTCTTATCTGCTTCTCCTCCTCAGACACCTGGTACACTGACCAATAGAAATTCCAAACAGTTGATCAACACCACAGCATCCAATGGGAATGCAGTCTCACAACAGTCCACACCTACTGAGTCTAAAAAGGAGGTGAATTACAGCTGCCGGTCATCATTTCAGTAACCAAAGATTAAAGTGTGTTGTTAATTGTGTATACATGAGTAAGGCCTATCTATATGTTTATAAAAAGATAAATGATTTGATTTATTTTTTCAATTATAAAAGACAAAGGTTCGCTTGGTAATTATGTCTGTATCTGATGCGTTTCTCTTTGTATTACTGGCAACCTTAGATGAATAACAGAGCCGAGGAACAAACCATCAACAGACGACTCCAGCAGGAGCTGCTGGAGAGAGAGACTCAAAAAATGTAAGAGAAAGAAACCCCAAAATTTTAAAAAGTGCAATAAAAGGATTCATTTTAAAGACTAAATAATAGAAATCGGATTCGGTGTTCCAGGAATTGAAAAGAAACAAACTCAGTGAAGTAACCCACCTGCATCTCCTCAATCTGTGCGCCATCTCCCCTTTTTAGTATCAGTGTCCTTCAAAATGTTCTTTTCTTCCTGCTACATCTCACTGCATTTTTGACAGAATGAAGGATCATGTGATCAACCCAGTTTCTCTGCGTTTTGTGGATGGAAAGTTGGAGGACCACTACTCCTCAGAGAAGGAGAGGAGGAGCGGAGCGGCCTTCTCCTGCTGCATGATTGTACTCCTTTTCATCACAGCAATGGAGGTCTTCATAGACCCATTGTGAGTTTATGTATCATGTATGTGTCACTTTATAGCGTGGGTGGCACAGCAGTGCAGCACCATCACCTCCCAGCAGACCTTTGTATGTGGAGTTTGCATGTTCTCCGTGTAACTGTGTGGGTTTCCTCCCGCAGTCCAAACACTTCCATGTTAGGTAATTGCTGATACTAAATGAGTGTTGAGCATGTGTGGTTGTCTGTCTCCCTGTGTTAGCCCTGCTATACACTTGTACTGGGTATACCCCGACTCTCACCCTGTAACAGCTGGGACTGATTCCTTGGCCATGTATGAGTTCATATACATTTTGTTTATGTATTGTTGCAGTGATAGCACATGTTAATTTATTAGAAATTGTAGGACGTTGTCTGATGATGTGTGTTCTCCTTCTAGGTTGTTTGTGAACTATGTGACCCTCGCAGTAGGACAGGTGTTGCTGCTAATACTCACAGTATGCTCCCTGGCAGCCATCTTCCCCAGGGTGAGATTTTTTTTTTAAAAGGAAACTTAATTCTTTTGTAAATTGTCGATAATAGTAACCTATTAATTGCTAAATGCCTTTGATTAGTTGTTCAAACCTCTCTAACAATAATGCAGAGCCTAAAAACTATGGTGATGTGACAAACTGAGTACACCCCATGATTCAATAGGTTTTAGAGCAACCTTAGCAACAATACCTTGAAGTAACTGTCTGATGTTATCAGTCTCTCACATCATTGGGTGGGAACTTTGGCCCACTCTTCTATACAATGTTACTTCAGTTCATTGAGGTTTGTCGGCATCTGTTCATGCACAGCTCTCTTTCAGTCAAGTTGAAGTCTGGATTTTGACAAGGTCATTGCAGCACCTTGATTCTTTTCTTTTTCAGCTTTTCTATTGTAGATTCGCTGATGTGCCTGGGTCATCCTGTTGAACGACCCAGCTAAGGCCAAGCTTTAGGTGTTGGACAGATAGCCTTGCTTTTGACTCTCGAATACTTTGGTATACAGAGGAGTTTGTTGTCAACTCAGTGACTGCAAGGTGTTCAGGTCCCGTGGTTGCAAAACAAACCCAAATCATCACTCCTCCACCACTGTGGTTGACAGTTGAGGTGTTTTTGCTGATATATGCTGATATATTGCGCTTGGTTTTTGCCAAATACAGTTGTGTGCATTACAGCCGTACATCTCCATATTGCTGTAAAGGACGTTGTTCCAGAAGTTTTGTGTTTTTTTAAGTTGCAACTATGCAAACTTAAGCTGTGCTGCCACACTCGTCTTAGAGAAGAGGCTTGTTGCTGGCAACCCTTCCAAATAAGATATACTTGTTCAGTCTGTTTCTAAATGTACTCTCATGAACTTTAACATTTAACATGCTAACTGAGACCTGTAGAGTCTGAGATGTAGCTCCTGGTTTTTTGTTGATGTTTTGTGCAGTTTTCTGAGGATTGCACAGTCTAATCTTGGGGTGAATTTGCTGGGACATCCACTACTGGAAAGATTGTGCCATTGTGTTAACACACACCTGAATGCTCCAAACCAGCAAGCTGACAAAACCTTTGCTTTTATAGAGGTGCTCACACTTGCTAGTCAAGTGCATTTGATTAGCAGCACTTGGCTGCTTCTTAAGCTCTTAATTCCTATGGAAGAAGTAAGGGTGTACTTAGCTTTTCAGAGCACTGAATTCAGTCGTGCGAAAAACATGTTCTCACAGGGCTTTAGCTAAGTGATATTTAGCATTTTGATTGGTTTTTACAATTGATAAGGAATTTTTCTCAAAGCAGTACTGATTTTATTGTCACACAGGACAGAATGAAAGTTATACAGTTTACACTACACTATATAAAAGTTGACTAAGTTTCTAACATTTTCTTATCACAGATGTTCTCCAAGAGGTTGGTATCTTTCTCAGTGTGGATTGATCGCACCCGATGGGCGAGAAACACATGGGCCATGGCAAGCATATTTGTTCTAACCATGGCTGTGATCGCTGACATGGTACGACTTCAAGAAACTTGGTAAAACTGCATGTGTGCATGTCCGTAATCGTGGCAATATGGATAAACTTTTTTGTCATTTCGTTATATAACTTAATGTCATAACAGGAAAATACATACAATCAGTTTCCAGGAAATTCCAGTAGGGATTAATGTACAACATCATATCTCCCAATCTGAGTGTGTGTGCGCATTCGACTTTCCATAAGTGTGTTCCCACTTTGTCCTCATCAAACTATCGCTGCCTTTTATGTGTCTGACTGTATGATCCCAGTGGGGTCTATTAGTTGTCTGTCTTGCTGCCTGCTGGCTCATTTGTCACAGCCCCATAGGAGCAGCTTGCTACACACGCTGCTGCCTTTGTGGGCTGATGAGAATAGCGGATGCTAAAGAGAGCATTCATTTCTCTGCTACGCTGTCACGTAGAAGTGACAGTCGCCCTTTGAAGAAAATGAAGGAAAAAATAAAATAACGGAGCATGTTTTACTACTGCTGTTCTCGTATCCGGGTTATTCTCGACAAGTTTTAGCTCAAAATGTGAAGTCGTTAATTTTTCTGCCAGTTGGAGTGAGTGGATTTTTTTCTTTTCGTTGTGTTGCAGTTAAGTTGTGCACCTCCATCCCTTCGGATCTTCAACAGCACGTCTGGTCCGATGTTGGAGTCGCTTGGTGACGGAGGCTGTGCAGATAATCCGAAGCACTACAGCTTCATGGCTGTGATGTCACTAATTGCAACAACCATGTTGGTGCAAGTGAGCCACCTGATTAAACTAGGCCTCATGGTGCTGGTTGTCACAGCAACTGGAGCCGTTAATATCTACAGCTGGCGGGACCTATATGATCTGTATGATTACATGCAGTTTGCCTCCTACAGGTGAGAAATGACTAATCATCGATAGATGTCTCTTTTAGGTTATTCTGGGCGTTTTGCTTTAGGCTGGATTTGCTGCTGTGTCTACGGTGCTGTGAAAAAGTAGTCGCCTCCTTCCTGTTTTTTTAGGTTGTTCCAGATTTGTCATACTTACATAGTTCATATCATCAAACAAATTTTAATAGTTATTAGACAACGATAACTTGAGTAATAATAACGTAAAAAGAACATTAAGAACATCTCATAGTTTCCAAAAAACATTTTGATGATCCCCAAGACTTTTGGGAAAATATTCTGTGGACTGACGAGATAAAAGTTACATTTTTTGGAACATTTGAGTCCGGTTCCATTTGGTATAAACTAACACAACATTTCGTAAAAAGAACATCATACCTCCAGTCAAACATGGTGGTGGTAGCGTGATGGTCCAGGGCTGCTTTGCTGCTTCAGGACCTGGACGACTTGCTGTAACTGATGGAACCATGAATTCTGCTCTTTACCAGAAAATCCTGAAGTCTGACTATGAATTCCTGCCATGAAGCTCAAACACACTTGGGTTATGCAGCAGAACAATGATCTGAAACACCAGCAGATCCACCTTTGAATGGCTCAACGAAAGCAAGATGAAGGTTTTGGAGTGGCCTAGACAAAGTCCAGACATAAACCGGGTTAAGATGCTGTGGCGTGACCTTACACAGGCCGTACATGCTTGAAAACCCTCCAGTGTAGCTGAATTAAGACAAGTGTGCAAAGAAGACTGGACCAAAATTTCACTACAGTGATGTGGAAGATTCATTGCCAGTTATTGCAAATGCTTGATTGCAGTTCTTGTTGCCAAGAGTGGCACAACCAGTTATTAGGGTTAAGGGGCCAATTACTTTTTCTCTGCACTGTTAATGACAGTATTGTCTCTAATGGTATCCCGCTTTTGTATTTTCAGAACATTGATAGTCCCATCCAAGTATCTCATGACAGTGATGATTATTGTTATGATGATTGGCTTTTACATCTTTGCACGCCACGTGAGTGTCACATCTATGTAACACCCGGAGGGTTAGAACCTGCACAAGAAAATGTTGTTCAACAAAATTCTAATTTTTCCATAATAGGTTTCTCTCAAAATATTTCATTAATTCTGTCTGTGTTGCGTGTCTGTGTGCAGCTGGAGCGACAGTCCAGGAAACTATTTCTGTGGAAGATTGGCGTGCACGATCAGAAAGAGAGAGTCTTTGAAATGAGACGCTGGAATGAAGCGTTGGTCACCAACATGCTGCCAGAGCATGTGGCAAAACACTTTCTGGGCACTAAAAAAAGAGACGAGGTATATATGTTGAGTTTGTTACCATAGGAGTCAGGGAGAGAAAACAACATGAGATAATGGAGGAGAAGTCATATTAAACAGCATTTTGCGATTTAAAACCATTTGAGCTTACACCTTCTGTGTGAGCAGCAGAAAGAGTTGTTCAAAAGCAGCTTAAAGTATTGAAGTTACCGCAGGTGATGCTGTACTGTGCCATCTTGTGGCCTATCTTATAATTACATATTAGTGGCAATAAGCTTAAAAACTGTTTTTTATGACCCAACAAGTCATTTGTTTTGTGTAGGAGCTGTACAGCCAAGGGTATGATGAAATAGGGGTAATGTTTGCATCCATCCCGAATTTTTCTGATTTCTACACTGAGGAGAGCATCAATAACGGGGGCATTGAGTGTCTGAGGATTCTCAATGAGATCATCTCCGACTTTGACAGCGTGAGTTCTGGCAATGTTGCACACTAAACGTGCAGCTCTCATGTGACCTCAGAGCATGAATGTAACACCAGGAAGTAAAACTAATCAGTTTCCACTTTCCCCACCAGTTATTAGACAGGGACGAGTTCAGGTGCATTACTAAGATCAAGACGATTGGAAGCACCTACATGGCCGCGTCAGGCCTCACACCGGAAAGCAACACAAATGGATACGGCAACCGCAAGGTGTGATAATCTATCAGCATTATATGTCTATACCAATCTGTTGAAGCCTTTTATCTAAACTGATTATTCTAATAATTGTAAGAGCTTTTTACTGGTTGTCTACAGCCAGAGGACCAGTTGCTGATTGAGCGCTGGCAGCACCTCGCTGACCTGGCAGACTTTGCCTTGGCCATGAAAGTCACCCTCAACAACCTCAACAAGCAGTCCTTCAACAACTTTATGCTACGAATCGGTCAGTGTGTGCACCTGAGAGTGAGTCTTAGTGTCCAACTGCAAATATGCACATGTATTCATGTCTCCTTTTTGATCCCTTAAGGTCTAAATAAAGGAGCAGTTCTGGCCGGAGTGATCGGAGCTCGTAAACCTCACTATGACATCTGGGGCAACACGGTCAACGTGGCGAGCAGGATGGAGTCAACCGGAGTGATGGGAAACATCCAGGTAGCACAACCAAGCGCTCCCAAAAACAAAGATACAGCAAATTTAAGCATCCTTTTTATTGTGTTCATCTCTTCTAAATTCTATGTTCTACTTGGTCCTCAGGTTGTAGAGGACTGCTCTGACATCCTGAAGGAGTACGGCTTTCGTTTTATCCGAAGAGGGCCCATATATGTCAAAGGGAAAGGCGAGCTGCTGACCTTTTTCATGAAAGGCAAAGACAAACCCAATACCAAAGATGGTGCAGTAACTACTACCCTTCCACACCAAGTTGGAGACCTTCACTGACGTTTTTTAAAAAATCTCTTCAAATGGCATAAGCCCGATAACAGGCCTGAGCAAAATGTCAGTTTTGTCAGTCATGAATTTCACAGGATCTTGTTTTTTGTGCGCTTCATAGCCCATGTGAAGAATATGACAGTAGACTGACACAACAAAAACGCTAATCCACAATTAACAGGACTTTTATAGCAATGAACTAATGTTTAAGAGAAAAAACATGTTTTGTAAAGTTGTATATATATTTAAGAATGTCTCAGAGAGCTCCTGGGTTAAAGATTGCTGCACTTGATTCATGATTTTTTTTCAACATATTTGAAAAAGCAAACACTTCATCCTCTTTGATACAGTCCCTGTGAATAAATTTTATAAGCTCACATATAAAAAGGACATTGTTTAAATGTTGAAAAACGGTATAAAAATTAAACGCATCCCTACAGACAATGACCTGTGACAGGGTGAGGTGTTTATGTATTTTGTGTGGTCATTGTACATAGACCTAAAGAGCTTTCTGTAGCCTTTAGAAAAATTATTTTTTATGTCTGGTAGGTGATTTAAACAAGATCTCCAAATTATCTGAAATAAATAATACCACAATAAGTAGTATTATACATGTAAAGAACTATCAGTTTGTCCAGGATTGGCCGCTCCATCAAATTACACCAAAGTGTGTCTCTAAAAAGCCAGAAATTTTATATCAGCATCTACAGGTAACTATAAGGGTCAAAATGCATCTTTCTGCAATCAGGGAGAGAGTGAATAAAATCAAGCAGCATGGAAGGTTGAATTTGGCTAAGAGGATTTTAGAGTAAAACTACATTTTGTCGGTGAACACAGATGCAAAGGCAAGGGCTTTTAGAATAAATTTCTCTGCACAAATAGAGTTCATTGCTTACAAAAACAGTAAACATGGTTTGATTGTTTTTTTTCCAGACCAAAGACAATTTTGGGGGGCAATGTAACCTCATACAATTTGTGGCAAGAATGTTCTGGTTTAGGTTTATTTCACTGCCTCTGGGAGCACACAGCTTATAATGAACGATCCAAATATGAATTCACATCAAAGGTTGCATGAAGGTAATGTGAGGCCATGTGTCTGAAAGCTTGGGTTGAAGCAGATGTGGACTTTTTTTTAACAGGATAATGATCCTAAACAAGAAAAGAGCACACAAAGAATGAATGTAGGGTTAGTTAAATCCTAGAAGCGAACCCCACTGTATTTTTGTGTGGAGGTTTGAAATAAGCAGTACATAACAGAAAAGATACCAAGAAAGGTACTGAAGGAACTGAGCATGTAAGAGTTTTCAAAGCTGCTCACCTACAAGACCATGAAGTATCTTGTGGTATCAGCTAGTTCATATTAATGTTGAATAAACGAATGAAAGAGGTCAGAGGCATACAGCATCTTTATTGGTATGCACTGTTTCAAAAAGGGTCGGGTGTTTGCCTAGCCAAAACATATGTATATTACAAGTTTTCATTAGATAAATAATAAATGACTTTCCTTTTTCCTTTCTTTTTTATGTATCTTGCACTGGAGTTTCTTTTTTAAATGATGTAAGGTAATCACAATGCAATTATACTGCGTTAATAAAACATTTTTGCATTAAACTTCTTGATTATTCCGCCTTGTGGGATTGACTTCAAGATCCAACATCAACTGGTCTGCTTGCCAAAACCATTTGTCCAAAACTGTGGTTAAATTAAATACCAAATAACTGCCATGTTTAATTTAGTCTGATAATACACTCATGTTGATACAGTCTCATGGTTAATATAATTGATTTTCATTCTTTGATTTGGTCTGATCTAATGTTAAGATTTTCATTGGGACTGACCATAAAGCACAAGGTTTGAAATCGGTACATCAGAGGGACAGTTCAGGTTGAGCAGTATGGAGACAAAGTTAAAGAGGCAAGAAGGTTTGGACATGTGCAGAGGAGGGCTGGTGGATATACTGTACAAAGGGTATTAAATATTGAGCTTCCAGGCCTCGAGCAAAAGAGGAAGCCCACAGAGAAGATTCATGGATGTAACCAAGGAAGACATGTCGAGGGATGATTTGATGGAGGAGAAATAGGGTGAGATGAAGGCAGATGATCTGCTGTGGCAACCCTAAAGCAAGCAGTCAAAAGTTTACACTGATACACTTTGGAAGTTCATGTTTATTTGGGCCTGGTTACTAGTCTTTTGACTGAGTGATTCATAAATTCAATCACTTATGAAGATACCAGAAAATAAACCCTTGTTTATTCTTAACGCGATTACGTGTGTAGTATTTTAGTGATGAGGTTAACTTTTATAACCTTTAGGCCTAGAATACGAAGATATTGAGGACACATTTTCATTTACTTATTTTGTCACTGTGTTAGCTAGTGATCATCAGTAGACTAGCTACACTAGATTTACTCATTACGCTAATTCAAAATTCCGGATATATTACACTTCAAGTCTCTGGAGCACTAAAATGAACTTTAATATGAAATGTTATTGTTTTTTGATAATTATTATGCTAACTAGGTTTCATGCACCACCCATGGATTATAATTCTACCCGGAAGCCTGGTAGTGTAGGAATTTCCGGTTACGTCAGGGCGTCAGGACTCCATTAGAGCTGCAGCTGTTTTGAGAGAAACAACAACAAAACGGGCTAACTGACAGAGCTTCCACAGTGACAGTACGCTCTAAGCCTGACAACGAGGCCTCAGATCTGGAAGCTTAACCTTCATTTCCCACCCGGAGCTTCGCCGGCTTCTAACCACGGCCGCTCTCGGTGAGGAAACTCTGGCCTCCGCTTCCTCCTCCTCCGACTCGGACACCGGCGGAGCGTCGCCGCCCCCGCGGAAGAAGCACCGAGCCTCGGCGGCGGAGGGAGCAGGAGAGCCCGGGGCTTCAGCAGTTTTGACAGGCCTTTCCGGAGTTGTCCTAGGACGCGGTGCACACTCTCAAGCCACCTCTGCCATCCACTTTAACCGAAGTGTTGTCAACAACCTCAGCAGCAGTATGCAGGCAAACGGGGCTGGACAAGGACAAGAATCCTCGGAGCTCTCTTGCTTAAACAGCGCACAAAACGGGGAGTCCTCCTCGGTCGGAGGAACTCACTCAAATGGGCTTCTCTCCAGCACAGATAACGGTAACAACGTCGGTACCAGTAATGGATCTTCAGTAGGGCCCTGCACGGGGACTTCGGCTGCTTCTACGGCCTCGAGTTCGGAGGTCGGCTCGTTGAAAAAGAAGAAACGACTAACGCAGGCGGAGGAAGATGTCATACGATTAATAGGGCAACATCTCCACGGACTAGGACTGAAGTAAGTTTATTCAGTGTGTCAGTCGAGGAAAAACTCACGAAGGCGGTTAATGTTAGCATTGAACGTAAGAAGTGCAATCTGTATAACTTGGATTTTATGTGAAACTGCGATATAGCAGCTGGTAAAGGCGATATTAGTGCGCTTGACAGACACAAACATGGGGGGATGGGGTAGGTAGTTAGCCTGTGAGCTCGGCAGTTGGTAGAAAGAAGGGGTCCATCTTGCACAATAACAGCTAGCTTAATAGCTAGCATCGGTAGCCTGCGCTAAGGTGTTGTGTCCTGATATTAAACGTTCACGGAAAGATAAAACATAGTTCAACATAGAGCTATTTCACGAGTTCATCATAACTCGTAGGAGGCTTTTAATGCCAGTTACGTCACGATCTATTAATAAATGTTATAGATTTCGCAGTGAATAAAAGGCATTACATCATCTAACATTAGTAACGTTTGTTCACACAAAACAAGGATCGCTGATTTGTTGTGGTTTTTCAGCCATATAAAATGGAGACAGTTCGGTTTTCCTAATTAGGTACTTAAGCAGAATGATCGAGTTTACGGCGTGCGTTTGGCGTTTTAGAGGTTATTGCGCAAAAAGCAATTGCGGAGAAAAATGTTAGTGCACGGCGTTTTCAGCGTCGGCTTTTTACTCTGGTGATAGGTGGCTTTCTTCTTTTTGTAGCTCGTCTGCAAATGCAGCACTTTTTAGAAATGTATTTTGGGGTTTCTTTTAGAGATGTACGCGGATAAGTCTTGTAATACTGAAAGACACTGTAATAACGGGTATGGGTTATGAAATATGACCTGGTTATTTTAGTATTCCTAGTGCACTCTTTGCATTTGTTGATGGGTCATTGGAACTATTTATTTCATCAAATCAGGCACCATTTTACACAGCTATCTCACAAATGTTTGAACTTCTCTCCTGCCTTCATTTTTTCCGTCTTTGTTACTGTGTCCCAGCAATGTGTCAACAGCCAGTCACAAACAGTGACGTGCATGTATTGGAGCATGTATTTATTTAAAGCCAGCAGTCAATACTGTGGGCGACATTTGTTCCCGAACTGAGCAGAATTGGATGGCTTCATGGCGGCTGAGGAATGCGCTTTCTGCCAGCTGTTTCACATGGAAACGTTGGGTTGAATCTAATTATAGAAATGAAGGGTTTTTTTTCAAGAAACGTGTGCATGGTGATCTTCAAACTACCAGTGGTGTGCACTGTTGGGTCCTTTGATTTCTAGCCTTCAGCTGAGAAAGTATAGCATTATAGGCATTATAAAAAACATTGAAATTGCCTGGTATGAAACAGAGCCCCTACATTTCAGTTAGGGAAATACAAGCAAAATCGGGCTCAACACAGAGCTGCTGCGCCACTCCATTGATACCTGAGAATGATGTCATCATGCTGAAGGTGTCAGCCACCCCCCCATACCCATTTCATTGCATTATCTTGCACACACATCTCTGCAGGAGCTTTTATGGCAGTGAAGTGTGTTTAGCAGAGGGATGGTGTTTGCACAGATGGTTATGGTTCACTGTTGACAGAGCCGAAGGGGGTGATGTCAACCGCAGTGGAAGCTTGATTCATGTTGGTGTCCACAAATAATGCTTGGGTGACACAACTGCCCCACAACCGGCTTCTCCCAGTTATTGTTAGCCATTAAATTATCTTCTCCCTACTGTCGGCCACAAACATTAATACTGTCTTGTCACCCAGTACACTATTTGCCATCATCATAAAGTATTGGCATAATGACATAAATGACTAGTGAGGAAAAAGGTCTATAACCTACCTAAAAAATGTCACTTAACATAATGATGGACTAACTTGTCAGCTGACTGAGCTCACATTTTCAAGTATTGAGTGCCTGTTAATAGCTGGAAAACCACATTTGTCCATGATTTTTTTTTTTTTCCTTTCACATGTCTCACCATTATATATCTGGATAACTTCCTCTCCTCCACTCTCCTCCTGTATCTCTGCAGTCAGACGGTGGACCTGCTGATGCAGGAATCAGGCTGCAGACTGGAACACCCCTCAGCTACCAAGTTCCGCAACCATGTCATGGAGGGGGAGTGGGACAAGGTTAGTATTTGTTTACAGTGGCTAAATAATAGGACATATTCTGGGCAACATGGAATTTGTGAGCGTGAAATTTTACTTCAGAAAAGCAGAGCTAGAATACATACAGTATATCTTTGCAGATCAGTCTCGTCTCATAGTAATTATCAACCAAAGCTAAGTTTATGAAAGCAGCAGGTGGTAACATAGGTGAGTCCAAACAGCAGTCTGTGTACGGGGCACAGTTATACAAACCCAGCAGCATGAACTTGTTTAACTTTTAATGTTGAAGCCTGCAGGACAACCATCTGTGGCTGAGTAGAATGAACAGAAATTTAAAGGTGAAGTAAAATGCTTATTAAGGTGTCTTTATGTAATTGGCTTTTAAATTGCCAGTATATTTTATTAGTGCTTGATCCAGCACTTTACAGCAGACCTATAAAAGTGTTAATGCTGGTACAAATGAATCCTGGTGTAACGAACCTACATCAGTTTAGAACTCCTGTGGTCATAATCAGACTAATATACAACAATTTGTTTTGATTTCATAAAGTTATCTACAAAATGGTAAAAGAAGCTGGTACTTTGAGATTCGTGCTTTACATTTTGATCACAGCACAGTTGCATTGTCAAAGCCTTATAGATTAGGTGACCATAAAATCTGTATCACTGTTTATATAATTCGTTTTTGGGTTGGTTTTTTTTTTCTTGTGCATGCATGGAAAGTGCTGAGCTAACGATTCCTCCCTCTTTCTCTCCCCTCTGTCACCCTCCTTTTGTTTCGGTGCAGGCTGAGAATGATCTCAACGAGCTGAGAGCATTGATGCATTCTCCCAATGCTATTGTGGTAAGCTCCCTTTGCCCAAACCTGAACTGGACTGAATGACAGTCAGTCAGTTAGCAGGTACAGCTGGAGTTTCCAGAATGATACAGTTAAAGAGCGGATTCCTGTTGTGGACAGCGCCACAAGAAGGAGCGAATCCAAATTTAGATTTAGAGTAATGTACTGGATACTGTTTTTAAGCAGAGTGAGACTCCACATTGCAATGCTGTTGTTTTTTTTTTATATAGTGTCTTTACATCTATTATAACTAATCGATTTAAAAGCTATGTTTTGGTTTGATTCTTGCTACTACAGCTTTGTTTTTGGCAGGTCAGTCAATACTGGGAGCAGATATGAGAGATCAAGAATTTGCATTACAGAACGTGGTTTAAAAGAATTAAATATGTATACATTTAACAGCACATTGAGCACATATCCATGTCATGTACAGTATTTAACAGAACAGACTGCAGTTGTGTATTTCTGCGGTACACAGTAGATCTAACAGGGCCTTTAATATTGAATACCACTGATCCACAAACATTTATTCCTGTGAAGATTAGTATGAGAGTAAATACTTTACAGTATTAGTTTGGTAATGAGACTCAGCTCAGACTAATTATCCCTAGCTAGCATGCTAATTAGCAACAAGATGAGCTCCAAAAATACTCCAGAGTCAAGTGCCTGCTGCTCTGTGTCATAAGGTTTCTAACAGCCATTCCCTGCTGAGTTATTGTGAAAATGGATGTAGCTGTTTTTTATTTTTTTTCTTTCAGAACGCCATTTTAGTTCTTGAGTTGAGATTAGCGTTGTCATAGTCAACATGACATTCACAACAGTTCTGGAGCGCAGTTTGCTCGTGTCACGGGCCTAAGGGGGAGAACTCTGAGATGTGTGTTTCTGCCCTCTTTATTTACAGACTTATGTGGGTGGCTTTTGTGTAGTCGATATGAGCGTGCTTGCTGTACTTGCATACCTGAGATAGGATGGAGGCGCTTGCCACCGCAAATGACATCACTGAACTGCAGTGATGTGTAAACACTTACTGATAACCATCCATATAAAAGAAATGATGATGTTAATATTACCACATATGCTATGAATATTTGTAAATATATTCTAATAATGACAAATTAATTTTTTTTTTATTATATTCTACCACCAGTTTGAGTTTTTTTGTATCAGTGTCATATATCCTAAATGAGAATGTTTTGTTTTTTTGCTTCCTTAAAATGTGGTACTTTATCCTTTTTTATGATAAAGTTATGCAAACTAGCTGTCATGATATATATGGTTAAAATCACTTCCTGTCAGTGACAAAGCAGTAGTTTAAGCTTATTTGTCATTCTTTTATTTTCTCCTTACAAACAGAATGCCAGTACAGTCTGATAAATGGTTTTCTTTGTTGTGGTACAAAAAAGAAACATGTTTCAGCTTGAAGGCATTATCCACGTAATTCAAAACAACAATAAATGATAACCAGGTGAGCTTTAAACGTCACTCAGTAAAAAGAATGCATAATTGCTTGATAGGGTGAAGCACACAAAAGGCCTTTCTTATTCCTCAACTAGAAGTCCAGTATGATGTATGTTGCCAAGTATTTCAAGGTGTATGAGTATTGCTTCCTCTTTGAAGGTGTAGTCACACAGATGCATTTCTGTTATGGGGGGAAGCATATATGTTTTATATGTTACAATCTGAGGCCAAAAGGTTTGAACAGAGATCTGCTGTTGAGCCGTTTCTTACATTTTATTTATTAGTATTCCATATTGTCACTGTGCAGATGCATATGTCGGTGCCACTTATTTTTGACTTTGATTATAAAATGTTATAAAGAGCTTATAAGAGTTTATGCTATTGTTGGACAAGGTCAGGAAACTTCTTATTTTTGTTGGCGTGTTTTTCTGATATTATTTATCTGTATATTATGATAAGAATGTTACTATGGGATGGGGACGTCTGCTCTTGGGTGATAATGTGGCTTTAGCTACATGAGATTCCTAAAAAGTACTTTGCGACACAGAACACATATCGTAGTTTGGAACACCTCTGTGCGAGTCTTTATTCATTTATTATTATAGATGGTTTCATATTTTTAATCTGACTTATTTTCAGTTATAAAAACTGGATGGGGTTTCTGGCTCTGGCAGTCATGTTTTCTTCCTGAGAAATCTTTTCTTGCTGGGTAATTCATTTATTGATGCATCCTATCATGCAATTATATATTCTCTTTAATGTTTGATGTTTGAACCGTTTCCCAAAATTAGAACGAAGGCTTTGTTAGGCGGCGCCAGCCTTGTTTGTTTTGATATTTGCAGCTATGGGAGACTCGGTGCATTGAATGTTTGGATTTGAGTACTGTTCCTCCTGTTCTTTACTGTTTATTTCTTCCTCCTGTATGTTTTTGGTGTTATAGATTACCTTCTCTATACCTGTGCTTCTCTTCTTTCTACTCAGCGTATGAAGTTCCTGCTGCTGCAGCAGAAGTACCTTGAGTACCTGGAGGACGGAAAAGTCTTGGAGGCTTTGCAGGTCCTCCGGGGAGAGCTGACGCCACTCAAGTACAACACAGATCGCATCCACGTACTCAGCGGGTACTGTTTAATGTTACCTCTGGCTTATAGCCATCATCAGGATGTTCACCCTGTCTGCACAAATACACACCTACTAACCACCCATATAGCTATTGGAGAGTCCTGTAGATGCTAATGGTACGCCTGTTTGGTGATTTACTTGTACCAAAATCCGCACCTGTATAAATATTGTTTGCTGATAATTAAGGGTATATTAAATTGTCTTCCATTATGATGATTGATTAAGCTTAAGCTGTTGAATTCACTGTAAAACTTCTATATGGTAAATGATTTTAGTTGTAATTTTCATAGTGCAGTTCTTGTTTTATCAAGTTCTCCGGTAATAAAACAATCATGGATCTTTTGCTTGATCTGTGAATGTTAGTCAGCTCTTTTTTTAAATATCAAATACCTGAATGTAACAAGTTCATCTTAGACCCTTCAGGATGCTGTATTTACCACATCTGAAAGTTATCAAAACAATTTTGTCCGTTTCGCTAAATTTAGTCTAAGTTAAAATCTGTATTGTGTTGTCAGTGGTTGTAGTTTACGGCCATTCTTATCACTATTTTAAGCACCTGCTTACTTCCTGGTGATAGGATGTCTTTTTAAAATTGTAGTAATCCTTCATGGATGTTATGATCTCTGCTCAGTGTGTGTTTTTTGCTTAAACTGTGTTCTTGTATGTTCTTTCAGGTACCTAATGTGTAGCCATGCTGAGGATCTTAGGGCCAAGGCAGAGTGGGAGGGCAAGGGCACGGCTTCACGCTGCAGGCTGCTGGATAAACTACAAAGTGAGGAGGCATTGCCATAACTGACCCTGTACAGCTAACAGATGTTGTCTTATTTTTGTGTGTGTGCATATTCCATGTGCAGCTGTGAATCTGTATGATCCTTTTTTTTTGTCTCTCTCTTTGCAGCATACCTGCCTCCTTCTGTGATGCTGCCCCCTCGTCGACTGCACACCCTGCTCCGGCAAGCAGTGGAGCTGCAGAGGGACCGCTGCCTTTATCATAACACCAAGCTGGACAATAACCTGGACTCGGTCTCTCTCCTCCTTGATCATGTCTGCAGCAGGTTGGTACTGCAAAGCTAGCACGTTGCGCTCTCTCCAAGATGCCAGACTTTGCTAAATTATAAAACTGTAATATTTTACTCTTGTTGTTATGAAACTAAAATGTTAGAGCTCCTTGTGATTCTAAATGTTGTTTTTGGAGTGGAAGTCAGCTGATTTTTCTCTTTAATGACCTACTCCACTACTATGTCTCCACTACTTCTTTTCTTTTGTACCTTGTTGCTTCGTATATTTTAACCTGTTGCATTTTCTCTCTCCTATTTATTTGCTGTGTATTGTAAAATGTCCCAAACACCTGTAGCTCACCAGAGAATGGACATGCAGCCTCTGGGGGTGTCCTCTGGTGTCTGGAACTTTGACACTGGCAAAGGATCCTTTAAGTCTTTTGTAGTGTGAGATGGGGTGACGTTGATAGGTTGAGGGAGTGGGGTGTTTGGTGTGCACCAATGTTTAAGTAGATGGTACATATCAAAGCAATATCCACCTGAATGCCAGGATCCAGGATTTCCCAGCAGATAATCACTGTTGTTCACAACCGGTCAGTGGTTTTACTAAGATTGATTGTTTTAACTGACACAATGAAGGGAAGATGAAATTCAAGTTCTTTAAGGCTCTGGTTGCTCTGTTGTCTTTGTTCACACACCCTTGGAACAATGCGCAAAAGTCACGAACAGTGTCTTTGGATTGGCAGACTGGGGATTGACCTCTTTATAAAGGCCAACCAGTGGGTGTGTTATATCTTCAGAGGATCACAGTTCAGTGCAGTTGTGCTGGCGAGGAGAGTCTAAGCATTAGTTCAAACTCCGTTTCGGAAAGAACAATATAGAAACTGGGCCAACTGTCGATCTCAGGGGATAGTACAGGGTGTGTTGGAGTTTTCCCCATGAATCTACATGCATATTATGGACCTGGGAAAATGCATATGACAGCATCCCTCAGGGGGCTCGCTCCATTCAGTGGAGGAGTTCAAGAACTTTGCAGGCTTCTTCATGAGTGGGGCAAGGGTGGAGTGGAATAGATAGGAAGATCAATCAGAAACTGCAGTGATCTGGGCACTGTGACTGTTCTGTGTGGTGAAGAGAGGGCTTAGCCCAAAGTTGATGACTTTCTGGTAGATCCTACCCTCACGAGTGGGCACCAGCTATGGGTAGCAACTAAAAGATTAAGAATACAAGGAACAGAACCAAGGCTCTTTCAAAGGGTGTCCTTACAAGTGTAAGGATTAGCGATACCAACTGTTAGCTACAAAGTGATGGGCAACAAGCCAAGTGTTTTTCTTATAGGTGGGCTGTAGAGCTGGTGGGAGCTCTGTTTTGCATGAGGGGCTCAAAGTAGAGCTGCTGTCTCTTTGCAGTGAAAGGAGACAACCGAGGTGATTAAGGCTTAGACGGCTGCCCCGGCCACCTGGACCTGGGTTAAATGGATGACTGAATTAAGATTTTAACTTTTTGATCTTGTGTGCGGGGTGTGTGTGTGTTACAGGAAGCAGTTCCCGTGTTACACTCAACAGATTCTGACTGAGCATTGTAATGAGGTGTGGTTCTGCAAATTCTCAAATGATGGCACCAAGCTAGCCACTGGCTCCAAAGACACTACTGTCATAATTTGGCAAGTGGACCCGGTAAGTTTTGGGGGGGTTTATTTTTTAAGTATTTTAATTTCAGACTTTAAAACCTCTTGACAATTTGGGGTTTTTTTTAAATTTCCACAAACAAGGGTCCAATCCATATTGTGTCTCAGTGTTTTTCTTTGTCCTCTTACTATCTGTGTAGGAGACCCACCAGCTGAAGCTGCTGCGAACCCTGGAGGGTCATGCGTACGGCGTCTCCTACTTAGCCTGGAGTCCCGATGACACCTACCTGATCGCCTGCGGACCAGATGACTGCTCCGAGCTCTGGCTCTGGAATGTTCAGGTAAGTTTGATGCATGGTGGCTTCACTTGTTAACTTTAATGCTATATTGCCTCTTCAAACAGCAGAGAACATAATAGTACAGTTGTGTAGAAAAGCATAGATGGGTGAATCTCAAAATCTTTTTTTTTCTTTTTCAAAATGAGGAAACGTGTGCTAGATAACCTGCCTTAGATACTCTGTAGTGTGCTGTGTGTACTCAGTGACCTCTCTGCTTCACCGATCCCCTTCTGTTTCCTTTCCTGTTACTCATCCCTCCCCCACTCTTGCTTAATATTTCTTCTCGCTGTCTCCCTTCCCCCATTTTCTCTCCTCATGATTTGCACTCGGTCTGTCAATCCCCCCTCTTCACCAGACGGGGGAGCTGCGGACCAAAATGTCCCAGTCCCATGAAGATAGTCTGACCAGCGTGGCCTGGAACCCTGATGGCAAGCGCTTTGTCACTGGAGGACAAAGGGGACAGTTTTATCAGTGTGTAAGTGAATTAATGATTTTTTTTTTTAATCTTCTCTCTATGTTTAATGCACAGTTGTTTTTAGTTTGAAATATTTTTCAAAAGCACACCTTTTTTTTTTCTTGAGAAGAATTAGTCATCCCAGCTATTTTGTTATATTTTTGTTGAATTTAACTTAAGTTTAAACTGCTGTAACAATTTTGCCAAGTTTGGTGCTAAATAAAGCATATCTTATCTTGTTATCATTGCTTCTGTTAATCAGTGCTGAATTCCTGGAATGCTTTCATAATGGCGTGCTGGGGAAGAGAGAAAAGGAAAAGAGATTTGGTTGTGTTAGCAGCTGTTAAATGTCTATTGAAATGCTGGGATGACCTTAATCAGGTTTTCAAACAATCATGGACTCTTTTATTGTTGTGATTTTCTATCCAACTTACCGAAAGAGCCCATAAAAATATGTTTTTCACAGTTGATCTACAGCTATCTGTGTGTGCTTTGTGACTAAGCAGGTCTTTTGTGTGGATGATAAATGGTTGAAAGAAAAGAGAAGATTCTGTTAGCTCTTTCCCCTCCCAGGGAGGTTCCCTGTACCTTTTAATGAAGAGTTTTGACACCTTGATATATATCAAGATGTGGTTTGACCATTGGAATAAGTTTGGGATTTTTCCCAAAGGTTTCCTCTCGTAAGCTGATTATCCCCACTAACTTCTGTTTCACAATCGGTCATTTTGTCCTGGAAGCAGGCCTGAAACATGACAGAAACCACTTAAACCACTTCACAACAGAGAAACAAGTGCTTCCCCTCGTAAGCGTCCAATGGGAGTAAGAGTTAAGTATGATTGCCGTACTATGCTGTTTCAGTGTTTCTCTTCTCTGATGTGTGTATTTCAGGACCTGGATGGCAACTTGTTAGACTCCTGGGAGGGTGTGAGAGTGCAGTGCCTGTGGTGCCTGAACGATGGCAGGATAGTGCTGGCCTCAGACACCCACCAGCGTATCCGGGGGTACAACTTTGAGGACCTTACGGACAGAAACATGTATGTGTCAGCGCTCCTCACCCGTGCACTGTTGTATACCTACATGAAATATTGTTGACATGTGCCATTTTTCTCAAGGGGCTAGTCCAGATGTAATGAATCGCTAATCATGGTAGTTGTTGAAGTTGATCTCTTCTGATGCCGAGCAGTGCTCCTTTTATAGCTATGGTTTCACTTTAAAACGGATCAATACCACAACAAACTGTTCCCGAATTTTAGGAACTCTACAGCTGTCTGTAGTATTTGCTCCAAAATATCACGTTATACTTATCAGCTACATCACACATCACAGTGCCTGACAGCCTGTGTCTTGTTCACATGTCCTTTACAGAGTTCAGGAGGACCACCCTATCATGTCTTTTACTGTTTCAAAGAATGGAAGATTAGCTTTGTTAAATGTAGCAACTCAGGTAAGCCACTGACCAATTCAGGCTCTTTACAGCATCAGTACTGCTAAAATGCATGGCTGCTTTGTTTTGCTAAACGGTGTAAAGTATCCTTCAGTAGTTACAGTCTGTTGGTCTATACCTTTTTGTAGGGAGTGCACCTGTGGGACCTTCAGGACCGGGTGCTGGTAAGGAAGTACCAAGGTGTTACCCAGGGCTTCTACACAATCCACTCCTGCTTTGGAGGACACAACGAAGACTTCATTGCTAGTGGCAGTGAAGGTACAGTCAGAGTGCTATGGGAATAAATGGCCACGTTTTGACTATGTTTAGTAGAACATGTATGAGTCTTCTTTCAGGGTAGTGTGTTCTGGTCCAGTGTCCTTTCTGCGTGTAGCTCTGCATGGCTTCTGATTACCATTATAGTAGTGACTTATTTGGGAAAAGTAACTTGAATGCCTTTATTAGGATGGTTAAAGCCCTCAGCAGCCAATTCCCAGGCAGCCCAGATCCTTTGCTGTATTTCATTCCTCTGCTCCCTTTCCCCATATTCCCTTGTGAAATATGGAGAAATGTTTCTTCCTTTCATTCAGTTTCTCTAAACTTTCTAAATTCCGATCAGTGTTGTCTTTTACATGAATTCCCCTACAATTCGAACCCTGTTTTCCTCCACCTGTTTTATTGCTTTCTTTATCTATTGCCACAGACCACAAAGTATACATCTGGCATCGGCGTGGTGAACTTCCTATCGCTGAGCTCACAGGCCACACGCGCACCGTTAACTGTGTGAGCTGGAACCCGGCCATCCCAAGCCTCATGGCTTCTGCCTCTGATGACGGCACAGTACGCATCTGGGGCCCTGCACCCTTCCTCGAATCACAAGAGGCAGATGGGCTCAACGGTAGTTGTAACTGTTGGTTATAACACGATTTTATTTTATTTTTGTTTTTGTTCATGTTGATTTATGCTAAAATTCTCCTCAAATCACCATTTTGATCTACTAAATGTTTATTTCCTTCTCAGAAAACTGCAGTCACATGGACAGTTGATGGTCACTAATAGAGCAGAAACCGTGTCTCTAACAACAAACAACATCCTACAGTAAAACACAATGTTCATGGGCGAAGAAAACCCAGCATCCACATATTGCAAGAGAAGAATAACCAACAAAAAAGAGAAAACATACGGAAGAAAATTGTCTCCTGACTGGCCTAGAAAAAAATAGCGGGTGTGAAGACGGACCGAAAACTCGCCTTCATCTGAAATCCGATTCTGACATAAAGGCCTGATAAATGAGTCGGCGCCCAGCGGGCTACTCCCTGGAGAGCTGTAATGGCTGTTCTCCTCTTCCAAGCAAACCCTTCTTCCTCCATGTCCCTGCGTGGTCACCAGCCATGCCAGGTCCTCACAAGTTTCCCAGGAAACCCACCTCCACCTGGAGCTTGGAGCACATCAAGTCCCCGTGATGCCTCCAGACAGACACCGCAGATCAGCCGTCTGCTCACTGGACTACATCTGTGTGCCTGTCTGTCTCTCACGTTACCTGTATAATGTCTCCATGGACTTGGGGTGGGGTCTTGCTGGGGGAGGATGGTGCATAGAGGGGGGATATAGCAACTATTCTGTATGTATGTTTTCCTCTCCCCCTCTTTCTTGCTATATTAACATTCAATCTTTTGGACAAAGGCTGAAAGTCCACAGTGGAAACATTGACCGACCAGCTGACACACAGACAAAAAAAGGCTATGCTAAATGTTGGATTTTTTTATGATAGTCATAGGGTTTATTCTCATTTAAGAGGTGAATCTTAGCAAGTAGTGCCCTTGGAAAGCTTTAGTGTGAAGATTCCACTTTTTGTTTCTCAACATTAGGAAAAATAAAACCTTTTTATTCCTTAATTTAACTGCTAAAGGACAGTTGCTGTTCTGTTTCCAACTGACAGTACACCCCCCCACACCGTCTGTCAAGCTAGCTACCGCACAACTCCATTACATCTGCCTAAGAGGAGGACAGAGGAACTCACAGTTCACATATCATCTGCGAGGAGGGAGGGGTGGGTCATTCGTTGTTGATAAGGTGGCGTTTCCACTATCAAGACGTACACTTTGACCTTTCTCAAGAGACATGCTTTCAGATGTGAAAAGTGCAACTTTTAATGCACATCAGTGACTGCTGTTCCTCCTCTGTGTATGTGTGTGAGTGAGAGTGAATGAGCGATTATGCATGCACACATTAGTATGAGAGCTGACGTTACCGAGTGCAGATTTAATTTGTGTGTGTGTGTGTGTGTGTGTGTGTGTGTGTGTGTGTTCAATTCGCACCAGCAGATAATCCCCCACCCCTCTCTCCAATTCTCCTAATCCCATGTTAAAATTGTAAAGAGGATTTTAAAACCAGTTCTGAGTTATCCAAAGCCCCATAGGGACCTCTATCTGTGGAACAAAGAATACTTGAGAGCCATTTTGTAAAAGAAAGTCATTTTGTTTGGTTTTTTTTTTTTTAATCTGGGGCTTTAATTTTTACATTCAGATTTTTTTTTTCTCTTTTTTTTTTTTTTTTTTTTTTTCTTTCTCCTTACCACGTGGCATTTAAGCGACACTGAACCAGTGGCATCTGCTTTTTGTGGGTTTGGGGAGGAGAAGGAAATTTCAAAAGAGCATTTCGAGCGAGACATGTTTCTAAAAAGCTGTAAAGTGTTGTTATTAGCAAAGAGTCATTTCTTATGAGAAGTTAATGATTGTAATTAATGGACGTGTAGTAGGACAGCCCCAGAGAGGAGAGGCACCAGTACCCAGATCCACGCTTCAAGCGCACAGTTAGGGAGTGTTGTTGCAATCCTGGAAACGCACACAAACTGCCTTCCTGTTTATACAGTTGCACACAAACCTTCACTATGTACGGCAGCCCCCCGCCCCCACTGCACTTTGAGTAGTCTTTTCTGCTCTCTTGCACATACAGCATCCATGAAGTTCCCAGCCTTTATGGTTACCACATTTGCCAGTCAGATGGCGTAAAATGTTACATTGGTGAAGACGCAACCTACATAGGAGATTGCTTAAATGAAGCGAGCCCTTACTATGCCTCTATGCATCTAAAAAGCAGTGGCTTGTCTTTGACTTTTTGAAAGCTCGCCCTCACTCTCAAAAGGCGTAGCAGCCTCTTCTCGAGGGTACCGCTGTTGGAGCTTAGAGAATTCAGCATTAAACCCCCCCCCCACTTCACTCTCCAGCCAAGTTATTCAGTGGTCAGTGCACCATTCAAAGCTTTCTTCCTCCCTTTTCAAGGGTATGTAATGACTATTTGCTACAGACTGATATACAGTGAAATGTTTCAAAACAGTGCTTTTCTGTCTGTTTTTATTGGACTTTTTTGTTACTTTTTTTTTTCCCTTTTTTTGTTGTTCATATATCATTTTTTGGTTGATCTCTTTCTCTGTATGATCATATTAAAGTATAACCAGACATTTGGAGTCCTTTTTGTTTTTGTTGTAATCTTTATAACCCTTTTTAACTCTTTCATGTTTTAAATATATTTTGTTCATCTGTATTCAGTTGCATTTTATCTACCACTATCACAAAAACTAAAATAATATGCACAGTAACACTCATGCACCTAGGAGTGAGAAGAGTCATAGGAAGTGTGTTACGTACAATCAAATCAGGTTTGATCTATCCACCCCTCGCCTTTAAAGAGTTTCCTTCATGTGAAAATCTTGTTTTATCGCATGTCTGTGTATGCGACCGATCATCTCTCTCGGCGTGCCGTTGTAAATTGGCAGTGGCTACTTCTCTGACCCCGCATCAAAGCCAAATTTACTTGAGGCACTTGTGTATGCGTTGATCTGATATTCACACATTGGAAACCTCTCTCTTGACTCCTAGACCCTAGAATGGACTCCTCTTCCACGCCCTGCATCATTTCAGAAGACTTGAGACAAATGGTACACACCAAGACCCCAAATAAGAGTTCCAGTAAAGCCCATCATTCACCTGCTGGTGGCAAATGCTATGTCTGTATGCAACCTGGTGTCTGCTCTGTTCTTTTGTCTTGGGTTTACCAAGGGACTTGTTTCTGATTTAACTGTCTTATTTCTCAGAGGTAGAGGTGGTGGGTGGGGGATACTAAGGGCTTACAGTAGCATCTCTAAGTTCCTTGGGTTTGGGCGGGAAGGGGAAATGTGTGGATTTGCGTTCAATGTGTTATTTACAAAAGTGATTGTACTGTTTTGTATTGTTGTGTAGGGAAAGTGTTATGTATGCATATTTTCAATAAAGCATTCAGGGTTTTGAAAAAAAAAAAAACAACAACAAAAAGAATGGTCCATCGCCGTTTGGTGGGGCAGGAAACTTAGGCACCTGTGAGATGCTTAGAAATCCACTCTGTCACTCTCCCATCCTTAAACAGCTCGGCACAACTCAACCCCGAAGTCACCAATGTGGCAAAGCATTCGTGAAGGTCTCTGTTTCCAAAAGAGTTGGTGCGCTGTGTAAATAAAATACTAGAATAAATGGAATACAAGGAATGAAAATAATTTAAATTTCAAAAATGAATAATAGAAATGTGACTTCAAAATTATACATGTACTCATTCTGAATTTGAATCATGCTGAGATGGGGACGCCTTCACTCTTAAAATTTGTTGTGTAAAATGAAAACAAAGCTTCTCCATACTTGCTTCATTTCAATTGCTAAACAGTTCTGTGTCAATGTGTGGTTTAACATAGTCCTGCTGAAATAATCAAGGTGTGCTGCTCCCAATACCTGTGCATATCATTAAGTATTTTGGTGCCTTCGCCAAGGTCCCATCCCATGTGCATTAAAGCAGCCTCTCCTCTTTTTACACCCTCATACCAAGACTCCTGACCTCTCCTCATTAGTGTGACAAGTCGTGAGCGGATTTATTTCACTGTTATCAAATTCAAAGTGAGCATGCATTAAAAAGGCAATACTTGTGTTTCTTCATTTTCTTTGTACTATCAGATCAATAATTTCAATTCTGTTCCAATCAACTCAACCGTTACTTTTTCTATGGCTATAGTTTACAAAGCATTCCAACTTTTTGGAAACAGGGTTGTATTTTAATTCTCTTCAGTGATTTCTGAAAGATCATTAAAGAATGTTTGGAGTCAGACCTTCTGGGAAGAGGCTGCCTTTGATATCAACATGAGGAGACAGTAGAATAATCAGAATAATTTAAGTTAGGTGTTGTTGGCCATTTCAATACAAAGATGGCTATTTTGGGTTGTAATAAGTACACGTGGAGTGGGCTCAAACTACAATATTTTATGTGAGCCCACAGTGCTCAACATTTAAGTGCAAGTCCAAGTGAAATTATTATTTTAAACTAAAAGCAATATGAAAACTATTGGCATAGCTGCTGAAATTCAAAAAAGAAAAAAAAAAAAGAAACAGGTTAAAATGACTGACAATAAACACCGGTTATGAAAAGGGGGACATCTCATTAAATACATTTTCATTAAATAAATTGTGATATTTTTGTTAAATTGTACTTTGATTTTTTGGCAATATTGTGTTAGAGACTGTCATGCTAATAAAGCACCTTTGAATTGGAGTTTGAAATATCGGGTCTATATTGAGACATGCAATTCTTTCATAATTACGAAAGCTTGTTTTCACCTTAGTAAAAAGTAAAAAAAAATTAAAAAAAAAAATAGATACATAAATACAATTGCCAAGCAGAGCTAAGTCGAAATGCCACATTATTGTCTCTCAATTTTGAGTTACCTATCTCAGAATATCCAAATTTCGAGATACAAAGGCAAACCCAAAATTTTGACTTACAAACTGCATTTGTTTTATTCTTTTCTTTTTTTCATGTGTCCCACAATGATAGGCGAGAAAGTAGTATCGTATACGACGCTGAAATTGTCGTGTATGTGCAAAGTCATTGACATGACATTTACTTGTTTACATGTAATTTACTCAGATTTAAAAATAAATAAATAAATAAATAGGGTTTTAACAAGATCTATGATTTGATGATTATGTCGTTGGAGAACTGGCCATACGACTCCAGTGATCACCTGCCAAAAAGTGATCTGTTATAAATGACTTGTTGTCCCGTAATCTGTCAACCATAACTCTCATGAGATCATTCCTGTCACAAGGTAAAAGCTGCAATCAGTTTTTATAGATTCAAAGATTCTTTATTGCCATGCAGTCACAGAACGAACTTCTGTGGTAGTTCTCAGCCTAAAAGCAGGCGGTATTTAAAACAACTGGGTAACAGTACATACAAACAAGATATAACTCATGAAAACAACATAGAAACACCGGAAACCTAATTTTTCGACACATGGATCACTTTTTGGCACGACACCTGCCGTGTTTGTTTTGCTCCATGGAAAAGAGGAGGGACGTCGCCGATGACGTCACGCGGCTCGGCCCGCCCACCCCGCTTCTCCTCTGTGTCTCCTTCTCGCAGTCTGGTCGAGAGTCAAAGCCGAAAGCAGAGAGAACATCGACGGTTCTAACTGAACCGAGAATCCACGGCAGTCATGGCGGCGCCGTTAGCCCACTTTGATGAGGACTGGCAGGACTTTAACGAATTCAAGCCGTCCTCGGACGCGGTCGACCCATTGGACAAGCTGAACTCAAACGTGGGCGATTCGTCGGGCCTAGACGATTTCTCGGATCTGGACAACAGTTTCTCTGGGGAGATCTGCAGCTTCAAGTCGATGGAGGACCTTGTCCACGACTTCGATGAGAAGCTCACAGTGTGTTTCCGAAACTACAACACTACGACGGAAAACATAGCTCCCATTAAACCTATCACCGAGGATAATTACTTGAAAGACGACGAGTGAGTGTGATTTTTGTTTTTATTGCCAGTTTTCTTAGTGCTAACTTTTAATCTCCCGGCTAGCTAACCACTTTAGCCTCTCCAGGCTAACCTTACATTGGCACTATGGGAATCTTGGCTAGCTTCAATCAGTGCTATGCAATATTTAGCCAGAATACACTTACGATAACACATAACTGAACGTGTTAAACCCATTATCTGTCACCGCTTGACTCGTTAAGTTGGTCTTTAGGAAGGAATAGTATTTTACAAGCAACAAATACAAAAAATAAACAGATTTTTTGCTATCTAAAGAAGGAATCAAGAGCTATTTATGTGTGGAGGACGTGTTGATGCCACGTTAACAGTGCTGGATTTCATGCTGGACTGTTTGATGTTGGCCATAAAACTGATGATCCTTAAAGTGTACATTTGGGAATAATTGAATAGTTGTTGACCCCTGTGTAAATGCTCTGTCTCCTCCTGTTTTCAAATCGCCTTTCTCACACGACACAAAAGAGTTTCTGCTTTTGGCTTTCATGATGTTTCCTCTTTCTGGATACAGAGACATGTATTCATAGATTTTATTGCTACCCTGATGTCAGCCTCCTTCACTGACGGTGGCTTATCAGTATTTACTGATGTACGTGCTCCTTATTTATCTGCTGTGCCACATGCACCTTGCACTAGATTAATGTTTGAAAACAGTGGGATGGGTAACAAAAAGAAGAAAATCCACAAAATGTCATGATAAATGAAATAACTGGGTATGAAATAAGAATTTATCAAACCCTTCTATTGACTTCAACATCTGGGCTCACCATGGACTCTACATAGCCAGGTGTGAAACGTCCAGTTAATTGCCTTAAGCCTGCATTCTTTCTAATGGGAGCAGCACAGAAAGACAGGAAAAACCATCCCACTTCTAACTGCAGTACTTTTTGTACCTGAGTAAATCTTTCCCTCATTTGCTGGATAGTTGTCTTCTTGTATTGTCTTGTATAGTGGTCATTTTTATAAGTTGTGGTTCTGTTTAGGCTGAAATAGCTTATGCATAAGCCACATGATTCTGGAGCATCTGTCTTGTGTTTGACGATTGCTGTTTGGGTGTGCTTAATATCCCTACATTGTCACTGATGGTTCCAAAATTCCAAACTTTAAAGGAGGATTCAAAATGGGTGTCCAGGAACCCAAGTGGGTGATGTCAAGGTCACTCGGTGGTTTTTATCACTAAAATTTTTTCTATTTATTTATTTATTATAAATTCCACATGAAGGTACTTCGTTTATGTTGTATCTCACAGGCACACATACACATTTACATGAAAACCTGCTATTAATTCAAAGCAGCAAGTCACATCAGCCCTGCAGCCAGTGTAGTTGTCACTTTAACTACTAAGCTGTATTGACTGCATGAGTCACTCTCCTCCTCCCTTTTGTAACTAATATTTCAACACTGTGGCACTGTAAGATGCAAGCACACGATGTGGGGAAGCTTTCCTACAGCCGACATGAATAGAACAGAGGTTAGCCATTGATTTCTGCTTTTATAGAGGAATTATAGAGGAACACAGTCAGGATAGATTGATAACACACAAACATAAGTGTACTTATCATGTCTTTTTTAGACACACAAAATAGTAGCACACAGTTAAGGCTGTAAAGGTTGCCGTACCCTTGTGAGCAACTTGTCCAAAAGTTACTTGGAGTGAGACATACCCATTAAGAAGTTTTAAAATTGGAATTGCAGGTTGTACAGGTCGCCTTCATTATAATTAGAGGCATCAGAGTCTGCTCTTTCTCAGGAAACGGTGGTGGATGTGTGACCCATTCAGAACAACTTTCCTAAGATTCAAAAACCTCCATAAACCTTTTCTAACAGTTTTTGACACAGACAAAGGGTCCAGAGGATTGTGCGTAGAATTATACAAAACTCTGCTTGGGCACCCAGTTTTGATTTTTATTCTTTTCTTTCTTTTTTTCCACTTCAGTGCAACACACAGACAGTTGTGCACATCAGAGAGCTTGTCACAGCAAAAAGAAGTAGCAGTCTGTCTCACTTAATGATCAGTGGAATCCTGTGGGGAAGCTGGCATGACAGCGGAAAGAAAACATTTATGGTTGTTGTAGGTAAAGAAACAGGAAGCGGGGAATGTAATAATTGGACAGCAGCCTAGTGAAGCCTAAAGAGCAGTGCCAGACTCGGTGAGAGTCTTTTCTGGATGACTGCACTTTTGCGGGACGTGCCTAGACGCTTAACGAGTTCTCTGGCAAAACCATGCCTGAGACGAACTGCGGGATGACAAATGTGTGTGTGCTTGAAACAAAGTGGGTAGAAAAATTAAATTATTATATATATATGTATATATTTGTACCCCCGCAAGCATACATGTATTCTTAAAGTAATCCGGACAAATTTCCTCAGCACTGAGGTAAAAACAAACTAATTGAAAATTCCAATTGAAATAACAACCAGGCCTGTTTTTAAAATGCAAATGCACTCAGTGATACTTAAGCTAATGGTGCGTTTTGGCACGCGCTCACGTGGCAGAGACGGCGTCAGTGCTCAAGGCACACAAAAAAATAGTTCCTTGCCAGCCTTTGCCCTATTTAGAACAACCCAACAGCCCCACGCTTCCCAAGCTGTGCATGAGCACTTCAGGGAGAAATGTGCATGTTATATAAACATTTGCCTGTGTGTGTCTGTGTGTTTGTGTTTCCGAGGATGAGCAAGAGGCTATGACAATGCAGAGCCATTCTGACACATGGGTTCACAGCATCCATCCTCTCTGTGCTCGCACATGCAGAGCCAAAAGAGGAGGGAAAAAAATGGACCTCCTGCATGCACACTTGAGTTTAAACCCTGAACTGATTTGATTTTCATGTCCTAGAGTTTAAAAAAACATGCAAAAGTACCCATGGGGGACTAGATGAAAGTAGTTTCCCGCAGTATTTATATAATTGAACCTAACCTTTATCCGTTTCACAAGAATCCTCCGAGCCTGCTGACAGTCTGTTAACAAATATGTTTTTACGCATGATGCTGGATTTGTGTTTAACAGTAACTTGTTGTGTTGAACAGACTCCGTGCCACCATCTGTTCGTCTCTGCTAAGTTGTCTGCCAAACTCGAATGCTGCACAGTATTGTAAACATTCAACAGTCTGTTGGTGTCACTGTAACGCTCCCCCCAATCACCCAGTGTTAGTCACACACTCAGAAAGAGCTCTAATAGTAAAAATTCTGAAAATAATTTGAGAACCAATGGTTTAACCAATGGTTCGTCACATTTCAGCAGACCCTGGGCAAGTGACGTGTTAGAGCTGTCGCATTTATCAGCGGCTTCGGTGTGATTCAGCAGCAGGAACGCGGTGAAGTGGTGAGGGGGTGGTCAGAGAACAGGACACAAAAAGTGCCAAGTAATGCTGTGTCACACTAAAAAGAGAAGGACGCTGTCTGTCCTGTGTACAGATAAAACTACTTTTCACCCGTCTTTCTCTGTTTTGCTCACTACTTGTCTTTATTTCTCATAATACCCAATCCTAACTGCGTCACGGATGCTTGTGTCTTTGCTCCAGGGTGTGGAACGCTCTGACGGATAACTACGGCAATGTGATGCCGGTGGACTGGAAGACATCTCACACTCGCTCCTTACACCTGCCTACCCTCAACCTCACCAAACACGAGGTACCGCAGAGGCACACGCGGTCCAATGTCATGTCCGATGTTTAAAACACACAGCAGATATACATTTCTAAAAGTGAAGTGCACAGATCGGTAATCAGTTTGAACCCTCTGCCTTCAATCTGCTTAACCACCTGTTTGTTGTCTCATCCAAGTTTCCTCTCTGTCTCTCAATCTCTGCCCTCGCTTCTTTCCCCTGGGACAGAAGTTGGATAACCAATCTTTAGATCTGTCTGACGATGAGGAGCTGAGGGAGCAGATGGACATGCACTCAATCATTGTCTCGTGCATCAACGACGAGCCGCTTTTCACAGCCGAGCAGGTAAAACATTCACACCTGAGCACAGCAGTGGTGTGTTTTGCCAGATGTTAAAGAAACTTTGATGTGGATAATTGTGCCTCAGTAGAATTGACATATTTTGCATCTTATGAAGACCAGAAAACACAGTCTATCTATCCAGCTTACAAAGATGCACTGAAATCCTCAACACAGTCACATTTGGCTAAAGATGAGTGTCCAATAGATTCACTTAGGGATGATGGCTTTGGGACAATAGTGTTCAAAAGACATGCTATCCTGTAGCTCAGGTTTTTTTCGCATCCATCATGCAGGAACAATGGAGTGATAGACTATATTTTGCTCTCAAAAAGGTGAATAAACAGCTTATTTGTTTACTAAGATGTCTTAACTCACAGAAATCTAACACCATTTCAAAGTGAAAACATTGCCCTATGATTTTTGTTTGTTTTTCTTAGAGATGCACCCAATTCATATGAATAAGGAGGAGCACTTTTATTTCGCTGCAGAGATTTGGATATTGGCAGCATAACATGGATGTCAAAGCAGCGTTATTTTTACATGACGTTTTCGTCACTACAATAAAAAATCATCATGTCAATATAGATCAGAACAGTTGTTCCAATCGTTTTGGTCATGTAAACAAACACTGAGTTCTGCTGCTTTTTCTTGAAATGGCTCACCTTATCCCGATAATTGGGGACTGTAGGACTCTGATTTCAGCCAATGTTTACGTGAACTAGCAATAATGTTTTCTGTGAGGAAATGTGTGAAGCCTTTAGCACAGTGCTAGTTGTAGTGGGAGGTGAGGATAAATGTTTTTTCATTTTCAAAATGATTTTTTTTTTTTTTAACACAATTTAGTGGGCTACATGCTTAACTTAGACATTTTGTTTCTACCCCCTATCCTATCACACTAGTATCAATGCGATACCGATACCAGCGTTGGTATCGATACTATTGATATTTGGATTGATCCGCCCACCTCTGTGGTTTTTTTGTACAGGTGATTGAGGAGATAGAGGAGATGATGCAGGAGTCTCCAGACCCAGAGGACGATGAGAGTCCTTCACAGTCCGACTTGTCCATGCTCTCTCAAGACCTTAATGCTCTGAAACGCTCCGGCTCCAACACCAGCTACGAGGACCGTGAGTATCACCGTGTACACCTAAATTGCAGCAACAGAAAGCTTTAAAGGCGAAACGCTTTGATGGTGGCGTGCTCGTTCCTCGTGTCTGCGCTGTCCAGTGCGTGAAGAAATGGTCAGGCACATGCACTCGTCTGATAACATTCTTACATAACGCATAACAAATGCGGACAAACAGCAAATGTGTTGCCCCAAAATGTTATGTAATTACAAGCGTATATCTGCCTAATGCTGGACTGGGGTGGAACATGCATTTGTACACAGAAAGCCTTAAGGCCATTTTGTTTCAGGTATTTGCATCTGTTAACTGCAGATTCTAGTGGGTTTGGGGTTATTTCAAACACTGGAAACTAGGACTGTGAGTGTCACAATGTTTGTCTGCAGTATTTAAACATTTACTCTTATTTGAAGGGATAAAAATATGTAAAGCTACACAAGATGTTGCCAAAATACCTTCTTTTCTTTCTTCATTTCTCGCATTAAATTTGTTTAAGATGTAAAAGGTTTCGTGTAGGTTGTAAATATGTCTGACTTAAAAACATTCAAGTGTAAATTATATGTGTTTTTTCCCAACAAACACTGTATGGACTCAAAACATGGCAATCCATAATCTATAATTACTTGTGACCCTCTGGAACTATGTGGAGGTGTATTATTTCATGGCCTTCAGGATCTTTTTTGCTGAAACCTTCGGGCAGTGGGCGTGTAGCCCCCAGCCAGTATCAGCATGAGGGCTGCGTAGGCAGGAGTCTATTAAAAAAAGAAATGTTGCGACCAGGTTACATCACTGTCTCATCCTCTGCTCTCTGTCTGTGTCGTGGAAGTATAAAAAGCTCTCTCTATCGGTGCTTTCCTTTGTGCTGACTTCCCCCATATTGGATCTCCTTCTTGGATCTCAACTTTTCCCAGCGAGACCTAGAAAGACATTCAAGAAAGAGACACAAAAACGGAGGATGCAAAGCTTCTTAATGAGAAATAATCAATTCCACAACATCTGTGATAACTAGCGTCATTCTGTGCCACTTTTAGAAGTGCTGTATTTGTACGTCAGACCATCGGCACGTCCAGAAGCGTCCTCGCTTCTCATCTTCTTAAGTCTGGATCTTAGTGTGGTGTAAGATGTATTTTTTTCAGTGAAAGACTGGGAGTCATTTCCATGTCATAAGAGAAAAAAAAGACACAAGGAAGCTTAAGTTAGGAACGCTACGTTCAAATTCAATTCAGTTAAGTTTTATTCATATAGCACCAAATCACAACAGTGGTTGCTTCAAGGTGCCTTTATATTGTAACATTAACAAACCACAATAATAGAGAGAGAGAGACCCCCAACAATCAGATGACCCCCTATAAGCAATCAATTGGCAACAGTGAAAGGAAAAACTCCCCTTAAACGAGGAAGAAACCTTGTTTAAAGAGGCCACACCTCCATATTTGTATGGAGGCGTGGCGGTGTTTTGTTTTTTTTTTGTGCGTTTAAACCTAACCTTTATCGAAACAATAGAAAGATACCAACATCTTCTCTGATTGACATGTTTGTTCTCACTAAAGCTGCGCTGTCTCTCTCTCAGCATTCGTGCTCTAGCTTGCTCAAACACTGCTGCATAATACACCTTTAAATGGATAATGCCCCTTTGTCTCCTTTTAAACTGGTACAGCAGATGCTTGTAACATGGTTATTACACATGTGAACCTTGTGATAGCACTGAAGTCACTAACAGATACAATCTAAGGATTTTGTAAACTGCTGTTCATTGTGAACACCCGTCAACCCACATTACACCATCTTCACTCTCCTCCTTCCTCGTATGTTCACATGGTCCTCAGGGCTGCGTCACATGTCCGTGTCAGAGCTGACTGAGACTCTGGAGGAAGTGGAGGCGGCCATTCGTCGCTACAGTGAGGAGCTGATCCAGGCTCTGGCTCTGCGAGATGAATTGGACTATGAAAAGGAGGTACTTTGATTTATTTAATTATTTTTTAAATCCACAGCAAGGCAATGACGTTCAGGCTCAACAATGACAAATGGCGGCAAAAAAATAATAGCCTGTCAGAAAAGCTCTATAGTACTTTGAGGTAAAGAAGCCTAATGTGAAAGGACAGTTAATCGATAACCTATTTGTTTTATAGCAGCAGCTCTCACAGATTTCTACAAGCCTATGAACCTCTGGCAGCTTTATTTTTAGCCTGACTTGTCATTGTCACGATTCTGTCACACAGTTCTGTTTTGTTTTCTCCTTGAAGCGTCCAAAAATAGATTTCTGGCATAATAATAATAATAATTTTAACAAGAATAGCAAAGGGTAGTGGGATCACAATTAAACCGTTTTGTTTTTTTATTTTGTTTTGGTTTTTTTTGCATGTATCCAGGTGAAGAACAGCTTCATCTCACTGCTCATTGAAGTGCAGAACAGACAGAAGGAGCACCGCGAGCTGCTGCGGAAGAAGAAGAAAATCCGTCACACGACTACGACGGGGCCCAACGGCCAGAGGATGACCAGCACGCACATACCCGGCACGGTGAGTCACGTGGTCACGCTTGTGGAAAAAGACATGCATGACTTTGATGAAAGTGTTTAAATTATGAGGAGAGATGCATAACCTGATAAACGGTCTGCATGTCTGAGAATCTTTCATCACAGCACCAAAGGTTCTGCCAGGCGCTCTCCTTCTCTTCGCACTGAAACCAAATCCTTCTCATCTCTCACTTCTTCTATCTTCCTCTCGCTTCTTGTAGCTCCTCACTGTGGAGGGACTCTCCAATATCATTCAAAATGGCCTCCGTCAAACTTTTGGCAACACAGGAGGGGACAAACAGGTGCCCCTGCTCTTTCTTCTTTCCACTTCCACTGCAGATAAAATTCTCTGCTTCTTCTGTTTTTTGTCCTGCTGCCATATTTGTTTCCTTTTGTGCAGCTGCAAACACATGCTCGCCATCATTTTAATCTGTCTTCTTCTTATTTATTTATTTTTTAATTATTCTTTTTTTCCTTCACTTTAGTCATTCTTATCTTTGTCTCAAATGTTTTTTTTTTCCAGCATGTACGTCTCAGTCATCTGATATTTTTATTTTATTTTTTAATTTTTTTACCCTCACCTCAGTAAACATTTTCTCTGAGCGGCTGCTGAAAGGTTGCAACCAGCAGCCAAATATTTACCACATGTTCATGTGATCTGCATGGCGCTCACAGATATCATATTTTATTTTATTTTTTTTATTTTGGCGTGAAGCGTGACGGTAGCTTTTTGTAGCTGTGTCATTGTATTTGACATAATTTATTTTCTTTGCAGTACCTGACCACAGTGATCCCTTATGAGAAGAAAGCAGGCCCCCCGTCTGTAGAAGATCTCCAGATCCTCACAAAGAGTGAGTCGAAATCCATATCAGAGGAAACGCAAATGTGTTTGCATTCATATATGAAATAAACAACGATTTACATTCGATGATTACAATCAAAACCTGTGTGAATTTTATCAGTTGGACCAGCACCAACCCAGATAAAATGACATTCTGTAAAATGATATTGTGTTACCAGGCAAACCCGGTGTTGCCGTTTGATTGGGGCTAACCTGTCAGTTTGTGTGGTTGTTTTCTAAATGTAAAAAGCTGCTGTCTTCATTCTAGTCCTCCATGCCATGAGGGATGACAGTGACAAGGTACCTGCCCTCCTAACAGACTACATTCTCAAAGGTAAGCACTAAGACTTTATTATTACCAACTCTCTAATTTGACAAAAAAAAAAAGGGGGGGGGGTCGTCAAAATTTTAGATCTCTAACAATCAGGTGACTTTATTCAGACACCCACGCTCTGTTTTGCTTTAAAAGGGGGAAACGCACAGTTCCCTTCTTTGTTTTTAAGGAAGCTGACAGTGCAGAAATGTAAGCCGCTGCACAAAGGTTACTTAAAGGAGGAGAGAAATGCTTTCCTTGCCACCCTTCAGTGTTGACCTGTACTTCCTTTGTCTTTCACCTGTGCCGCGTTGTCCTTTGGGGGTAGCTCTGGTATGAGAACAGTGGAAACTGAGGTTTGTGAGGTGACCACAGATCCAATTCTCTCTCTGTGCGCATTGGTGACCTTAGCTATACCCAGAAGCAGCAGCCGTCCCCTCACTCCCTCCTCGCTACTGTGGTGCTTGTTTGTTGCACTACACTTCCTCCTAAAACACAGAAGCGCACCCATATTTTGCCTTTACTGCGAGCTTGTAGTGGTAGCTACGTGTTCATGTGTGCTTCTCACCTGTAATTATCATTTCCTCTTCACTCACTGGGTCCGTGCTGTAGTTGCTTTCGCCTAATGTGCAGCTCTCCTTTTTGCAAATAAAGTAAAGGGCGTTTCTGCTCTTGTTCTCTCCACAGTCCTCTGTCCCACGTAAAGTCAAAGGCGACACTCCTGTTTCCAGAACCATCCACTGGACCATCAGAAGAGGGTTCTGGTAATCCAGGAAAAACCCACAAAGTGGCCCCCAGTTTCCACATCATAGACTTTCTTTCCTTGTGGTACTTTTTTAAAAAACTCTGTTGATCCTAGGATTTTAACTCTCCTTGACTCGTATATTCCATTGTAACTTTTAACTTTTTAATGCTTGAGTACTACATCCCTGCGTATATTCTGACTGCATGATAACTTGTCTATAGATGCCAGTAATCAGTATTAGTCTGAACACCTCACTTCCTGGTTTGTCCGGGCTTTTGTGAACAGTCAGGAAAATAACAAGGTGTAACTCGCGTGCACCGTCATCAAGCTCGTGTGAGGCGAAATTTGCATCCGTGTTGTTCATGCCTGACAGGAAAAACACATCCGGGCAGAATCTGTGAATCTCAAAGTGCCAGGCAAGTCGTCTTATGAAGTCCTGTTTTGTTATTTCCTTGTTAGGAATCCATTGCATTAATGGCATTTGTTGATGGTTGCACATCATGACGACGTCTTAAGGTTGAAAACTGCTTGGTGAGGATCAAGGAACAAACCCTTTAATTTAAAAATGCAAAACTGTAGGTAGTGATGTTGTTGCATGTTGCTTTGGGGTTTGCACTCGATAGTAGCTGTTAGCTGAATGTTAAGATGAAATATTTTGTATATGATGAAAGAAATTGCACAGTTTGGGGAACTTTTTTTTAAATGGGGAAAAAAAGTGGAAAGACTCAAAGTCGTAGCTGGATGAACAAATATGTAAAGCATATTTTTGGATAAGGGGATGTTTTTAGTGAGATAAGGGACTTTGTAATCATTTTGTAAATCTAGTCTGTTGACCTCTGAGCCCTCAAGTAGTAACCTCCCCATCCCCACCAATGTCATCACTTCCCCACGAGGTGTCATTTCACGAGTCTGCAGATACCTCATGTGCTAGTTCAGCATTAGTGGAAACCAGTCTGTCTGATTGTATGTTAGCTTGGTGTTGTAGCTCAAATGAAGTCAGATTTGGTAAATAGTTAAGCATCTGTTATTAGTTGTGGCATTTTTAAATCAGTCTCTTACATCTTTAGCGCTTAAATTTTAGTGGTAGCACTTTACTCCGTCAGTGATCTGATCGTGTGCAGTCGTAGCACAGAGTACGTCTCAGTAGATTAGTGTGTGGTGAAGCTTAGAAAACAGAGCTGAGGTGAACAAAGATGCTAACATGCATTTATTTCCCAAGGGGCACTCCCCTGAGTTTACATTACCATCAGCTTGTGGATCATGAATCAGCCAGCAAAACTGCTGTGTAATGTCTTCGGCGGCTCTGGAGAACCTTTAACATGATGTCACCGAGTTTATTTCATCCCAGGCTTGAGAAAACCTTCAGGATCTGCACTAGGACTAAAAGTCTGGGCTTTCTTCCAAGTCTTTCTGGAAGTGCAATAGTTACTGGCAGGAGTTGCCCCTCTAAAACCAACCGCGTCTTCAGCAAGTTGGCACGCTAACGTTCGAAACACCAGCCGCTACAGGTGCACCACACACTGTCAGATCAGGTCTAGCCTAGCTCTCAGGTACGATCATCAGTGTTAGTAGTTTAAATCATCCTCAGAAAGTTGCTGACATTCCTGAGTCGTCTTTTAGCAGCTAGACTTGGAGCTTGGTGCACTTCTATCTTAGAAATGTTCTCATGCATAGCAGCCACTCGGCTGAACCCGCTCAGAATCATGTAGTACGCTCTGCAGTCATAGCAGCAGCTGTAGCGTAGGTAAAGACATCTGTAGAGGCTGCAGTAGCATCTGCTTGTTGTAGGGGTCTTCTTATAAAAGCATAGCTGTGGTTAACACGTCTGTCTTTTACTGGGTAAGAATCGAACGCCTCGCTCTGGAAAGGGGAGTGATGAAGATGATGAATGTCGGGGAAGATTGCACAAACGGTTGCTTAAATGAATAGGGGGGCATTTATTTTGTAAAGGAAGTCAAAAGCTTGTTAGTGCTGTGTTAAAACTATTTATATGTAACCTGTTTCTACTTTTGCCAGCTAAGAAAACATTCACAACCAAGCATGTGCTGCATGCACTATAGTGTTGCAAACACATTTCTTATGGTTAATGATTTGTCTGTTTAGGAGCATATGGATATTAGATTAAAGGGACAAGCAGAGAAACCTGTTATGATTTTAACTCTTAGAAAGTAATCTGAAGTCCTAAAATCAGAGGCAGCGAAATACTTAAATCATATCTTGAAAGGCGTCTATTGATTTGTCATAATCTGGTTAGTAAAGTACTTAAATTAAACTAGCTTTTAATGCCATCTGTGTAAATAAATTACTGATTTATGACATGGCAGTCAGCACAGAGGTCGCTGAAAGATCTCGTCTCAGGCCAGAGCCTCTCATCCAGCCTGCTCAGCAGACATATCAGTTCAACTACAAATTTAGAGATTTATATTTATACATGTACAACAAGCAATGAAATAAGAGGCTGCCTTTGTAAATGCCTGAAAATCTTTGTACAGTTAACAAATAACTCCTTTTTTTTTAATGCAATATAATTCCCCAGTTTGGGGTTTTATGTTTACTGTCTCATGTGGTACTGCATTATATTAATTTATTATGTAAATGTTTGTTTTGTAACCATATTATTGACTGTAATGGTACAAGTGTTTTGTGCCCTCATTGCATTGCAACCCATTACAAAATAAAAACTAGAATTACCTCCTCATGCTTGTTTTCCCTGTCAATTTGCAGGTTAGGTCTGTGCATGTCCATCCTTGACCTTTCAGATATGAAGTGTCATTTCTTAATCTTTGTACTCTGTTAGACATTTGTGCAAAGTCCCATCGTAATTATTTTCGTGGAAATTAAGTCACAAAACTTTGTATTCGAATATCAAGGAAAACCATTTTTGTCAAGTTTGTGTGAAAAACTTTCCAATATGATGTAGAAATTATTCACATGACTGTTTGCTTGATGTTGAGCAACTCGGGAAGTGTGGATGACGAAGCCCGATGTGGGAATCATGCATTGGATTTCATGGAAAATATGAAATTCACCTGAAATGAATGACTCATATTTACCAGTTTAATGTTATCACTGTGAAAAAATAGATGGGAAAGTCTTAAAACTAAGACAGTCTAGCGTTTTCCTCCATGACGACCATCTAATGCTTGTAAACTTGCAAGCAGCTCCTTCCAGGGCGTCGGAGCTTTCTCCCAAATGGCGAAAAATGATTGCATAGAGGCTGTTCATTCAGCTTTTTAAAAAACCTTTTAACAAACAAGTCAATTACATTTTACAGACCTGTTTCAGTTTAATAGCTGTACATTGTGGCTTCATGAAACACACCTCAAAACACATTTCTATGCGTTTACATATTTTATTTTTTTTTCCAAACCAAATGGAGGAAAACAAACTTGTCATTTAAATTTCCAAAACAAATACCTTTACAGACCTAAATATGCAAGATGCAAAACAGACTTCCTGGCAACTTCACCAAGCTGTTGCACTTTGCTGACTCAAAGGAAAGACGGCCCCAACAAGAGAGCCGTTAGAATTATATAGTTCATTCAAGAAGGAAATCCAACATAGATTTTGGCAAAGGACCTTGATTGTTCCCTGTCGGCTGTGTCTAAAATCTGGAGGAAGTACAAACTTAATGGGAAGATTTATAAAAGAAAAACATGGATCCACATAAGATGTCCAAGTATGAGGATGAAATATAGAAAACAGGAGTTTATGTTTGTGACAGAACTGCAAGAAATAGTCTAGCACTAAAACATATCAACGGTCGCCTCAAGGTGCTTTTATTGCAATGTAAAGACGCTACAATCAAATGACACCCAATGAGCAAGCACTTGGCGACAGTGGGAAGGAAAAGCTACGGTGGCCCTAAGAGGCCAAACGGACTGCAACTTAAGAAAACACCAGCAATAAGAAAAACGCTGCAAAAGCACACAAAACACAACGGAAATAGGAAAAAAAGAAAACAGAAATAGGTAAAAAACCGATTTCGAAAAGCACAAGCGAAGTGTTTCTGGGGAGACAATAACCCGACGGACCAGTTGCAGGAACCAAAATATGCAATAAGAATTGCGCTGGGAGACACTTAAAAGAAGTGGAGGATCTATCGGTTTTGTGAGGAAAGAAAAGATGAGAGGTAAGTGTGTTAGCCTAACTATTAGCCTAAAAATCCGTCATCAGTATTATATGAATCATATTAAAACACACCTACAATGTTTTGGGTTCCTGCAACTGGTCCGTCGTTTTATTGTCTCCCCAGAAACACTTCCCTTGTGCTTTTGGAAATCTGTTTTTTCCTATTTCTGTTTTCGTTTTTCCTATTTCTGTTTTCTTTTTTCCTATTTCTGTTGTCGTTTTTCCTATTTCCACTGTATTTTGTGTGCTTTTGCAGCATTTTTTTTTTAGTGCTGGTGTTTTCTTAAGTTGCAGTCCGTTTGGCCTCTCAGGGTACGGAAGAGAATTAGGGCCACTGGAAAAAAAAAAGTGGGCACGTCTTTTTTTTTTTTTTCCTGAATTCTGGAAAAGAAGAAAAAAAAATTGTGCCCACTTTTTTTCCCCCACCCCAGTGGCCCTAATCCTCTTCCGTACTCAGGGCCACCTTAAAAAAACTCCCCTTTAACAGAAAGACATCTCCAGTAGAACCAGCCAGGGGCAGCCATCAGCCATGACCAGTTTGGGGGTCAGGGGAGGGAGGCACAACAAAAGACTCACTCTGGGAGAGAGCCAGAGATTAATAATACCTAAGAATTAATAGTAACTAATGAACCCAGGAAGGAAAAACCTTCTTATAGTGTAATGCTTCTCTTAATGACTCCAGATATTTTTTCCTCTACTTCATCTTTGGAAGTGCTAAAGTTCATTAAAAAAATTTGAGATATGTTTATGATATATAAATATGGGAAAAACTGACATAAAAAGCTGAATGAACATGCCAAGGTTTAAATAAGAGATTTTTTTAACGGAGCATCCGAATACAGCATGACTTCAAAGGTTTTACAGCAGAAAATGGCAGGAAAGCTTTGATATAAATGAGAAAACACACAAATTCTGTGTGTCCAGTGGTGATGTCAGACGCGCCCTAGTTTTCCTTCCACACAAGCAGCTGCTTCCACCTTCCGCTTTGTAATGTTTGAATGTCAGAACATTTCCCTTCTCCTTCCTTCACAGAGTTATTCCAGTGTTCTTGTCGTGAATCCCATCGGGCTCCTCTTACTTTTTTTTTTTCCCCTCTTTACTGCAGCTGTGGCTCATCTTGAGAGAACTGTTAGCCAGCTGCTATGACGCTTTAGCTGAACATGAAAAAAGGGTGGATTTAAGCATTTTAAGAGTCTTGTTCAGGATGTTGCTGTCCCTGCCGCTGGGTCACAGGTTAGTATCGGTGAACATGGTGTGCTCCTTCCTCACAGTGCTGAAACCTTTGATTGTATCTACAAATTCTTCATCATCCATAAACTGTAGAAGAAGAATGGAGATTATTAAAGGAAACAGTCACATTTCCAGTGATATGTTTTTCCTTATTAAGCAAGTCTCTCTCCTGTGAGTGTTTAAATACCTACAGTTCTGTGGACAAATGTAAAAAATGTGCAGAGTGAGAAGGTCATAGGTTAGCAGCATATAGCGTACTACATTCCTCTGCTGTGACTGTAGCAAAAGGCTTTTAGTGCTTCCAGTTTAAACAGGCACAGCATACGTTTTTGGGATCTCTCACCATCCCACTGTCATGGCCTGAAATGTTGGGGTCCCACACGTCATCGTCTCCAGTGAGTGACTTCCCATCCATCACCTGGCTGACGCTGCGCCTCAGGGAGTTCACACTGAGGATGCCCAACTCACCCTGTGGAGGATCCTCATCAGCAGGCTCACATTTAGCTTCCAGCACTTCCTGGTAGACAGAAAAAGTGCTAAATATCACTTGCATATAGAATAAAAATGTATTTGTATATGTAGATTAGACATTTGCTTTTACCTCCATCTTCATGGTGAAGCCCTTGAGCGTTACACTGTTGGAGAAGCCTGTTGTGTCAGGCACAGTATCAAACTAGGGGGGGAAAAGTGAATGAGAGAATTTTTCAGTTGAGAATAATGTAACAAATGTATTTTATGGGCTACAAATATTAGTAATCCTTTCTTATTTGCTAAATAGTCACCTTTTTAATACATTGTAACCTCTTTAATAAACTGGTAATAATAAATTTAAGCAGCGAAACTACTAAGAATAAATACTAAGAAAACACTCAAATGTTACCCATCAATTAAATTTGAGTGGTGTATGCTGGTAATAACTCAGATAGCATGGAATACTTCCTTGAAAAATATAGTAGTATTGATTGCCCATCAGTTCTTGTATAGTATAGTATAGACCAACGGTCCCCAATCCCTGGGGCGGTCCGTGAGTTGTTTGGATATCGGGCCGCGAGATGAGGCTCGGGTGTGAAAACATATGGTTTTAAGGGTTTTTATCATTTTTATCATTATTTTTTTATCGTTTTTATCGTTAACTCAGTTTCCCTGGGTCTTTTCCCGTGTGTTTTGAATAAATCTTCCTTTTTTTGTTAGTGGTACTGGTTTTATTTTGTTGTATTTATCGACGACGCCTTAAAGGCCGGCCCATGAAAATATTGTCGGACATAAGCTGGTCCATGGCGCAAAAAGGTTGGGGACCGCTGGTATAGAAAATAAACAATATAATATACTATAGCATAAAATATATAGTATATCACACTATAGTGTAGTATAGTAGTATATACAGTTGTCCTGGCAAAAAGTCTAATCAGAAAAGTCATGAGTGTCATTCATAATATATAAATATTCGGTGCCTGGTGACCCCTGGTGAATAAGTCAAACACAGCTAGCTAGCTGCAGTCAGTAACCAATGGTTACCGAGAGACGTACAGTTTCACTTACAAATTGTAAGTGAAATGTTGAATAAGCGATAAGACAAAAAGAAACCAGAGTAAATCTTCCCTCACCAACATAGAGTTGCTGGGTGGGTAGATAGCCATGGGACTCCTCTTCTGCATGGGCAGGGCCACCAATGGAGGTCTCTCTCTGCTGAATGGGGGTTTGTTCAGGGCCTAGGCCATGATGAAGAGCGGGAATGGAAAGTTTGGTTTAGGCTGCTTTCTAATGGTTGAAATGATCGACCCAGTTGTCTATGATGCAGTTTATGCACATTTTTATTAATAATGGAAAGAGCAATTAGTACAATCAGTCTGTCGGCATTCACACACAGTAACACAGATGCTGTTTCTTACCTTATGAAGCACAACAGCTAGCACGATGGCCAGCAGCAGTAGGGCAATGCCTGCCATCACTACAATGAACCACAGTTCCCGGACAACTTGCCTCTCCTCTTGGCCTCCCTCTGCCCTCTCACCTCCCCCTCCTCCTCCTACAAGAGGAGTGGGGTTTGGTGAATCTGGAATGATAAATCAGTAAATACCATAAAGACACTATGTATTAATTTTGCACAAAGCTATTCTGTTTTCATTAGTCTGGTTGCATGAGTTTTTATTTTGCAGATATCATCTGAATATACAAGCAAGAATGATGATAAAATGAAAGATTCTCAGATAAAGTAAAAGCGTAGTATGCACAGTTATGACTTGTAGGGTCATGCAAGTTAATCCTGTAGGGTTTAGATTGCATGTCACAAATCAACACTTAGAGAAAGAAAGATGATCAGATGCTTGCCGAGGAAGAGATAACGCTGTAACTGGAGACACTCTGGCTTGCTTGGCCTAGTTTCTAACCTTCAGAGAAAGCAGCAAACACCACACTTTCATTCCATTTATACTTTAACAGAGACCATGACTGGCAGTGGATATTGGTGGATTAAAGAGCATATACTGCAGGTAGGCCCCTGAAGGCAAAAAGGTGCTGTATAATGAGCATAACATGAGCAATATTTCATGCAGTTTTCCAGCATGTTCCGACATTCAGTACCAGCCTATTTCTGCCCAAGATGTTGCAGACACTCACTGCAAACTGACAGCAGGTGAAAAATGATGAAGGGGTCGGTGGAAAAAGTTGCTGTGTGGGAGAAGTGGGACTCACCGGTGCTGATGTCCGTTGTTCGGCCTGTGGCGGGGGGTGCTGACAGCCCCTCGCTGTGTGACACATCGATCAGAAGGGCAAAGACCTGCCAGGCGTTTAGGATCACCACTCTCCACCCATCGGTATTTTACATCTGATACTTTTATTTGCTGACTGGCTCCCTTCAGGACTCAACACTCAATATTGCAGCCATGTCTTGTTACAAATTATTCCCAGACAGCAGGAGGAAGACAAAACGCCTAGTATCATAGCTCAAGAAGCCTTGAAAAAAGCTGCATATGAGTCCTTCTCCACCTCCGATCAACCCCCCAGCGGTGCCATGGTAACAGCCAGGTGTCTGGTTTCAGCTCACCTGAAGAGGCATATTAGCATATCACCCCTGTGATCCTCCAGTGTACTGATAGTGTGAGTCATTTCTTATACAGCCTGTCTGTAAGTATGGACACTCATATCAAATGATGCCAGATGGAATAGTTATACAACCTAAACTAAGCTAAGCTACACTAAAAGCTAATAGTTGCACTTTGAAAATATATCTTTTTAATAAGAAACAAAAACCAGACTAGCTCCAACAGAAGAGCTAGTATGCGGATATGGAGTATGAACACAATATAGTATAAGACACAAGAATTTCTATAATCCAAATATGTAATCTGCTCCAGTTGTTTGTCTTTCTGCCTGTTTGTTAGCAGTTTGGCATCCACAGTTTTCAACCTATCAAGTTCAAATATTGTGAGATGGTAGATATCAGTAACAGCTCCAACCGAATTACTTTAGGTGAAAGATCAACATCACATCCAAATTAGTGTGAAAATCAGTAAAAACTTTATGTTACCTAAAACTTTTTATGGATTTTCTTTTAATTTCACAACAACATACTAGGTCTTGGGGGACATGGGTGCCTAGGTTGGCTAAGCATTTAAGCGTGACCTTAGCATCCTGTATATCATATGAAAGGCCACGGAGAGAGCTGTACAACACTTTTAATTGTCTCAGGATGATGCACTAAGACATCACAATGACACCATAATGTTTTTGTAAGCAAGTGTTACAACTTATAGAATCCAAAGATTTCAGCTAATTCTTGTTTGTTTTTGTTAATAAAAACAGGCTGACATCATGATATTGTAATAAAAATATCAAAGTTTTATTGTAGGCCCTGCCCTTTGGGGGGAGTTGTGCGCTCTGAGTGCCCTTAATACTCCCACTAAGCATGCACAGTTAGCATGTTAATAATACCTTTTTATTTTATCTGTGCTTCAAAAAAGGAACCAGTATGAGTTTAACTTGGTCATTTGTGTGCATCAAGAGGAAATTGTACATAATATTTGCTTAGTTTATTTTCAAGTGAAATCGGTCATCTTACATTTGGAGTTTCTCTTTAAATTTTGGGTGGAAAACTCACTTTTTCTTTATTGCTAAATAATAGTGACTAAAAAGAAACCCATCTAAAGATAAAACTGTAATGTGGTAACTTCTGTTTTATCGTATGCCCTTTACTCCACTAATGCTACTCCGATCACTCAAAAGGAAGCAACTTTTGTCGGTGACTGATTTAAAGGATAACACACTGTCTTGCTCATAAGGGGCCTTTGGCCAGCATGAGTTTCAGTTACACTGTTTAACTGAATTTTATGCATCATCATGTTATTGCTGGCGCAGTTGAAAGACATGTATGTAAGGTTAACTGCTGATTTTAAATGGGCTGTAGGCATGAATGTGTTAGTCCTGCAACAGATTTGCGACCTGTCCAGCCCAACTGCATCCCTGGACCGGATATGTGGAAGAGTATGGGTAAATGGATATACTTATAACCATTTTTGGGTGAAAGCTAAAATATTTTTTATGAAGAAAAAACCTTGTAATATGAGCTCCAAATATTTCTGACAATAACATGAACTTACTGACCTGTGCAATATCCTGTATGACCACACGATGGCACTAGGCAGCTGCTACTGGCTTTGTCCTTTCCTGAGTGAACCTACCTCACACCCAGTCACAGTTTTTTATTGCACTGCAGTGAGATTTGGAACAGCTGCATATTCCGTCACATGTATGCTCATTATTTAAAAAAAACAACAATGATATTAAAGATCAACTAAACCCTTCAATTTGTGTGCTGAAGAAACTGGTGCACAAAGTCTTAAAGTGACCTTCAACTTTTCAGTTGTTCAGTCTGCTTTGGTGGAGGTGATGGGGTGATTGACAGTAAAGAGCTAAAGCAGTAACTTTACTAACAGTTTTCCAGAGGATTGCATGAAATCTTTAAGCTTGAGCCACTTTGGTGGAAGACCGGAATGATTTGAACTCTGTGGTCTTATTTTCTTCTTCCTCCTCAGAAATTCCACACGAAAAATGGTCCCCCGCTGTATCCTGGATGTATGCATTGATGCAGGTATCAGTGTCATCTGTTTTCCTACCTACTTGTTAAAGTCCTCAGAATGATCTGTGCACAGTCTGCCACAACTACCATCTGCTTTCACTTCATCTACTAAAGAAGGGAAATGTCTAGATAGATGATGATTATGTGACAGCGCAGGAAGGAACTCGTCACAGTCCAGTGACCGATCAGTTAGCTAAAAGCAGTGCGTCAATAATCTTTTTTTCACACTAAGAGCATTTGAAGAAAAACTTACCACCACTTCTCCCAGTATGTATCAGTTGTATCACGAAATCTTTGTTTTACGTCAGTTTTACCATTTATCTCGGAACAGTTCCAACATCCATTAAAAATACAGCTCTTTCAATGACCTTTGGATTATTCTGTCATTTTATTACGAGGACACAGAAACTAATTTTGTCTTTAGCTCGTTGTTGGACAATAACGCCTTAAAAACGATGCTTCCCTGCGGCCATTACAGAGCAACTATTAAGAGGAGCCCTTGCAGGGTTAGTTGAGTGTAAGACATTGCCTGTAATCCAACAATGAGGGACTTGGAATAATTACTCATTATTTACTGCTGTCTTTGTATCTGAAGCCATTGGGCCCCGGTTGTAGACACCATAGCTCTGTATCAGAGGGACCCTCTGCATTAACTCGCAGCTCATTTGATTTATTTTTACAGAGGAGCTCTCTTTCGCCTAATACCCTAATCAGCATTCATACCTTGCTGTGATGATTCGGGACAATGCTTTTTTATTGAGGAAGTGATCTCACCCTTGAGTGCCAGAATCAGCCTTTTTTTACAGCCCATCTCCTTAGAGCCTCATCCATCACCAGCACGTCTTGGCGACACGGCCACTAGACACATACTAACTCATTTAAGAAGAGGGACATACAGGGATATATCACTCAAGATCACTAACTCACTTACTGACGGCTGATGGTGTGAAAAATCTCCAGCTTGTTGCAAATCCCTCTGTGCGCGCTGTGAGTTTTAACCCCAGATAAATGAGGAGATTATTTGGCTTCTGCTGACAGACAGGGAGGGGTAAAGGACAAATGGCTTCACTTGGATTCTGATTTGTCTTTCTCACAATTCATCCATCTTTATTCCTCAGGTTTAGCGTTGCCTCCTCCTCGCTCGTTTCCTCGTCGCCTCTCCTTCTTATCATGTTACTGGAATTCTGATGTAATATTTGCACTCACTGGACACTTTGTTAGGTAACACTTCTTGGTGTCTGGTTGGACTTTCTCAGTTTCAGTTCCTCGAGGCACAGATTCATCAAGTTACTGGAAACCTGTCAGAGATTTTGGTCATTATTGACACAATAGCAACGCACAGCTGCTGCAGATTTGTCAGCTGCTCCATGATGTGAATTTACCTCTCTACCACATCCCAAAGTTGCTCTACTGGATTGAGATTGGGTGGCTGTAATGATTTGATCTTTGTGACATGACTTATCCTCCTGGAAGCAATTCAGTTCAACGAAACAGCACCAAACAACAACACTAAACAACAGTTGCGTCAAGGTGGTTTATATTGTAAGCTAAAACCCCTACAATAGTACAAAGAAAACCAAGAAAACCCAAACAATCACATGACCTTCTATGGGGCGAGTGCCTTGGTGACAATGAGAAGGAAAAACTCCCTTTTAAAAGGAAGAAACCTCAGGCAGAAACAAGCTCAGGGACGAGCGGGCAGCCATCTGTTGAGACCGGTTGGGGGGTGAGGGGAGACAGACAGAGACAAAGACATGCAAAGCAGTCATCTAAAGATGTGCACACTGTGGTCATAAAGAAATGGACATGATCAAGAACAATATTTAGGTAAGCTGTGGTATTTAAATGATTGTCAAAGGGCCCCAAAGTGTTCCAAGAAAATATTCCCCACACCATTACACCACCAGCAGCCTGAAATGGTGATAAACAGTAGGATAGATCCATGGTTTCATGTTGTTAACACCAAATTCTCATTCAACAAACTTAGATTCATCAGATCAGGCAAACATTTTCTGCTACTCTGTGAGCCAGTGTGACTTGGAGCACCCGTTGTAGGCTTCTGCCGCTGTAGCCCATTTACTTCATGCATTGAGAGATGCTCTTCTGCATACTTTGGTTGTAACAGCTGGTTGTTTTAGCTACTGCTGCCCTCCTATCAACTCAAAGCAGTCTGGATATTTTCCTCTCACCTCAGTAAGACATTTTCTCACAGAGAACTGCCACTCACTGGATATTTTCTCCACCCAAAGTCGCTTAAATCACCTTTCTTCCACTTCCGGGTGCTGGTTTGAACTTCAGCAGATCGCCTTGACCAAGTCTGCATGCCTAAATGCATTGACTTGACTAGATATTTGTGTTAACGGGCCATAGAACAGCTGTGTCTAAATAAGTGGCCAGTGAGTGTATATCAGTTGTGCAGCTGTGGATTTGGCGGTCACACACCTAATAGACATACTTTGCAAGGTGAATCTAATAGACTACACTGTAAATCTAGCCTAACCTTATTTTTCCTGCTGTATTAAATGCTAAATAATGGAAAGTGAAACACTGTTACAAAAAAATAATAATAATGAGTTTGTTTTGTAAGGATCACAGTATGATGAAGTGAGTCAAATGCCTCTACTTCTATGAGTCTCAACAGGCAGCTGATGACCAGCACTCTCTGGGGCCACTGTTAGACTTCATTACATTATGGCTGTTAATTATAAATCTCCTTCCAACTGGGCTCAGATGGCCTAAATGTGCCATAATGGGCCCAGCTTGAAAATGACAGTCCATTGTCAGACTGCACGGAATAGACCGCACCCACTTACCAGCTCTTAATGAATTTGTTTCAAACCCCTCTTCGCTTTACCGAGGAAGAAGGGGACACACGGATAATATGAGCTTTTGCATTAAGGGGATCATCTTTATTGCCCAAAAAAATCCACCTGAGAATGAAATAGCACAGTACAGCTCATCCAGACAAAGCTTAATTGCATCTTTAGACATTATCTGTTGGCATAAGACGTGATGTATATACAGCAAGTCATATACGACATACATTTAAACCGCCATTCTGCTGCTACATCTGTTTTTCTCATCACAAAAAAAAGCACATTATAGTGTCACAGTACCTTGAGTTAAATAAAGAGCAAGACCTGGACATTTTAATTCCGTGTACTGAGGTTCCTTCCCGAGTTTAATCCCTTCATTTAATAGGTGCAGAAAACAAAGACAGAAAAACGACTCTTCACACAAAACACGCTAACAGATTAACAGAGCGCCATCACCAGTTTCCCCAGACTTTATGGCTAAAAGGAAAAGTAGTGCACAAATTTGATCCTACACAGACTTCTATCATAGAAAAGACATCGAGCGCCTCCCTAATCCAGATTATACAGTATGGCAGCCATTATTTATTTTAATTTTTGTATTTTTTACATAGTTAAAGTTATATCTATGGGTCTACACAGCTCTACGACATTATGATCTTCAAGTACAGACTCCACGTTTAATCACGTTGTCTTTCATTTTTGATGATATGGTATTGGTATTAGTGCTGTAGCAGAGAAGCTGGTAAAAAATTATCTTACAATGATATCATTTAAAAATCTTTAAAAAAAAATCATTATCCACTGCAATTGCTCATTAATGCCACATTGAGTAAAAGAAAAATAACAAAAGAGCAGAGCCACTTTCTAAATAAATATCACTTCAGTTGCATCATGATATACTCTTTCCCTGAAATTTTCTCTAAACTCCAGATATCAGTTGTTGTTGTATTAGGTGCTGATCGTTTAATTGCTTCACTTTAGTCACTGATGTATGAAAGTAGTGATTATTTATATATATATAAGATATTTTTGCAATAAACCACAGAGCAGGGATGAAGGTTTATGTGAATGCCTTACAGGCCACATCATATTACTGTGGATATTTGCTGGTATTATTCAATAATATGAGTCTCTACTCTTTGGCAAGACTTACTCTAGTACCTCCTAGGACATGTATACCTTTTCTATACAAAAAGGACAAACAAAACCCAAGTCATAGTAGGTTCTCTAAATGCACTAGAATGCATATTTTACAGGCTTCAAGATGAATAAAGTAATCCACAAGGATTTTCAAGTATCATGTGGTCTTTTGAGAAAAGAAGCTCTAAGTTTGGCATGTAACCGTAGATATCTCTAGAAGGCGACTCTTCTGCTTTTAACGCCACCTGTCCATTTGTCTTCATCCTTTGAAGCGGGTCAGCACGCTTAATTCGGTGTCACGAACGGCAAAGACGACAACGGCCTTGTCACTGAGACACAGCTTGCCAGTTTTACAGCTTTCTTTTCCGCTTTAATTTAATATTTCATTGGTAGAAGGAAGGGTGTGGCTTCAAAAAAAACGTTCCTGCCACTTGCAAATTTGAGACTTTACTGTCAAATGCGAACTGATGTGGACAAAAAAACATGGCGTGAAACCCCACGATTACCCGTTATCCTTCACTTCCTCACATGCTAACCCCTGCAGGACGAAGCGAATGGCTGTCTGCGTTCAGGTCAGGCTTTAGCCTCTAGAAGTTCGAGGAAGAGTTTGTGCATAGGCACACGTCCGTCCTGCTTGATGCTGCAGAAGTGCTGGATGGCACGAGCAGCTGTCTGACGGAGAAGTGGAAGGGTCATGATCATTTTGCCCGCTCGCCGAGGATCCTCTGGGTGGTGGATGGTCTCGTAGTCCTGCAGGGCTCCGTGAAGGACATCCTGGAGCCTCTGCACTGCCTCTGAGTCCTCAATATGCATCGAGTCTATTAGGAGAGATGAAAGTAAGATTTTAAGGTATGTCAAGAAATTGAAAGGTTTTACTGTAAAAAGAAATGCACAAATTCAATCTTCATAATAGGAAGCTTCATACCTGAGTTAGCAAGTGCAATAGCTTTGAGTACCACAAACTCCTCCTTCTCTAGCCCCATGGCTTTGTATTTCTTCACCAGCTGCAAGATAGCATTGTTGAGGTCAAGCAGGCCAGCTAGCTTTGACTGCTCCTCATCCATGATGTAATCCTCAGCATACACAAGCTTGTCCTCCAAGGCCAGCGAGCGAAACACCACTCGAAGAATCAAAATCTCCATCCAGCCGCTCTGCAGCAGACTCATCTGGTCCGCCAGAGAGAGCGAGGGGAAGCCTGAAAGGAGAGAGAATAAAGAAAGATTTCCCACATGTCAGCTTACATGTCATGGTTAGTCTTACAAGGCCTGTACAAGACAAGGAACTTTCCAAAGTCTGTGAAAATAACTTCTTTGGATGGAAATTGAGACTTGTGACAGAAAAACCTCAAAAATGAACCTCCTTCATAAACTGAGCGTTAAGCTTGAATGAGGAGGGTATTTAACAGACAGAGAGGGTCTAATGGAAGATGCTATTAGGCTGTGCAATGGGAAGTTCAGTCCTGTCTCTCTACCCTCAACCCCAACTGGTCATAGCAGATGGCTGCCCCTCCCCGAGCCTGGTTCTGCTGGAAGTTTCTTCCTAAAAAAGGGATTTTTCCCTCCCATTGTAAGTGCTTCACCATAGGGCGTCATTTGATTGTTGAGGTTTTCTCTCTATTACTCTTGGGTCTTTACCTTACACTATAAAGCGACTCGAAGTGACTGTTGTTGTGATTTGGCGCTATATAAAGAAAACTGAAAATTGAATTGAAGTACAGGATCCAGAATTTTGAACGTTTAGCCTGATCCATCCTTCCTTTGACCTTGTCCTCAAGTTTTTTGGAAGGGCGGCTACTGGAGTAGTTCACAATTTCCTTTTATTACTCAACCTTAAACCACTATTTCAATTTTGACTTTCCGCATTGTGCAACATGTGACAGATCTCTTAACTCAAACATCTTAAATCCCAGCCCTAAATACAGAAATTGCAGATCATTGTCTATCCTGAATGCACAGATCTCGTCCATAACAAAATTTCTGACTTTAATGAAACCAGTTTTATGAAAACGTGACTTGAATCTGATAACACTGACTTGAATCGCTTTGGCTTAGAGGGTAAAGCGGGTCACTGGTTGAAAGTCCAGCTCCACCAGTCCTTGTGTTGAAGAGTGCTTGGGAATAATACTAAACACCAAATTGCTGATGCATCAACAGTGTGAGTATGTGTCCACATGATAAATAAAGCTTGCATAGATTAAATCCCTGTATGAATGTGTGCATGAAGGGGTAAATGTGGCTTGTATTGTAGAGCTCAAAACACAACATCTATTTAACATAAAGTTCACCGTGTGGTTCTTACTGTCAAAGACAATTCTTTCCTGTGTCCTGTTCTGAGCCTTGACGCGCAAAAGGACTTTAATAGGCTACAGTGGGATTAGGCTACTTATGGGAGTTCTTGCAGTGTTTTCAAGTGGGTTCTTATTTCATTAAACTAATTCAATTAATACATAATAAACCACCTGCAATGATAAACACCAAATGCTTCTTCTCATGTCTTTAGAGCTCCATGCCTATTATACATCACTGTATGGCGATGACACATTGTTATATTGTTATTAGACAAAGCTAACACCTCGTTTATCGTTGTCTCTTAGTTATAAAGTCCTAGCATAAACCGGGTTATCCATGTTTATTAATATAAGCCATGATAGAGAATTTGCATACAACAGAATGATTTTACACAAGGGAAGGCCACACAGCAAAGGGCATTACAAAGGACACAGGGAGCAAATAGGTGGTGAATCTAATTACTCTCTGTAGGACGCACCTGCTTTGATTGACAATTACACCCCACAGGAGTATGATTAAACCCACCCACAGCCCCCGCATAAACCTACATTTACACACATGCTTGCACACGTTTACTGTAATTAAATGAATGAATTTACAGAGCGAGGGAGCGGAGTGGGAGGTGTTTGTATTTTTGACACCCCTGGTGATTGTTATCAGGATCCACTTCTCTTTACAATCAGCACAGGGACGTCAGTGGTACCCAGTTCCCCCCTACTATCACTCCCTGATTGATTGGAAAAGCTGTCTGTGCACAATTTTATTGGCCAATAGGGATCAGTATTCCGGTGCAGGATCATCGATCAGAGAGAAAGACCAGCACGAGTACGTGTTTGAGCCTGCATGATGAAATCGCAAGCAATATATTGATAGATTTTGAGGTAAAGTTAAACCATCAATAAAAAGAAAAGATCATGCATTAAATGGACCAGGCAAACATTTACCGAGGGCAACAAGGAGGAGAAAAATCTTGCGCGTGTTTGGATCATATCAACAACAGCACATGGACAGTCACACTACAGTCACCCTTTAAGCATATTCATTTGACAGCCAACTTGCATCGCTGACTCAAAAAGGCCAAAAACAAAGAGGGCAGTTGGTCTTTAGCCAGCTCATCTGCCAGTCCGGCCCTCAGACTTCAGACCACATCACTGTCAATCTGCCTGATAAGAGCAGACAGGGAGGAGGGGGAACAGCCAGGACAGTAGCCACATCACACTCACCTCCCCCTGGGCAAAGAACTCAGATGGCCCGGGCCACTTTGCCCAGGACCCCGATTCTCTCAACAGTGGGGGCTGTGTGTCCTGCCACTCACCCAGAGCTGATGTGACATGGCCATTACGCTGCTAGGAAAGGCCAGTCTTTTTTTAAATACTCGTATTCTGAGTGCATGTGTCTCTTCAATCTACATTTTCTCTTTGTTTCCTGTCAGCTGAGCTTTCTTTATATCTTTTACACCCTCAACCTGTTCCTTAAAAGATCCCATTGTCATGTCTGTTCTTCCTTTTTTTTTGTCTCTTATTTTGAGATGCTTGTCATATCCTCTTTTGCCAATCTCATCTGTAATCTGCTTTTTTCTTTATCACCGCTGTGATTTTGATGCCTCTGACACGGTCTAGAACGCTGAGCACTAAAGGGACAATGTTTTTAGATAACAGAGTGGTGTCCAGGTAGGGACTTGAGCAGTAACTTATTTTATTCACACTTAAAAATATCAGATTGTTTTTTGAACAGGTCTCACCTGTTTCCACTCTTTATCACTGAGCTTGGCCAACTGGCTCCAGCTTTAAGTGGAAGTAGCATGGATCAATTTATCTAACGATATGCTATAGCGAGTGAAACGTGTACTGAATACATAGCAGCAGGTTGGGTCTCACGAGTCTGAATTCAGTGAAATGCCATTTAAAAAATATAACATAATAATAGTAATGGAGCCCATGTATTATTTGATTTAAGATAAAATATATATATATACATATTAAAGGTTATATGACACTAAAGTAGTTAAAATATTTTCACAGCTTTTTTGTGACATTTCAGAAGTTTGATTAAGATGTGCCTGACATTTTGATTGAATTTAAAAAATCAAAGCCGCCCCCCCCCAAGGTACGTGTGCACCGCTGCTCCGCTCTCCCAGTAAACCTTCCACTGGCAAAAGGGCCACAAATACACCCATCACTCGGACTCCCATCTGTCTTGACAGTAAAGAGCCAAACAACGGGAGAAACGCAGACAGTAGGGGCCCCGGGAGGTGAGAAGTGGGTGGGGGGAGGGGGTATTATAAGAGAACAATGGAAACGCTGATGACGGACACCAAACACCAACACACACTCAAATGATTGCTTCATGTTCGCTTCGTAGGGGCAAGCATGGAGGCGAATGTAGGTGAGAGAAGTGTTTTTGTTTGTATTGTAAGCATTTTAGAGATGAGGCATCAACAAAAAAATCCCAGGTGTTTCCCCTGACATGTTTTGGGTGTGGATATATATATATGTATATATGTGTATATATACATATATGTAAGAGCAGAATCAAGACCAATGATGAAACTCTGTCTGAGCTGGTGTAAATAATGATTCAGTTAACCTGCAGTTTTCAAGAACTTTTCACCAAACTTGTGAAATATTTAAGCCAAGCATTTTTTCTGTGACTGCGTTTTTCCACTGAATGTTAATTTTCCACCTTCATGAAGTCACTATGCTGTATTTGCACATGTCAGGACCACCACTAATTTAAAATAAAGTAAAAAAAAAATATGTTTCACAGCAAAGCATGGATTTTTTTGGATGAATGTCCAACTAGCAGGCCTTATCCTTTTTGTTAATAAAGTCAATATGAAATTGAACAGACTTTTCTGTGAGTCACTACCACTTTCTCTGTTTGATCGCAAATGGAGCATCTTTTTTTTTGGACTGATGATTGAATTTTGAAGACATTAGCTTTAATGGTCTTTTTTTAAGTACAATTTTCTGACACATGAATTGAATGACTAAATTAAATACAATCAATACTGAAAATAAAGCCTAAAATGCCGTCCCTGTTTTCCACAGTTATTACATTTTCACTTCAGCACCAATCTAAAGCAGTCTCCATACACTCTGATAATGAAGTATCCCACTCTTGAAGACGCTGCAGGATTAGGAGAACTCATTTCACCAGTTTGGAGCATCTTATATCTAAAGGTGGTCCAAAACAACCACTCAAAGTATGTAAACTGCTTCTGAATGGAGGTCCTTTTATCATTCCTGGGTCTAAACCTGCAATATCAAAAGCAGATCCACTGTGCATACCTCTGTGGCACATGATTACAACCATCAACAAAGCTGTATTAATCCCACTAAGCTTTTAGAATGCACTTCCCCTCTGCTTTCTACCCTTACATTCAAAGAAGGAAGAAAAAAAATCTCCGGACATCCTTCTGCTTTTCCTGTGTCAGAGGAGAAGCTAAGTGTGCTCCAAGTGCCAGGAGGATTTCCATAATTCAGACTGCACAGGGAGACGCCTGCGGCCCAGGAAATGAATTAAAACTTCCAGGTGGCCGCGGCTCATCTGGCTGATATATTAGGAGCACACTTTGGTCAGCAAGGGCACAGCGCGTACACACACACACACACACACACACACACACACAGGAGGTTGACGGACAGATAACACACAGCCAAGCCAACATTACCTCCCTCCTCTGGGCTTCCCGTGAGTGTCTTGGCTGCTACAAGTCAGAACAATCCTTCCACTGATCTGATTAGAGACTTAATGGAGCTAATGTGTGCGGTGTGCTTGTGCGAGGAGAGTGAGTGAGGCAGGGGAGACCAGCCAGAATCATACCTGGGATGTGCTTGGCCCAGCCGATGTTGACCACCAATTCTCTGTCAGCCAGGTCGCACAAAGTGGTCAGAGCCTTGATGTCGCTCTCAGGTACCGTGGGATCCGGCATGGCGAAGATGCCCTCTGGCTCAGCGACCAGCAGCAGAGATACCACCTTGTTCTCCACCACACCACCTACAGAGACTAAAATGAGTTGGAGTTTATTAATATCATAACTTTTGATCATTATATCAGGATTTCCTTTGAAGAGAAGACACAAAAGAAACACACACTGATGCAAAAGTCAAAAAAAGGTGGGGGAAAAGTAGAAAAAACAAGCATTGCATTGTTAGAGATACCTGAACGGTTCTACCTCGCTAAGCTGAGTCTTTAGTCTTTATTTGTTTTTAATTCAGTTTAGTTGAAGTTAGTTTCTAAAATGGGTCTTCTCACTTCAATTTAGGTTTAACTGTTTGAAAATGTTTAGTTTTAGTTTAGTTTTCATTATTTTTTCTTTTCTTTTTCAACTGTTATTACAATATAAAGAGAACTTTTTGAAAGCAGTTGACTGTAGACATCCAAATTTTTAATCAAATATGTAAACAAGATTAAAAAAGAAGTCTAGTTTTTATCTGTGTTGCTGTTAACTAAAATGTTTTTATATATGATTTTAGATTTTAGCTGAGTTTAGTTAGCTAGAAAAACCTAAAAAACGCTGTTTTTTCCTTGCTTTTCTGGCTTTGCTAATGGAACACGCTCGTGTCAGGAGTGACGTCACTCGCAGCTCCGACATCTGACTTCAGAATGCACTGCTAGCCTAATGTTTGAAAATGAGGTAGCTTTAAATAAGCGCTTAGAATAAGACATTGAAAATTAATTGTATTATAAAGCAATAAAAGTTAATTTTGTTTGCTTGTGCAGACAGACAAGATGACAGAAAGCATTAGTGGACTGTTTTGGCTCCCAAACCACAACTTAAACCATAAGAAATGACTCCATTAACACTTATTATAAAATTTTATTTTTACACTTACAGGTTTTTTTCTGCGGCAAGGCATTCTGAGGGTGTAGATATGGGCTGTTCTCAGCGTCTATTCTTCTCTTGTACTTTTGTCTGCCACCTCGGACCCGGTCCAGACGCACACCTACATAAACACAAACAGAGGACAATGATGTTTAGCATAGCCACAAACCAGTAATCTTAGAAACTTTCCCAAGCCCGGATATTAGAGGAGGGTTTTGTCATGAAGGGCATCCGGCGTAAAATCTTGGCCAATTCAAACATGTGGATCATAAAGAATGACAATCATGTTATAAATATAGACGCCTGTTTGTCCTTTTATCACCCTAATGTCCACTCACTTACACAAAATAAATTACTGCTATTTCATTTTGAGTCACATTAAGTGTGTTTGAAACAAATCCTTGTTTGAACTAATGCTTTGAAGGCATATAAATGGCACAGGTAGCTGCTAAGTGTTATATTGAGTTTCTTAGCATTGTTTCACCTCGACCAGATGCTTTTGGTAGCCACCAATAAGCTAGTAACAGAATTCTGACTGAATATTTGATCACTCTTCTTGGCACAATTGGTTGGAATCCAATTGTGCTCAAGTTTTAACTGTCTAGTTCTTAAATTTAGGTTAAATATTTGGAGCTAGTCTTCCTTCTTCATTTTTCCATACACTTGTGGACTGTACCAGTCCCACTGGCAGCAAAACAGCCCCAGAGCGTAAACATACTACTGCCTAATATTGTCAAATAGTTCAATTGTTGTCTTTTCTGACCATAAAACTTTTCTCTAGAAGGTGTGAGGAGCAAATTTCAGTGGAGCTCGAAGATGTCAATTTTAGAGGACTTTTTGTTTTGTGGTTGGCACCGTCTTCGTCCATGGAGATGTAAATCTTGCTTTCCAGTGGCTTGGAAACACTGGTGTTCCAGCAGTTTTCAATCTAAAGCTGAAGACTTGATTGTTCCTGTGTTATTCTTGAACATCATCTCATCTGAGGATGACTGGTTTTCTCATGGACCTTGTACATACATACAGTTGTTTGAACTAATCACCCTGGAATGCAGTTATGTGCCCACCTAGTGTACCAAAAATACTAGAATTAGCTGATAGCCTAGCACTAGAACCTCTCACATCAAAATAAAACAAGACAGACTTCATCAGCATCAGTGCTGAAATTTCAAACTTCATAACAGTAGCTTCGAAACCAGCGGTTGATGTCATGGTGGCTATGTCCATCTTTTTATACAGTTTATGCTCAAATAGCAAATGAAAGTGTCTCATGATGACTAAGTTAAAAAAGTTGGGATGTCAGGAAAATGCTTTTTTGTCAAACCCAATAAACCCTCAGGAAGTTGGTCAATCACCAAGCAAAATATACTGACATCTCAAGGAGAATAGACAGGACAAGTCTAATGCTGGCACCGCAGCATGCATCCTGTAACATGACACTCAACAACTTTAGAGCAGCTGGTGACAACTGCTCATCTTAACAAGCACTATGGCAATAACCTAGTCACCATGACGACAGGGATTTAAGTGTGTGTGTGTGTGTCCAAAGGAGGCAGTTCGACGAGGGGAAACTGATGGGGTTTAAACTCATGGAATCGCCATGTGTCTCTGCAAAGACGAAGCATGCATCCAGTGAGGTGAACGTGACTCAGGAACCCTTCAGTAGTGGTGTTGGATTGCCCAATCTACACAGTGTAAATAGCTGTAGTAGCCCTGAATAGATACATAATGGCACTGGCATCAGTAAGAGACACACCAAGGGTATTTGCTCACTTGACACCTCTCACAGTAATACCCCACGCCTTTGAGCCTGCAGCGTTCTGTACTTAGTCTTACTTCTGCAGATATTTATGTAACGCTTACATCAACATTAAAAACATCAAATAAGGTTCTCTTAGTCAGACATGCAAGATGTGTTTTGCGGTTTTATCAGTTCCATACCAGTGGTTTGTAAAGCTATTTTATAGGTGTGATTTACTATAACATATAATTCCATAGAATTTATAGAATTTCTACTTTATGAGTTAATGTACCATGAAGAGAGACAAAGCTGAGCTAGAGGAGAGGTTTGTGCATAGCAATATGCCGGTAACCTTTACTGTAAGCCAACAGGATATAAACAACTATCATACTGCATGTGTTTATTTCCACTTTTAAAAAAGTGGACATGTCTAACACACAGACACCAAATCAATATGTACTCATCTCCGCAAATTATATCATATTACACAGTGCTTATTATTCAGTCAGCCTCTTTACATGAGTGACAGGCGTCTATTTGTATATAATATTCTCAGCAAATATATCAGTAATTAATACTTCACAGAAGCCATTTGTGAGTCAGAGTTTTGCTGTGTGATTTGCTCACTGCTTTGGCACCAAACAGGGTTCAGCAATATTTGCATTAAAATCAAAAACCAGTGTAGGGTTCCCAGATGTTTTTTTTAATATATATATATATATATATAAGCAGCAAGTCCAACCACACCCACATAGTCCTGTTTAAGTGGTTAATTTAAAAAAAACAGTTTTTCCAATTATTAATATTAAGATGATAGCCAAGGACATTGTTTTTTGTTTTGTTTTTTAAATTTGTATATATATATATATATATATATATATATAATATTTTTAACAAATATGTAAACAAATTTTAAAAAAACAAAAATGTGAAGTGCTTTATATCTACCATTTGAACGAATTAAACAATATCCAGCTGTATAATACAAGAGGGATTTCTTAGTAAGTTTTAAGCTAAATGAATAGTTCTTTAGGTGCTACAAAGAAGTTTTCAATATCAACTACTCAAAAGAAGCTGTAATACATAAATGACCAGCATCCCTGTAAAATAACTTACATGTGCAACAAAAATAGCATCCAACCATTAACCTAAAGTACAGAATCACGGGGTAATCATACTTTTAGACCGCACATAAAATATGTACACAGCCACTGTGATGTAACCTGCTTATCTTGAACCCTTGAGCTGAGCCATCAACATCTTACTGTTGTGAAGACAAATGCAAGTGACATGCAAGGGAATACTAGGTAGCTGCTTCTTAAAACAGGGATGGGCAATTCATTTCTCAATGGGCCACATGAGAAACTGGGACTGCTGTGGAAGGCCGCACAAACACTAATATTGGTGAAACTAGGACTGATGAGAAGAGCCATATCCCAATATTGGTGAAACTGGGACTGTTGTGGCAAGCCGTATGCCAGTATTGGTGAAACTGGGACTGTTGTGTAAGGCCACACAGTAATATTGGTGAAACCGGGACTGCTGTGGAGGGCCACATACCAGTATTGGTAAAACTGGGACTGTTGTGGAGAGCCATATGCCAATATTGGTAAAACTGGGACTGTTGTGGCAAGCCACACACTAATATTGGTGAAACTAGGACTGATGAGAAGAGCCATATCCCAATATTGGTGAAACTGGGACTGTTGTGGAAAGCCATATGCCAATACTGGTGAAACTGGGACTGTTGTGGCAAGCCGTATGCCAGTATTGGTGAAACTGGGACTGTTGTGGAGGGCCACATACCAGTATTGGTAAAACTGGGACTGTTGTGGAGAGCCATATGCCAATATTGGTAAAACTGGGACTGTTGTGGCGAGCCACACACTAATATTGGTGAAACTGGGAGTGTTGTGGAGGGCCACATACCAGTATTGGTAAAACTGGGACTGTTGTGGAGAGCCATATGCCAGTATTGGTGAAAATGGGACTGTTGTGGAATGCCACACACTAATATTGGTGAAACTGGGACTGTTGTGGAGGGTCATATGCCAATATTAATGTGCATCCAGTATTGGCACAACAATATTGGTGTGCAGTCCTCCAAAACAGCCCCAATTTCTCATGTGGCCCTTTGGGGAAAAAATGTTAATGTTTGTCCTAAACAGTATTCCTGCCTTATTATCTATTGCACTCAAAATGGGAATGTAAATTTTGCAAATTCTTACAAAATGCAAATCATGTTGTATTAGGTAAGACCTGAAACCTATGATCGGGGCATGAACCTAATGAGTTTACTGAGGTCATAAATCAAGTGCAAAGTAGAGTTATTTTCCCATACCCTTCTATATATTCTGACTTTCCTTTATAACCAGGCGTCGTGTTCGTCTTCATTTCATTTTTTTATATACAGTCCATGGTCATACTTTTAACATACTGTGCTTCAGTACAGTATGTTGACGTTTTCTTTCAAGAGCAAGAAAGAAAACGTCATATCAATATAGATGCAGAACAACTATGACATACTAATAATTTTAGATCACGTGTTTGCTAAGTTTTAAGATTCTGAAGACTCAGGAGTTAAAGCTGAAGGAGAGATTAGCTGTGGAAAGTTAATGCCCCCTGACCTACTGGTGATGTCATAAGGGGCGAGTATGGATTGGCTGGAAGAGGATGTGGGTGCCTCCTGTGTGTTGTCATTAGATTTAACACTGTTGGCAAACATGTGATTATTCAAACACTTGTTTGTGGCTTGATTTGTAGAAAAAAGTGAGCTTCATGCAGGTATATTTGTTTCCACTCACATGTGAGAGTTACAACACACATCAGAGCTGAGTGTAAGTTTTCACAGTGGAATGTGCTGACAACCAGAGGGCTAAGAATAGCTTTCGTGGATAACAAAACAGATATTCACGCACACCTCCTTCCTGTTCCTCTGAACAGCCCATCTCAGTTTGATAAACAGGGAGTAGTCATATTTATTTTTTGCCTCTTACATCAGACCATCTTCCTTTGAAAGGATATGGACTTCCACATGAGACGCTTTACAGGTTCCTAAAATGCACCCTGCATACAGGTGGTTGAGAAACAGAGAAATCCAGCAGCTGATCCAGACTGATCCTTGTTAGCGTGGTTTAGTGTTTAGTATAAACAATCCCACGCTCCTCAGATATTGAGACAAATGTACACATGGTGCTACTAACAGCACTATGGCGTTATCTTTCCTCTGTACTGATGCCTTTCTCAGAATGCTGAATAATGCTGAATGATTAACACCCCTAAGAAAAGGTAACTCCAGCCGGGAGGAAGTAGAGATTAGACAGTAAGACAAAACAGAAAGGTGGGGGCTAGTCAGGGAATTGTTGCACCATTGGCCATATTTCTTAGAAACATAAACCATTAAACCATAAAAACACAGAATCACATAGTTTCTGCTTTATAACATCTATTTTCAAAATACTTTTCACATTTTTAAAAATACTAATTTTTACTGTTCTGAGTAGCACCAGCAACTGTAGAAATGGGGACTAAAAAAAGCTTAATCAAATCCTGCATGAGGTCTATATGTCTTTTAGCTGTGTTTTTAATATGGCTCTGACTCTCCCCATTAAACCTCACAGCTCCTCTGTCTCTGGCTTTACTACGGCCTCCCCAGGGAAGAGCGGCATTATGATACACGATGAAGCGCATTACGAGGGCGCTTACGGCCAGAGTTACGAGGGGCAGTTCACATTTCACGGAGGTCCAGGAGTCCCACAAGGCATCTGGAGGAATTTACGAGGGAGGAGGGAAAGCAAAGAGAAGAGGGGGCTGAGAGGTAGACTGGGATGCTTCCTGATCCAACCCTCCAAGGCGTTTGTGTTTCGTCAAGGCCTCAAACTTGGGACATTTCACTTGTCAGTGAACAACACAATGAGCTATCTCTGACTGCTCATGCTCACTGAATTTGGGATCTAATCATTTATTTTGCAGACAGAGAAAGTTAGATCCACTTTTATGGAATCTAACAAGAAATTTATATGAAGCCCATCAACCTGCAAACTGCGTTTAACATTCAGAGGAGGATTGCATATGCACAGAGGCAACGGTGTATCTGTTGCAACAACCATAGTTGTGTTATGAGCCTATGTTTTTGAGACATAACTCTGAAGGAAGAAAAAGGTCTTTAATTTTTTTTTTTTAAATATGGTAAAATCAATATAGAGATGAAGTGAAATCAGAACAGTGCTGACCCAGAAGAAACATAACCTTTACTAAGGAAAAAACAAACGCTAAGAGCAATAAAGCAGCATGGTGAGTTTTTTGTTAGACCCTGCATGCTGCACAGAGGTTGACGTGCCTCTGATGCTCAGGATTGTCCAATCCATAGAATGAGTTTTCTGGGGACCCGTGAAGATAATTCAATGGGTAGCTACGTCCATCTTGTATTCTGCCTGTGACCAAAACATATTAAATGAGAAAATAAAGAGAAAAAGCACGGGTTCAGAAAGGTAGCTGACACTTCCCTCGCGCCTTCCACTTTTTGAACTTTGACCCACATGCCTTTGAAGATTAGAACGCCATCTTTCTAGCTTTCATTGGTGGAGATTAAAACGGATGAAGCCATCACAACTGTTTACCCATCTGAATTAATCCATAGTTTGAAAACACTGAATAAAGGTTTTTGAATTCAATATGGCTCTTGTGAATTGCATGGTGTGTGATGCTGACAACAATGCTTAATAATTCTATTTACTCTCTCCTATGACTTGGATTTCACCCGGCACCCACCCACTCATGCGTTTCATCAGCTCCCCCCTCTCTTCCTTATCTTCTCGTGGACACACGCAGAAGGCAACAAGTGGCCGGTACTGTAGGAGGTCGCTAATGTTTTCCTTTTTGAGTCACTTCTAAATCTGGATAATATGTCACCACGCAGGCACACAGTGACACTGAAGGAGCACCTGACCACTGTCACAGATTACCTCAGGAACATATTTGCCACTGTCATCTCATGTTTTTGAGCATGTATGATGAAATTTTGCAGGGTGGACCTTAGCTATAGAAAAAAGGCAGGAACATGAAAGCTCATTGCTAAAATTATTTGATGTATTGTATTGTAGTAGTATTTAATAAGTATAAATACACTTTAAGGTGACTGGGATCTGTTAGCACAGATCCTATAATTCTGATGTAAAAAGTGGCAGAATGTTATTGATTACTGCAAAACAGCAGGCTCAGTAGGCTTTAATAGGTAACTTATCCCATTCTAGTTTAATTTGCCCTTAAACTCTCTTCTGTTTTACATTTGATGCAGCTCACAGCGTGCTCTGTTATCTTAATAGCTGCTGCAGCGCTGCTCACACACCTACACAAGCTGGCACATGTCCAGAGGCTATTTCAGAGGAAGACTCATGAAGCAAAGACTGACACAGATGAGCAGTTATTAGCTTTCTCCTCCCTCTCTAAGACACAGCTCTGCATTGTTCAAACTTGTGTTTACCACACATACAAATTACCTACACACACGCACCTCGTAGCCGGAACAGAGGGCTTGAAGTTTAACTGTCAGAAGTTTTAGGTTTCATTTGAGTTTACACAACTACTGTCAAGGGTTTACCAGGTTATTGTTTAGAGGAATGCACTACAAAGTATTTGCAGTCAGACTTGTATTAGGCTTCACTCTCTTTCTCAACTGTCTGAAAGAGGAGATTTGAACTTCTGCCAAGTCCACCGACTGATCGATCTCAGAAAAAAAGGCAGCTCAAGTAAGGTTTTGACACGGGTCGGAAAAGGATTTTTTTTAGTATATAGCTGACCTTCTCTCAACATGCCCACTGCCAGACATTTCACAAATCGACAAGCCTGGCAAGATTTCCGTCTTCTCTTGGTGATTTCACATTCATTGGATGCTGGGCAGCTGTATTCGATGTTACCTGGAGGATAACAAGTGAGAAAGCGGGGGGGAAAAAACTTAGTAATTGCTTTGCAAACAATGAAGCAGCAATTCAGTATTACTCATTGTCACTGCTCAATGTCTGAGAAAATGTTGAGATTACACAGTAAACCTCACTGGCATCTGTAAAGGATCTAAACTGAGGTACTTTTGAGAAACAGAATTGTTTTGTTAAAAGAAATGTTAAAATCTAAACCAAGGCTGAGATACGCTGACTTTAAGGTTTTAGTTCTTTAGACTGTTCCTTATTTGCACCATGTTGGATCTCAGGTTTTCTGTTGTGTATTTGTGGTCTTACCCCATAACTGACTCTGATTAACCTGACAAGTTAATTTCACTATAAAGTTGTGGTAAATTATACCAGAGGGTTTCTGTAATGTATTTGTGGTCTCGGCTTGTAACTGACCCTGATTACCCTGACAAGTTAATTTCACTGTAAGGTTGTGGTAAATTATACCTCAGCTTTTCTGTTATGAATTTTTGGTTTCATCCTGTAACTGATTCTGATTACCCCGATAAGCAACCCTGATTACCCTGTCAAGTGAATTAAACTATAAAATTGTGCTGAATGTCCAAATAAAAAAAACAAAACAAAACCATACATGTTCTCCACACTAACTGGCAACCCAAGGTGTATGTTAAGTCTGATGGCTTTCTGCCAGTTGGGGGTGCTTTTAGCTGCCACCCTTGATCAGCGATAGGAAGTATCTGATGAGCCAGATCTGCTTGTCTGATGCGACAGCCAGAGAAGCTTGCTGTGTGAACTCATCTAGAGTAGCCAACTTCTAGAGGCCTAAACTAAACGCTCCCTGTCAGGCTCCTGACCTGGGGCAAGAGGGGGCAAGCTCCAGGACAATCCCTTTAAAACACACACAAACTGCATGCTGCCGGCTCTCCTTGCTGACTTCCTTCAGGGCTGAAGCGATTGCGCACACATGTCAAGCTTTAAACCTAAACTCAGCGATGTTGACTATACACACAGTGGTCTAAGTATAACCGCATATCAGCTGCTTGCGAGCAGATCTTTATTTAAAGCCTTTCTGCAGTTTTGAAGGCGGAAGCTGTGAGCTAACTGATCAGGGCTTGTTTTTCCCAAAACAAATGATCAGGGAACATCTACACCTTGTTGCTCCTAAAACAGGTTTATATGATGCAGGAAAGCATTATCAGCCATGCTAATCACAATAAACGCGGTTACTGAAACCGAGCATGTTTGTGAATGTGTGTTTTATATACAGTGCCAGTCTCACCCTGGATGGTCCTCTTGAAGAAGGCCTTGCAAGCTTCACAAGAGGCCACACCATAGTGGTAGCCAGAGGCCACGTCACCACACACTAGACATAGGCGCTTGGCTACAGAGCCCAGCATGAATTCGCACTTGACTTGGCCTTCTTCCTCACCAAACCTCCTGGAGAGAGAAAGGAAGAGTAAAAATAAGGGGAATATATTGATATAGTAATAATATCATTTCACATACAAAATGGAGTAAAACAAATGAAAAAAAGGAGAATATGACACATACACCAACCTATTTGCTCCTCCATTACTGGCCAACCCCGCTGTGTGACTAAAGAGGCCTGGCGAGTCCTGCCCATTATTGTGATTGTGGCCTTTGGTGAGAGGACCGTAGCTGGAGTTTGTGTCCGAGGAAGAGCTTCCAGGACTGGGCTGGGCTGGGCTGACATCACCCTGAGAGCTGGGGCTGGGGCTGGAAGGCTCACGCTTTATAGAAGAGGGACAGGTGGGGTCCAAGCCCCTCACTGACATCCTGTCCAGATGCCTGGAGACAAAAAAAAAAAAAAGAAGAAGAAGACAGGAGGAGAATTTAATACATATGATGTGTGTATGCATCTTATTTTAATATATATTTATGTTGGAGAATTTGAAGTCATCTTTATTTAATGAGTCACTCTGGTATTGCTATTAATATTAATATTCGCGGTTGACCTTCAGGTCAGTGGGCTTTGATTAGTTTTATATTAGTTTTATTATCATCTACACAGATAGCAATCGTGTAATGAATATACTTGATGTATGGGTTCGCATCTCTTCACAAACACAGGTATGTATTTGTTGGCTAAAAGGTTAAAAAAAAAGAATGAGAAAGGCCGTCATTTCTGTTGAATACATCAGTTTTTTAATTTCACAAATCCACAACACTTCAACAACACCACATACCAGTCTCCACATCCATCTGAGTGTTACAGAAACCAGCCGTTTGTGATTTCCCCCATATGCAAAGCTGCTGTCCATTACACTGCTTTGTTTTCAGAGAAGCGATTGCTTAAGCAAACCTAGGAAAATAGCTAAACCAGCAATCATCCACACCGTCATGTTCAATCCAAATATACTCACATTCTTTCCACTTTTATTGCCTATTGTCTTCAATCTATTTTCTCTTTGTTTCTCTCATTTATCATATTTGACCTGATAAACTGCCTGAAGCCTACACCAGATACAACAACTGAGCAGGCGTTTTTTGTAAGAAATATAAAGTGGAAAGTACAGCTTTTGTTAGAAGTCAATCCTTAACTAAATGAAAGAAGGTATTTATATATTTAAAAAAAACACTTTCCATTATTAGTTATATATATAAAAGCTGGAAATAAATCTTCTCCTAGGCCTGCATGTTAAAGTGTGTATCATGGCTCTATTATTGGATTAGGATGTGACCACAACAGACTGTCTGTCACCATGCCGAGGAGAAAAAGCATTTGAAACCAGCTGAAGTGTACAGTAGGCTCGCAGGCATGTGATCTGCGCTCACACACACACACCTGCGCACACGCTCGCTCGCATTGTGGCGTCAGACTTTCATGCGTGGATGTAAAAATAAAAAACTTCGCCGCATACACTTCAGATTCCTACGATCGGGAACACACTACACCTCCTGGCACGCACACTCTTACGGACACATTGTCAAAGCATGTGTCTTCATAAACACCCTAACACTTACATTGCATGCAGCTCTTTGACGCCAGGCCTAACTTCCAAAAAAAAAAACCCCAAAAAACTGCTGTACACACACCCCACACATCATCCGTACATCTCTCCCACTCTATTCTTGGCTTGTTGAGGTTGAGGTCCAATTCAGTCGGTTTCCTGCCATGTAAATCAGCAGTCTTCCTATCACAACTTATTTGGTAGGCAAAAAGACTGGCTGCTTTTAACCACCCACTGAGTAAACCATGGCCACGCGCTACTGACCCCTCTACAAGCCCACAAAAACATACACGGACACGCACAGTAAGGCACGGAGCAAGACAACTAAGGTCTTGATAGGAAAACCAAACAACTGTACCAATGTTATCACAGCGACTGCTGCCTTCAAAGAGCTTGGAAATCAAAGCTCAACTGCTTTGGTACAGTAGAATAAATCCAAAGCACCAGAATCATAAATGTTTGAGCACCAAAAACTGTGGCTGAGCTTTAAGTTGCCTTCTGTTAGGAGATTTTTTTTAATCAAATTAATTCAGGTTTTTTTGCCAACCTTTAGAAATACTGTTGCAGTTTGGCAACTTTTGCCAATTTACATATCAGAGTAACATTGCCGTTCATTTGCGATCCTGTTACTCGCGTCTTCCAGCAGATAAAAAGTCTTAGATACACTCTCCTCTGAGCCCAAGCTGCTTTGCTCTCCCACAGCCACCTGCAGCTGGAAATGACCCCACATGGTGCTGCAGAGTGGAAGAATTTTCACTGCACTACTTTTCACAAAAAAGTGCTATTTTTACAATAAAATACTGTTGCTTGTGGTGCCTTAAATGTTTCATTTTATCCCTATGATGCCATTTTGCTCCTGCGCTCCCCGCCGCTACATCTCCACCCTCTCCAATCCAATTCAAAGACTATAATAACAGCACAGTGAATAGATTTCAGTTTCCTTTTAAAATGACTCACTGGTAGTCTCAATGGCTATCCATCACAGGTGTCCATATTGCTGTGTCGAGTCTCTGACAGGTACAGAGTGAGATATACTTTGCGCTCTCCCATTATAATGCATCACAGGGGGGAGTGTGGGGGGGTCGTAGGCATTTTGCTTTCATAATGAAATTGCATTAGAGTGGGGTGATCAGATGTGATGTGATATTCACTCTGACAGATTACTAATCTACAACTCCACATAAAAGCCCATCAAAAGACGGTTGGTGCAGCTTCTACAGCTAAGTGCAGCAGGGATAAATCATTGTGTGTGTGCGTGTGTATGTTTGGTTGGGGTGGGGTATTCAAAGTTATCATACCAGTATCCAAAACAACTCTAACTGCATCTTGGCAACAGCAACAAGAAGACAAAAAGACGGAGAGGCCGACAAGAGGCGGGAGGAAATTACAAGGGAGGCAGACAGATAGAGGGAGTGTGAAAAAAGCAGAGAGGGACGGAGAGAAAAGGGGGGCAGTCCTGAGGCTCATTAACCTGAGGGGGTGTCAAAAGGAAAGGAAAGGAAGGGGTAAGGGGGGGGGCACTTTCTTTGAAAAGGAGCAAAGTCATAATGCAGACAACAATGACCCGGCTGCATGGAGGGAGGGAATGAGATTGAGGGGAAAATAGGGAGGGAAGAAAATCTCAAAAACTGATCACAATACGCTAAGAAAATAGAGCAAAATAGATTTATTTAAAAACCTCGAAGGAAGAGAAATATTTGTTTAATATCGCAAAACCTCCCCAAAAGCTTCAAGGGCCTGTTGACTAACCTTTTAGCTCCAAACCTTAGGAAGAGCGATTGAGGTCAGCGGGGTCTCAGCAGTGTTTTTATTACTAATGAGCCAGAGATGAGCAGGGATCAGAGGCACCCCGAGCGGCCGTAAGAGCCTTAGTCAGGCTTTGGATGAAGCACAGAGATGCGGCACCCGTGGCTGGAGCTTGGGTCTGCGGGAAACATGGATAGCGTGCCATTCACACGGATCATCTGTGGCCGCCATCACCTTTTCTAACGTTCCTTATCCGGTTGCTTGTGTCACAAACAATCAGGGAAACAGCACGCACACATGTCTGCTAGATTTCTGTCTTCGTTCCCGCTCTCTCCCGAGGAATCTTACTCTAAATCCCCAAACATTCGATCACATTGATTACGCCGCCGTGATGATAATGAACCAATTTTTTGTGTTTCTGTTTGTGATTACAGACAAAACAAGCAATCAAAAAAAACCCAGCAAACTCGCAATCAAACAGCTGCTTGGTCCATTTTCTTTTCCCATTTGCATTGTCCTTGTGGAGGATTTTTTACCAGCCTTGGATGACACAGGCCAGCACTAGTTACCTCTAACCTGACCTTGCCTGCTTACCCTCACTATCAACAAACAAACAATGAACAATGGCTACTGTGATCAATCCAAACAAACCTTCATACTCATAAAAGTTTGATCTGAACGTACCCAAGGCACATAAAACGTGAATGAAAGTGTTCAAAGTGCCAAAGAACAAGAGCTGGAAAGGACTGCATGCCTAAATTAACATGAACATGAACTCAAATATTTACACAACATCATGTCAAAAGAAAACAAGATGACACAGATAAGGCTGCTTGTGTGTGCTTAGGTGTATTCTTCTGAACAGAACAATGAGAACAAGGTAAATGATCAAGACAAAATGAGCAAACACCGTAGAAATACAAGCAACTTCCTTTTCTTTAAAGGTGAAGTAAACAGTGATGATGCTGCACCACAGAAAACACTTTTTTACCCCGCCTCGTCACCCTCTGCAATAAAGATTGTCACAGGCCACGTCTGTTTTGCAATAATGATTTGAGTTATATTGCAAATACAGAGAAACAGTGAGTCAGTTGATGTGATGAAGCAGCTGTCAAGTATGGCATGAACACAATCCTGGCTTCATCTGCACTTTGTACTGTTTGAGAGGACACCCTTCAGGTTCTGTGGAGTCATTCTGCTATAAGACAGTACTTACTCTGTGTCAGAGTGGTAGGTGAAACACTCCGGGAGGTAGAGGTCGACTAAATCCATGTGAACTCTGTCACCATGCTCTGAAGAGGAGGAAATGTTCTGTCCAGGGACGTCTGCTTCTGCCTGCCTCCTCCTTCCCTGGATCTGTCCTGTCCTTCTGCTCGACAGCTTTTATGCGCTATTATCTATCACTGCACCGTTTTTCACTTTCTCTATATTCGGCCTCAAAAGTTTGTCTCCATCTACTGCCCGTCCCTCTATTGTATCACACTATCAGCTCCACTCATTGTCCCTGCGTCTGTATTCCTGTCACTCACTCTTCTCACCAACAGCCTCTGGCTGCCTTTGAAGTCCTGACTGTTGTGACTGGTAGCTGTGTGTGACAAGGGTCTCCAAGTAAAAGCCGGCCCTCAAGAACACCCAGCCACACAATTTGAATGGCCATCCCCCAGAAGGTTGAGCTTGCAACTGATTGGCTGCCCTCTAAGCCAATGAGAGACATGGCTACTGGGGCAGGTGGCTATATGGAGAGGATGACTTTAACATGTTTTAGTTATGAGAAAAATCCAAATATGTAACAGGTATTATTTACTGTTGTATTGCTACTTTATATTAAAAAAGACACTAAATATATCACAAATCTCCAAATGTGTGTATTAGTGTACATCTTATGGAATAATCTTTATATGGTTTTCTCAAAGCACCGTAACAACAAAAACTACAGACAACTACAGGACATTCAAATTGCAATTTAATAGTGTGTGTCCAGTTTCTGCAGCTTATCAGATATATTTAGTCTAATTTGGTTTGAAGTTAGAATGAAAGAAATGTGATCAGTAATTGGTTTATGTTTTAAGCAAAAACGTTATATACATATTGAATATTTCTAGGTTCAGGAAATAAGTAGTAAATGAACACTGAAAATGATTTTTAGCTGCTGCATTACTCATATCCATTTTGTTTGAAATCTATAACACAGTAGGTGGCACCAGCCATGTAAAATAATTTATAAATGCTGAGCTGAAAAATGTCTTCATTCCCCTCCATCAATCAAAACAGGCAGCGCAATAAACAAACATATGAACATCCACTCACACAAAGACATTTGCACGATTTCTACCTTGCCCTTAACTGACTTACTGCTGTTCTAATGAGCTATACCTGGAAGCCTAACGTGATGGCTTTCGCTCGCTAAGCACATGTGCATACAAGATAAGAAACACAGTAGTTGTCCAGCACAGCCAAAGACAAAGTTAAAGGATTATATGGTTAACAGAAACAACACAGCACAGTAAATACAAGAAGAGATTTAACAAAAAAACAAAGTATCTTGACGTTAATGTCAGTGCTCTGATCATGTACAGCTGTGGTCAGAAATGTACATACACTCATCATGGGCATGAATGTTGTGGTAATTTACTGTTCTTTGACCCAGGTGTAACAGGTGGATTTAGTGAACAAGTTTTAACTTATTTTCTATAATGCACAGAGGGTCAAAAGTATACATCACTTTTAACTTGACAAGACCTTGTTAACTTGGGCTTGTTAACATCTTGTTAGCGATCATGATTGACTACAGCCGAAAAGGATTTGTTTGACATCACTCATTGGATTGACCTATACCCAGAATGATGGGAAAGTCCAAGGAACTCGGTGAAAATCTAAGACTGAGTACTTGTAGATTTACACAAGGTGGGAAGATTTCTTAGAGCCACTTCTAAACTGCAAATTCCAAGATCATCAGTTCAAACAATTGTATGCAAGTACAGGTTATTTGGATGTGGCAACACAACCCTCAGCTGATAGGAAATTGGATAGGATGTTCAGAAACAACCCAACAAAGCTTAAGCCTCCCATGAACTGGAAACTCCTTAAACCCCAGTGTCACCGTATACAGTGAAATGAGTTTACCATTACCATTGACTGAGAGGATGCCGACCGAGAAAGAAGCCACTGCTCCAAATTTGACACCTTAAAGCTCAACTGAAATTTTGCAGGTACCCACATAGCCAAATGGCTTCTGGAGAAAAGTTTTATGGTCAGACAAGAAAAAGATTGAGCTATTTGACTACAATGTATGCAAGCATACCTACAATGTACGTATGCTTGGTGAGGTAAGACGAGGTGAGGTGAGGTGAGGTGAGATGAGGCTTTCAAACATAAGAACACTGTACCAGCTGTCAAGCATGCTGGTGGTAGTATCACGCCCTGGTGCCAGTTGTTTCAGTGCCAGTGGTACTGGTACACTGCACAAAATGGATTTAATAATGAAGGACGACTATCTGCAAATTCTTTAAGTTCAGCTCAATTCAACAGCTAGAAACTTGGACATAGTTTAGTCCAACAGGACAATGACCCCAAACACACATCAAAACTTGTTTTGCAATGGATAAAGCAGGCTAGCATTAAGCTTCTGGAAAGGCATTGCCAAAGCCCCGACCTCAACCACATTGGAAATTTGTGGACTATGCTTGAAAGCTGGGTTTGTGCCAGAAAACCAATCAATTTAAATGAACTCTACCAATCCTGCCAAGACGACTGGTCAAATATACAGCCAGAATTATGCCAAAAGTTGGGCAGTGGCTACAAAAAGCATCTGATCAAACCGTAACTTGTTAAGGGAAATTTAAGCAGATATGTTTGTATACTTTTTAAAAATCATCACCAATCATTCCAAAAAGTACCATGACATTCATGCCCATGATGAGTGTAAACTACCCAACACAAGTACATGATGTAGCATGATGCTATGTCAGAAATCCAACACAACTTTGCTTTATATTGTAAGTTTCTGAACAATGCAATAATCAAAGTAATAAAACAGTCAGTCCTCTAATGAATCCTGCCATTCGTCCTGAGAGAGTGAAGCTACTCTAAGTAGCTCAAGGGTTAGATGGGTCTTATGCAACGCGTGGTAACTACATCCTAATCCACTTTAACGACAAAAACACACATGAAGGGGTCAACAAAAATCCCTCTATGTGCAGACACACAAGCACACGTGTAAACGCAGACATCTGCCGTGTAGTGTGTTTGGTTATGCTGCGAGAGACAAATTTCCTCACAGTCAGGATAGAAAGTCATCGGTGTTAAAATCAAAAAATGTAATTTTAACATTGTAGTGTATTATACCGTGTGACCACATGGTTCCAGTTCTATCTGATTAAACATGCAGCAGTTTAATGTTTTCCAGCAATGCACAACACAGGTGTTGAACATGCATTTTACTTTTCCTGATCAGCTGATCTGACCTTTAGGTTTGAAAGGAAGAAACAACACAAACTCAGATAATATAAGAAATCTACAGTTGTCAAAAGGAGCTTTATATTTCCAAGCAACAGAATGTCTGCTTTTTCTCTGGTCAGCCTTGGCCCATCTCGTCTTCTCTGATCGTCATGATGTCGTGTTAGTGCTCTGAGCCAACCCCCTGCTAAACTTCCACAGGAATGAAATCACCTGCGCTAATCTGTAGCTCAGATAAAAGGCCAGACAGCAGACTGCACGGAGTGGGACTTTATCTCATTATGCACCACATGAAACACCCAGCCAACGCTAACACACTCTGCATTAAAGCAGCCTCATACACAGATATGTGTAAACAAACATATCAATGCAAGCGCATGCAAACACAAAGGGGAAAGTACATAAGAAAACCTGTGAAGGATAAAGAGTGTGATTTCTAACATAGACAATTTTATCACAACCATAAAACACAAAAAGCCAGACAAGTATCACGAGTCACATCTCCTTAAAGCTGATGTAAGAGATAAAACATTTTTACACTGAGAAATTATCTTCTATAAACCATTTAGGAAACTTAAAGTTGACATTAAAACGATTTTTATCTGTTTAGTTTGGCTCAAAAGGGGTCAAGATTTTTTCCCATATAATAAATGCAGAAGAATGAAAAGTTCAGGTTGAAATTAAACAACAGATTAATTATTTTATCAGCAGTTAATGTTTTCCTTGGCAACAGCCGACCATTCTCGAGACACTCAACAACAATAGTAGGGTACGCCTGAGCCAAGTCATAGCGGCGTCAATTGAACCACTTGAAAGAGAAATGTTCAGATAATTTCCTTATGACTTTGTGCCACTGTATGAAAGGGTTCTGTTTTTTCACTTTGCAGTTGATGTTTTTAAGCTAGACAGATAAGATGTGGCACTCATTAACTTCAGTCAGTTGGCTGAAAAATTACAATCAAACAGGTTTAAAGTAAGTTCTCATTCAGGCAGCAAGTATTACATATTTCTAAGGTAAAAGAATATGTAAGCAGCCGACCTTTCCTCTGTAAATTGTAAAAACTGAATGTTAACTTTTTAACTAATTGAAAATCTTATTCTATCCAGTATTTGTCCAAACTCCTTTTTTAAACAACACAAGTATACATCCCATTTAAAACATTCACCGGTCAGTCTATTGAGTACACCTGTACACAAATATCTGACCAGTCAGTCACATGGCAGAAACTCAATGCATTTAGCCTTGTAGACGTGGTCAGGACAACCTGCTGAAGCTCAAACCAAGTATCAGGATGGAGAAGAAAGGTTATTTACATGACTTTGAATGTGGCATAGTCTGAGTATTTCAGAAACTGATTAGTTACTGGGATTTTCCCCAGACAACAATCTATATGGTTCAAATGGTCTTGAAAGAAAGAAAGAAAGAAAGAAAGAAAGAAAGAAAGAAAGAAAGAAAGAAAGAAAGAAAGTATCCAGTGAGCAGAAGTCTTTAGGTTAAAAAAAATTTAAGAGAATGGCCAGACTGTTTGAACTGATAGTAATAACTACTCATTACAACCGAGGTATACAGAAGACCATCTCTGAAAGCACAACGTACTTAATATTGATGCAGATGGGCTGTGGAAGCAAAAGACCACACCAGTTGGCACTCCTGTCATATAAGAACAGGGAAATTAGAAAAAAGACTGGAAAAAAACGTTGCCTGATCTAATGAGTCTCAATTTCTGGTGTGACATTTAGATGGTAAATGTGTCTTGAACAACATAAAATAATGGATGCTTTGTTGCTTTGTAGAAACAGTTCAGACTGTTGGTGGTGTAATGGCATGGGAAATATTTTCTTGGCTCACCTTGGGTCCTTTAGTACTAACTGAGCGTAGTTTAGACACCACAACCCACCTGAGTGTTGTTGATGACCATGTCCATCCTTTTATGACCACAGCGTCATATCGGCTCATATCATCTTAAACTGGTTTCTTGAACATGAAAATGAGAATTCACCAGAATCCAATGTATGTGGTTGTCATGGATATGAAGCAACTGTGTGATGTCATCTGTGGACCAAAATCTCTGTGCAATGCTTCTACCTTTGTCAAAAAGTCAAAAGGGGGTCCAGCCTCTTACTAGCAAGGGGTACCTAATAAAGTGTCCAGCAATTGCATTTGAGTGTGCTTCATTTGAAAGGATTTTCTTTTTTGGACAGAAAAAAAGGAGTTATTTTCATTAAAAAAATTTATACATATATATATATATATATTCCAAACTATTCCCATTGCTCTCAGTTGTACTTTTAAGCTTTTATTAGCAAATGTTAGCACCCAGAAGCTAACACAGAAGCTAAACATACCATCTTTTTCATAACAACCAGGCTCTTTCTCTGAATAAACTGTTTTGGTTGTTCATTTTCAGCTAAACTATAGTAATTTAAGATTTAAAAGGTATGCTCACCAGAAGTGACCGTGCAGTTTCACTATCAGATCCACCCTTCGATCATCAGTCCTATTTCAAAGCAGCAAGATGGTGAAAACAGCTGGAGGCTGGAGGCCTCATAAAGGGACATTAAGGTGGGTTATTCCATCAGCATCAAGGCTAATTTATCAGATTCTTGGCCTCGGGCTATTATAGCTGTCGCCTTATTTTCCATTGAGGCATCAATATTAATAAACCACATCAATGTAGTCTATGATTCATCAGCTAGTTAAACAGCTAACTATTAGCCAGGATTTAAAACAAAAGCAAGAAGTGACTAACAAAATATAACTAATTTTTTTTTGGACCCATTTGCCAATTTTGGCCCCTTTTTAACTATTTAACCAAAAATAAACAACAAATGACAAAACCTGACACTGAATAACAAGCTAACTGGGCAAACTTGGACAACGACATGAATGGAAGTAAACTGCAGCAAATGAAACCAAACACGCTGGGCTGCAGTTAAACATCAAAAGTATTTTTACACTGCTGAGCCTGAGCCGACGACAGGAGCTCAATATCTTCTCTGGAGGGATGCTGCATGTAACAAAGCACCCAGCTGTCAGGTATTGACCCCTCACACCAGATGCATCCAGTTTGTCTGAGAAACAGGAAAAAGTACGGGTTAAACAGGCACACTGCATATGCGTGTATGCGTGTTCTTCCCAAAAATCACAGCCACCGTCTCTCAGCCTCTGGGTCCAGCTGTCGCATTGACTTCCAAAACTGGACAGTCACTCTGCAGCCCCAAACCCCTCCGTCATGCACATTAGCATCAGCCCTCAGATCTAGTGAGTGTAATCTACTTAGTTTATATCTGACTCACAGTCATCCATCAATTACTGAGACAGTGGGAAAGACTATTGACACTGTGTGCAAACCCTGATGTCCCGCTGCTCCGACACAGCACCGCTCCGGCACTTAAATGGGAGAGACGCATGAAAGTCAAAGGAGAGAAAAACAAAAGAGAAATAAGTCGGAAAACAAATAAAGGAAACTACAATGTTAGCTCTGCCATGTGCTTTGCAGTCAGGTGCCTTTAAATAGATGAATGGAAGGGAAATGATACATAAAATGACAGATTAAGTGGCAGATGAGCATTTGGAATCGGATCACTTTCACTGTATTGATCTGTGGTACACTGCACAGGGATCAGAGGTCACACACACACACACACACACACGCATACATACATACATACACGCGCACACAGGCTTATGCCAGAAATCTGAGAAAGCCTCTGGGAAAAGCTAAAACTACTATAGAAATGTCACTTAGAGCTGCTAGAACCTGCTGCAGCTATCCTTAGTGGGTCAGTGGTCTTGAAATGTTTTTTTTCACTTATCTGGAGCTGTTAAGTCCCTCTGGGAGGGTGGAGGGGGTGAGCCATTCTGGGAAACATACACAGGAAAGCTTTCAGGAAGGCAGGATTTCATTAGGACTAATTTAAGAGTATTTTATGAATATTTGAGACCAAACGCACTGAGTAAGAGCTTGTGTTATTGGTTAAATGAATTGACTAGATTACCCCCTAGTGGAGGGATTGTGTGTGACATTTATAAAACGGGACACTGCTTTTAGCTGAACAAGTTTGATAAGGGATGATTATTCGAAAGCACCGTCAAGGTCCATCAAGGCGCGAGCTCAAAGTCAAATACGTCACTGGTCCGCCGTCCCGTCACCGTGCCATGTTGTCTTCTGGCATGGGCCCATCTGGAGGTTCTTAGGGTGATTATGTAACCGAGCTTCTTCTAACAACATAATGTGGATTACTACAGCAAGTACCCTTTCATATTCTCAACAAGCAGCAGCCTATTGGATTAACCGCTCAGCTTCTGGCCTGTGGTCAGCCGCCTCTGTTTCTGTGTGCTTTCCACTGAAAGGGGAAGAAAACAGAAAAAAACACAAAAAAAAACAAGAACATCTCCCGTCCCTTCTCCTTCGCTGTACGTAATGCCCTTGAGCCTCGAGTCCTCCTGTGCATATTATCGAGGAGGTTTGGTGCATAGCGTCATTTAGAAGTTACTTGACGTCTTCTCTAAATAAAGTATGCTTGGATTTCATTTACTTAATATGATCATTATTGAAATTCTGTCCTTGGAGATTGATTCTCCTCTTTTTCCCTGTGTTTTTTTAAACCAGCACCACAAAACCAAAAAGCTTAAAGTAATTAAATAGATTAAGTAGGGAAAGCTTAATTCAGAAAACGTATCCACTTGAGCATTTGGAGTTTCTGCATTTTTTTCTTACTTTTTGAGTTAATAAACTTTTTTTTGTAAACTTTAACTTGAACTATTTAACTCTCATCCTACTGACACATTTAAATCACATGGACTACCGACCTATCTCTTACTATAGCACTATTAGCTATATGATTAATTTCATCTAAAGGAAAAAAAATAGATTGTTAGTTTTGCAAAATTACAATTAGCTTTCGTATTTCATTGACCAAAAATCTAAACCTTTCTTTAATATAACTTGTAGCTTATATCCATGTTATTACTTAAAAGCTTATTTACCATCTTTTGACTCAGATATCAATTTCAAGTAAACATTATTTGTGTTGTATTTCAGTACACCAGTCATTTTGATCCCAATCAAAAATTGAAATAACGCACACAACGAGCCAGCTCAGAGACTTAATTTCTCCAGCTTGTCGTGGGTCTGCCTCGGGGCCTCCTCCAGGACATGCCCGAAACATCTCACCTAGAAGGCGTCCTAGCCGGATGCCAGAACCACCTCAGTTGACTCTATTTGATTAAGAGGAGTAGCGGCTCTTCTCAGAGTCTGTCACTTGTATCTGTAATCTTATTTTTTCAGTCACTACCCACAGCTGACAGCCATGGGTGAGGGTGGGAATGTCGATCAGCCAGCCAGCTTCACTATCAGCTCTAACGGGCAGAAAACAGAGTCTACTACAGTAGAGGTGGGCAGATTGATAGATTGAGCATTGTGAGGGGATTGATACTTTGTTTCTATCCTGTAAGTTCAGTATGTAGCCCAGTGAATTGTGTTACATGGGTGAAGTTCTTTAGAAATGAAAAATGCATGCAGCATGTTCTGCACCAATCTACCACTTCCCTCTCCTCTTACTCATAAAAAAAAGACTCATATGTATATATATGTATATATATATATATATATATATATATATATATATATATATATATATATATATCCACTTAGGACAGTAATCTTTTCCTGACCCGGAGTGGGCACTCCACCCTTTTCTAGCTGTGGACCGTGGCCTCAGACTCGCAGGTGCCAATTCTCATCACGTCTCCTTCACCCAAACTACAAACTGCTTTAGCTGCAGGTCATCATCCAATGAAGCCAACAGAATCACATCATCTGCAAAAAGCAAAGGCATGTTCTGACAACTTTCTGTGTGAAACCATGAAGGTGATGAATGCAGTGATGGAGTCTTTCCTGTTTAAAATGCCCGACAGAGTACCATGACCCCCAACTGCATGCTGTATTTTGCTTTAATTCAGGACCCATGGCAAACATGACCTGTGAATAACTAGCTTCATTTATTAGAACTGCATAGATGGAATTTGGTCCTTTTGAGTGGAGGCACGTAGGGCAGAACTACTGTGGCATCATTAGGATCAAATTCATTGACAAAGCCGTAAAACATTAGAATGATAGAACAGAAAACAACCCTGTGAGATATGAAAAAAAGAATAAAATACGACCACAAAATGCATAATTTTAGTGATAATAATAATAATAACAAGAAGAAGATAAGGAAAGCTTCAAAATGCTTTTTCAGTCCGACATTGTTGACATTAAAATTGTTAATAGGAGTAATGTTACCCTAGAAGACTATAATACATGTAGCCCTACATTGTTATTAATGTAATGAAGAAAGGCAGGAGAAAGGGAGTAAAAGCAGGCTAATCTTACCTGTTTATATCCCCGAGCCTTTCCTTTAGTAGAATTTTAAATGCAGGATTTTTGCATGTATTTTCACTGTTTGGGACTTTTACTCAAGAGTATTATCTTTGTCATTGGTGCTTTTTCACAAGTTGTTAACCCTCCCTTTACACACATGCACACACGCGGTTATCTGACCGGTCTCTGGTGAGGATCCACTGATGCGGGACCGGGGCACATTAAATCCTGGGAATCAGCATCTCACACACCTAATGCTGATGTCAGGAATTATTATAAACATTTCACATACCCACACACACACATACACAGAAACACCATGCAGCCCATCTCATCATCTCACTTTTATCTCCACAGGTGGCAAATTTTACCCTCGAGCTCAATGTCAGCATGTCTGCATAAACAAATCAACGCAAAACGCACATAGACTGAAAGAGCTTATCCTGTCACGTTATCTGGGGGTTTTTTTCCCTTTACCACAGCTTTATGAATTCACCCTCTGGCTCTCCGTTTATCTGCCCATCCGCCTCAAACCCAGCCAAACCCATTTTGTCAGCAGCTCCACAGGTGAGCCCGTCTCATTTCACAACGGTGTCTCATACCACGTCGAGCTAATGCCAGGTCTCTTCCTTCAGTTATTTCACCTCCCTCCATTCATCTTTCAATTTTCTTCACACTGTGCTTCTGTTCTTTCTTTCCCCTTATACACCTCTGGGATATTTCAGCTTTTGAGGTGAGATGTGACACTATTAAACGTCTCCCCTTCCTGCCCAACTCTTTCACCAGGCGTTGGGGGTGGGGTCCTTGCGATGACCCCACCTTCCGGTCATCCCCTCAGCCCGCTCAGCACAGCGCACTTAATCCCGGCCGTGCCAAGGTAGACCAGTCAAAATGTAATTTTCTGCAAGATTACACATGATAATGACTCGCTTTGGAGGCCCGCCATAAATAATGACTTCCAATTATAGATGCATAACTATCGATCTGTCAACAGAAGCACCGAGGAAGAAGAGAGAAGCCCGGGGGTTGGGTGGTGGCGGTGGTGGTGGCGGCGGTGGTGGTGGGGGCAGAGCTGGACAGATGTTGTGTTTACTGACATTTTTTTTTTTTTTTTTTTTGGATAGCATGCAGACAAAAAAAAAGAAAAGAAAAAAAAACAGAGGACGCTGCCGCAGACACACTTAACAACTGCCCAAACGCTTTACAAAGTCTTACATGAAGGCTCAGAAGCAAGTGTTGATGTGAGCCAATAAAAATAAAAATAAAAAAGCCTGAGAGATGAGTTCACCTGGGATCAGAGCAGACCTTCACCTGCTCTGGCGCACACACACACACACACACACAAACACACACTTCTGCTCCAATTCAACACCACACTGGACTATTTCGAAGGAACAAAAACAGAAAACACACACACACACAAAACCACATCACCACCACATTTGCTGCAATTAAAAGAAACCTCGCATCTACTTCTTCTTCGTCCGCTCAGCCTTATTGCTCTCGCTCAGTACTCACTGTCAGTTTCATGCACTGGCTGGCTGGCTGGTCCTCCGCTCTACAGCTGCAGTCAGTCAGTCAGTCTCAAGGACAAACGCTCCAGCTCTCCTCGCCTCCGGTCTCTGTAGCTCAGCGATGCAGCAGCACGCGCACGCACGCACACACACACACACACACACACTCCCAACACACAAAAATTTCATAAACACACACATTCCCCTCACCCTCCCTCCCTCTCTTTCTCTTCTCAGCGTCTCACTCTGCTCCAGTGCTGAGTTTACCTGCCTACCTTGCTCGCAGGGGGAGTCCTGAGAGAGTGTGTCAGACAGAAAGTGTGTCTAAGAGCAGGGGTGGGTGGTGGGCAGACTGTTGGAGGGGTGAGGGAGAACACAAGCCAGCGTACCCTTATATGCAGAGGGAGGAGGTGAGTAGAAGGGAGGGTAGAGGACACACAGGGTTCCTGTATTCCCACAGATACAGAGGAGGGATTTCTATTGCAGCCTTGCAAAAGATGGGAGAAAAAGAGAGGAGCGAAGAAGACGGAGAGAGAGCGCGAGCATCATATTTCAGTGATGTTGAGTCAGCATGTGCATGGGATGTGTGCGTTTATAGAGTTGGAAATATTTCGAGGCCACGTTCTGATTTGCAGAAAGCTCTCTTCATCAAAAGGGAGCTGCGACTGTGCCGTCTCAAGAGCAACCAGAGAAGAAAGTTCTCCTGGTTTGTATTTAAAGGGCTCACATCCTGATCGGAGTAAGTTGCCTCACTGATGATGTACGTTTTACAACTTGATGTCAGTGTCCTAAACCAGCGGTCCCCAACCTTTTTTGCCTCACAGACCGGTTTATGCCCGACAATATTTTCACGGACCGGCCTTTAAGGTGTCACGGATAAATACAACAAAATAAAACTAGTACCGGTACCAAAAAAAAGAAGATTTATTCATAACACATGTGAAAAGACCCAGGAAAACAGAGTTAACGATAAAAACGATAACAAATTAACGCTGAAAACCGATAAAAACCCTGAAAACCATACATTTCACACCTGAGCCTCAACTCTCGCGGCCCGGTACCAGTCCGAGGCCCGGGGGTTGGGGACCGCTGTCCTAAACGACTGCCGATCCTGATGCTCTGTTCAACCAACTTTAAAGCCTCAAAAAATATCGGTTTAACTCCACAGGACAACTCTCAAAATTCAATCCCGTTGTTGTTAGTATGGGTAAATTAATAAAAGAAATTAAACACTTAAATGCTGCATAAACTGCTGCTTTATTAAACCACTAATCTACATAATACTATGCAAGTAAAAAGAGCCCATCATCAGGCCGAAAAAAAAGAAACACAAAACCCATCAAAGTTCTACAGGCAAAAAAACAAAGAAAATCAGCAATTTGGTACATTTTGGTGTAAGGAAGGCGCTGGTCGAGAGAAAAAGGCCTGAAAAACAACAGAAGAGAAAATTTGACAATCGCAGAATTCCTTTTCCTTGACAAAGAAAAACCTTTTCACAATAATCCAAGACAAGAACACTCTCCAGGAGGTAGGTATATCATTGTCAAAGTCTACAATCAAGAGACGCCTTCATGAAGGGAAATACAGGGGGTTTACAACAATGTGCAAACCAACGTTTACACTTCAGAACAAGAAGCCCAGATTAGACATTTAAAACTATTAAATATTCGTTTTAAACAAACAAAAAAAATAGATGTCCCTAGTGGAAACAGTTGATTTATGGCGAAGATAGGAAAGGCTCATTATCCACAACATAACCACAGTGTTAAAGCATGAGCGTGTATGGTTCCAGAAGAGCCTGGTTACTTGGAGTAACCTGCTGTAGTGATGATGATGTGGCTGCTCACAGAAGCAGCAGGATGAACTGTGAAGTGTACAGAGCAAGAGTCTCTGTGCAGATTCAGCCAAATGCTGCAAAGCTGATTGGACAGCGCTTCACTGTACGGATGTATAATGACCAAAACATACTGCAAAAGTAACCCAAGAACTTTAGGTCAAAGAAATGTAGTGCTCATAAAAATGCTGAGTCACCTTAACCTAAGTAATCAGGCTTTTTTTCCCCCCTTTCTTCAAAATCCATCCTCTACTTGGGGCTGCAGTAAAAATGTAGAGATTTATCAAATTACAAAATCTCTTACAAAAAATAGGACAATCTAAAATCAAATTAATAAACAATTAATGCGTTAGTCTTTTTTGCTTAGTTTCAGATTTAACAGTTTTGGTTTACCGAGGCTAAATTTCTACTGTACACGCTTTTCTTCCACATCAGAGCTCCACTCACATGTCTTTGAACTGTCACGAGTTTAATGAGGTAAGTTAGGTCCTAAGGTTAAAAGCTGTTCAGAGGAAATACTGCTACACTTTAAATATCCTGCACCATTTCTAATCAACATCTTTCTATTTTTTTCTGGCCCCTTGATCTCTCAGCTGCACTTAAATTTACTTTAGCTATATATCCACAACAATCCGCTGTGTCTGGCCAATATGCTAATGGGGTTAAATTACCCAACAGCTGCATAGTAAATAATACAATTAGGTAAGCAGCCCAACTTATTTTAATAAATGCGTCTGAGTTCCTCTGTTGTGCCGCAGGTGTCTGATTAGACGTTAGCCAGCCCGCACTTCCCCACAATCCTGCGAAAAGGTCTAATCAAGCAAATTAAGCGGAAAGCACCGGTTAAACACAGGTTCCTTCCTTTAAGTGTGTGCACGGAAACGCCAAAATGCTCGTATCATACCGTGTGTCTGTGTAAAGTCACAGAGCGTGCTTACTCTTGGCTACGTTTACAGCAACACTGTTTAAAAACCTTAAATAACGTTCAATAAAACAAAACAAAAAAAAAAGCAGGGTGTGGTGAAACTTCAGGCTTCGTGTGCAAATGTGTGCATACTGGTGCTAAATGAAGAGAAATCTGTAACTTGGATTTTCAGCCTTTTTTTCTTTTTCTTCGGGGGAGAGATTAAAAACATTCTCATGACAAGATTTCTCCAATTAAATCAACATTAAAAAAGGAATTAGGCGGGGAAAACATCCAGATATCCAAACTTACATCAATAAAGCGTACCCTAAATTCATTACAATTAAAAAATAATTAATCTTGAGGTATAGCCTTCTCAAACAGTTGATTTTAAAATTCTTGTGCAACATCAGACAAAAACCATTTATCATTGATTCACTAACCAACACAGCCAACTGAAAAACCGTTGCCGTCGTCACTGGCGACCTGAAGCAATACTGTTTATATGTAGTCAACAGCACCCCAGTTCTCTGACCAGTAACACTGGCATCTGAGGTAACGGATGAGACATCACATCACTTTCTCCAACATGGAGTTTCTCAAGAAGACGCGTTTGCCAGTCTTGTCTGTGGATCACTTTCCGTCCTTTACTTTTACATGTTAAGGAGTCTGTGCAGAGATCGCAGTCTTCTTGCAGTTTCCCCAACGTGGGAAAGGTTATTTTTTGTTTCAGCTCAGGCCATTTGCTACGATGAGCAGCGTCCTTCTCTCGTTGTTCGTGCGCCTGGATTTTTCCAGACCTTTGTTTTTTTTGGATAACCCTGAGGAGAATTTCATCTCGTTCCTCCTTGGTGGGGTATATTATCCTGGCCTCATTCTGGATGTTCAGCTGAAACCCAAACCCGTGCCTTTAGGTCTCTGGGTGGCCCGGATTGGCTCGGTAATGCCTCTTCCCTCAGGACCCAGGCCCATCCCAGGACTCCAACCCATGGTTTGCAGCATGCGGTTCCCCATGTTGGTCTCAGGGATTGGAGGTGCGTTCTCCCCGACCACTCCTGAAAACAAAATTCACAGATTAAAGAAAGCTAATAATTTCTGTCTACACATCCTCACTCATACCATGGTACACACTATGTACAAGCGTCAGCTATAAAGGAGATCTTCAAAGCAGTTCAGACAATGCACGCTTGAAATGAGTAGATAATAAAGTTAGTTTGATGTCATGCCCCACAAACAGTTTAAATACAAAGCTAGAGACACTTATAGTGCCGTAAACAACTTAACATGACAGGAAATTCAATCACAGGTAAGTGGTACATAAACTCTTCTGATTACTTTCTCTCATCTGAAGATCGTAGCCATCTTCCCACCAACAAATTTTTTGCTCCCCCAAATAAAGTAAGGTAGACTTGCCTTTTGTCCTTAGTGCCTTATTGCTATGTATTACTATTGATATGTCTGTGAATGCAGTTTACAGTGTAAGAAGTGCTTTGAGTACTAAGTCAGAGTAAAGAACAGCTATTTATATAAATTTCAGTCCATTTAGCTGGGACTGTACTAGAAGGGAAAAAAGTACTGGTGGCTGCCAGTGCTACCCTCTCAGTCTCCTGGTAGATGTGCCTATGGTTTGAATTTGAAAAATGTAGGTGACATCTTTGTTATCATGGTCACAAGACTTTCAGGAAACTTGACCTCTAACCATAATCTTAAAAATAAATAACTGGTTTACAAAACGATGACAAGATACGTCAGAGCCAAGGATGCACTGAATACATGAAATTCCTAGAACTACACAGGGATAAAGTGGCACCAGAATAATGTTAAATAACTAGTTTGTCATAGTACTATCAAACTGCTAGCACTTTTTTTACTCATATAAATCAAGGACAAAACATCTGAAATGTATCCAGTGGTTGGAATATTGTGGCAAAACAGGTGCTTTGTATCCATCTTTTTTAAAGTTGATATGTGCAAAACAATTAGCTCCATTATTAGATCTGTTATGTTTTAATCACACAGGCTTAGAGACCACGTCAGTGACAAATGTGTACATCTCAACCAGTTGGTGGCTGTTGGCTGTAGCCAGGGCAAATCAGTTGCAAATAAGGTTTACAGTGCAGCACCGTATAGGTCTTTACACCTACTGTCAACCTACTTACAGCCAGCAGCTACTCGCCAACCTTTTTTTTTTTAACATTATAACTTTGAATTGTGGCAAAACATTTGATACTTTTTCCACACTTTTAAAGACACTAAAAACTGATACTTGAAAAAAAGGTTATTAGCAGTATTTTTTGGATTTACAATACATTAACCCTAAAACATAAAAATCCTTTTTCTTGTTTACAGATCTGACGTTCTGTCTATCTGGTGGTTCAGCTTTAGTATAAACGTAACCATGTAATTGACTTGGCCACATTTTCAATGGTGTAACAAATGCAACCAGTGAAGGGAAGATCATCCGTGTCTGTCTCAGACAGTGATCATTTTGTCCTCCCTCTTCCTGGAAGTTCCCAGTCCAGTCACAGAGTGCAACCTATTACCCTTTTTAATCCTCCTTTCATTTGTATGCAGGGCAGAGTAAAGCTGCAAGCTCATTTGCAGACGCGATCGTCTGAGGGTTCGAGCACGCCAGGAAGTACGTCAGGCCTCAGAGTACAAATATATGCCAAGTGAGTGTCAGATATGTACACAATGCAACACTGAATATGCCACAATGACACTTTGGTAGCCCAGTAGACAATGTTTTCAATGTGCGTGCTGGGTGTTGCTGCCCTATTTAACTGATTTTATGCAACTTTTTAAGCAGGCAGCCTGAAATAAGGATCTCATAAAGTTGATATTAATGTTCGGTTACACTTTTTTTTGTCTGCACAATTTCTCTAATGTGCGCTCCAGTTCTTCTGTTTTTAAACACAAATGCTTACCTTTCTGTTGGTCGTGGGTATAAATTAAAGAAGCCTGCACCTGAGCCAAAGCATGCATGACTCTTTAACCCACGACCGACAGCCAACTTAATCTCATAAAACGCTTCAGTACACTAATGTGGATACAATGTCAGCGTTTAGGTATAAATTACAATCAAAAACAAGACATTGCTCCAGACTAAATAAATTAAAGGGCCAACATTAGCATTAACTCATCCTTCCTCCTCCAAAAGGATAAACTGGCCCAGAGGTAAGAGTAGGGATGGGTACCAGTATCCGGTGCCATAATGGCATCGGTTCTGACATAAACGGTAGTAACCAGACCGAAAAGCATCGCACATTTCGGGGCTTTATTTCGGTGCTTTTTTTTCCTGAGATGTCATACACTTTGGATTCTAGCCAAGCATTTTACCTTTGCAAGCGTAGTAGGCGGGCCCAGGTACGTACGTTCTTTTAGAGCAGAGCTACAGATTAAAAATGCCCAAGGCGAAACGGTCAAAGTCTGGCTGTACTTCACAGCAAAAGATGCAAACTCAGCAGCCTGCAACAAGTGCTTTAAGCTGATACTGTGCAAAGGAGGTAACACCTCGAATCTGATGAAACACCTGGCGACGTATAGCGTTTTGTTAAAAGCCGAGAAATGATAGCTTGCTGCGAGACCTCACACTGTGCACATCTACTGCGGGTGGGTTGCCTGTTATCGGACCCGGAGTTAGCAACATCCACCAAGAACCCGAAGAGTAGAGTCCTGGCCCCTAGCCCTGCCAGTGTAGCAGAAATGATGACGGATGATGATGGCAGCAGCAGCCGTTCTTCTCTGCATGGGTAGCTTCATGTTGTTCATGTGTAATTTACGTTGAGTAGGCTAACCACATTATTAAAGGCTAAAATGGCCAAAGAAAAAGTGGGAAACAGCTAAACATGAGAGGTTTTTGGACAAAGTTGGTGTTTTTTCCATTGTTTAAGCACTGCTTCCAGCCAAGAGTGATACCATATATGCCCTAGAGCTGCAGAAAAGGCTAACATTGTTATCATTTTACAAAAAAACAGCTAAACATGAGAGGTTTTTGGACAAAGTGTGTGTTCTCCATTCTTTAAGCACCGGTTCGAGCACTGTTTAAGCACTGGCACCGTTTCAAAAGTACCGGTTTGGTACTGGTATCGGATAAAACCTAAACGATACCCATCCCTAGGTAAGAGGAGTAGTTTTTTTGGAGGAGGTGGAGGGGCTGAGTGGCTAACGGCTAATCCAGTATCTCTGCTGTGGCAGCGTGATTTAGCCAGCTGACTCTTGTCCAGCAAAGCTTAGGAAGGAAAGGGCTTTATTAATGAGAGAAGGTTGTGCAGGAGGGAGGATATGAAGGGAGAAAGACCCACTTTCTCAAAAATATGCAGCTGAAGCGCACATTTCATCCCAGTCCGTACAGCAGAAGGTGAGGAAGAAAGCTTGGACACACTGAGCTCAATGAGGAGGGGTGGGGGAAGAGGAGAACAGAAGAGAGCCAAAAATACAATAAAAGGAGCAGTTGGTATAAAGTGCCAGATGGTGTGCTAGGTGAAGCTAGGTGTGCATCCAATACCTGAGGGTGCAGTGGAACCAAGGGGGGCTGCTTTCCGCCTCCGCTTGATATCCCCTGTGCAGAGTGAGCCGAGGTGTCCGCTGGTCTGTCTGTAAAACCAGTCAAGACACGCAAAAATATGATAGCACCCATTTGATCTTAAATAACAACAAAAGTTCTCGTCCCTTTAAAAAACAAACAAAAAAAACCAAACAACAAAGTTAAACTGCTCTCACCTGCTTGCTGTTTTTACTGAGCAGGTCCTCCGATGCCCTCTGTCTGAGAGTGGGTCCCAGTGCAACTGAAGGGGCAATGAGGGAGGCACAAAAGAGCGAGTTACCCCTGGAATGAACTTTGTATTCTGCATTTTAAAGTCATTTTGGAGGCTTTTTCAGCCTTTTTTAGGTCGGTGTAGAGAGGATAAGAAAGGTGGGGAGAAAGAACAGGTGAGGGAAGGACAGGCAGTGAATGGCCTCTGAGCGGATTCAAACCCTTTTATTCCACAATAAAAGGAATAAAAAGAAAATTAAAAAAAGAGAGACAGCTCACCTGTCCGTGTTCTCTCCTTGAGCCTGAGCTGAACCAAGGCCTGTTGGAGATATTATGGTATCATTACACAGAAACTATTGCTTCTCTTCTACCACAGAAACTAGTACAGATCCCCCAAAGAAAACAGATCTTATGGAGATCTTTCTCACATTAGCTAACACACAGGCAAACGCTGAATGAGGTCTCATCATCCTTCTCTGTTGTCAAATAAAATGCCTTTATGATGTCAGTATAAAATTGTAAAACCCAAATTTTGATCATATCCTGCAGGTTTTTAAGTTACGTTTATTAACTCTTCTACACCAAGGCTACTTATTTAAATACCATCTTTCATAAAATGGAAAAGCTGATCATGCAGAAAGAACTCACTCGTGGGTGTCCTGAGTTTGTCTGCTCAATCTTTCGCTGAAGCCCTGACTGGAGGGCCCCTGGAGCCCTGCCTCAGGTGCCTGATGGCTGCCGTGAAGGCGGCTCAACCGGGCTTGGAAACCTGACAAACACAAGCGCAGGTTCATCATCATTTAATCTTACGATACGATCGGTGAAATCACTCAATCGGTTGGGTCAGGAACATTTCAAGGTAGCAAAACACTGATACATCTTTTGAAAACCCAGCTTGTTCACAAACCTGTTGAAATATAAAGTATTATGCACTGGAAGCTGGGGTAATCTCAATATGACGTACGGTATTCAACAAACTTATTAGACCACCTGACAAATTAAATAGTTCTAATTCACACATAATTACCAAAACGCTTCATTTTTATGGCCTCCTTTGGAGCATTTACAGAAATAGAAGCACAATGGAATCTCCACCGTAGGTGCAATGCATCTAGCATTGAAACATTCTGTAGCTTTTCTTGGACAAACACAACAATGCTGACCAAGGAGTTTAAATTTTAACTTTTCCACCCACAGTACCTTATTCCAGTCATCTGCAGTCCAGTGTTTGTGCTGCCTGGAAATTTTAAAGGCAGTCCTGGATGTTTGCATGTCTCAAAAATGGCTTCTTAGCAGCTAGCCTTCCCTTTAAGCCTCGTTTGTTCAGTCCTCTGCTTATGGTCATCCTGAAGACCTTCACATCAGCAGTGATTTTCTTTCTGTCTTTAGTACTTAAAACTTTGAAGGACTGGACATCTGCTTTCTGCCTCTTCCTTGGCACATTTTCTAAGCATCAGTCTCAGCAATTGATCGGTCCACAGCATACATGACCACACTGTGAGAATAGTTTAAGTCTTGCACAATTTTGTCACAAAGCATACCCAGCATCAAGAAGTGCTTTAACGCAGACTCTTTCCTTTTCATCGAGTTCTCAACGATTTACCATTTTGAAAAGGATCGATGGATTTCAAACTCAATTCACTAATTTTTCTGTTTAGGAATTCAAGTGAATTAATTTGGCATCTTAATCAAAAATAATGCACTTTACTATTTTTTTCTCTGTTTTTTTGTAAAACAATACATTTGAAAAATCATGGCTAAGAACAACAATTATATTTTAACAATCCTTTTGATTAAACAGCTTGCACATACTGGTGGATAATCCATTGCAGAAACATAAAAAATGGTTTTGGTAATGACAGTACCTTTAATTTAGGGTGGCTGTGGCATAAACCTGTGGTCTAACAAATCTGCAAACAAACAAATCTCCAGCTTTAAGTCCAGCAACTATCCTGTGTGATGTGGGCTCCAGCTTTTGGGCACTGATGTGAAGGTAATTCTAAATTAGGCACCAGCACCACATTGGTTGGAAAATAGGTAGGAGATGATATGTCACGACTAACAAGGTGTGAAGGGGGGGAGCTAGAGAAACACTGGGGGACACGAGTTAAAAGCAGGTAGCAAAAGGCAACTTCATGCAGCAAAAGTCTGAAAATGTTTCTTTTCGATGCTGAACGCTGCAAACAAAGCCTTTTTTAAGAGATGTTACTCTCTTATTCCATACATCAGTTTATTGCTGTAATGCTGATATGTCAGTGTGAACCGTTTGCCTCCTAGTGGCCTGTAGTGAGACTGCAACAACTTTTCACTACAGCATCTTCACTTTGCCCCTCATACTAGATATTATATTACATAATACATAAAAACATATGTTATGAAGCTACTCCTTCCATCTGCTCCAGCTATGGGGCACCACAGGAGATCATCGGTTTCCACCTAGTCCCCGTCCTCTGTCTGTCAAACCAACCACATTCATAAAACTCCTCTTGCCTAGGAGCTTCATCTTAACATCCTTTTCTCAATGGAGCAGCATATCCCAGTTCAAATCCAGCTCAGAGAAATTCAGTACATGCTTGTTTCTCCCAGTGGAAATCTGAGCATCTTTCAATGAGCTAATGACTCCTTACATCCAAACCTACAGTCTGTTCTTCACCCCTCTTTAGTGCCACCATTGCTGTGGATGGTTGACTAAAAAGGGAGGAGGAGAAAAAAATTGCCATCGTGTCCAAGTTTCTAAGTGATTATAATGTGACTCTGAAAGCAAGCACATCCACCAAGCAGAAGCCTACCTCTCTGTGCACCAGGGCTCATGAGTGGGAAGGATCCAGTGAGAATGCTGTTAAAGACGGGGTCCGCTAGATCTAGCTCCTCTGACCCAGTCTCCCTCTCCCACCAGGGAACAACTCCTGCTATCCCACAAGCACCCCCGGGCCCCGGACCGGAGCCCGGCTCGCCCTCGTAGAACCAGTCACTCTGTTCATCGTCACCTAAAAGAAGGAGTATGAAAAATGGGACCTCACAGAAAAGCTGCTTAAACTCATATACAAAAATGAAATAAAAAGCAATTTCACCATATTTAGAAATAACTGGGCAGTTTAAAAAAGCTAGCAAGATGTTTGAGAGAAGTGCTTTTATGTTGCTTTTACACCTGTGCTGTTTTTTTCTGTTTAAACTGTACTCTGGTTCATTTCCCCCCACAGTACAGTTCACTTATGCAGGTGTTAACAGGGTAATCGCACTCAGGTACAGATCAAACAACCACACCGAACGCTTTTGGAGGAGGTGGTCTAGGTCCGATTCCAAATGGTGTGTGAATGCAATTTGAGTCAACTACCAGGTGCATGCTGCAAGTCTGAACTAAACATCTTCACATAGCCAGGAGTGCTTTGCATTCTGGGGTGCGGCAGAGTACCATAGTTATTCACAAACAGTACACAAACAGTCAGTGTGGGTTAGCAACTAGCTGTAGTAATGTAAATTCCCCATGTTGGACACTCAGCCAGAACACAGCACCTTCTTCCTGTACTTACTTTTGTTGCTCGCGCTCCACACACAATAAGCGGACTAAATGTTCTTACGTGGTTTGTACTGACGCATTTTGGTTCACTTTGAGTTTTTTCTGTGTCAATAGAAACCAAACCACGGGAAAAAACTAAAGGTTACAAGTACAAACCAGAGTACATGAGTCTACCAGAGCCCAGAGTACATGAACTACTATAGGTGTGAAAATACCCTAAAATTAGATTGTGTGCATTTCCTACAAAACACAACCCAACACAACCACTGTGTGCAGATGCGGCCCCTTACCCTTTCACAAAATCCTCACTTCTATGTGCACTTCTATGCAACATGCCAGACAGTTTTAGACACATCTCAGTACATACCTTGCCTCCCCTCATCATTCGTATAGAGGCCTCCATCACTGCTGTTACTCACACTGCTGGTCTCACTGAGAGAAAAGGGTGGAAAGGGAAATTCAACCAAGTGTTTCTCCACTGCATGACTATATCACAAATCCACATACACACAGCTCCATGCATTTACAAATAACATAAATGCTAATAAATGATACCTTAGACACTTTGTGATAATATATAACAGAACAGTAACGTAAACTCCTCCATGTTGAACTACTGCTGGCAACCTTAATCTTTTCTCTGCTCTGCAGCCTTGATGAGCTCAGCACAGCTGTCCACCTGGTGGCAATTTTTGTTCGAGTCCCCCTTCAGCTCACAAAGGATCTTAAGAGCAGAACAAGGACTACCTCTGCCAGCTGCAGTTCATGATGGGAAAAGGCTGTCTAGCCCCAGGATGAGAGACTCCAGACAGTTCATTACCATCAAAGCCATAACGATAACCTTACCAGCCCTACAACAAGTAGGGAAACGCGAGATGGTAGTTAGCAAATTAGATTTATTTCTTCTTTTTTTTTTCAACAATTTTTCATTCAATAAAATAAGCTCCCAATACGTTCTAAATGAAAGCAGCCATCAAAGAACATGCATGAGAACTAACTAGTCTGGAACTGGCAACATTTCAGCTTTTAATATTCGCTTCTTTTTGGTGATCTATGCACCAAACACATTTCAGACATTTCAAAAACATAAAAAAAGATATTAATTTTAGACAACCAGCCCCAAACACTCCCTTACCTGCAGTACCACAAACTGACACTCAGACTCCATAAAAATCGCACACAGTAGCACATACAGAGGGAGCTACAACATCGGGAATTACGAGGCATAAAAAGAAAGGAAAACACTAACCACCTGTCACTCATGTCCTCATCCGAGCCCTTTTGCTCCTCCAGCTCCATCTTGTCTTTGGACCCGTCTGTTGGAGAACAGACGGGGTCTTCACTCTCCACCACAACCCCTTCATCCGCAGCTTCCACTCCCAGCCGGTGTGTCGCCAGTTTCCTCTTTTTTACTCTGTTTTTGTTTCCACTTGGCTCTACCAGTCCACCTCCGCAGAACTCCATGGCACCTCTCCCCTCACTTGCACCCAGTCTATGTGGCTTGCCACCAACACGGGCTTTGGGTACAGGCGGTGGCCCAAGCATAGTGGAGGTGGGAGGTTCTGGATCTATGGGTGGGTCCACAGCCATGCGTTTGACCTTACGTCGTCGCCTAAGGCTTCGAGTCCCCTCTGCTGAGCCCAGGACACCTAGGTCATCCGGCCAGAGCGGCCGTTTACTTCGCCCCATGTCGGCTGTGTAGGGGATTCGCCGTTTGGGGCCAAGTTGCTCATCTGAGTCACTGTTGTCACGGGCATGGCTATTGGCAGCAGAGACAGCTCCTGTACTGGCACGGTAGTCCTGCAACAAATGACACTGCGGTGAATACCAGGCTGTGACGCCGATGCTAAATTAAGACACTTGCATCAACACGAATATGTCAGCTAAGACAGAAGCAACAGCAGTGGGGCCAGATTTATGAAACACAGACACATTTCTACCCAAATAAAAATGTTTGCTATTGTCCAAAACGCCACACTATTTTAATATGTTTTGGATTTATTCCCCCCCCCCAGTTACATTTTCTCCTCTTCTCAAAACAACTACAGCAAGCCAGACAACTACATCCTTAAATGTAGTAAAACTGGCTCAGGTGGTCTTAGGTAAGACTGTTGACACAGGGTTTCAAACAGATGTGTCTCGCCCACAGTCCCTATTCAATTCACCCTATCTCACCTTATGTTCCTCCACACTGGACTCTGAACCCTCACTGAGGTGGCCCGTCTCCCACGGTGGATGTGGGTTGTCTGAGCGTCGTTTCCTACCCCTTCGCTTCCGAGCCTGTCTCTTTAGCAGACAGCCCACTGCTAGTGCATGGTCACCTCCATCACCAAAACCACCACGGGCAGCTTGCTCTGAGCTCTCCTCCAGCGCTGACACCAGGTCATGGACCAGCTCGTCCATCGTTCGGCGAAAGTGCCTGAGATGAAGCAAAAAGGAAGGTGGATACCATTTCATCTCACACCAGGAGTGGACAATCAGATATCTAAAGCACTTACAAACACTAAAGATTTCCCGTGTGCACAAGTATTGGTATAGAGTATAGGTATATCACATATGTATACATATACACTGCTTTTTATTCTATGTATTTATTTATTTATTTTCACCCTTATTGTATATTGGTTTCTCTTCTTCTTATTTTAGCACCTTTGTGGTCCAGCTACCCAATTTCGCTGTGCAAGAAACTGCACAATGACAATAAAAAGCTCTAAGTCTCTAAGTCTAAGTCTGTAGCCATTATGTGTAGATTCCTATTGATTGGCAAACCGCAAGGAAACTTAAGAGACGACTGCTGACTAGACAGATACAAATTGAAATGCTATCACGTCAGCTAGCTGTCGATAAGCCCAACTGACGGTGACAACTTTGGACATGGGAGTAAGCTAGCTGTAAAATATCTGAGACTACAGCCTGGTGATTATTCACATTACATAACGTCCATATCTTCTCAGCAAGCAAAGCTAGGGCTAACACACGATGGGTGCACTGCTGAAAAACAGTATTAACAAACCTCAGGCGATGCTATTTAATAGCCCGCGATTGCGGTTGCAAGGTTCACTAAATCGACGCTTGCTTTAGTTTGCACTTTAAGTTGTTAGCTTCGAGGGCTAACGTTTTCTTGCTACTTAGCCAAGCCCTTCCAAAACAAACGTTGAACTACAGAATTTAAAAGCTGACCAACTGCTGGTACGTAACAGCGTTAACCTGTAATAACACTCACGGCATTAACTTGTGCTTAGTTTAAACAAGCGCCGTCAAAAAGTAAACAATAAACACACCCTAAAATATTCAGAAGAGCTTAGCTGCTAGCCTGTTAGCGCAGCTAGCCTTCTCTCTGCCTCTAGCCGGCTGATTCACGAGAGTGGAGTGGACGTGAACAATATGTTACGTCTCCGCGGTTTCAAACACCACCTACCAGCCAGTTCCCGCTTTGCCGATGGTTTTTAGATTAGCTGCACGGAACATGAAAGCCACCAAGTCCCCGCTATCCTTAGCCAGAAACAACGGACAAACACTGACACGCCACTGAAACCATTCTGGCACAAAAGCTAGCGATCAGCTAACTGGATCAATATGCGACAAGAGGAGGACACCGCGAAAGCAGCAGCAAGGTACTGTGTTGCCTTTGGGTGCTGCAGAAAATTGTACTACTAGCATTGCTATGGAAGAAAGAGATCGTCAGAACATAATATTAAAGAGCATTATAATTATTCGATTTAAATACACCAAAACTGGATATAATATATATATATGTATGTGGCTGATAACAACATGTCGTAAATATAAATATTTGCGTACCATTAACTGTCATGTATGTACACAATAACTGAAAAGCTGCTGTTGTAATGATGTACGTGAAGGCAACATCCGGCGCTTGACTTCCACGTGTATTTACCTGTATTGAACACTAGAGGGCGGTGTAGTATAAAACTGGATCCTATGGTTGAACTCTGTTGGGCTATGAAATACACACCGATCAGCCATCAGCCAGCAAACATTAAAACTGGTGACATTTGAAATGAATACATTTCATCTCTTTAAAATTAAATGTGCTGCTGGGCATCCTTGGCATTCGTGTGAATGTCACTTTGACACATAACACCCACCAAACAGTGTTTTAGACTAAGGAACCCCCCCCCCATTCCCCACCCTTTAGACTAACAAAGGTCATCAGTTCAAACACACTATGTATAACAGTCTAATATTAATTACAGTAATCACTGGAAGAGTCACTGGGTACTTGGGAGTCTTGGATTTCACCCAATGCAACAGGTGGTCTTGTCTCAACGTGATGCAACAACACTATATTGTCAACAAAGGATCAACACCCACAACAGGTGGCACAGTCTGAACTAATGAGACATTTACATATTAAAAGGCACTGTCGGGCATGTCTTATTAGGTAGATCTCTGTGCCAGTGCAGCTTATTGTGTCATTCTTGTGTGATCATGTCTAAAATGCTATCAAACAATCCTAGCAGGTGTCCCCCTCATCAAATGCCTAAGAAGTCAGAGGGTCTGGTGCATGATGACCACTCCAGACCCAGCTCAGGTTTCCAACCAGGGGGCCTAGGTAAATTTAGTAAGACGCTGTTTACTTGCACTCAACAGTCAGACACTTGACATGCGCGGAGAGAGTAAGGATTCAAGTTATTGAGCAGACCAGACTCATATCTACCGAGAGGTGGCAAAGACCAAACATCTGCCGCTGGGATTAAACACACTATGGAATCATGATATCAGCAGAGGATGGAGACGAGTTAGATGAGGCTGCTCAGAACTATGCCACTGACACCACCTGGAGCTGGGTAAAGTGATTTAAGAAAAAAAAATCATCTGCATGTGTGGAAAAAAACACAAAAGCATGAATAACGCTTAAAGCAAGTTATACCCGTTTGTGTGTTAAAGCATTTGTGCAACGTGAACATGAATAAAGTAGTTACGACAACCTTTCAAAGTCATGCAGTAGGTTCTCTGAGGAGAAGCAGGGAGAGCGGGGTTGTATTTTTCCATAATCCACCAGTGTAAGACTAGACGTTACCACTGAAACTGAAGATGACGGGCTCAGACTCATTAGGTCAAGTAAAAGTTACAAGATACCCTATAGCAGTTGTTATCAACTATATTCACAAATGCATCCACAACACCAAAAGACAGCAGATGTTTTCCTATTTGTTTTCCGTATTTGCTTGACATTTTACAGTTAACTTAAATTACTTTTTAAAAACAATCTGCAACTATAAGCCCTGGAAAAGCTCATTATTTTTCCTTTTAGTCTCTGAGTCAGAGTTTAGTCTTTTCAGCCTCTGTCTCATGATCCTCAGGCCAGAATAGCCTCAGCCAATCAGAAACCTATATTATTTTAACAACTGACTCAATTAAAATGACGTTTAACAAGAATTGCTAGTACCTGAGGCAAACTGTGTTGAGTAAGTCCAGTTTATGGTGGAGTCATTCATAAAAAATGACTGTCAAGCACCTTTCGTTGCATTTTTTGCATGTATTGAAGTGCATGACCAGATCCATGACAGGACAAGCAAACATTTTACCTGTAAATCAGTAATTCATGAGTAAACGTGGTTAAATGTAGTACGTTGTCAGCAGATTGGACAGTGTGCTATAACACCCTTACATTGTAAGTATGTGATCACTGCTTAGGAAGGCAGTGAACTGACGTCTCACAAGTCACCACTTCCTCCTCACAGGGTGTGAGAACACAAAAGCAAAAATGATTTCCTCTTAGCAGGGCTGTCCTAAAAGAACAAGAACAGCTTACATGTTCACCAGTTGAGGTCTATTACAACAGTGTAAATGCACCGAGTAGAAAATTTGAAGCTGATATTTTTCTTCAGCTGAGTAGGCAAGTGAGACTGCCACATGTCAGCAGGTTTCTTGTAGCCTGACACAGGTCACGTCTCTGACCATTCATGTTGAAAATTACACTGCTAGCATGTGCTTTTTTTAATGTGTACAACACTGGCTGAGTTTGCCTGGCAAAACAACGTGTTCTTAGAAGCATATCGGCAGCTGTGTGGCTCATGTATCCTCGGAGCGCCCAGTGACGCCAGCGTTTGTCACTGACATAATGTGTGGCCCGCCTGTTTACGTAGGCACTCTGGGATAGGCTTACCGATGGTACAGATATACATCGGTATGTGTAACATCAAGTGTTTAAAGGACAGGGTGTTTACTGCAGATATTCAAAATAGTTTATGTTAAAGAACATTGAAATTGTTTTGGCATTCAGTTTAACTTGCAAGCATAACATGTTTTACACTGATGAGTTGTTTTGACCACTTTTTTAGGTACACCTGCTTAAAAGGCTTGTTGCTTAAATGTGATCACATGGCAGCAACTCAGTCCATTTAGGCATGTAAACATGGTGAAGACCGCCCACCAAAGTTCAAACTAAGCATCTGATTTAAGTGCCAGACAGGCTGGTCTGAGCATTTCAGAAACTGATGATCGACTGGGATTTTTCCATATAACCATTAGTAGGGTTTACAGAGAATGGTCTGGAAATGAACAAACATTAATTGAGGCCAGTTCTCTGGGTGAAAGTCTCCTATTGATGCCTCAGGTCTGAGGAGAATGGCCAGGTTGCTTTGAGCTGATAGGAAGGCAACTATAACTGTACTAATCACTCATTACAACCAAAGTGTGCAAAAGAGAATCTCTAAATGCTCAACACATCAAACCTTGATGGAGATGGGCTACAGCAGCAGAAGCCCACACCAGGTGCTAGTTCTGCAGCTAAGAACAGGAAACCGAGGCTACTGAACTGTGTTTAAACACTACAGCTATTGTTCCTGACTATGTCTAACACTTTAGGACCACAGTGTACCCATCTACTGATGGCTGCTTCCAGCAGGATAATGCGACATGGCTCCAAGCTCAGATGATCTCAAACTGGTTTCTTCAACATGACAATGAGTTCACTGTACTCAAATAGTCTCCATAGCCACCAGATCTCAAGCCAACAGAGCACCTTTTGGATGTAGTGGAACGGGAGGTTCACGTCATGGATTTGCAGCAACTGTGTTTCTAGCACCTTGTTGAATCTGTGCCATGAAGAATTAAGGCAGCTGTGAAGGCAAAATGAGGTGCTAACAATGAATAAAGTGGCCAGTGAGTAAAAATGACCATAGAGTGTAATAAAGTAAACTTAAGTTCTGCAAAAGGGAGATTAAAAGCATCCTGATCAAAAATTTGCATTGCTTCCATTTGAAATTTGCATTGAGGAAAAAATGACTAAGAGCGCCTCATATTTCCTGACACCAACCGTCTGAATTTGAAAAAGGATGGTTGCGAAAGTGCAAACCTTAAACAATAAATGCACATTTTAAGATGTGATGAAAACTACTAATGAAGACGCACACTCTTCCCCTTTCTGCCTCACAATCTGGAAAAACAATTAGATCGTGTTCACTCAGAGACACATTTTGCCAGACACACAGGCTGAGCTTGCTCTGGTTGCAGAAGAGCTGCACGTGAGGCTTTTGTAGCGTGTAACCCCGTCCAGTATTTGTCCTGGAGCATCAGGGGAGAAGGAGTCTGCTGTCAGGATTTTGGGCTCGAAACACAGAGATATAGAGTGGTTTTGGCAGTAATGTAATTGCACCATTAATGAGAGTAGAGCCCTTTTTTTTATATAAGAAATGAAATTAGGTGGATTTACATCATGACTTCGTGTCCTTCTCGAGTATCTTAGTCTTTGCAAACAGTGATTGCATCTTTCTACATTAAATACCCATTTTTGCTTACGTTTAGTAACCTAATTTCACTAACCACGAGCCGACCACATCCTCTTCGCACAGTCTCACTAGAGGGTCTCGCGCTGTAAGCAAACATGACATGTGCTACGAGGCAGAGCTGTGATTGGCTAGAAAGATCACCTCACAGCATCAGACCTGGCTGACAGACTGGTGACTTTAAACGCTTACGTAGCTTCCACTGCTTCCCGCTGTCAAAGACTTAAGTAAAGTGAGATGTCTTGCTGTAGATTTATTTTTTTGTTATCAGGGTTGCAAGTTTAATGCGACTGGATGTAAACGGTAACGAAAGAGCATAAAGTCACTCTGTAGGCACAGAAGAGCTCCGACAAAGTAAGATAGAGGGTAATTTTGTTGCCACTGTGGCAACTGAAGCGATTTTTTTCTTTCTTCTTGGCAACTCAACAGCTCGACGCTGATTGGCCAACTAACGGGTCGGGGTTTTTTTTTGCAAGTGACGTTACTAGTGACAGGACTCCTGAGTGAGAGGAACAGACTCGCTTAGAGAGGGAGAGTCAACGCTTTAACTTAAACGGTAGCGTTTTTGCTCTATGCTCCCAGGAGCTGCATCCGGGCATCATACATCACCTGTATCGAGGAACAGGAGGTCTTTTAAAATGTTTCGTTGTTTCGTTATTCCCGGTTGATGAAACGCTCGTCTCCCGTGTGTTGGTTAAAAGGCAGCCCCTCAGCTCGAACAGGTATGTTTTGGACTGTTTATGTATATTTGACTGCACCTGCCTCTGAGATGAAACCGATGATAAACTGGCTTTATTTACTCTGTAGATGTCTGTTATAACCACGCTGGCCACTTGTGTGTCTTTTATCTGTCTTTACGCTCATTAAGCTTTTTTCATTCATCACAAAAAATTCCCTTTTGCCCTTTTGTCAGGAGGTATATGAGTCAGCTGTTTACCATATCGATTAGATCTTATTACTCTTTTAGGTATTTGAATATGCGTTATGGAAGCTGATTTATCACATGTATTATCACATGTCGGAGTTTTTTATTTAAAAAAATTAAATAAAGGAATTTCCTTACATGTAGAAGGTTTTATTTTCTTACATAATCAGGAATAGTTTGCATCTTGTACTGCGTGTTTCTGTGTATTGATGTGGGACTGAACACATTATCTGCTAAGCTGTTCAGCCAGACTCTTCCAAATGAACATACCACAGCTAACACAAGTCGATGGATGGATGGATCCTTTATTGATCCCACTGGGGAAATTATTTGGTCACAGAGCAGGATGTGCCACAGGCATATACTGTGAGCCTTATACTATGAAAAAACACACAACGGTGATAAAAACAAACAAACAAACAAACAAACAAACAAATATAATAAAAATGAGATTAAGTTGAATAGTAAACAGTAATCGTACCAGAGAGTAGTGCTAATTACATTAATGAATAGCATCCACACTATAATTCTAAAAATTAATTAATTAATTAATACAGTTTAAGGTAAATAAGGATTATTTTCAACTGTGAATAATACTAAGCTACTCTAAAGGATAAAAATGTGGCGCTGAAAAAGTGCATAAAAGGTCTTCTTTAGATGGAGGAGTTGTATCCATTACAGCTCTTTTTCTGAAACCCAGCCCGAGTATTTTGCCAGTGTTCAGAGACACTGAGATGAAACAAAAAGAGGAACAAACACAAGACATCTATTTTTAGATTAGGCTGCACTGTACTGTGTAACAGTATTTTGCACTAAAAGTCCTCTGCTTGAAAGTCAACAGTGTCGTAACACAACGCCCCGGTGGAAAATTCAGTTAATAATTTAATACAGCAAAGGTAATTTAGAAGAGATCTTTTATAAGATTTAACAGTCAGTGTCTCTGTTCTTCAGACAGGGCCTCGTCTCTTGTTCACATGTCCTCAAGGGGTATGATATGTTGGCATTTTTCCAACATATTTAAGCCCATCTTTCCCTGGATCACCACCTCCAGCACTCTCATCCTGTCTGTTACAAGAAGCTATACAAATCATAATAGTAGTCAGTCTTTACCCTCTGTAGCCTGCTTATGCCAAATATAAGATGATAAATATGTTCCAATTTTCACCATCGCGGGGCTAGAAATGGAAGCTGAACTATTTATAAAATGTTTCTATTTACATTTGTTTTTTAAGGGGAACTCTAAATCCTGCTGGTGTTGAAAGGTTGTTTGACTCAAATGGGCTTAAAAAAATACATAAGGGGGTGGATGGGGGTTTTATGCATTGAATTCATGCTATATTTACTGTATTACATTACATACACTTGACTTGACAGTCTGGTCTAACTTAGTCTGTCCTTTGACCTTTTGATGTCTGAATGGAAAACAGTTGTAAGGTTTTACAGACTTACAGTATGAGGCCCGAGGGGGTGTAAGAGGACAGTAAGAGAGACAGTAAGGTCAAAGTGGTAACAGGTTCTTTGTACAGTTTGTAATTACAGATCAGGAAATAGCTTCAACTCCTTCTTTATCCTTTATCCATACAGAAAGCTTATTTTACTTCAGAGTGTTGGAATAGCCCACCCTATTTCCAGCGGGGGGACAGTTATGTCACCAGTGCTTTGATTGACGGGCTGAAGATTGCTACGGCAGATACCCACTCATAAGCGCGTCCACTTTTGAAAGTTGACAGAGTTCAGGAAGAGGTGACTTATGCAACTCATTTTAATCCATTCGCTTCCCCCAGACCCGTCAAACCATGAACTTTGTGGGTCAGTTGGCGGGCCAGGTTTTTGTCCAGGTCAAAGAGCTGTACCGAGGCCTCAATCCCGCCACCCTCTCTGGCTGCATCGACGTCATTGTTGTGAGACAACCCGATGGCTCCCTGCAGTGCTCGCCATTCCACGTGCGCTTCGGCAAGCTGGGGGTCCTACGGTCCCGAGAGAAAGTGGTGAGAAGATAAAAAAACAACAACCACAACAACAACAAGGGCATCTTTAGAAGAAAAGTTTAATGTTCTAGTTTGTTCAGCTCTCACCCTCTCTTGTCTCACCCCTCTGCTTTTAGGTGGACATGGAAATCAACGGAGAACCGGTAGATCTCCACATGAAGCTCGGGGAGAACGGCGAGGCGTTTTTTGTGCAAGAAACAGAAAACGATCAGGTAACGATCGTGAGCGTTTCCGCGTAGCATAATGCTGTCTGCATGTAGTGATATTTTGATTAACTAATTTGGCCAAATCATCTCAACTCATGTGTAATAACTGCTTAAATGAACAGGTGAGAAAATGACACAGCAGTGAAGAACTTTATATAAAAAACCCTAAAAGACTGTTATACTTGTAGCTATTTAAAAGGCAGTACATTTCCACCTTTATGTGGCCTCTTTGATTAAAATAAAACCAAGATTCAAATGATAACACTTTATTTACACCCTGCGCTCACACACTCCCCATTTGCAACTGAAAAGCGTTATCCAAACTTTCTTTTTCCTACTCGGAGTGATAGTAGTTTGAACAAAGTCGCACTGTGTGCAGAGTTGGCACAGCACCCAGGAATTTCTCCACTTTCCTTTTTTTAAAAACAGACTGCCTTTGTTTATCAGCGAGCAAGAGCCGAGAACGCAGAATTTACTGACCCAGGCTTTAAGACCTGGAAGTATGTCAAACACTGGGAGCATGAGGATAAATCTGTAAACTGGAGAAATATGCTTCTGGAAATTTAAATGTTTGAGGTATTGCAGTATTTGTGAAACTGGCTTAAGTATTAGAGAAATCCTCAGAGCTTGGCGAGTTAAATATTTGTCAGAATTCCTCCAGTCTGACCTACATTTCTACTTTTTATGTTTACGAAACAACTTCATGGAAAGCCGTTTTTCCTCAGTTTTTTGGAAAGTCAGTGTTTAATTTGGTTTTGGTTTTGCAAGGTTCAGTTGCAGCCTGAAAGAGCCCGGTTGCATGTACTCTCATTTTCTTTCTCTTTCTCTTTCTTTTTGGCTTTGTATGCATACGAGGATGCATGCAGAAAAAGACAAAAACAAGCACTAAAGTACTGAAGCTTGGGGCTGGCTGTAACGAGGGAAGTGTCTGATTTATTTTCCCCAGGGTGGTGTCAGATTCTCAGGCTTGAACGAGCAACTAGGGGAGGAGCGTTGTTTCTCTGAACCCATTTTCTTGGCTCAGGGAAGCAAAACGTGAGGCATTGTTGTCAGACCACAAATCATGGTGTTATACGTCAGTTTGTCTTCGCTTTCTGTTTTTCCCCTAAGTCTGCACACACATATTTATGTTCCCCTGGATGGACAGCAGGAGACCTCCTGGAAAACTCTTTTCTTTTCCTAGAAGGAGGGATCATAAAAGTGACTCTAAACTTCACAGAATTGAGAAACAGAGTCTGCTTCTGCTTTGGCAAACCCTTTCCTCTGTGGAGGTTTTTGCAGTTTGGCAGTTAATTGCAAACCTATGTCTCAGACCAAAGTCATGCAATACACTATGGAGTGGGGGGTTTATTGCAAACATTATAATCTACTTTTATGCAGAGTGTTGTCATCTTTTTGTTTCTCCATGGATATAGCTTCATGTCAAAGCGGGAGATAATAGCTGTGCAGGTTGCACAATCACATGTTGTTCTGCATTACAAAAACCAAAGTGTGAACAGTGGGGGAGTCAGCAAACACTCCTACAGCACCCAATTTCAGTGCAGACCTAAAGCTTCGACAGTAAATCCAAACAGATTTCCTCATGTGGATAGCTTTTGGTGTAACGTTCAGGCTCTTTGTCTGCTCGGCATTGTTTCACTCCTGTTTTCTGTCTTAACAGGAAGTGGTTCCCTCCTACCTGGCCACCTCTCCTATCCTATCAGATGGACCCGTTTTGATGGGGAAGACCTCCGGGACACCCATACAGAATCTGTGCTCCGTGGCAAGCAATGGCGAGAACAGTAGCGTGATGATGAAGAAAAGGAGGAAGAGGAGGAGGAAGGCTCGGGCGGACAACCTGAGGAGAGAGGAAAGTGGAGACTACTCTGCGGACGAAGACATGTTCCCCATAGACATCAGTTCGGATGAAGCGGCAGAAATGGAGAGCAACAGGTAAGAGCTGGGGGTGAGGAGTGAAGGGAAATGGTGAAGGACTAATCGAATAGCCATGCAGAGGATGAGGATGATCACCTGACAGTGTAAGAGAGAGTAAAGTAAACCCTGACTAACTCGTCTTTGTGTACTGCAGGTCTTCATCTCGGGATGTCTCTAGAGAGGAGAACACAGTTGGTTCAACCAACAGTTCTTTCAAACAGGCTGGCATGTACACTCGTTCAGATGGGGAGTGGAGTCCCATTCAGAGGTGCTCAGCTCACACAAAATTCTTTCACACCTACAGTAAATGCTATAAATGCATGAAATAAATGTGGAAATGCTATAATCTCTTTCTCCTTTAGTCCTGGAAACTCTCGCCCCACATCTCCCAAGAGTGATTCTGAGCTAATTGGCAAACCGTCAAACGCAGACAATCAGAATCCAGAAATGCACTGGGCATGGGGAGAGCTGCCTCAGGCCGCCATGGTAGGAAAGCCTTAATCTTGATACCCTAATCTGCAGTGTTGTTATTTCTTCAGCTCATATCATCATCTTCTATTCTCTACTTTTGTAGCCATCTGTCCTTCCACTGAAGTCCAGCCCTCCACCAGTTTGCCCCGTATCCATCCCGGTGTCTGAAAGCACGCACTTCCGTGTGATTACGCCTGAGGTGTCTTCGGAACAGTGCGGACCGTGCTCGGAAATACCAGCACTGCGACTGCTGATGCCGACAGAGACGATGCACGCAGAGGAAATGGTCGTCGCAGTTGGTCCGGATGCAGAATCCATTGGGATGGAGTCTCAAACAGCAACTTCGGAGATGCAAGTTACAACAGCGGGAGGCGTGGCAGCTCGTATGGTGGCCGACATGGAGGACACGTCACCTCGTCCACAAGGCAAAGCAGACTCTCCGTCAAAGAAAAAAGGTAAACCTTAAAAAGGTTTCCCCACGTATTATTTAATGCACTGTGTTACGTCGAGAAGCTGCAGCTTCAAACTGCAAATTGCTCAAACTCAACCAGTGGCTCTCCTTAGTATATTAATAAGATGGATTTACAGCCAAAAATGTGTCTAAATCGCTGCATATGATTGCAAAGATAAACAGGGGCCAGGTGAAAGGATCTGGTACTACAGGGAAGCATACAGCCTCATAATTATCCATCCATAGATCCTCTCACAGAGATCAAGCTGGCAAATGATTTGCTTCTGGATAAATCTATCAGGGGGGAAAAATCTAAGAGGCTGAAAATCAATTTGCTGTTTTGCAGATAAAAGGAGTCGCCATCTTGGTTCTGATGGAATTTATCTGGACGACATCACTGAGCTTGAACCGGAAGTGGCAGCCCTTTATTTTCCTAAGAGGTATTTGGACATCACACACGCTTTCATGTTAAGAAAAGTTTCATACAGTTGTATTTCTGAACTGTGCAGAATGATTGACGAGATTCTTATCAAAAGTATCTCCTCTTTTTTTTTTTGCAGTGACATCGGTGCAACAGTGAGGAGCATCTCAGATCCGGGCCTCCACAGCACCAGTCAGTCTCCTCAATCTGTAAGCTCTGGAGGAGACAGTGGAGTAGACAGTTACTGCGATCACATGTCTGACCTGCCATCAATTGCCATCTCTTTGTGTGGGGGGCTCAATGACAACAGGGAAATCACTAAAGGTAAACAATCATGTGACATGACATGACTCCAAGATGCACTTCCAAGACACTGTTTAGTAAGCATGGGGAATAAGTAACGTGTGGGGTTTTTTCTTCTCCCTTCCTTTTATAGAGCAATTTTATGAGAAAATCGTGTCCTATCAGCAGTTCACAGACAACCCCTCTATCATCGACGACCCCAACTTAGTGGTGAAAATTGGCTCAAAGTAAGACATTCGAGTGTACTGAATGGATTCATGTGTCACACACTGCGGGCAAAAACAGCGCAACTCTATGGCCTAACGAGCCGAAATTGGCTGAAAAACGTGTGTTTTGTTGCATTTATGGAAGGGCTAAAAATACATTTTGTTATCTCCCACAGGTACTATAATTGGAACACTGCAGCTCCACTTGTGCTGGCTATGCAAGCCTTTCAGAAGCCTCTGCCAAAGGTAAGAGCTGATTGCAGATGCTGCACAGATACTTAGGACTCAGTAAGTTGGGTTGGATTACATGAGAAGTATTCCCCCTTCTGACTGAACCCGGTACTGCACCAATTTACATAACATAAGGCCTAATGTGGAGTCTGTGGACCTCAAACCTCACTGTGTTCAGTCTTTGCAGCTGCAGACAAAATTTACGTTGTGTGACAAACGTCTTCCAAACTTTTGCTCTCAAGCTAAACGTTGTCTTCCCCTTTGTTCTCTCCACATCTTATTTTATTACTCCCTCCATCCATCCGTTAGTCCTCTTGCCCTAGTTACATTCACTCAACCTTACAGTTCCTCCTTTGCTGTCTGACCAGTGTTCTGGGCTACAGCTCTGTATGTTTATTTTTTGTTTTAAACACCCCTCCCCCCTTTACTATCTCTACACTAGCTTTCACTCTTATTCTGTTGGTGTATTTTCCCCCGCTTCAGCCTCAGGCACATTCTTGGTTTTGCCTCACTGTTTGTTGATTTACGGTATAGTTTGTATTTATTTTTTAAGTGTGTCTTTATGGCTTTGTGTTGTGGTTGTGTGGTGCATGTGTGCATCCATGTGTGTGTGTGTGTGTGTGTGTGGTCTGCTTCAGGCTGCAGTGGAGAACATTATGAAGGAGAAGATGCCCAAGAAAGGAGGAAGGTGGTGGTTCTCCTGGAGAAGCAGAAACAGCAGTGCCAAATCGGTAATTCAAAGCGGTGGCTATGTTAATTGTGAACAAGTTACACGCCAGATAAACACCAACCTGGCACTGTTTTTATTACCTATAGGATTCAGCCTCTGAGCGTGGGGCCTGTTGTACTGCTGAGCAGGTTGGGAATATGACAAGCAGGTAAGAAAGCATTCCTGGCTCAAAATTGTCCTTGCTCACTTACAGAGGTTTATATTGAAGCATTTAAATGCCCTGTTCACCTCTCTGATGACAGACTGAAAGAAGAGTCATCCTCTAGTGATGAGGACCACCGGGAAGCCAAGCAGAACTCTTCCCCCATACAGACAGAGCCGGTACTCACAACGGGAGGCGTGTCTTATAAGAAAACTCTCCGACTCACATCAGAGCAGCTGGTGAGCACACAAGTTAAAGCACAAGTTTGGATATGATAGAGAGATAGATAGCTCAAACATTAAAAAAGAAGCACAAAAGAATGAGTTACCACCTTGAGCAAGATGGCAGCAGTAAAGATCCACCTGACAAGCCCAGATGGTGCAGCTATAACAAAATTCTCTTCCTTTCTGAGTGGTTTTTAATGGATTTTCACCCCCTTTTTTTCAAAATTTCCCAGCTGTCTCTTCAGTTGCAAGACGGGCCTAACGATGTCGTGTTTAGCGTCACCACTCAGTACCAGGGAACCTGTCGCTGTCAAGGCACCATCTACCTCTGGAACTGGGATGACAAGATAATTATCTCCGACATAGATGGAACCATTACCAGGTGCGTGTGTCTTGTTTTTGGTTGTTTTGTTTGTTTTTTTTACTGCATAATGAACCTTAGTTTGGAGTGCAAAACTACTAGATGTGGCTCCAGTATTAGGTTCATCTGCATGCTGTACAACTCTGTGTACAGCAGGGTTCAGTGTGATGAATAAACTCTTCACAGCTGTACCATCTGTAACATTTATTCACTGCTGATTATGAGGCAATTTGTCATTCCGATCCGAAGATTAAATATGCAGCTTCTTGCAAAGGTAACATTTAATAGAGAGCGAGCAGGTACTTTTCCACTTAATGTAACATTTAATCCTCTCTCAGCCTAAACAGAGGATGCTTTTATATATTCCAACAATGAGAAATATTACAAAGGGTTTTAAATCTGGATGACTTTGACATAAAACATAAGATTTTTACACAAGTGCAAGAAAATGCATTTTTAATAACGCTTGCTTGTATTTGTCTCCAGGTCAGACACATTAGGTCATATCCTGCCCACACTCGGGAAAGACTGGACACACCAGGGGATTGCTCAGCTGTACCACAAAGTCAGCCAGTAAGAACTACTTTATTAACAGTCTACTCTCAGTTTTGAAGTAAAGCATAAAGGAGATTTCATAGAAAAAAAATACAGCTCTTAAAGACATGATTTACAAAGTTAAAGAAATTATTTAGTAGCTTCAACTCTCTGTTGAAAGAAGTTGGTTAATATTAATCTCTTCCTCTCCACATCAGAAATGGCTACAAGTTCCTGTACTGCTCAGCCCGAGCGATCGGCATGGCCGACATGACTAGAGGTTACCTCAACTGGGTCAACGAGAGAGGCACTATGCTTCCTATAGGCCCCGTCCTCTTGAGCCCGAGCAGCCTCTTTTCAGCCCTGCACAGGTATTTCAAATCACAAACGTGCATCTGTTCTTCTATATTAGCACATGAGAGGATGCAGGTGGAACTCACCGTGCAGTGCTGATTGTGTTTCACAGGGAGGTGATAGAGAAGAAGCCAGAGAAGTTCAAGGTGGAGTGTCTCACTGATATCAAGAACCTCTTCTACCCCAACAAGCAGCCGTTCTACGCAGCATTCGGCAACAGACCGACGGTAACTCACACGCAGATCTGCAGAGCTTACAGACAGTTATATTTGCTTATAGTTTAGTCTATTTCTCCCCATAAAAGTGAGTTTGGATGTTCACTGAGGGTAAATTGAAGCTTTTTAGGTATTTTTTCCACTGTTTAAGTCTAATATCCAGTATATCTAACATTACAAAATGCCCCTGTTCTTGATTTTGTAGGATGTATACTCATACAAAGAAGTTGGGGTGTCACTAAACAGGATTTTTACAGTGAACCCCAAAGGGGAGCTGGTGCAGGAGCATGCCAAGACCAACATCTCATCGTAAGTCCTTCACCCACGTCCCACTGGGTTGCTCTCATGGCTCTTATAGCAACACTGCATCATCTCGCTCTCCTCTCTTCTCTTCAGCTACGTACGTCTGTGCGAGGTCGTTGACCACGTGTTTCCGCTGAAGGCCCGAGCATCCTCGTCTGACTTCCCCTGCTCGGACACCTACAGCCACTTCACCTACTGGAGGGAGCAGTTCCCTCTGGTGGACAATCAGGAAACTACACCTCAACAGACCGCCAGCTCCAGCAGCTGACCGACTACCTCTGGCCTTCGGAGCAAGGACTGAATGATGGTGTGTTTGAGATGTAGCAGAGGGTTGGAGAATGATGTGTGCAAGTGTATAATTGTTGAGTTTTTGCTTTTTTTTTCAACAGAAGATGGAGCACTTTATAAGTGGACAGCGGAGAGTAAAACTAGTAAACGAGTAAAGCAATCTGCTGTGAACAGTCTTAATGCACAAGATAGATATAAGCGCACTTTTATTAAAAGATGGACTTTGGGGTCATCTGACTAAAACTATGTATGTGTAGTGAGGAATAAAATAATAGTATTTTATTCAGGCAGCTTAGTATGGATACTATTTTAAAGGGAGTGTTGACAATATATCAGTAGCTAGACTTCAAACTATTCTTTAACACACACTATAGCCTAACTATGGCCTCTGTCTATCATAATGAGAGAGCAGGTTACTTAAACTTGTGCCAAATAGTCAACGTGGAATTTATTTTCTTACTGTGATCATCTGCTCTGCAGGGCCAGAAATGGCGTAAACATTTCCACGTAAATACATGGTTTAAATTAAAACAGTATAGTTAAACCAGTGTCTTCAGTTGAATTCTACATTTGGCGTTATTTCTGTGTTTATTTATATATTTATTTAACCAATGCCATTTTTGGTCCTCTTTAGTTTACACACAGCCCTCAGTCAGCATGGAAGTGCAGCTCTCCACATGCATTTGTACTATGTAGCAACACATATGTGAGGCGACCGAGCCAGTGAGTGTCAGGACAGAAAAGCACAACACTTTAAATCATCGTCTTCCTCTATAATTCAAGATTGTCGTTATCTGCAAAAGGGATTGGTGAAATATTTGTTTTTCTATTCAGAGTCTGCATGTGTTGTGGTGAGAATGTGATTTCAGTTTGTGAGGCCTTTCTGTTATAGTTCATCTAGTCTACATTACTGTATAAGATGCAGACTGTGTAAGATGTAGCGTACACTTCTGCTACTGCTAGCAGCTAAGAGAGGTCATAGTATTTTAAGAAAAAAAGGATCTTTATATCATATAAATCCACGGATAATGCGGTCATATGAATATGTAAACAGGGACTGAGTCACTTAACAAATAAAATTGGCAGAGTATTATCAGCCTGTAGTATAGTTTCTAAGAGATGGTGTGTGTGTGTACATAATGCTTTAACAATGCTATTATTCTTTCAATGAAAGAGCTAAAGTAGCGTGAAATTGTTTTTATTTTTGCCTTAGCTGTGAACGTGATCTGCATTTTGCTCTTTTTTGAACAGTTGCTTGTTAAACTGGTGCAGTCGGACTCATTGATGACACTTGGGTAAACAGTTTATGTGTGAATAGAAACAATAAAGACTCCTCTGCTTGCCTAACTCATGAGATGATCATTGTTCGGCAACAAAAAATACATAAATAAAATGAAGATTTACAAAAATTCTCACCTTCATTTTTGTGGTTGTTCTTCATTTTGAGACTGCTCACTGCTGAAGAAACCGATACCAATTGCTCTTGACTGGTGAAGCATGTTTGAGTCTGTAGCTCGAGACTGAGTGGACAGAGGGGTGGAGGCCAGGGCGAAGGTTAACCAAAAGGGCTTCAGTAGTAGTACTAGTAGTTCTACATGATTTGCTTGTAGGGTCACCTTTAGCAGCAATAACTTTAAGTCATTGTTTTCTGCATGACTTTATCAGTCTCTTACAACCCTGTGGAAGAATTTTGCCCCACTCTGTACGCCACCACTGTACAATGTTGCTTCATTTCATTGAGGTTTGTGGGCATTTATTTATGCACATCTCTCTCAAGGTCCCGCCAAAGTATATCAATTTTACCATCTTGACTTTGACGTGGATGCTGATAGATTTGCTGAAAGGCTTGGGATCATGGTCCTAATGAATTACTCAGTTTTGACCATGCTTTAGCTGTTGGACAGAAGGTCTAACATTTGCCTTCAGAAGACATTGGTACACAGAGGAGTTCATGATCAACTCAAAGACTGCAAGGTGCCCAAATCATGACCCGCCCACCACCGTGCTTGCCAGTTTGCGCAGATATTGCACAACAAATGTGGGGCTGTGCATTACCATCTCCACTTTGCTCTCATCTGTCCAAAAGGACATTGTTACATTGTTCTAGTACATTTAACATTGTAACTGAAGCCGGTACACCTGGAACTCTTGGGGTTTTTGCAGTTTCTCTGAGTGTTGCCTTTTAGGGTGAATTTGATGGGAAGTGCACTTCTGGGAAGATTGACAACTGTCGTGAATGTTTTCCACACATGAATAATCTTAAGCACATCTGAATGCTCCAAACCAGCAAAACTGAAAAAAAAAAAACCCCGATCATTTAATCAGTCCCTGTGGACTGCACGCTCAGTTAATGTTTAATTCCTGGTTATGTTTCCTCCAAAAATATTCAGACATTTTTTTCCACAACAGACAAAATCCAGATCACTTAAAACATTAGCTATCATACTCAACAGCGCGCGCGGGGGGTGTTACTTGGGAGCAGAGGGCTGAGGAGGAGTTTCCCAAACCCAGCCACACCATTGGCCCCGGGCCCCGAAGTGCTGCATATTTCACGCAGTGTGGAGCGAAGATAGCGTCCAAGCTCAAGAAAGAGAAAGTCAATGAGGCCAGTCACCAGTCAGCTTCAGTGTTAGTGTCCGCAAAGAATGACGAGTACGGTAAGAAGCAAGTTTTAAACGCGTCTGTTTTTATCTTCTTCTCTCGGGCCCGTCCACGCTTTTCTTCAAACCTTTCAAAGTTACCGGCGACTATAAAATATATAAAACCCAGGAGGAGACCGCCTGAAGGAAACTTGCAGGGATGTTCGCTTTTGTCTGTCTTCAAACGGGGCTTGTTTTTGCTGTTAATTATGCAGGCAGGGGTGTCCTGTGGAGCCTGGCCTGCCTTAAGCTGCTCAAACTTTGGCCTACTAAGAAAAACAGCGACTGCATGTAAGCCGTTGCTTAATAGTTTTTCACCAGCCAGTGTTGGCAGGTCACAGCAGCCTGCAGAACAGAGCAGCGAGGAGATAACGACTTTTATGGTTTTAACTCGATAAACTTTGTGATTTAATAAGTTAATTTGTCTCAGACCACTTTTCCAAAGTAATAATACGACACCTTTTCCTTACTGTTAAAATAAACAAAACTAGCGCTTGTATAAAAGGTTAATAAACAATTAACACATTAATGGAATAACTATAGGGATGCGCCCGTTGTAAAATAACAGTTCAAAATAACAGTGTGGCGAATAGTTGTCTACATATATTTTATTTTACCCCCGCCCCGTTTTTTATTTTATTTTATTTTTTACCAAAGAAATAAAGAGTCTTACAAAACTACACTCTGCTCTATAAGAATTATAGCATTTTTTAAATGTATATATTTCTGTAGTTTTTGTCTCCTTTTTGTGAGCTTGCACCTTTAATTCAAGGGTTTTAAGAAAGTTTTGCATTAAGTGCCTTTAGGTTTGTATTTAATAGCTAAAAAGCTGCTCTGCTGGTTTGACTATTGAAGGGCATCCCATTTATTTTTCCTTGAGATGCTTTTACAGTATGCTTTAGGTCATCATCCATTTGCAGCGTCCGATCAATTTTGCAGCACTTGACTGAGTCCAAGGCAAGAGTATAGCCCTGTAAACTTAACAGATCATCCGGCTTCTTCAATCAGTACTTACATCATCAAGAAACACCAGTGATGCAGCTTCACTTGCAACCATACATGTCCATGCCATAATGTTACCGCCACCATGTTCGGCAGATGATGTGGTATGCCACGGATCATGTGCGCTTTTAACTTCTTAGTCATACTTTGGTCTTACCATCATTCTGGTAGAGGGAAATCTTGGTTTAATATAAATACAAGTGCACTTTCGGAAGTTGCTGTGCTTGACAGTTTATCATTTTTGCAGAATGAACCAGATTGTTGAATTTTTTTACTATGTGTCTGATAGATTTATTTCAGTTTACATTCAAGTCCTGTAATAAAAATTCAAGTGAAAAGCTACAAAATGCAAATTCAGCAGTTGCAATCAATGCCAAATATTTTATTAGCTTTATGTGTTACGAAATAACAAGGGAACAACCTCACCTTGTCATGAAATTGCTTATCAGTCAACTGTCCAATTAATTTATAACCTCTGAAAATGGGACGCTGTGCATACAAATGGATATAATTCCTAAATGGGTAATGCGGTAAATTTGTTGGACCCCTTGAATTAAAGCAGAATGTCTGCAGTATAAAAAATGTGGTGCTAATAAATCCATATTCAAAACAATCTTGCTCTGTACCCACGTTACTGAGTTGGTAGATTAGTAGCGTTGTTGTTGTTTTCTATCCTGTTACAGATGTTCCAACATCTTAACTTTGAGACTTTTTTTTTTTTTTTTTTTTTTTTTTTTTTTTGTATTCAATATTTTTATTGCTTTTTGCAACAGCATACAAAGGTTTGTTTTCCCCGTAATATGCTGTAGTAATAGAAACCCTTTCCCCCACCCTCACCTCCCACCCTGCTCTCTACCAAACCTACAACAAACAAAAAAAAAACAATAAAAGGAAAAACAAAACATATAGAATATATATACATTTGTACAATATGTGGTATTTATACAACTTCAAGACATGAACAATAAAAAAAAATAGCTAGCATATACTAAACCATTTTCTCCTCATCCACATTTCTGCAGGAGTTGTCCGATGTTTACTTCTTTTATAAAGTTTTTAAATGGCTTCCAAATTTCATCGAAATATGTTAACTTGTCTTTTAGAAAATACGTTATCCTTTCCATTGCCATACACTGTGCCAAAGAATTTATCCAAGCCCCAATAGCAGGAGGATCTAATTTTTTCCAATTTAATGCAATCATACGTTTTGCCTGTAATATACAATAATCCATAAACACAATTTGATGGGTTCTTAGTTTAAGATTTTTAGAATACACATGTAATAACAACATTTCTACATCTAAAACAATCTTTTTATTCAAAATTTGGTTTATTTTGTTCATCACCTCCTGCCAAAATGCACGGATAATTCTGCATTCCCATATACAGTGAAAAAATGTTCCACGGGCTTCTCCACATTTAAAACATGTATCTGGAATTCTATTATTATATTTGTTCAATTTCACCGGTGTTATATATAATTGCATGATCCAATTGTATTGTAATAACTTTAAGTTACTATTAATCGATAGTTTTTGTGATTTTAAGCAAATTAACTTCCATGTCTCCTCAGAAATATTGATATTTAGGTCCTTTCTCCAAGCTACCAACTTAGAAACTGATGTTTCTAGAGAGGCAGATACAATCCAGTTATAGAATGTTGAAATTAAACCTTTATTACCACCTTTTTTCACCATTAACTCCTCTAACTTACTTAACTGGGGAATGTTGAGAGACTGATTTTGCATGGAAGAAATGAAGCTTCTAATTTGTAAATACTTAAAAAAGTGTTTTTGGGGAATTTGAAATTTAGAAACTAAATCCTCAAATGAAACCATTACTCCATCACAAAAAAGATCACCCACTTTCTTAACACCTTTTTCTGCCCAACCCTGGAACCCTACGTCCAGGTTTCCTGGTACAAATAAGGCATTTCCCCAAATAGGACTAAACTGAGAGAGATTATTCTTAATATTCATCATTTCTTTTATTGTAAACCAAACTTCAATCATATTTTGGACTATAGGATTATTTGTTTCTTTCTTTAACTGTTTTGGCTGTGCAGAGTATAAATACAAATTTAATGGCATTTTAAGAGAATTTGCTTCCATCCCCACCCAAGACGGGGTATTTTGGGATGAAAAATAAAACATTATTGTCCTTAGTTGAATAGCCAGATAGTACCAGTGAAAATTGGGACATTTCAACCCCCCTGAATCAAAGGGAAGATACAACAAAGACAAACGAATGCGGGGATGCTTCTTGTTCCAAATGAACTCTCTAATTAATGATGCTAATTTGGTAAACAATCCAGCAGGAGGAGCCAGTGGGACATTTTGAAACACATACAACAGTTTAGGTAATACATTCATTTTAAGAACACTTATCCTTCCAATAATAGATAGTGGTAAACTTATCCAACGCTCCAAATCTTTAGAAATTTTCTGTAGAATTGTATTATAGTTAATTGCCACCGTATCTTTTAATGAAGGAACTATTTTGATGCCCAGATAAGTGAGTTCAGAATTAACAGTAAAGCCAGATATATTCTGACTTACGTTTTGATTATACCCTTGTTTAAGTAACATTAATGATGATTTTGTTACATTTACTTTATACCCTGAGAAGGCCCCAAACTGATCTATTAAATCCTTTATAGCAGGCACAGAAATTTTTAGTTGCTTTAAAAATAATATGACATCATCAGCAAATAAAGCAATTCTATGCTCCTTTCTACCAATCCTAACACCTTGAATTTGTCCACTGGTTCTAACAGCTATTGCCAGAGGTTCAATAGCTAAAAGGAATAAAAGTGGAGATAAAGGTGAACCCTGCGGGCACCCTCTTTTAATGTCAAATGGTTCAGAAATTATCTCATTTGTCTTAACCTGAGCCACAGACTGACAGTGTAGTAGCTTGATCCAATGGAGAAATAAATTACCAAACCCAAATCTAACAATGACATCAAAGAGATATGACCGTTCGATTCTATCAAAAGCCTTCTAAACTTTGAGACTTTTAACATAAACCTTACTCCTCCCTTCAGTATAAAGATTCAGGCACTGCAAGCCTGAATGATGATGAGGAGTTTACGGATATATTGGAGGAGCGGAGGCGCAATACTGATCTTGGCTATGCCCTGAGGACCTTTAACCCTCAACCGTACAAAGGAGCCCCATCCTGCTCCACTTCTGACCTCAATAAAGCTGTACTGGAGTCCCAGTATCTGCGCTATATTGCCAAAGAGGTGAGTCACTTTATTTATTAAAAAAATATAGCTTTTACTGTTTTGTTGTCAAAATAGTCAGTTTTTCCTCCCCTCCATATTCCCTCTCAGATTGCCTTGGAGACGGGGTCATCCGTGGAGAAGGTGAGACAAGAGGCTCGTGGGATTTTGGAGGAAATGTCTCACAATCTGCAGCTGGGGTTTATCAGGCTGATGGCCTACACTTTCAATAAGGTGTTCAAGAGACTCTTCAGAAGCATCTATGTCAACATGGAAGGACTCAACATGGTCAGGACTCATCAGAAATCAATACAATTTAATCAGTTATTGGCCAGTTTGTTTCAACAGTAGATCTTTAGAGGTCACACAACCATTCTGATAGATTTGCTTTACTATGGTATTTACTACTATTTACTATACAGAGAACCTTAGAAGTTAAAATTTTCTGTCACTGCAGCTGCAGCAAGCCATCCAGGAGAGTCCCGTGATCCTGATGCCCAATCACAGGAGTTATGTGGACTTCTTGATTGTCTCCTTCGTCCTGTTCACCTACGACATCCCAATACCTGTCATAGCTGCAGGAATTCGCAAGTATCTATTTGAATTAAGACAACAAAGTGTTATTTAAATCATACTAATTATACATGAGATTATATCCATTTTGATTGCATCGTAGCATCCAAATATTATTATTATTGTTATTATTGTTTATTTTTTTGTTCCAACTCCTTCTCTTTAAAGCTCTTGCAAGCATGAAGGTTGTTGGAGAGATTCTGCGTCGCTCCGGAGCTTTCTTTATCCGACGAGCAATCGGCTCTGACAAGCTGTACTGGGCGGTGCTTTCGGAATACGTCCGAACAATTGTCAGGGTAAAACAATTACTTTTTAAAAGTATTCCTAAGTGCATCTTTGGCAATCAGCTTCTGTATTTAACAATTAAAAGAAGAAGGCTTCCAACAGCTGAATGTGTTTTCCGTAGACAGGATGTGCTCCTTTGGAGTTTTATGTTGAGGGTTTCAGGAGTCGCACGCTGAAGTCTGTGGTGCCAAAGCTTGGTAAGTGTCCAAATGTACACCTGTTTTGTTTTTGTTGCTGTTCACCGGGATATCAAAGTGTGTGCATCTCATTATTATGGACTTTTATTTTTAAGGTTTAGTTGCTTTAATTTATAGCAGTTAAGCATGATGACCTTTTCTATGGTGGCCCTGGGAGGTCAAATGCACTGCAAGTTAAGAAAACACCAGAAAAAAGAAAAATGCAGCACAAGCAGACAAAATACAACTGAATAAAACAAAACAGAAATGGTGAAAAAACAAACAAACAAACAAAACACAACCCACAACAGAATTTGAATAAAACACAATTGAAGTACGGAAAGAAAAATAAAATTTCACTAAATGCAACAGAAGAGTTTCTGGAGAGACAATAAGGTGACGGACCAAAACATGCAAACAATTACACTTAGACTCACTTAAAAGATTCATTTAATAATGTAGGTGTTTGCTATTAGCTGTTTAATGTTAGCTTGTCACTTCCGCAGCTGGTCCGTCACATTATTGTCTCCCCAAAAACACTTCTGTTGTGTTATGTGAGGTCTTTTTTGTTTTTTAGGGGTTTTTTGTGAGATTTAGCTGTGTTTTTTCTATTTCTGTTGTATTTTCTTACAGGTTTGACCTTAAAGGGCTATTGTACCTTTTGTCATTGTACTTTACTTTTGCACACCAACACTCACAGTTTGGGATATTTCAAGTGTTAAAAGTCAAACAAGTTTACAGTATTTTTAGATCATTTTGTGTAATTTGAATATTCTTTTCAACTTATTTTTATTTCCATATTTTTTTACATATTCACTTATACATGTTTTGAGCATCTTGGTGCCACATCTGCATTTGTCTGCAGGTATGATGGACATGGTGCTGGAGCCATACTTTAAAGGTGAGGTGTTTGACATTACCCTGGTGCCCATTAGTATCAGCTATGACAGAGTAGTGGAGGAGTCATTGCTTGCACTTGAGTTGTTGGGTGTCCCCAAACCCAAAGAAAGCACCACCGTAAGTTTCGTCTCATTGCTGACTTGATAAAATTTCCCATGTAATCTTTGGTCCTGAAAGATATGAAACTACAGGCCTCTTGCCCTCGCTCTTTCCCCCCAGGGACTGTTTAAAGCTAGCAGAGTTCTGCAGGAAGATTATGGCTGCATGCATGTGAACTTTGGCCGCCCCCTGTCTGTTCGACAGCTGTGTGAGGGAAAGATAAATCGGAGCGAGTACAATCTCATACCAAGGTACAGATTTGCTTTTTTTTTTCTGTTTGTGCAAGACATGGTAGCCATGTGTGCCAAAGTCACAATTGGCTGTAGCTAGAAATTGTGAGTACTGAGTATACACCAACCAAAGTGAGTATTAAATAATTTTATAATTGACCATTTATATATTCTGTGAATGTAATCTCTATTAGTGATATATAAGGAGTTCAAATGAAATACATAAAACATTTTTTACAAATGTGTTTTTATTTATTTTTTCTTACTCATAGTGAGTGTAAAATGAACCCAATCAACAAAAGCATAACAAGTGTAATAGTGATACAACTTAAATGAATATTTTTGTTGTTGCAAACCTTCAAAACTTCAAGAAATAGCCTGTATGTAACTTTAGAATCCACTTCGTTTTCTGTTCAGAGATCTTCCACAGAGACCAAGTACGGAGATCCAGGACTGTGTGAACTGGCTGGCTCATTTGATTGTGCGAACCCAGGAGGAGGGCGCATTGATCAGTCCTTGGTCTCTGATGGCTTGCCTGTTGCTCCAGGCTCCAATCACAACTTTAACAGAAGAGGGTCTGCAGTGGCATGGGCTCACAGAAAAAACCCTCTGGCTCAGGAAGCTGGTGCTGGACTTCAGGGGTCGTCTGAACTGGCCTGGTGGGTGGGCCAGATGGATTTCAAAGATATCAATTTATTTTAATTATACTGTGTAGAAAGCAGCATCATCAAGCTTAGGGTTAAGAACAATATAGGCCTTTAATGAAGCTTGCTTTCCCTTCAGTGACCAGCAGGTGGCCTTAGCATATTGCATTGCTAGACAACCAGACACTGTTAATGCAGAAGAGTAACTGAGTAGTTTCCTTGCTGTTGCATAGGCTCCTTTTGACCCGGTCCTGTGTGGATCACAAAGATTAGATGAATGCAAGTTGGCACAAGTGTCCAGAATCACTTAGGAGATGTTCAGTGGATTAATGCACTTTAAGTAACTTATCCTAAGAGGTCTCCACTGAACTGTCTCACTTCACAGGTGCCCTGTGTGTGAACATTCACACATGCAGGCACGTGTGCACACTTCAACACACACACACACTCGCATGCATGACTTTCTGAAGGTCATGTGACCCTCATACTTGAAACCCGTTTGCAGCACACACCCCAGACTCAGACGTGATGTCATCCACCGTGGCTCTTCATCACTCCATTGTCCATCATAAAGCGGGCCGTGTCTACCTGGTTCAGGATGGAAACCCTGCGAGCCAAGATCCACTCAGTCCAGAGGAAAAGGTGATGAGGACGGCGGCGGCGGTGCTGATGCTGGTTTCCTACAGGAATCAGGCGTTGCATGTCTTTGTGCGTCCAGGAATACTTGCTACAGCCATCCACATCACAAAAAGCACACAGAAGGGTAAATGTTAGGTGCAGTTGCAGATTCTGAGTCTCACGAATGGACACGTCTTGTTTAACCTTTTTCTGTTCACAGATGAGCTGTTCAGCTTCTTCTGCTTCCTGCGGGACGTCTTCTCCAGTGAATTCATCTTCATCCCTGGCAGGGCATCGCAGGTAACAGCCATGTTTGTCGGGATCACGATTATTCTGTGCATGAACTGGGTAAAAGGCCAAGGTCACTGTAGCCTCTCATTTATCCAATTCTCAGGAAGAGCTAATGAAATAAATTTTGTGCGTATTGTGCTTCAGGTTTTCCTACTATCGTATTCATACACACTTGTGTATGGTTAACAATGAGACAGATTATTATCGTGAGTATATTATTGTTACTCATATTGCATATGTCTGCCCCTCCATCACTTAGGACTTCGACGAGGCATGTTCACTTCTGCAGAAATGTGGAGCAGTCTACATCAGTCAACAGGAAGTGACCGTGTTGGAAACGGGACTGGAAGTGTTATCCTTTCTGCAGAAGCTGCTGCAACCCTTCTTAGAATCATATCAGGTCCTTCTAACTTGAGTATCTCTCTCTGTGATTAAGTGTATTTTGTGGAGAGTGGCTACGGCTCTTGGTTAGATGTTGTAAAGTTGTTTTTCTTATTATGGACCTTCTATTGTATTCTAAGAAATGTCATTAAACATTACCCACTGTTATCAGATAACATTTATAACTAACAATCATAGTTTCTAACGACATGAAGAGACATGCTGTAGTTGCATCTTTTAAACTCGAAAAATTATAAATATTATGATTAAGACATTTTATGACCATAAAGAGTTCAACTTTGTGGGAGCTTATTTGCATTAGCAAAAGTATATCGAAAACTGTTTGTCGTTTAGTAAGACAAATGCAGTTTCGTCTACTTCAATATACATACAAATACATATATTAAGATTATTTTTAGAGAGGGGATGCAGTTCATATCACTGAGTCTGAAACTAAAGACACGAGTCCTACTTACGTGATTTAAAATGGATATTCTAAACATCAGTTTATTTTCGTCTTGTGTCTAATGTTTATAGACTTATAGATTTATAGATGCATAGTACAATATTTAATGACTTCAAAGAATCTCTTGCAACTTCATAGTAACCATCCAAATAATGGTCAAGATGGTTTACAATTAAACTATTAACCATTTGGAAAACATTAACATCTGCTAACATGAAAATTATTTGTAACATTTTTAACTTACTATTGACTAAATTTTAGGCAAAGCATTTATTATTTTTTGACCATAATTTGAATTTATTTCCACATTAATATACCAACGTTTTAGTGATGTTTTTATTTTTTTCCCCTCATGTCCAGCTGATCTTCAGGTACTTGTGTGAAAACGGAGCTCACGTGTTTACGGAGAAGCAGTTCCTACCTGCTGTGCGAAACCTGGCTACAAAACTCATCCTCTCAGGTAAAACTGAGTGTGTGGAATCACCTCTGACCTCTAGAGTTGTCTGCTACCTGGTAACTTGCAGATAACTTACAGTTTTTTGTTTTGTTTTGCAGGTGATCTTCACACCTTTGAAGTCCTCTCTTCTGACACGCAGAAAAATGTTCTTTCTGCACTGCGGAGACTGGAGGCAGTGACAAAGTTGAGGGCGTGAGTAATGAGATTAAACCTACAACCCTGTTTGGTTTTAAGCTCATTTTCTTTGGTGGTTTGAGAAGCTGTCCATAATGCTGATGCCAAAGTTACACATGCACTCTTCTCATCTCAGGTCCCAGCAGAACGAATACAAAGTGAACAAAGCAGCTGTCAGAAGAACTGGTGACATACTCTGTAAGATTATTTGTGATATTCCAGTAAAGATAAAGCTGCTGTTTTGTGTCCGTCTTGAGAATTTTGATCTATTTTTACCTTGCTGTCTTTAAAAATTATCAGATTATTTTACATATACAATTACCGATTAGTTTACAATTGTTTACCACATCAACCTGAGGGATCTTTCTTATTTTTGTTTTTGTTCCTCTTCTCTCACTGTAGCTGGGAAATTCCCCCCTGAGAGCCTCCATGCTATACCTGACGCAAGACTTTAGTGTCAAGTAGAATAAATCCATCTTCAGTATCAGCTCACAGTCCTGCTCCCCCCATCCCCAAACTTGCCTGTCTCTTCACTACTTCTTCTTCCTCATTGTCGTCCCTGTGGTCTCTTTAACAGTTTGACTGTGTAAAGATACAAATACAGTCTGAGCTCACAGGCAAAATACTTGATCCTGGATGCCAGCCAGACTTAATCTACTGAATGTTGGCTACCTCTGTGTCCTTGCTGTCATGCGTTTGAGACCTGAGAGGGCTGAGATGAAGCTAAAAAGCCCTGCAGGATAAATGTTAGTGGCCTATTGCTGATTTAGTTTGATTTTAACCAGAATCAGTAGGTGAATAATAACATACTTTCCATTGCTGATCCTTTTTTTTTTTGTTAAATATATTGCCATGGATGTATTGTTAATGACTGAGATAATGAATAAGAGAGCACTTTAAAATAAACTTGGTTGCCAGTAAGATTTGGTGTAAAAGAATGTAGCAATAAAGCTCTAAAGGCCAAAACAAGCAAAGATGTCAGGTTTTGTTTGATTGAGACATTTATTTTCTTTACATTTCCATAAATGTGAAACAGTTGTAACAAAATGCACCATAGTTTTATTCGTCTTTCCCCACACGTGCTTAAATATAATTTATTTGATTCTGTTGGTACTAATTCCCTTCAACAGTGAGTGAAAACCAGAAGTCAGAGTTCAACCTCCTGCCCTCCCTGCAAACCAATCAACACTCTGCTGTACTTCTAACCCCTCAGCAGTTAGAAAAAGGCCCCTTATGTGCCAATTAGCCACGGGAAAAAGATTATCTGTACACGGGTGGCACGTCGACCTTGATGCGTAAAGCGCTCACGGGGTCTTGACAAAACACCGAGATGTATTCCAGCACTTTGGAATTGAGCTTCTTCTCGCCCTCTTTCGCCCTCAGCCGCTCTTTGTCCCACCTCTCCTTCTCGCCGTTCATCTGTGAGAACAGGTTGATCTGGATGGTGCGGAGCGTGGCCGCCAGGATGTAGAAACCTCCCTGCAGCACATGACAGAAAGCGGCCCCGACGCTCAGCGCTGCGCCCATCATGTTGGGCACCGTCTCGCACACCACGCACATGCCCTCCAAAAAGTGTAGCGTGCCTTTCCTGGCCAGGGGTTCGCTCTGATGGAGGTAGCCTGGGGGTGAGGGGCCCTGCTGGGCATGGTTGACCCAGTACCGTGCGCTGTCAGCGAAGTGCGTGGCGGCTCGGCGCAGCGGGAGCAGGGCCAGGTACAGGTGACAAGCGGCTTTGGTCAGAGCGTGGAAGAGCAGCCGCAGCTCAAGCACGGCGTTGCCTGGAGATAAGAAGGTAACAGGGTCAAGCTGGAGTCTAAATTAACACCGTGGCTAATGTCGAGAACCGCAAACACCGTCTGCCACTGGATTAAAGTCTGCTCACCAGCCCGCTGGGCGGCGGGTATACTGAGCACGCAAAGCGAGCTTTCAGCGACTAAAAGTACCCTGACAACCACCTGACCTAAAGCACAAACCATTCATTCTCTAAATAAAGACTCAAAATTGTTTGTATTGCCCCCTCTCCCCGCCCCGTCATCTCGAAGCAATCAAGTGTGGTTGCCTCATCAAAAGAGTTTAATAAAACAATATTAATTATGTAATATATCTTATTTTTTCATTTAAAACGTACAGAAACCGAAAGTTTTGGTTAGTGACGCGATCTGCAGCACCTGCGCCCATTTTAGCCATTTGTGTTATTTTGGGACACAAACTATTCCCTAATCTGTAGAGTCTCATCTGCTCAGTGCGTCCACCTTTCGAGGGAATACACTCGAAATATGCGCTACAATAGAATCTACAACCACTTTAACATGTTATGTAGAGTGATGCATGGTCTCTTGTGCCGTGCGTTTATAGGTTAGTGGACAGGTGCCATAAACCCCTTAAAAAGTCGTTTTTCCCTTACCGTCTATAAAGCAGAAAATCCAGAGTAGGGCAATACTCGCTGCCAACGAAGTCCACCAATCCATGTAGCCTCCCCCCTGTGCTGACCCCAGCAACGAAAAGCGAGAAAGAAGTGAAAAAGACGAAGTTATGATCTGGCCAAGCCCTGCCCTGCCCTGCCTCTTTTACGCAGCTAATACCCAAACATTAAGTCGTCGCTTTCTCCGCAGGAGAACCGTCAAAGCGCACCTCAGGTGTCAACCGGCGCATTAAGTCCTAGAAGCAAGGCTACAACTCTTGAACCTACTGCACCGTGTAGCGGAAGTTTTTATTGGCTGGAAGACCCTCCTCGGGCGTGAAAGGTGTCGCCTAAAGAGACTTTTCAACCTTTGGGACTTTAAACAAGTTTAGTCTCTTATTTTTTAAATATAAAATGTTATAAGTAAAAATGTTATAAGAATACTTTTCTTCCTGAAGTGCATCTATGCTGATTTTTTTTTTTTTTTTAGTAGTAGTAGTTTTTGTAGTTTTTCCCACCTTTGCCCAAACATCTAAATATGATAGCAGTGATAAAAAATATGATAACCTCCTAACATTAGTTATTCAGCTGATCTCTGCGCACATTAAAGAGGATCCAACAGCCTCTCAGGGGGTTCAAAGCCTACTACGCTTGGGGCATGACTTGTCTAGTCTTGCATAATCTGAGCACAGATGTGGGGGAAATCACTTTCCACAAATACAGTTAATGGAGTGTGGAGTAATGATGTAAACAGCCTATATGCAGTCCAGTGAGTCTGCAGCCTGGGTAACTTAAAACACGGGCAACTAATTGTGTGTGTGTAACATGCTGCATGCTAAATTTCTGGACCGTGTTTGTATATTACTAATGCATCAGAACGCAGAACCTTCGCCACTTACGTACGACGTCTCTGCGCGTGCTCGCCCCAGGCTCGCTTGCGTGTCGGCGTCATGGCAACGGAAACCCTCTTCAGACGGTGGTTCACCTGGAGGAGGTATCTCCTTACTGGCTCTGTACGTAAGTCTGAGCCCAGGGTAAAAGTTAGCAGCCTGCACACTTTTCCAAAATGGTATGTGTTGCACGTGACCTAAAAGCGCGAGGAGTTTTGGTAAATTGGGCAGGTTTCCACACGAACATCTGATCTGACAGTCCTCAAATCAGCACAGGTAAGAAGCAACCACACTGTAATGGAGACGTGGGCTTTTAATGAAATTAAAACAACTTAATTAGCAGGTATGGCGTAAGTGATGATTAAAATCAGTCAGTGTGGTTCTTTGACACTGTCTATCGTTTATCACGACCAGCATGTTGCTGACTCCAGGCTGCTTGTTTTGTCGTGATGTAGAGATGAGCCACATGAAGAAGAAGGGTCCCAGTGGTCTGATCACCGTGCACTCACCTTTTCCTGTCAGGCTGTTAAAATCAGAGGTAATAATAAATAAGAGAGCATCCTCATAAAAGTGGGAGTGTAGTAAAAAGAAAGCTCAAGAGTGGAATGTATATTACACTCAAAAAGGAGCCACACTGGGTGGCTCAATACCACCCCGCTTCCCATAATGTTAAATATACTGCTGTTAATTAAACTTTTAATTAAAGAGCATTAGCAGTGTAAGTGTTTTTGCTCGGCAGCACTGCAGTGGTGATTATGTTCTGTTTAAAATGTGGCTTTTGATGAGCACACTTTTTTCTTGTTAACATGTACACTCTGTGCTGTTTGCACTTCACAGCAGAGAGAGACTGTGACCTTTCACCAACTAATAATTTATCTCCAGTCTTTCTTCTTCTTCTGTATTTGTTCTCCTGCTCTCAGTATATGGTATGTGCACGCAGTGCTACGGAGGGCCTCAAGTGCCAAAATGAATTAAATAAATAATTACATAAATATATATAAATATTAAATTATTAATTACACCTAATTAATTAATTAAAATAGGAAATAATTAGTTAAATATATACATGACTTAAATGTCAATTCATTTAAAAAAAACATTTAATAAATTAGTTATTTCCCATTTTAATTAATTACAAATTTAATTAATGTGTAATTCATGTTTAATTAACCAAATCAGTTAATTCAAAGATGATAGTTTTTTTCTTTTTTTCTTTTTATTATATTAAAATATCTCTGGGATTAAATGTGTAGTTGACGTTTCACTAGTTCGGCCCACTTAAGATTAAAGTGGCCTGTATGTGGCTCACAATGTAAAATGAGTTTGACATGCCTGGCTTTCCTAACTTTGGCTCTTCTTTTTTCTTTTGTGTATCATATCTGAACATACAATCTCAGAGTCTATTTTTAAAATGAATGAAGAGGTTTCAGTTTACTGACAGATACGGCAGCCACTGTTACCCGCACTTAAACAAGGACTAAAGGAGGCGCGGTGCCGGATCAGGTTAAATGCAAAACAAAGAGTCTACCCTATCTACTGCAACAATAAAACCTAACAATGAGCACACATACCTGTGCACTCATGCCAAAACTCCTGTCATAAAATGACCAGAGTGTAAAAATGCATATATAACGTGTTACGTGTTAATGTAACTGCGAGAAGCTGCTCGTGTTTCCGTGTAGTGACGCGATCTGTCACAGCTGGGTGTGGTGGACTCTACCTTCATGTACACGGACATGATCTTCTCTCTATGTGAACTTTGGCTGGATTTCAATAGTTCGGTCTACACAGGACTCTGCAGTCTGTAAACATATTCAAAGTACTGTATGCTGTGAAAACAAGAGATGTACATTACTGTGTAAAATTCTTGAGATACCCCTCTTTTTTAAATTATTTGCTTAGGAAATAGAAATCTTTGGATGATTGCTGCTTTATATTCTGTTCTTTGCCAAGATGATCCCACAATGCTTTAGTAATGTTGCAGTCTGAACTCTGGGCTTTTACTGCATTAGCAGTGTGTTTGGGATCATTGTCATACTGAAAAAAATGAAGCTGACACCAATCAGACGCATTCCAGATGGTATCAAATGGTGGATCAATATCTGGTGGTACTGTGTTTTATAAATTCATCGAATTTCACAAGATCTCCAACTGTAGAGACTCACTGTTGTAGCTTCCTGACCGCTTCTGTAAATACTGATGACAATTTTAACCAAAGTTCTCAAATTTAGATTCATCACTCCATCGGACTTGTTGCGACTGATTTTCAGACCAGTTCTTGTGTAATTAAGCATACCTCAGCTACCTTTCCAGCGAGACCATTTCTGATGAGTCTTCAGTTAACAGTAGATTGGTCAACTGAAAGGCCAGATGTATCTCTCAGGTCTCGTCAGGTCTTTGCCTTTTCTTTTCCTTTGTTGTTTTTTTTGTCCTGTTTCTTAAGAATGTGACTTTCATGTACTTTTGTGTTTTTCTAGGACTGCCACTTTTTCTTTTGTCTTCCCCTTGTCCACTATCCTCAAAAATTTTAAGGACCCACTGCGCACTATGCCGAGATGTCTTCACATAATAGCTCTTTGAGAATCAATTACGTGGTGCAATTATACTATTCGATCTGTTTTATGTCTGTCAAACTGTGTTGTCTTTTGAATTTTCCATAGATTCAACTAAAGAAATGCAAAGAAATGATGTGTTTTTGTAACAAGCTGCTAGTAACAAAGTGCCTAAAGATACAGTTTAAAATTTGTTCTTAGCCATGATGTCCAGTATGTGTATATACAACATTGTTTCAGCCCTTGCATTAGGTGGCTTTTTTTAATGCCAAAATGTAATATGTCAGTGTAAGTACCTTAAAAAAACAGCAACAACCCATCCCTCTGAAAATGGTAAGATACAAGGATAAAAAAAAAATAGTTGTGGCTCAAGAGTTTTGCACATCACTGTAGGTGGAACCATTAATTTATTATTCATACTGTAATTTCAAGCAAACTTTATGCACTGCGAACGGTAACTACAGTGTACAATATACATCTGGTGTTTCAGGAGTGCATTACAGATGTGAAGCACACCACGGAGAGCAAGAAGAGCAGAAGGAGCAGCTCACAGCAGCGTGAAAGGACGGGGAGCACCTGCAGGTCTGTAACACCAGAGAAAAGGAATGAGGTATCCTATGTGCCAGAGTGGGCCACCAAACGGGACTGGCTCTCTTACACCTCCCTCAGACAACTGCAGGTACTGCACTCAGTTGGCTCACATCTTCACAGAAAAGATGGAAAGGATGAATTCCTGAATCTCTTTGTTGCCATTTAGGCAAAGGTGAAGGCTGAGAAGCAGCAAGTGAAGGAAATACTCCAGCCATTACAGGAGACAGAAAATGGGTTTAAGGTAGGGTACTAGTTTTTATTATACTGTAGTCCATCTAATACAAGGACACAGCTTTTTCCCCCCTCACATTTTATTCTTCATTATTAAAAATACCTCCAATATTGATTGAAGTGCGTCTTCATTCAGGAGTTGGAGTTTTTCCTGAGTCAGCGTGATGTTACAGAACTCAGGAGGAGAGAGCTGCTCCACAAACACTGGACTGAGCATGTCTGGTTTCCCATCCAGCAGAGAGTGAAGGCGCACGTGTCCAGCTGCCCAGAGGCCAAGAGGCGCCACAGCCTCTACAATCACTACCTCCACGTCTGTAACTCCAAGGTGGTGCTGAAGCTTAAATTAGTTTTGAAGCTAGGTCAATGACTCCTCATGTTGGTGCTAGAGTTTTTGCGTTGTTGTGGACGACGATGTTTAGGTTTTGTGCTTATTACTGCAAAAACAGATGAGATGAATGTTTAACTTATCTCACTGCCACGTTATCTCTGATCCACAGGGGAATGTCTTTCTCGAGACCTACGATCCACAGGAGTACGATCCTTTACTTCTCAACATCAAAATGCAACAGGTGAACAACCAGGTGACTTCTGTGACTTGAATATTTCCCTTCAGTATGTTTCATAACAACATTAGTGTCTCACGTGTGTGTTACTGCTAATGCATTGATTCCTTTAAGGGGTCATTGGGCCTTCATTTAAATGAAAGACCAACAGGAAAGAGATTCCACTCATCTTTGGGATCAGGTATCTAAATATTTTCCCTTTTTTGTGTTTTTTTTTCTAGCCAATCGAAAATTTAAGACAAAATATTATACAAATGCTTAGTCTTCAGTATTGGCTTAGTTTGATAAAAGGTACTTATTATGCTTTTGTTGTCTGTCATATACTGTTACCATGATGGATGCTCACAATAAACATGGCCAAAGTTTTTACCTGACACTTCATTAGGTACACCTTGCTAATTCTAGGCTGGACCTGCCTTAATTCTTCGTTGCACAGATTCAACATTTCTCAGAGATTTTGGTTCATACTGACATGATGGCATGACACAGTTGCTGCAGATTTCTCAGCTGCGCATCCACCAGATCTCAATGGTTCTGTATTGGACTGAGATCTGGTGACTGTGGAGGCCATTTGAGTACAGTGAACTCATTGTCGTGTTCAGGAAACCTGTTTGAGATGATTTGAGGTTTGTGACATGGAACGTTATCCTGCTGGAGGCTGCCATCAGAGGACGCACAGGGTGCACTGTGGTCATAAAGGGGTAGACATGGTCAACAACAATACTCAGGGAGGCTGTGGTGTTGAAACAGTTTTCAGTTTCAGAGGCTGAAGTATGACATTACACCAGTGGTTCCCAAACTTTTTTTGCTAGGCCCCCCTTTGTTTTACAAGAAAAACTTTGTGTATAAAGAGCTAACATCTCCAAAATTTCAGGAGTAGTTAGTCATTACAAGAAGTGTTTGTGAACTAAAAATCAAGAATGTGGGATGCTGTTTGTCCGTGATTTGGAGAGCCCAGCGCGTGCTCCCAACGCAGGTTAAACAAATTCTGTCGCGGAGACCTACCTTGGCACTTGTGCAGGTGAAGCCAAATGCAAGATATGCTTCATCATATTTTCTAGTATTTGGTTTGGAAGGAAGTTGGTTTAAACATATTTGGCGATGCTTCATCTTCTGCTTTGTATTTGTGTGGGAGCCCCGTCAAAAACCTGCCCATCATGCTAGCAGTGTCCAGCGTTTTTTCTTTTTTTAAATTCAAACCGCACCCCCCCCGCAATGGTTCTGGCCCCCTACTTTGGGAACCTCTGCATTACACCATAAGCACGGCTCATATAAGGATAGATGGATCAGCGCCTTCATGTTATTTACGCAAAAGTCTGATCCTATCCAAATGTCACAGCAGAAATCGAGACTAATCAGATCAGGCAGCGTTTCTTCAATCGTCTGTTGTCCAATTCTGATCAGCTGGTGTGAATTGTAGCTTAGGTTTCCTGTTCTTTGCTGACATGGCACCCAGTGTGGTTTGCTGCTGTAGACCCATCTGCTTCAAGGTTTAAGGTGATATCTGTTCAGAGATGCTCTCAAGTGTTTGAGTTACAGTTGCCTTCCTATCAGCTCAGATCAGTCTGGCCATTCTCCTGACCTCTGACATCAAGGAGGCAATTTCAGCCAGAGAACTGCTGCTCACTGGATATTTTCTTTTTTTCTGAGTATTCTCCGTAAACTAGAGATGGATTTGTGCAGAAATCCCAGTAGATCAACAGTTTCTGAAATATTCACAATGCCCATCTGGCAGCAAACAGCACATTCAAAGTCACTGTGGCCTGGTGTGGTTTGTGGCTCAGCTACAGTGGAGCAGTGGGTTCAGGATATGGTGTCAGGGGAAGGCTGACCAGCACAGCTGATTTCCATTGTATAATCATGCCTTCCCTATTTGAGTAGGATGCTGGGACTTGACAGGGGAGCTGGGTGTACTTGCACTGGAGACAGACAGCTGTAAAGCTGCGAAAAACGGAGTCACTGGAAACTTTGCAAATAAACATTCAACTGCTTGCAAAGCTGCGCACTGTGGGTCCTTTATATCACAGTCACTTAAATCATCTCTCTTTTCCATTCTGACGTTCAGTTTGAACTTCAGCAGGTCATCTTCACCGTGTCTACATATCTAAATGCATTGGCTTGTTAGAATGTGATTGGCTAGATATTGGCTTTAGTAAGCAGCTGAACAAGTGTACCTAATGAAGCCTAGGGTGAGTTTATAAATCAGCACAATAATGACAATTACAGTTATTTTACTTTGCTGCTTTTTTAGTGTAAAATACTTTCAGGTCAAAACCTCTTCAAATGGCAGATTTTCTTTCCATCTTAGGGCATAAACTCCACCCGACAAAAGCTGAACGGCGAACTAAAAGTCATCGACCTCTGGGTGAGTCTGTGAAGTCTCAGGCCAACAAACGTCTACAGGCCTCATCTAAATATCCAGCCTGTGGGTCCATTAAAAGGCCAGTGGTGGTCGAGACTGAGAGAAGCAAGTGTAGCAGGTACTTATATACTGTATTTGTACACCATAGCACCACAGTATTCACACGTGATACTGCTCACTGACAAATCACACTAACAGTTTAAGTTTGAAATGTTTTTCATCCAGGCCTAACACTATACCACTGCACATCAGTGCAACAGCCACATCAGATGGAAGGTGCCACCAGACCAGCTGCTGGTTCTCCAGATGTGGATGTCTGCAGGAACCATCAAGTTAACAGTGACTTTGGCCACTGTGTACATCCAAATAAAAACAAACAAACAAAAAAAACCTACTTCACAATTTTCCTGGACATCATACTCGAAAGACAAACACAGAAAAATATTTTACTGTACATACATTTTATTCATGCCGGTGCCGTTTTCGGGATTTAATGGCGTACGTGCCATGAAACTTCATGCTTACACCATAAGGTTAACCATTGACTTTACATTATACAGCAGTGTGCAGCAGTTGTAATATAAAGATACGTTAGGCAGTGTGTGACTGTCCACACGTGTGTGTAACTGGCTGATATGTTGTTATATTCTTTAATTAGCAGTGCGCTGGAAAAAAAAAGAATTTACAAATCGAAACTGAAATGTAAAAACCCGGTGAAACGTTGAGTCCCGTTTGTTACTTTATATTTCGGAGTGGCGATTAAGAAAATATTGGCAATCATCTCCGTGTTTTGGATCGTTTGAGGTCGCTGAAAAGCTCAGGGTCAGTGGAACAAGCAGGGACAGTAAAATCCCCATTATTGCGTAATGTGCAAGAGCATAAAAAAGGCACTTTAACGGTCCTTCATTACTAGGAAATTAAGTGGTGCGTGTGCCTAATGGAGTATTCAGATGTGTTTTCCTCATTTGGTTGGCTCGTAAAGCTGTAGATCTAGTTTGACGTGAACTTCTCCAGTAGGGACTTCGTGCAGCAGAAGGCGACGGGTTGCTGCTCCTTTGCTCTCCATCTCTTTCTTTATCGTTGCCACGGGAACCTCAACGCGGCCGAGAAAATCTAAAGAGGAAGGAGGACACTTTTATTTAGTAAGATGATTAAAATGAGGAAAAGAAACGCATCTCATCGATTGTGGGATAATATTGAAGTCAGACAAAAAAAAAATTTAAGACAGCTGATTTACTTTAATAGAGGAAAACCAAGACTTTAAGTGTTCCTTTAATTCTGTATAGGCAGGACAAATTAGACAAAAAGCCTAATAATCTACTGTTTTATGCATGAGTGCATGTGCGTGTCCTTTATCCACTGACCATCTGGTGAGAACTGATCTTTCTCGGACACGGTGATGCAGAGGACATCCTGGTAGAGGTCTTTGATGAAAAACTGGCAGTTAAAATTCCACTTTGGGCTCAGAGTGTCGCTGATTGGCCGAGATGTGTAGCACTGAGCTCCCATTGTCAGCTCACAGTAAGGATTACTCTTACCTGAAGAGAAAAGGAGTTAATGGGACTTAATTACAAAGCATGCATTAGCAGTGTCATGTTGCCACGGGGCCTCACCGTTGGGCTTACAGGCCTTGAGCTCCTGGGCTTCAATGACTGTTACCAGCAGCCGGCCGATTCCGCTGGACTTTAGAGAGCGTGCTAAAATAAGCAGAAGACAGTAAGTTATATGACAAAAACGCAGCATCCATTCATAATGAGGATAATGTTTGAACAATACACACATGCATACTTCAAGGTACTTCGCCGTGTACTCGTATGTTTTCAAATAAGAACACTTTGTTAACCCTGGCAGGGGCCTTGCTTTGTTGTAGATTTTTAATATGCAGACTGAAAAATGTCAACTCTGGATCAACTCGGAAGAAAAGGAAGTAAAAATGAAGCACTCCATTCAAGCTCCAGTGTGTGCAAATGAATACTCCAAAATTAAACAGTACGATGCACGGTATAAACGTGACACTGAAGGTGAAAACAGTCCAGGGGTCATAGGGACGAGTCGTAGAGTCTGACGGCCATCAATAGGAATGATTTCCTGAAAACTCGTGAAGGTGACTGGTCTCTGTGCAGTAGCTAAAGTTGGTCACCACCAAACAATCATTTTCAGATCAAGCAGATTCCAGGTCAGATGACACTAAGAAACTGCTTGTCAGCTATTATATCATTCAGCTCAAGACGGCACTACAAGGAAAGTTAACAAGGGAGCAGCGGAGGGTGTAGCTGTGTTTACCTTGGTAAGCCTTCTCTCTCTTTTTCTTCTCCGTCTCTATGAAATGTTCAGATGCCGCTTTGATTTTCTGGACCCACGCTGCCCTAATGGAAGCAGTAAAAATGTGTGAGTGCTTCACGCAGAAACACGGACGTGTGGTTACACAGAACACGAGATTTTTGCACACGTGCCTCTCGTTCAGGGTCTCGGTTTTGAGAGTGTAGACGCGATCGATGTGCGAGACGTGGAACAGCGGCTCGTCGCTGGACGGGTCGGGTGGCATTTTCACCAATACCTCGTTCAGGAAGAGAGGCTGGCGGAGATGAAATGCATATCGGCAAATGCCAAGAGAACGTAAACGATGAGAAAGAATAGTTCATCTGTGCATTTATATATATTTTTATATATATTATATCTGAGATTAGCTTACCGTTTTGTACATCTTGAGCTGTATGTTTGTTTTGGGGCTGAATAACTTGTCAGATCCCGAGGAGGAGAAGGGTTTGGCACTGTGTGTGAGGAGGAGGAAATCATTGAAGAGGAAAGCCCACAGCTCTCTGCTGCTTTTGGTCTTGTACAGCCGACCGCTGTGGAGCAACTTGCGAGGCCCGAGGCAATTAGTGAGTGAGTTGAAGACCAAGTGCTGGGGGAAAAAAAAGTGCAGAGAAAGCGAGGCGTGGCTGAGGAAAGTTGTTCGAACATAAGCAAACTGTCAAGTGTTGTAGTTAAAAATGGAATTTTTGCTGTCCCTGTGTAACAGCTCAAGACTTGTCAGACATGAAATGCTTTGCAGAGGCCATATTTAATATAGCAGCAGGGACTCGAGAGTGGAGATACTCGTGTCTGAGTGTCTTTACCTCTATGGGCCCCTCACACTGCATGTGGCTCTGTATCCATTCAAGCCTGTCTGAGTTTTCCTTTTCCCGAACCCCCTCATTGACCTGAGAGCACAGCTCCTCGGCTCGCTCCAGAGCTTCTCGGAGAGGGCCTCGGTCTGCGTGGCCATCTGGGGTGTGCTCCAAGATCTTACCAAGAAGCACAGCACAGGTAACAAATTAAGAGACATGGAGATGAATATTAAACAAGTGGTAGGCGGGATTCATGTAGTTACATATAAACAGCATTTTTCTGCATACATTTTTGATGAGAAGAGGGTAACGTGTAATCCTCTGCATGGGCTTGAGGAGGAAGCTGGACAGCGGCATTCCTTTACAGCGATAGTTAGTTGCAATCTTCTGCTCAAGGGGAGGCAGACAGAGGCAGAGATATTTTATTGCATCTCACAAAAGCAAGTGTTTTATTTATTTTTCCCCCTCCTCCCTTTCACAATATCCATTATCCAAGGCTCGTACTTTGAGGAAGTCTTTAAAGTCAGGCTGGTTGTGGGTCTTGCTCTGCAGCAGGGCTGCGGCGTTGAGCTGGCAGGAGCAGAAGCGAATGTATGGCTGCATGTGTGCGAGCTCCGACGCCAGCAGGTCTCCTATTAGCTGAACGGGCATGTTCTCTCCTCCTGTCTTTTTACGGACACGCAGGGCTCTGGAGGGGGGTCACAGATGATTAGGACGTGAAACACTATTTCATAACCTCACAAAACATAAATAGATGGCATATCTGATGAGTTCTGCAAGCTTTCAGAGTCTATGGACTTGCAGAAATGAAATAAGTGTCAGTTTTTTTGTGCATTTGCTTTTGATCATTTTCACAGAAAGAGTTCATAAATGTTTATTCTAGCAGAGCAGCAGGTTTAACAGTTTAGATGTCAGGATGGTTCATAACAATGTCACACGTGGGACCTACTTGAGCAATTTGGAGTTGCACATAATCAGTTCCCTCCAGTTAACAAAGATAACTGCCATCTCAGCTTCAGTTAGACGCCCTGACTCAGACATGGGCTTGTAGAAGACCTAAGAGGCAGAAACAAATGCAAACAGGTGAGGAGAGAAAGAAAAATGACAGAAAAGTGTTAATAATGTTCAAATATGCCTAGGTTTCCGTCGGTACCTCTAGCACTAGCTCAAGATCCTCCACATAGGTCTCCTCAGTCTGGATGAGCTCGTGAATGTAACCCTGCCTTTTCCTCTCCTGAGGGGTCATTGTGTCGAGCGTCATCAGGTCAGCACACCCTACAGGAGCACATCCATGCGCATGCAAACACACGTGCAGACATGCATGCACGGACATGCACCGGCATGTGCATGGCAAACACAAGCACAAACACTTTCCTCTCAATCACTGATGTGGTGTGTGAGAAAATACAGCGAGCGTTCAAAAACATGTTAAAATCTCCCTTTATTATCACTTCTATGACGTCTATTTTACATTTAATGCACAGAGTGAGGCACATTGTAGTCGCAGTACATGAACATAAGCGATGCCAACGCTAACAACACTGCTACCGAGAACACTAAGGTAAAGAAAAATAAAGCACCTTTCATGGTGGAGTGCTCACTCCTGGTGATTGCATAGGTGTAAATGGATAAAGTAGCTAATGCTTGAGTGACAGAGCAGTGGAAGACTCAGCTGGTAGTTCAAGTCTTTGAGGTTCAATCTTGGCAAAAGTTGGATGTACAGTTGTGGTCAGGAGTTTACACACACGCATCACGAGCATAAATGTCATGGTAATTTGGGGCTTTTAATAATTAATTCCACAGTGGAATAATTATACAGCATACATGTTTAATAACTTTAAAAAACAAGAACTGATTGCAAATGTTTGACTTGATTTTGGAGCTTCTATAATCCACACAATGTCAAAAATATATGCACAGACTCAAATAAGGTTCTACAATATCTTTTAACTTGACAAGACTGAGGCCTATTAACCTGTCATGATAGTTTCTACTACAACTGGTAGTTTCTCTTTGCCAACATAAAAAGGTTTGACAACACTCATTCGATTGACGGATACTCAGAACAATGGGAAAGTCCAAGGAATTCAGAGAAGATATAAGAAGCAGAATTATAGAGTTACACAAGTTGGGAACTACTTTGCCAATGTCTGGAAGAAAACCCAAACTGTCACCCTCAGGCTACGTCTACACTAGCCCGGATAAATTTGAGAACGGCGTATACATATGAAAACACTCCGCGTCCACACTATCGTTTTCACGCGTTTTCACAGAGTTGTTCATTCACATTGGAATGGCCGAAAACGCTTACGTTCCAGTACTGCGCATGCGTGAAACGCAAGACGATTCAACCTGATTCATTTCTGTCTGCCGAGTTGTTGCTGTGAGTAACACAAAAGTACAAAGTTGCAAAAGCGAGTGAAAATTAAAGAATTTGAAGAAAGCTATCTGGAGCATGTACAAACTGATATAAATCTTTAATAGGGCTGTCAAAATTAAGAGGAAACAAAACAACTGCTGTGTAATGCCCTCCGCTATCTTAGTTTAATTGGTCACATGACTGCATCACATGACTAAAATGTGTCATTGTTTTCGAAACGGCTCCGTTTTCGCTGTTCACACTGCCACGCGAAAACTGCGTTTTCAACTGGAGAGCATTTTCAAAATGCTGCGTTTTCCTTGACCGAAAAGGCCGTCTCAGTGTGGACGGAAGGCCAAAACGGAGAGAAAAAGATGCGTTTTCAAACGAGAATGTATTAGTGTGGACATGGCCTCAGATGTAAGGAAAATTAATTAGAATCTTCAAAAACAAGCCAAAAACCACCAAGGCTCAAACCTGACATGAACTAGAAAATATTGGAATACAGTGTCCATAGGGTGTTTTATGTCAGGGTGTTTTATGTCACCATGGAATGAGAGGGTGCCTACTCAGAAAGAAGTCCCTTGTCCAAAACCGACACCTTTAAGCTTGACTGAAATTTGCAGCTGCTCACATGGACAAGCCAAATTTCACCTGGAGAAAAGTCAGGCAAGACAAAGATTGAGCTATTTGACTACAATGGCAAAAGGTATGTTTGGAGGAATAAAGATGAGGCTTTCAAACCTAAAAACACTGAACCAGTTGTTCAGCATGGCGGTGGTAGCATCACGCTCTGGGGCTGTTTTGATTGTAGTGTTACTGGTACACTGCACAAAGTGAATGCAATGGTGAAGAAGGACTAATCTCCAAATTCTTCAGCTTCAACTCAAATCAGCAGCTAGATGGTTGGACACTTTAGTCTACAGGACAATGATCTCAAACACACATCAGATCTGGTTTTGGAATGAATAATGGCCTTCCCAAAGCCCCGATGTCAACCCAATTGAAAATTTGTGGACTACCCTTGAAAGCCGGGTCTGTTCCAGGAAACCAACCGATTCAAATCAACTCTACCAATCCTGCCAAGAAGAGTGCTCAAATATCCAGCCAGAATTTCACCAGAAGCTTGTTGATGGCTACCAGTGTGGTCAAAGTGTAACTTGCAAAGCGACGTGGATTAGAGAAAATCTAAAATAATTTCAAACCATTTCTTTTTAAGACATTAAAGATGTATGCTGTGCAACCTCAAAGTTACGGCACCATTCTAGCCCATGATAAGTGTATTTAAATGATGAGAACCCTATATGTCAGCAGTGTGGTAGGTGTATCTCTCAGACCACTCTTGATATGCTAATGTTTGCATGTTTTTTGTTTTTCTTATTTTTAATATGTATTTGCTGGTGATATCACAGTTCAGTACAGGATGGGTGTCATTTTAAGTACTTGGAAGCGTCAATAAATGGCAGAGTGCATAAGAATCGAATAATAAAATCACAATCAATTTCATCTCAGTTGCAGTTCAAGCGATGCGTTAGCAAGCAGCAATCAAGGTTACCGGTGATTTAAGCAACAGCGAGTCTTCACATTGGTCCATTTTTAGCAAGGTTTCAATGTTGTTAGTGCAAGAATGAGTGACCCTGTTAGAATACTCTGCATCATACTAATTTATAGCTTTAATTTAGAAAACTAAACTGATGCTTCTTACATATTATTTTCCATACTTTTGTAATCAAACTCTTATTTTCCTTTTATCTGTAGCAAAACTAAGCTTTCCACACTTTTGTATCACGGGGGACAAAAGCTTTGAAAGCTCATGTCTAGCTGCCTCTGCCTCGCTCCCTTGGTTAATTAGTTAAAGAAACAGAAATGGAAACAAGGGAGAGAAGAGAGCGAGGGGGGGAGGGGAGGAAGGGGTGTACGGTGAAATAAATTTACATTTAAAGCTGAGAAGGTAGGAGGCCAAAAACCAAAGAAAAAAAAAAAAAACAGGGTTTGTAACAGAGAAGCACAGAACACCAGAGTCCTAAACGGGTGAGGTGGAAAGTGCGGAGGTGGGCCGTTCTTGCTGGCGGCTGGGCTTCCTGTTGCGACAGGGCAATTCGGGATCGCTCAGACAGAAGGGGTGAAAAAGAGGAAGAGGAGGAGAAGGAGGAAGAAGAGAGAGGAAAGCCAGCGTTACTGTCCTACAGAAGAAAAGGAGGGGGAAAAAACAGATGTAGTGGAGGAATGGAAAGGGAGGGAAGTGAGATGATGAAGAGATGAAGAGATGGAGAGACAGCAGACGTTAATATAGCTTTAATATTAATGCTGGACACTCACATGCAGGCGCATTAATAATGCATTTCTGGAAATGTAAATGTTATTATTCATCGTATCAGCTGCAGACGGCGATTTCTCGCGCTCTTGTTTCGGCAGCGAACCGCCGGCCTTACGTGTGGCGGACGTGCGAGTGACAACGCCTTCGCTGGAACTAGAATTTCAGAGCGTTTTGTGTCTGTGGCTTCGACAAGTTCATCCTAATTAAAGATCTCGTGTGTTCACGCTTGTTAACAGCTGTTGCTGTGAGGAGAACACGCAAGCTGTGCATACTAATTCAGGCGCACACCTCTCATTAAGAAATCGGCCTTTTTAAAATTTCTCAGCAGCTACGTATGAATGAGCAGCGAGCGGGATACGCGTGAGGAAAATTACCGCCTCCCCGTGTGAGCAGCTGCTGCGGTGTTGCATTCATAGAGGGAAAGCGAAGCTGCCGTTTCCAGAAATGTGACCAAAATGATGAAAAATGTGCCAGTTTGAAATCAGATCAACCTTCGCTCTTTATTATTTTCTTGCCCGGGGTGATTTGTCAGCGGCATCTGTTTTAAAAGAACAGTTTGACATTCGGGGATATACGCTTTGTTCACTTTGTGGTTGCAAGTTAAATTAGAAGATCAATACCACTCTCATATTAGTCTGCTTAATATAAAAACTGCAGGCAGAGCGTGGCTGGATAAATTAACTAACAACACGATGAGAGAGGTATCCATCACGCTTCATGCCCAAAATGTCAAACTTTCCTTTTGATGATTTGAAATTGTTGATGTTGTCCGGGATACTTAAAAGGCCCAATCGTTTTGCCTTGTGGAGAAGAAATTTAACATTTTCTATTAATCAATTTCAGAAGCTTTTTATGGGAATGAGCCTTTTAAGTGTAATGGTTATATGTTCACCAATTTCCTCAATGATTGATTGAACCAACTACTCGAGGCTTACCGTCAGTGGTTCCATGGTCTGACATGGATAAGGAATCTACTGTACCTGGAGTGAGCCAAGCCAACCAACATTTTTTTTTCAGTAGGAGAGAAGTTTGTTTCTACAGCTGATAAACACAACTTATCAGTTTCCATGTGTGCTAACTGTTTTATTTATTTATTTTTTTTTAAAAAGAAGTGGATAATTGACAGAAAAAGACAGTCCATCAGTAAGAGGACTAAAGTTTTACTTACATTGCTGGCTGGGGTCTGATTCTGTTGTCATCTTGACATAATTGGTGGGCAGCAACCCTGTGACCCTGTTGGCTTCTCCTTTCCACCAGTCGGGGTTGGTCTTGTCGAGGATGTTGATCAGCTGACCCTTGGAGAAGCTCAGCTCGTCCTGATTGGCAGCCGTGTAGTCGTACATTGCAATAACTTGGCATACTGAGGGAACAGAGTTGACATATGAAGTTTAATCTGTAGTTGTAGATTTGTAGAATGACCCAATGAGGGCCAATATATAAAAAACAGAAGTAAGAAAGCCTTAAAGAGACCAAAATGACATTAAAAGAAGGTGAAAATAAAGATTAAATACCAAAAAGTGAAACTCCCAAATGGTTTCCCTTGAGCACCAAACATTTAAAAATACTGGCAGCCTCCAGTCTTAAGCCTCAGCCTCATAGTAGATGCACCCCTGTGGTATCAATTTGAAAATCCTCTGTGGTTTTTTAGAAAATTTGACCACTTATCTTGACCTTGAGGTTGAGGTTACTGAGATTTCTAGTAGATGCATCTATGATCTGAATTTCAAAATCCTACGTTGCCTTGTTCTTGAGTTGTCGCATTCACAAACTTGGGTGCTCAAGCTGCCCACCCGGCCGGGCGACAACAATACCCCATCAGTCTTTTACGGCTGAGAGATTTAACCACCTTTTATTTATCATTCTACCATTTTATTTCTGCATATTTATTTATTTAGCCACAGACATTCATGCACGGACATGCACCGGCATGTGCATGGCAAACACGAGCACAAACACTTTCCTCTCAATCACTATTTATTTATTATTTATTTAGCATATTTAGCCACAGACCAGTCTCAACAGTCACCTCAAGAGGAGTTCGTGCTGGATTTTGGTCATTTTTAAGGCAGAGCCCTAGAATGCTATATGGCACTGCCAGGAACACTAGCTGTGTAGCCTGTTTGAGCTAATGCTTGCAGGCTGTCATTGGCAGGCATCTGTTTGGAGAACTAAAATTGTCTGTGACTCATTTCTCCTAAAAGCTATTGATATAATTAATGGCAAATACTGCCTAGTCTATTTGCACTACCTGGGCACATCTCATGCAAACATATTTGCACTTGTGTGTAATTCCACGTCACTGCATTCATTTTTGAGTTGCTGTTGGTGATTCATTGTGTGGACTCCTAAAACTAAAACCATCGCCATCTGCTTCTGCTGCTTCTATGATCAGTGCTAAATGCTGAATGTTAGCAGGCTAAGAGAGGAACCATGGTAAGTCTGTCTGCTAAATATCAGCATGACAGAATAAGCAGAGCTTATTGCTCCATTGTAAATGACAAAATAACAGAAATGACACTGAAAGATTATGTTCTGTCAGCTGAAATTTGATACAGGAATTTATGATTAATGAGCATTTTTACCAAATTATTTTCAAAGTCATAGACATAAAAGCTTTCCAGCAGTTACTGTCGTGGTTGTTCAAGTAATTTCACCCTGCATTTCTCAGATAAATATACAGATTTAAAAATGTAAATACAAACCTGACTAAAACAAGCTCAATTATAGTAAATCAAATGCTGTGTTTGCCGTGTGTCAGCATTCACCTGGCAGAGGAGACGGGGAAGATTTGCTGCTGGAGGGACCCAGGAGCTTAACGTGAGAGGAATGAAACCAGCCTCTCTGCCGCTTTTTACCCCGAGCCTGGAGGGGAGAGAAGAGCCAGTGAGAGTGAATCAATCTTCTGCTGGATCGTTTCTGAATCCTAAATCGAAACATTAATTGATGAATTGATTTTTTGACAGGCAGAGTTTTGAACCTTGAGAACGCTCCCTCATGATGGGAATGTACATTCACTCTATAAATCAAACCAAAGCTCAGCTGAAGTCTCTGAAACAACCGCAGTATTGCAAGCTGCTGAGGGTAATGCACAGATTGACAAAGCTGTGGAAATCCTCTGTTCTCGGACACTCTTATTCATATTGACTTATTGTCCGAACGTACTAACAGCAAATATGACTTCTGCTGTCGCATTACTGAAAGCACTCAGAGCTTTAACTCAAACTACAGCTGCAGCCTCAGCACGAAAACAGGCAGAGAGAGATGACCCTTCAATTTGATGACCTTTGTCGACGACGGCACTGTTATTACTCCTGTAACCTTCCCGCCCACCCCTCATCAGCTCTCTATTGGTCTGACTCGTCAGCAGATACAAACTCATCCTTATAGCTGAATGCTCCTGCATCCTGACCTCTCACTGCTACACATGAACGGCCTTACAGTCAGCACTGTTAATGCTCTTTTAACCTCTCATCAGCTCTCCACTGATTGGACACATCAGTACCTGCTCCTACTTGCAATACACTCATGGTGGATTAAATTAAACAAGTAAATGACACTCATTTTCCATTATACCTTAATTTGTTGATTGCTTTTTGCCATTTGACTGATTAACTAGTTTATTAAAACATCCATAGTGATAATGTCTTGATTTTGTTTGCTCATTTTGTCTGTCTATCCAAAACCAAAAGTTCAGTTTATTCTCACTAAAAAGACTGAACAAATCTCAGGCATTTTTCCTTACAGGACCACCTTAATATTTAAGGAAATATCCACACATCTCCACTGTAATTTCCTCCACAATCATTCTGCTTCGCGTCTAATAGCAACAATTTTTTCATGACCTTTTGTTAATAAAGCTTTTCATTCTCGTCGCCATATAATCCAGTAGGTGTCACATTAAAATGTTCTAAATTCCTTTCACACAGAGGCAGAAATGTGTCATTTGCAACCGGGAGGTGGATTTAGGAGAACAATGACTCATTAATTGTGCTTACACAGCGCTCTGCGGTGCAATTGACCTTCTGCACTTGCAGCCAAAGTAAAAATTTCTAGCTGAAATTATAATTTTTCTGCTGCTAACTGTTTCAATTTATCCTTGGCTCTTAAAAAAAGAAAAAAAAGGCAAAAAGACTGCTGTTATAGTATAGCTTACTTGCAGTTCCCCGAGCCACCAGCCAGTGGAGTTCTTGGCCAGGACCACGATCAGTTGCCCCGGAGACAGGCGAAGCTGATGCATCATTGAGGCCCCAGTGGGGGTGACTGCCTGCGCAACTTCTGTTGACCAACCAGAAAAAGCCAACAATGAATTTCGATCATTTAAACGTCAAGAGAATAACAGAATGAATCATCAAACACCGACTGAGTGTCTGCCTGTGTGTTCATTCTCACCAGGTTTCTTGGTTGGACCTCCAGGTCTTGATGTCTAAAGTTAACAAATGAAATGTAAAGCAGAAATAATGTAATAATTTAATTTGGCAATTTTTTCACATTAACTCAGCTTGACTCACCTCTGGCAGTTCTACAGGTCGGACGTAGTTGGAGGGAAAGAGCCCTGTCTGGTCCCCGATGCATCCTCGCCACCACTCTCCTTCTTTCTCCAACACCAAAACAACATCCCCCTCGACAAACGTCAAGTCCCCAACCTCTGGGCTCTCATATGTATACAAGGCCACGTATTCTGGTAAGGACAACAATAGCACCAGTTAGGAAACCTTCGCTGACTTTAACTAGACACCTTATTTTCCACAGATAAACTACTCTTACCTTCTAGCTGAACTGAATCGGATGTGTCCAACGCATCCACACTATGATGGGAACAACACATGGTGAAGTAAGTCTTTCAGTTGTTAAAGGTTTTACACAAAAGGGATGTGCGTCTTCTTACTCTGTATTGCCAGCCGTCTCCAAAGCGACGTAACTTTTGGGGAACCATCCCTGCATCCCGTTGATCTGCCCCAGCCACCAATCGTCCCTCTGCTGCAGCACGCTGATGATGTCTCCCTGCGAGAAGCTGAGCAGCGTGGTGATGACGTCTGTCGCCGAACTGCCTGAAAGGCTGAGGTGAGTTTCTGAAGTGGCTGACCATGACGAGAGGGCCCGAGCGAGCAGAGGAACGGAGGACTGAGGAGTGTGATCAGAGGAACAGCGATCTGTCACCATGGGTACATCTAAGAAATCAATCACTAGACGCTCCCCTCCCCTGGACTTGCAACACAGCTAATTTCACCTTTGGACCATGGGACATGACCTACAAACGCTAGAACTGCCAACACTAATGTCATCAGACATCTGTAAATATGTGTGTGACCCACAGAGAGTCAGAGAGAAGAACTCCCATCAGAGAAAAGCTATAAATATACAGCCGTGCTGCTTCTGAAGATGTGTGTTGATGTCAGCAGACCTATTTCTGATCATGCCACAGTCTAGATATACACTACTATAATAACACAGATACACTAAGAAGGGAAACATGAAGATTAAATGATCTCATGAACTTTTTTCAGTAACAGAGTGATAACTTTTAGCCATGCAGTGAATGTGCTCTCTTGGTTGAATTAACCAGCAACTAAAGGGCAGATGTGCCCTTGTGAGATCAATCTACAACAGCCATGGTGATTCCTGTTTTTGTCACGGTTTGTGGAGATTGAGAGGTGTGGACCCAGGCGCAGACAACGATGCAGGAGAGGGTGTTTCAAACTGAAAATGAGCCTTTATTGTGGCTGTAAGAATAACTACAAAACCACTAAGAAAACCTAAACTGGGGACAGCTAAATATGAAACAAGAAACAAAACTAAACAGCCCGAAACATGGACACATAGCTGGAGAAACACTGGGGAAGATGAACAGGATGACCAACAAGCATAATACACAGAATGATACGCAGACCCTTCAACGAAGAACAGAGGTAACCACACACTAATTATACACAAGGTAACAAGGAAATGGCACACAGGAGGGAGACACAGCTGAACCTAGTTAGACAAGACAACGGGGAAGCAAAACCCAAAACACTGAACACCGGACGGGGGACTCTCCAAAGTAAAACAGGAAATACAAGACAGAAAACCACAATTCCCAGAATAAAACTTAAACCAAAAACACAAAACACTGTGTTGCAGACCGAGGACCGTGACAGTTTTTTTTTTTTAACTATAGCAACCATTACATCAATATTTTGATTTATCCAATACTGTGATTTAGTACCAGATTATTATTAAGAAATATTACCATGCCCCATGAGCTTAAATTGGACTTTGAGCTTACTGGTAATTGGCCGGTTTTACAAGTAAGTCCATAATTTGTTGGATGAAGACACATTTTATAGTTTTACCTTTGCACACCAGCACAGGGATTTTAAATGAAACAATCAATACATGATTGAAGTGCAGGCTTTCAGCTTTAATTCGAGGGGTTTTACAAATATTTTGCACAAACTGTTGACAAACTACAGCCATTTTTAATACCCACTCCCCTACAGACTAACAACATTTTAAATTTAAAGATCGTTTTTAATACTTGTATGAAAATCCTTTGTGATCAGTGACTGCCTGAAAACCCATGAACATCATGTTTCCTCCCTCTATATAGTCTGCTGGGCCTTTGCTGCAGCCACCATCAGCTACTGCTTATTTGCTTTCAGTTTTGTCTTCAGTAACTAAAAGCATGCTCTGGGTTGTTTTTGCAGTATGCTTTGGGTCGTTATCCATTTGCCCCATAAAGTGCCATCTGATTGGTTTTATAAGATATGACTGAATCTGAGCAGACAGTGCAGCCCTGTACACTTCAAAATTCCTCCTGCTACATTTATCAGCAGTCACACCATCAATATACACTAGTGACCCAGTTTCACTGGCAAACACACCCATACTATAACATTGCTTCCCCTATGTTTGACAGGCAATGTGGCATGCAGAGGATCATGAGCTGACTTTTTCAACCTAATGATGGCTTCCCTAACTTGCTCTGACTTGCTTTTTGGACCTCATATTTAACTTGTATATGTATTTACAATGCAAAGCCATAAAATCTGAACTGAATCAACTTGATCTGTTACTTTTCTGCTTCATTTGTCTTGAAATAACAAGAGAAAAGGCCTCACCTGGCCATGAAACTGCTTGTCAGTCAACTGTCCACTTATTGAGAAAATGGGTTGGTATGCAAAAATGTTGCAATTCCTAAATCCCTAAACAGCTCATGCAAATTCTTTTGTTTTTGAAGCTTTTGAATTCAAGCTCAAAGTCTGCATTTCACATACAGAGCAAAAACTATAAAAACTGTCCCACAAATTATGGATCTAACTCGATCTTGCTAACATGCTAAACTGGGAAACTTCTGGAAAACTAAAGACGTTTTTTTTTAAAAAGGCAGTAATGAAACGGGGTTTCGTTTTTGCTGCTGAAGTAGGTCACAGTAAAGTTTACCTGCTCATTATAAAGAATAAGGAGTAATCTAGCCAGGAAATAAAAGTAAACAACAGTCAGACTCTACCTGTGAAGCTTCAGATTGGACAGGAAGAGGGCTGTCACCTTTTTCCACCACATCGGGGTGTCTGGGTAAAACAAGAGGGACAAACCATTAGGGAAGGATCCAAGAAAAGAATAACAACAACCTGACAGTGCTATGGCATAAATTACAACGACCTAGGTGGCTGTTACAGACTTTCAGTCAGCAGAAAAAAAGGACCCAGACAGTTCTATCTTTAGTGCAGAGGAGCTAAAAGCCTAGAAATAATCTCAATCTGCTCCTCCTGTTTTATGTTACCTTGTGTTTAGTGGTGGTGGCAGACAGGACATTTTTCCAGGTGAAGTGGGACCACTTTGAGTCGAGGCAGGGGTCAGACATTTCTCAGCGTAACTCTGGGGGAACCAGCCCCTGTTTCCGCGGTAACTTCCGCACAACCAGCCAGGCTCACCGACCGTGTGCTCATCCACCTGCATCACGGAAAAGTTCACTCACAGTAAGTCATTTGCAGCGAGGGGATCAAGATAAACGTTTTGTTTTCCTACTGCAGTAATCAGGAGCAATTACGACTGCACAGCAACACAATTAGTGTGTTTAGACACCCATCACTCACACACACACACGCACACACACACACACACAAACACGCATCAAGGCAGTTCAGTGGTGTGTGAACAGTCCTTAATTCCTTGTTAAACTAACACTTTTGCAATTGATGCTCCTCGAGGAAACGTGGGATGGGATAACTGATTGAACTTTAACTCCATCAGTGATTACTTAAAATCAAAATATCATTATAGATTTTTAACCAGGCACAGAGGTGCAGTGGTTAGCGCTGTTGCCTCACTGTGAGAAGGTCCTGTGTTTGAATGCAGCCTGGGACTTTTCTGTGTGGTGTCTGCATGGTCACTGTGGTTAGTCTGCCTTCCTCCCACGGTCCAAAGACATGAGTGGGGTTAGGTTAACTGGTGATTCTCAACTGACTGTAAGTATGAATGCTTGTTAGCCTCTCTGTGTTAGTCCTGTGACAGATTGGTGATGTGTCTAGGGCATACCCTGCCTCTTGCCCTCTAGCAGCTGGGACAGGGTCTGGCTGGATAAGCCAATGGATGGATTATTAACCAAACCAAGAGTGAAACTCTTTCTGTATTGCTAATTCCAAAAAGTAGGCCAACACCAAAGTGCCCAAAAAAATTGCAAAAATCTGCAATCACCGCTTGAAGCTGAGTTAACCTCGTATTCTGGAACAGAAATTGACACGCTGACAATTTGGAATCGTGGCAAATGTGCCAACGCTGGCAGCTGTACTTGACCGCTGTGTCACCTTTAATAAATGGAGCCACTGAACTGGACCGTAGTTGTGGTGTTGCTGCCATTTGGTGCATTTTTTAAATGGACTGTAATGCAATTATCTAACGAGTCCGACACTGAGCCAAAAAAGCCTACGGATCAGGTCCCACAAAAACTAATTGATAATCAAAAGCAACAAGATTTTGAGTAATACCATAAAATACATTTAAAAAAGACGAATATCCTGCGTGTTTACAGCGCGAGTGTGTGCTTCGTACCTCTATGAGACAGTCTGCGTCTATACTCAGCTCATCTGCGTTGCGAGCAACGAAGGAGTACAGGGCTCTGTAGGTGCTTAGCTTGGGTGCCAACTGCTGCCCCATTTCCTGCTCTTCTTTCCTCCTCTTCTCCTCCTCAACCTCTTTCCGTCTCCTCTCTTCTTCGGCCTCCCTCCTCTTCTTCTCCGCCTCTGCCTCCTCCTCCTCTCTCCTTCTTCTTTCTTCTTCTTGTGCTTTCTCCTGGGCTGCCCGAAGGCGAGCCTGTGCCTCTCTCTCTTCCTCTTCCCTCTGTCTGGCCCTCTGCTCCTCCAGAAGCCTCCTCTGCCGAGCCTCCTCTTCCTCTCTCTCCCTCTTCTCTTGTTCCCTCCGCTCCTGCTCCCTCTTTTCTTGCTCCAGCTTTGCTTGTCTGTGGGAAGTAAATGCAGCTTAATAAAGCCACATTATGTCTAAGCAAGAGTAATACAGACAAACCCTGAGATTCACCTGGCCGCCTCTTCTTCTTCCTCTCTCCTCCTCCTTTCTCTCTCCTCCTCGCGGCGTCTCTGGAGCTCCCTCAGTTTCTCCTCTTTGACTCTGTGCAGGTCGTCCAGAACAGCCTGCTGCCTCGCCTGCTTCTCCCTCAGCTCCTGATGCCATCACAAAATTGAGTGATGCACAACACAAGGAGACATGTAAATATCTGTCTAAGACCTTTGTTCTTATCAGCCTTAAAAGTCTGAAAGAACCACAACACAACAGCTTCTGCACACGATGCACTTAGCATGACAAGTTAAACATTGTTTTGCCATTTATGATTTCTCAGAAACAGCAGCAACATTCACAGAAACACGCAGGCATGCTGTATGTGCATAGTAAGTATGAACTGAGATTTTTTTCTCTTTCTAACACAGAAGTTGTGCAGGTTAGACATTCTGTGTGCGTGCGTTTTACCCTCAGGGTGCATCCTGTTTACACAGAAAACACAGACTAGAACAAATCCCACGGAAAGAAACAACAGCGAAGAAAGAAGGCATGGTACCAAGAAAAACCTCCATTTAAAAATTATTCAAAAGAGCAGGAAAAGATGAAGGAGCAGATCAAATCATTGTGGGATGCAAAGGAAAGGAGATTTAAGATTGTTGCTTGAAGGGGGGGGAAGAAATGTACAAAGTGGGAGATGAAGCGACAGAGAAAGAGGGTTAACCTTGATGAGAAGGAAGAGCTGGCTGAGGCAGGCCAGCAGAGACAGAAGGCCTCGGAGGACACAGTCGTCCATATCCCCGAGCTATGGAAATAACAGTGTGACGATGGAGGGAGACAAAATGTTTAGACGATGGGTGAGGAGAGCAAAGAGGGAAAAGTGTGTCACAAAGGAACGGGGATAAGGGAGGGGAAGGCACGGGCAGAGACAACAAAAATACAAAGAGTAAGAAGAAACATCCAGGTAGCAGGGAGAAGAAGAAGACAAAAGAGAAAGAGAAAAAGCCAGGGGTTAAAAGCTTTAAAAGCTGCTTAAGAAATAAACAAACCAAGAGACAGAGACCAAGAGAAAGGGAGAGCAGGTGTTTTAGTGCTCCAGTTATTAACATCAGACTGATGATAAGATTCTGAGAGGACATCATTCACAGCTATCAAATTATCGGGCTGTTTGATGACAAATGACTTCAGAGACTGTATGTGTGCAAAAACAGTTTAAGTTTTCACTGCCTAAGGGGTGAAACTCTAGAGCTATTGTGACCAGTTGAACAAGATTTCACAGCAAGTTGAAAACGCCCTGTTTTTGTGCTATTTAATATCAAGTCAGAGCTGTGGGACAAAAACAACAGTATGCTTTTGCTTCATTTAACATCAGTGCAATCCATCTTAAAGCAATTTTACCTTATTTTGCTGCACAGTTATATTCACTACTATGAAACTTCTCTTGCAAAAAATGTTGATGCTAAATAAAGTCGGGGTATGAAAAACCCAACTTTAGCCTTAAAGTTAGTTTCATCAAGAAATAGTTTCAGATTGTGATGAATGATATTAAAGAACTGCCAAGGGAGGGAGCTTAGTGTGCTACATACACGTCTCGGTACAAATACAGAATATAAAGTGCTTCCTATAATTTATGGGTGATATCAGAGGCTATGTTCATTTTTTTCCCCTACAACTTTGGTCTGAATGAGTCTGTAGTGGCCTGAACCAAACACTGACCTTAAGCTCCTTATTGTACTGCTCCATCTGCGTCAGTTTGTCTGTCGTTTCCCTTTCCAGGATGTCAAGCTGGTCCTTCAGCCTCCGGCAGTTTACAGTCTTCTCCGTCACAGTCCCGGTCAGGGAGGTCAAAGTCACAGCTACAAAGATCAGAGGTCAGAGACATGTCAGACCAGCGGCCAGTGACTAATGTGTCTGTGTGACGTGAGAGGAGGCATTTGTCACCCACACGGGAGTTTGTTGAGGCTGATGTTTCGCAGCTTCTCACACAGTCTCTGTTGTTCTGGAACCAGCTGTGAGAGCTTCCTCTGCCACTCCTGCGACCAACCGAGAGGATGCGTAAACAGAGCGCGTAAAAACACACATGCAGAAAGATGACAGGGCAGAAAACAGATGAGAAACATTTCTGTTAACCTCAAACTCGAGCTGAAGCGCGTTAATCTCTGCAACGCGGGTGTCCCTCTTCTGATTGACGAGGTCCAGCTCAGCCTTCTGAATCCGCCTCTTGCTCTGAGCGTCGCGGAGACGGTCTGAGATCTGCTTGTGCTTGTTCCCCTGTGAGACCAGGTAAATGATATCATGGTGCACCCATGCTTTGATTAACACTGTAAATTGTAAGTGTAATTATTTATCAGTAATGTAGCCTCACCACAGCCTGTAGCTCCAACTCCAGACTCTTCTTTTTCGCCCTTAGTCGAGAGATCTCCTCTTGCTCCCCCTCTTTCTTCCTGCCCAGCTCCTCTCTTTTCGCACGCTCCCACTCTTCCCTCCGCTGGCGCTCCATCTCCTGCTTCGCTGCCTGGAAGTATGAAGAAAGAAGGTTATCAGAGAAGACAATTGATTCCAGACAGCATCACCCGACTGCTCCAGCACTCACCTCCTTCCTCTCCAGCTCTCTCAGCCTCTCCTCTTCCCTTTGTCGCTCCATTTCTCTCTGCCTCTCCAGCCGCCTCTCCTCCTCCAGCCTCCTTCGGTTCTCCAGCTCCCTGGCCTCCCTCTCCCTCCGTTCTTGAGCCTCTCTCTCCTCCCTCTCTCTCTTCTCCTTCTCCTTTTTCTGCTGCTCCTCAAGAGCTAGACGTCGTTTCTCCAGCTCTGCGCTTCCCCTTGCAAAGTTCTCCTTCAGCTTGTCCTCAAAGGACACTAAGAGGAGAGGAAAGAGATAGGTGTATTACAAAGGAAGACAGAGGACGTCCAATGGAACAAAACATGCAGAATTCACAAAGCCATACCGCTGCTCTTGTTCTTTTGAGCAGGTTCTACCTCTGCTGTGTCTATTAAACAGGGAGTTACGTAGGGCCCCGTTCCATTAACAAGCTCATTGGACTTAATTCCTCCTCTGTAACAAAAGCAAAAAGAACATTTGTTCATTTATTTGTTTGGTTAATTTTTTAAAAAATTGTAAATGAATCTCTGTGTTACCTCAGAGAGGGTGGTACTAGGTCTTGTGGCAGAGTGAGCGGTAGAGGGCGACCTGTCTTAGCCATGTCCACCAGGTGCATGGCCAGAATGAACTCATCAGCCTGCAGCTGGCCATCCTTATCCACATCTGCCAAGGTCCTGCAGACAAATCACACAGTGCTATGTGTCAATAAGAACATCATGGTGAGAAGATAATGAAGTTAGAGATTTTTCACTGGAAGCAGCCTTCTGCTGTTTCCTGCATTGGGACAGTAGTGGAGGGAAACTTGGGATATAAATCAAGAGTACTGGGCTCACAGACATTCATCAGCTGATAAAGCGGAGGAGAATGAGAGGATCATCATTGCAAACAAATGGTTTCAGATAATAAGTAATGTTCTTAGTACTGTCAGATATTACAGCTATAACGTTTATAAAATACTACTGAGTCTTATTACTTCAAGTGTGTTATTTGCTCTTTTTGAGGCTCACAGTTCCAATATAATACAGCACTATGCAAAAGTCGTGAGTCACCCCTCATTTCTTTATATTTTGCTGCCAAGGAGCCAGACATTAGTCTAAAATTTAAAGTGGTTTTGTGCACTAGTTCTCCAGGCTTTCTGGAAGTCTTTTTCTTTAGATGTCGGCTGCTTTTTAACTCATTTTCAGTCTAATCCATGTATTAGCCATTTTCAGACTTTTTTGTTGTTGCGGTTGTTTTTTTAAGCCACTTAACTCGGACCTATGAATTATTCAACCATGAAAAAGGTGTGCTAGCTCAAGGGATAAACTAGTGTTGGGTGCACGCATAACATAAAACTTTGTCCTAAATTGTCTGTTTAGGCACTTTGTTACCAGCAGCCTGTGTCAAACAGACAGAGAACAGGCAGCCAGCATCCTGATTTCTTGAATGTCCTTTGCTTAAGGAACATGTTGAAGAATAAACATGGTCATATCAAATATTGACTTTTAAGCTTGCTCAAACATACATGTTTGCACCTATTTCCCATTTCCTAACAGTATGAAGAAATGAGGGGTGGCTCAAGATTTTTGCACAGTACTGTATAGTCAAATTAGAAATGCTTCAAAGCCAGCTTTATAAGTGGTTAAACTCTTTTAACACAGTCAGTGTTGGTATTTATGTTGTCTGCAGAGCTCAATTTTATTATTGAAGCACATAATCAATTATCTGACCAGTAAAGAGTGGTACACAGTATTTCACTTAACATAGTTCCATGCTTTTACTTAAGTAAACTCTCCTCTTAGCCCTAGTTTAGAATTTCCTAATTTTACCCGTAATCTTTAACTTAAAACAGACTTCACAGACTTTGAGGTCTTGAAAAAAATAGGGGAAGTGGCAAAAGGGTCCTCACTTTACCAAAATGTCCTTACTCCAATGGTCATAAATTGTCACTGGTCCTCACTACGATAGATAGGCAAGAGCATACACAAACATACACACATTACACTCACCAGATGGTAGCTAACTGAGTCTGCGTCAGATTTGATGCCATCAGTGCATTTCTAACCTGAGGTCCTGCAAAGTAACACGTAGATCAGATCAGAACAGCAAAGTGAACTCTTACAGTGAATATGTTTGTGTGCTTTCCAAGTTCTGTTAAGTGCAGTTAAGAGCAATTACAGGAGAACGCGAGTGCATGTGTGCAAAGTGAAACTGACCCCAGAGTGTTCGCTTTTAAACTCTGACGGGAGCACTCATGTGGAGCCTAGTGGTCCTGAGAATTTCGTGTTTGTTTAGGTTCATGCGTGTATGTTTGTGTGTGCACAGGACTTACCCGATAAGTAGCCGGTCATGAGCTTGTCTAGTGTGTTGAACTGCTGACGGTACTTGAGTCTTGAGGCCTGGGGAACGGCCCAATCACTTGCGCCCATCTTTGGGGAGTTGCTGGCCAAAGATGTGGTGGAGGAAGAGTTGGAACTGTGGTAAGAGACAAGAAAGGTGTGTCTATATGTCAACAAATCACCTAAAGGGAACTGAAAAAATATTATTATTATTATATTATATATGATCAGCCTTTTTCTTTCTCCTTAGGCCACTAATTGCTTGGAGACTCCCCGGTGTTATTTCTCAGCTCTTAATTAACTGCAGAATAAGCTGGCGCAAACAGCTAAGCAGACAATGACTTTTGGACAATGAAATAAGACAGCAACATACTTTCAGGTTATCATAATCAGCCATTCGGTGGGGTGCGGTGGTTGAATTGTTAGCGCTATCAAGTGGCTGGCTCAAACTGGGTTTACTCTAGGTCCTTATTCTTACAGTCCAAATACATGCATGTTAGGTAACTATTGATTTGTGGATATGAAGCAGATAAAGTGCTTAAAGTTTATAGAATAAATCATGTTATAAATGGTTACATTTGGCTAGTAGTCAGTGAGACAAGAAAAGTGCTATATAAATACCAGTCCATAATGAGTATGCCAGACCACATGATAGTCATGGTTGAAAATTGTAGCTGAGTGGGAACTTGCAACACTCATTAAGGTTTCAGCAAGACAACAGGAGATGCCAAAGCATTGTTTTTCTGGGTGTATATACGCACAGTAATAAGACTGCGGAAGTACAGACCGGAAAAACCTCAAAGAACTACCACGCATCTGTCCTAATATTAGAAAGTCTAACAGCTAGAACTGAAAGTTAAAAGCAGCTGTGGGATTAAACTACATCTATTGTACTTCTTGGTATTCTGGTGCCCTTAATAATGCTTTCCTTACCACCTACACCTGAGGTCAGGGCTTATTGTGTGAAGCGCTAAGCTATTCAAAACAATGAAATCAGATACTATTTGCGTTCTTTTCCCAAACCCACTCAAAACACCATGAGGTGGACAAAGGATATTAGATATTCAAGAGGACTTGGCTGTCAGAGAAACTGCAAGAGGACCTTCCAAACCTTGGCAGATATTAAAGTACATCATACCAAAACGGAGATGAAAGCTTCACTGGCACATAAGTAAAACTACAAACCCTTCTAGTCGCAGTCTTATATTTCATTTTAGACATGAGCTAAAATTCAATTTTGATTTCATTTTAGAAGTGAGCAGGCCCAAAAACAAAGAAAAAAAACATCTGTTCAGTGGGCACAAAACGGTATGAAATGACACACTAGGAGATCATTGATGTGATGGCCTAATTCCCCTAAAGTCACCAGCTAAAAAAACAAACAAAAACCCCACATATTTTAAGCTGCAGCAGCAATTTGGGATTATTTCTGGTGAGGAAGATTCAAGTAACTTATTTAACATTTTGTTTGCCTGTTTTATGTTACCTAATATCTTACACTGAATAGGAATGACTGAAATGGGGACACAGTGGCTTATGGAGACCACAGGGACCAATGATCCCTGGCCTATCTACCTTATGTCTAGGTGACTATAGACAGATGACTATATAACATTTACAAAAAAAACCATTGTAGTTGTTCAGAAAAATAGTCATGACTAATAAATCTTCATAGCATTCTAAGCATTTAAGATTTATAATGACCTCGCCCATTGAGAATGCTTTTGGATTCCTGTTCTCTGACGTTTTTGACTCTAAACAAGACAACTTCCTGCTATTGCCAAAACCCTGTGATTTTGAAATGTTTTTCCTGTACTCAGTGTTATCTGGGAGTTTCATCTCTGTTTGTGCTCTAATTCTCAACCCTTTCCTGCAAAAATGCCGCTTCTGTGTAAGCGCTGAAATCATGGCATGACTGCATCTGTCTGAGTGCTCAAACAAGTGTGTGTAGATAACAAACGGGATGTTTTAAAACCAGTAAACCCTAAATTTAACTGACATAAATATTTCTAAATTCGTCTTTCAGCATGACTTCACTTCACTCAAAGGAGCTCTACTGGATTGAGATCTTGCTTGTTTGAAAGTATTTTCCTAGAGCACAAGCACATCTTTATTACATGCTAACAACAGTTTAGTAATTTGCTCAGTAATAATCTCACCTGCTCGATCCCAGGTCGAGTAGAGAGTTGGCCTTTGACATGCCAGTGGACGGGGAGAAGGCCATAGGAGAGGAGAAGCCAGAGAGAGGAAGTCCTGTAAATGCAGTTGGAGACACTCTGTTAATAGTAAAATCTCCATCTGAGAAATTCAAGAGAATGTTTCAGTTTACACATGGTACCATATCCAGAACGTGTACACCCTTTTCTTTAATAGATCAATTTATGACATTCTGCGAACATGCAGACCGCTGCTGCCCTTGGTGGTATGTACATCTAATCTTATCTCCTCATACTTTACAGTCGCTGCACACAGACCTCAACCAGCAAGGTTATTGACATCTCGGTAAGAGATTGTGGTTGGCTGCAACCACTTGCTAAAGAGAGTCTCAAGAGCTGTGGCACTGATATATTTTCATCAGAGAGGGAGAGAGAGAAAAATGGAGGAGGAACACCAAATAAAAGGCTAATCTCACACTAACTCTTATTAGATTGCTCATTTCACAGCCAGAAATCGTACTTGAACAGACTGAGTAAGATTAAAGCGAATGGCCAGGGAACAGATGTAGGAGGTGAGAAATGAAGAGAACAGACTGAGATGTAAGAGAAATCCAAACAGAAGAACTGCTAATGTATATATATATATATATATATATATATATATATATATATATATATATAACATATATGTTCCCACATTTGATATAAATTAACTTTCCTATCTGAACTGCAGCAAACACTGAGCGTGTGAAAAGCTGCAGTGCTGCATAACACACACACACACATATATATATATATATATACACACACAGATATGCCTATACTAAATGCAAAGCATGCACGCATCACAAGACCAATATAAGACTTGAGGGAGTAGAAAGATAAGGTGCAGCCCTTTCATGTTCGAAGCGTAATCCTCACTGCATTACTGCACCACTGAAGCTCAGGACATGATTAACTGACCCTTAGACATAAAATATTAACAAATTATATGAAAAATCCTGTATGCACCCTGCTCCATACTGTTCAACAAAAATCTCATCTCCCTGTAAAGCTGCTAAAAAAGCATGAGCACAGAAGTTGCAAATTTCAGCTTTACCAAAAGACAAATCTGCTTATTTCATATCACACACATCCAAGTCATGTTACTGAATTAGGCCAAACATTTATGTTAGGTAAACTGGGGTTAGTTGATTAGCTGACAGGTGATTTTTGGTTTATTTATTTATTTTTACTTTGCAGAGAGCTGGTTCTGGTGAATCATTGTAAACGTTTTTGGTGGTGAAGATGGTGGCGATACTTAAAGTTTTGCAAATAGAAAAAGTATGTGTTTCAAAGTTGGAAAATATTTGGAAATATGATGAGGCTAACATAACTGAAACAATCTGATCATTTAAATGGATGCTACTTATTGGAGCCATACTGATATATGAGTTTTAAGACGATATCTAGTCATATAAAAAGCAGATAATTCGATATAATTGTTTTTTTTTTAATTTTAACAAGTTTTTAAATCAATTTTTGGCAAAATCACTGTTATTCTTCAACATAGTCTAAATTATCTTAGGTCAACTGTCAAAGCTCTTCTTTGGACGACGGAGGTCTTTTGTTCCATTCATAATCTGTTTATGACAGGCTGCGAGTAACAAAGTGCATAAAGAGTCAGGCTCTAATTTTTTTGGTACTTTGTAAAATCTTCCTACTATACTGGTTTGTTATTCAGCTTTTTGCTGAGTGTCATTTTTAAAGGAATTTATAATATCGGTTTAAGCTAGCAATAAGTGCAATCAGGTCATGGGACCTTGTTATGCAATGTGCAAAGTTATGAGCAGATTACAACTGCAGTGGCTTTATTTGCTTGTGAACAAGATAACATTGATGTGTGCCACTGAAATATCCTTGTTAAGTAAAATGAAATGAAATGGCTCTGGAGCATGACTCAATATCTTCAGCCTATGTTCACTTTTAAGCCCATTGCTGGAGCTAATGCATTGATGAAATTTCCCCTTGTGGGACTAATAAAGGTATATCATATCATTATCTATTTTGTTTTGCCCAGAATGGTTCTACTGCAGAACCAACCTGCGTTGTTAGGAACGAGTGGTGGGGTGAGGAGGGTGCCGTTGTGGAGCCCAGAGTTTCCAAGTGGGGCGATAAGTGGCAGAGTCACAGGCGTTGGCACCAGGGGTTGCATTGAGGGCATGGGGGGGTTAACTGGGATGGGTGTGAGGATGGGCATGGCTGACATAGCTGACATGGATGACAGACCAATTGACAGGTTTGGCATAGAACCCATTCCTATATGGAGGAAACACACAAAAAAAATCAATCATTTTGTAATTTTTTCAAATGCATAATTATCTCATTTTGGAGAAAAAAAAATGCTTGTACCAAATCGTGCTGAGGAAGCAATGGTTGAACCGCAATTGGAAGCAGGAGGCTGCTTCATGACGACTGGCAAGGCGGAGGGCAAGTTGCGTCCTTGAAGTTTAAGTTTAATGAGCTTCATAGCAATGGAAAACTCCAGTTTGTCCATTTTCCCATCACTGTCCATGTCGGCTAAGTTCCTAAAGGAGGGGAAGAAGAAAATCTGGAGTATATAATGATCCGTGTGTAGCAAAGTGTACAGTCCTATTTTTCTTTCCCTCTTTATTGAAACAATAGAAAAAAAATCACTGGGGACAAGGTTGTGGTGGGATTGAATTCCAGTCTCATTTTACACACACACACACACACACACACACACACACACACACACACACACACACACACAGACAGAAAGCGTGTTCTAATTACAGGACGCCCCCGCCCTCTCTTCACTCACATAGTTTACTAGGTGTGGCAGGCTGTGAAGGAAATAAATGCTCAACAGGAAGCTGAACGCAAGCCAGTGTAACAAACTCCCTCTGACCAAAAGCAAATCTTGGACCTACTGACCCACTTGCTCCTGCTCAGCATTGAGTTGTGACAAGGACTTTGCCAAGCTGTCAGTCGGTGCTTACCAAATCTCAGCCAGGACAGAAGCAGGCAGGCCAGACTGCAGGAAGAATTTTCTTGCTTGTTCTCCTGCAGGTAAACAAAAAAAACATATGCAGCTCACTTACTGCTAATGACACTACCTCCTGTTAAACAGAAGCAAGTTTGTGGTCTGTTTCTTATGAGAACAGCCTACCTGAGATGTAACCGAGGACGGGGGAGAGGGTCTCAAACTGTTTGTCATGTTTCGCCCTCTCCTCCGGAGTAACGGCCCACACACTGGCTCCACCTGGACAAAACCGAGACACAGTTGTGATATTTTAAATTCTAAACAAAAAGTGACATTAATGTTGTTGATGTGAGTCCAGTTAAAAAAAAATATAAGTGCTAGTAATAACAGGAAGTATTGTGATACATTGTGAGTTCACAACCCTTTTTTGGGTCTTGGCTCTTTAATAATAATCTGAGTCCGCTTGTAACCCCCTCTGCACAGGATGCATAACAGCATGCCAGGTTTGAATGGCAAACTTAAAGAGTCATCTAAATTACTGGTTGCTGTACATTATATATATTTTTTTTAAAGATCTGAAGAAGTAAAATTATTTGAAAGGAAAATAGAAAAATAAAATGTGTTGGGCACCATCTAAATGATCAGTTACAAATGTTGTTAGCATGGAGCTGCTTGAAAATCTTGTAATCCAATTTGTGGCATCTAATATAGACAACAAATACACCTTCTATATAAAAGTACAAGTAAACAAGAAAGGCACTATACCTCAGTATGAAAGAAAGTCACCCAGATCCTCACATAAAATCGATGAATTCTTATTTTGCCTATACGTCACCGCTTCATTAAACACTATTAAATCTGGACAAGTAGTTAGATAAACCTGCGGTCCTACAAATGCACAATATCAAGTGATGCATTCATGCGGTATGCTTGGTATCGCCCCCAGAACTTGGAAATAATCTGTAAGGAAGAAAAATGAACCTAAAAAGAAGAAAGCTCTACAAATTTAAGCCATTATGGGAGGGGAGTGATCCACCCGTCTCCACAAACAAATTCAAACACATTTAAAGTCAGCGATGGATCCCCGGGCAGATGCTTTAATACGAAATTCAGCTTAGTCTTTTTTTCCTCTACCACACCATACAAAATGTGTGCATAATTTCCAATCCAAATGAGGTTTTCAGCTGAGATGAAAACTCTCTTAAGCAGCTCACAATGATGATTAATGTATAAAAATGTCCAGTCAGCTTTTTATCCCCCCAGCTGCACTCTTGCATATCTCAAGGTAAGTTCAGGGTTGGCCATGAATTAAAGATGAAGTCTGATGTGCTGTGTGACGGATACGAAACTCAAGTCTTCCTCAATTTCACGGAACGACTTTTAACGGCGGGGGAGTGAAAGATTATATTCAAGGACGATAATCAATTCATCATTACGGAAGAGCATGAATCCATCAAACCATCACACAATCGGGACATATTTTACGCCTTCTCTCAAACTACTTTCACAGAACTTGGAAGCTTTGAAGACATTTTGTGGCAAAGAACTGATGGTATGCACAGACGGCTCTCCCCTCATGGCAGCAACTGAACAACAGATGAAGATAAGGAGACAATGACAGATAATAAGCCTTGCAGCGCATACAGAAGGAGAGGGATGTATAAAAGAAGTGATGCTAGGCTAATGCAGCAAATCTACAAACAGGTTGGTATGGGAAACCGACACAAACACGACTCAACTGGGACAAACAACAAACTTTTTCGTGTTCTTTTTTAAGCTCGCTTCCTGACAAGCTCATCACTCTCTGCTCGACAGATGCGCTTCCTTTATGCTGACAGCTGTTACCATATTGATCACGGTGGTACAGACATAAAGGAAAATGTGCACCAAGATTTCACAAATAAATAAATAAATAAATAAATAAAGTGGGATCTAGTTTGGGAACGAAGGCAACATTAACTTGCAGTAAGGATCACGATCAAACCGTTTTCTCACTTTTATAATAAAAATAGCTCAAACCAGAAAACGCTAGTCTCAAAGATATCAATCAACTTCTCATTATTATATTAAATATAATAATATTATATTATTATAGTAAAAGGAGAGAAATATTGAAAGACACCTTTAATTCTAATGACTCTAGTAGATTATAAAATATTCAAACAGACAAAAACTGTCTTTTCAGAACAGTAGCCGTAATATTAGTATAAAAAAAAGGTCTTTTGAGCGATTACGGGTTCCTGTCTTCAGAGACATGGCTTCCAGGCTCTAATTTATTCAAGTGCTTCAGGAAATACCACCCTGCCCATGATGGAGCTTCCACCCTAACTCTAACCCAAACAATCCACTGCCCTTTGCTTAACATACTTCACATACAGAAGAATGACACAATGGAGTGTAGAGCTTCAGTAACAGCACGCTACGTAGCCAGAAAATGAAAGTAGAGCAACTTTAGAGTTAAAAGCAAGAAGATCCAATTTCTTTTTCTAAATGTGGGAGCAGATACAATCAAACACTGATAATGGTTTGTTTGCTTGTTAGGAAATATTCTAGCCAAACCCCTGATATGGTTTCAGTGTCTAAACAAACCGCCCGAAACCGCCACCAGCAACACCTGTTAAGGTGTACGCTTTTCCCCCCGATAAAGCCAATGTTAGCAGCTCACAGCGGCCGACCCACTTTTTGCCACCGTCAGCAAAATGCTGCCATGAAAAGGAGAAAGTAATTAATCTCTCACAGAGATGTGAGTATTCTTCACATTGTCTCATTGGCTGTGAGAGCCCCAATTTGAAGCTATTGTAGGTAAGAAAAGGAAGGCGATATTTAGCACAGCGCCACTGGGACATGTAGCTCGCATGGCCACATCCACAGGCCTGTCAGTCGATTCAGTCTGTGTGTCAGTGAGGGCTGAATGCTATGTGAGTAAGTGGGGCACTGCAAAGCTTCTTACACAGCCATGACAGAATCCATAGGGGTCTTCTGTGGCTTGATACTTATACTGGAAACATGTGGCTACTCGGTATGACTCCTGATAAAAAGATGGTATAGTTATGAATTACTAGTATACATAACCTGACACTGAAGACTACAGGGTTCCACACTCTTGATACATATTCACAATATTTGCAAATTTCAGGCACTTGTTATGAAATGTGGATTGAGTATGAAAGGATTTTACACTAATTTGATTGAATATGATTTATGTTTTTAATAAGGCCGTACAGTACTGAGTCACCCTCATTTCTTTATATTTTATTAGGGAAATGGGAAATATGTGCAGTAGTTTCGTTACATAAGGCACAGACAATTCTAACATGGCACACTTAGGCTGTCAAGGTTCTATTCAATTCAATTCAATTCAATTTTATTTATATAGCGCCAAATCACAACAAAAGTCGCCTCAAGGCGCTTTATATTGTACAGTAGATTGCACAATAATAAATACAGAGAAAAACCCAACAATCATATGACCCCCTATGAGCAAGCACTTTGGCGACAGTGGGAAGGAAAAACTCCCTTTTAACAGGAAGAAACCTCCGGCAGAACCAGGCTCAGGGAGGGGCGGCCATCTGCTGCGACCGGTTGGGGTCATTTTGACCCAGCATCTTCTTTTTCTTGTGTTTTTGTATTATTCTGTATTATAGTTTAGGTTCTGATTCCTTAGTTGTGCTGTTCTGATTATTATTATTATTATTATTATTATTATTATCATTGTGTTAGTGTAGGTTTAGTTCAGTGTCTAGTCTGCGCCTGCTGTGTTTCCTGTGTTACTTTGAAAGTCCGTGTCTCATGTCAGTGTGTCTAGTTTTGCTTCCTTTGTCTCGTTTTGTTTGATTTCTCCCAGCTGTGTTTCCCTCCTGTCTCCCATTTCCTGATTACTCCAGTGTGTATTTAAGCCCTGTGTTTTCGTTGCCCTGTGTCACCTCGTTAATGTACGTTCACACCATCATACCTGGCTTTGTGTTGTGTCTGCCTGTTAAGCCTTGTTGTGATTCCGAGCCCATTTAGTTTTCTGTTCTTTTGCTGTCCAGCAATAAAAGCTGCACTCTCAGTTTAATTTTGCTGTCTTGAGTCCTGCACTTTGGTCCTCCACTCCTGCCTGCTGCACACAGATCATGACATAGGCAAGCTTTCGTGCAACATTTTTAAGTAATTTTCAAGAGGAGTTCTCTGGGACTTTACAAAGCACTTTTGTTGGTGTTGGCTGCCTTTTGTTCATTTCTCTATCACGATTAGTCCACACTGCTTCATGTTGAGGTCCGGGCTCAAACTATGACTGAGCCTTCACCAGGTTTTACAGAAGGCTGCAGACATTCACTGTTTTACCGCTGTCCTGACCTCCTCTGCACATACTGACAAAAATTCGAAGCAAAAATCCTAATTTGGAGTCATCACTCCATCAGACCTGCTGACACTGATTTTCCAATGCAGTCTAGTTCTTGTGTAATTTGGCATACTTGAGCCTTTTCTCTCTGTTTCGCTTCCTTAAGAAAGTTTTCTTGACAGCCACCCTTCCACTGAGACCAGTGAGGCTTGAGTGAACAGTATATGGATCAACAGAAGAGTCAGACACACCTCTCGGGTCAAGTCTTTGCTGGATTTTTTCCCCAATTTATCAAGAACATTTATCAAGAAAATAACTTTTAGATGCTGTTTGTCTGCAGTAGTTTTATAGGCCTACAAATGCACACCATGCTGACATATGCCAGGTTTTCAGCTAACACCTATTTGGGAATCACTTTGTTGGTGCAGAAATACTAGTTTATGCCTGTCACTGTGTCATCTCTGACATTTTTCATAGATTCAACTAAAGTCTGTAATGTGTAGACACAACACTTGTTCATAACTTGAATTAGGGGCCTTTTTTGTGATTGAATGATTCATAGGTCAGTTTTAAGCAGGTACTCAAGTACAAGAACTGGACTGAAAAAGAGACAAAAAGCAGTCAATGTAAAAATAAAACATTTAAAAACCTTCAGAAAGCCTCCAGAGCACTTTAAAAAATTACAATAAAGTCTGGCTCCTTGGAAGCAAAATATAAAGAACAGAGGGGTTGCTCAGTGTTGTGTACTGCCATGACTGAGTCAGCGTGAATCAGTGTGAGTCAGTGTACTGTGTTGTCTTCTATACCTGCTAGTAGCAGGTAACAGCAGGTATTTCGTGTTGTCATTAAATCAAGAAAGTACCCTTTTTGAAAGTCAGTGTATTCTTCACCTTCAGACATTATTGGGACCAAACACAGAAAAAACAAATCACGTCCTGAACTCTTACGGATCAGGATCCACAGCAACATCATCTACAGACTTTATTAAACCAACAGTACCACGGCTCACCTACTCAGCAGTCTTTACCTTGTGTGCTTTCACTTCCCTTTGTCAGCCTGTGTGCCGTTGTCTAGGTGGCTGCTAAATCCTAAGGAGACACTCGAGTCAATACCCCAAACACCCAGCTCTGGTACTCCGAGGGAAACTACATCACTGCTTTTACAATTATTTACATATCAAACACCCGGCGAGGACAAGTTGATGGTTCAGATAACTGCATTGGATCAACAGTCTCTGCAATGCTTCGGTGTACGCACAAACACACACTTCTCCTCTACGACTGTTGCATAAAATTCACCTGTTTTTAAAATTCACTGACTAACGACTGTGCAAATGCCTCATTGCAGGCTCACTGTGTTAATGAGAGTGTAATAGCGCAAATAGCTCTGCCTCTCATAGAGTATGTTCCCTCGGAGGAGCTCATCATATACCGATTACATGTTTCTTGAGTCTCCCCTCCGTGCCACTCAACTGGATGGGATTAAAGTGCAGAGAGAGGGTAGTTGTGCGTTTTGGTGCTCTGTTAGACTGAAAAATTAGGTGTGTAGATAAGACGCACACGCAGACACACACATTCCCTCTTAGGGGTTTTCCACAGAGGGCTTTGAGGAGCAGTAACTATGTTCTGCGATCAAAGGATGAAGACAAAACACACAAACACACACACAGCAAACACTACTGAGAACTGTGGTTCATAGAAAGGGCAAAAACGCTGAATCACCTTCAACTCGCAACAATAACAAAGACAGACACAGAGAAAGCAGCTAGATAGACTTTCCTGTAAGTTTTAATGTGCTCTTGAGCGATAGTTTTCTAGAGCTGAAGGTCTTTTAAAGTTTTCTTTGCATTCCACTGCTTTTTCACTTCTTCAATCCAGTCCTGTGAAAACATTTTCACAGGATTGTTTTGTTTTTACTTGTTTTTTTTAAATTTGTTGTTTGCCACCTAACACTGATGTATGAATCATTGAATCACAAAAAATGGCCCCTAACTCAAGAGATGGACTAGTGTTGTGTCTACACATAATAGCCAACCTAAAACTATCTAGATGAACAGCATCTAAAAGTCATGTCCTTAAGAAATAGGAAACAAACCAGCAAAGACCTGACACAGGACCTGAGAGATACATCACCCCCTTCAGCTGATCCATCTACAGTTCACTGAAGAAGGGTGGCTGTCAAGACTTCAAGATTCTTATGGAAGGATAACAGAGAGGAATGGGTATGAGGCTGAGGTATGCCAAAATATACAAGAACTGGACTCTGGAGTGATGAGTCTGAGAGAATCAAGAAAGGTAGAACATGGATTGTTTACATTAGGGCTGCAACAATTCATTGAGTATTTCGAATAATTCGATTGACACAAATTCTCAGCTTCAACATTTTGTTTAATGAACAGTGGAAGATGACCTTTAAAAACTTTACTGGGAAAAAGTCAGCACCCATCAACAAACTCTGACTAGAGAAAAAAAACCCCCAAAAGAGGCAACTGTGTAGCTGCTCCATCCGCTGTCATGTGTTTTCCACAGTGAAAAATCTGCAGTAATCCTCCAGAAGTTGTATTAAAATATGCAGATGAACTGTTAACTTGGTCTGACACCATGTTTAAATTATAAAGCTTGCTAAAGGCTGACGGCAGCCGTCCTTTTTCACATGGACTCGAACAGGGGTGAGTCTAAAGGGGGGCATGGTGTGCACTAGACCATATTTATTTAAGGTTTTTATAACATTTTTAAGACTGAACGTGAATTTCTATAAAATACTCTCTCAATTAAATTGCGTTAATATTTAAAAATATAAAATTTAAAGCTTTTTTCACAGGCCAATAAAAATGTCCATGGGCCAGTAAACCCAGTAAAGCCACTGACCTGAGGGATTTTAAGTTGGACACTGAATTATTGTTAATATTAATTAACGTCTACACCATCCTAACCTCGTGTTTTCAGCAGCACACTTTCCATCAAAGCACATGGCCAACTTCAGAATACTGATATGTTCGCCTCTCTTCACTACAGCCACCACATTCTCCTTTAAAGGCTTACAAGCACTAGGGATGGGTACCGGTATCTGGTGCCATAATCGCATCGGTTCTGACGTAAACGGTAGTAACCAGACTGAAAAGCATCGCACATTTCGGTGCTTTATTTTGGTGCTTTTTTTTTTTCTTGAGATGTCATACACTTTCGATTCTAGCCAATCATTTTACCTTTCCAAGGATAGTAGGTGGGCCCAATTACGTACGTTCTTTTAGAGCAGAGCTACAGATTAAAAATGCCCAAGGCGAAGCGGTCAAAAGTCTGGCTGTACTTCACAGCAAAAGATGAAAACTCAGCAGCCTGCAACAAGTGCTTTAAGCTGATATTGTGCAAAGGAGGTAACACCTCGAATCTGATGAAACACCTGGCGACGTATAGCGTTTTTTTAAAAGCTGAGAAATGCACCGTATTTGATAGCTTGCTGCAAGACCTCACCCCGTGCACATCTACTGCAGGTGTGGTGCCTGTTATCGGACCCGGAGTTAGCAACATCCCCCAAGAACCCGAAGAGTAGAGTCCTGGCCCCTAGCCCTGCCATTGTAGCAGAAATGATGATGGATGATGATGGCAGCAGCAGCCATTCTTCTCTGGGTGAGTAGCTTAATGTTGTTCATGTGTAATTTACGTTGAGTAGGCTAACCACGTTATTAAATTAATGCACGTAAGGTGAACTAGCAAACACCGTCGTAGTTACATGCGGCTGTCTTCTTGTTTGATAGAGTGATACCATACATGCCCTATAGCCGCAGAAAAGGCTAACATTGTTATCTTTTTACAAAAAAAAAAACAGCTAAACATGAGAGGTTTTAGGACAAAGTTTGTGTTTTCCATTGTTTAAGCATCGGTTCCAACCAAAGGAGGTATGTTGTATCAACAGAAAAGGCTAACTTGGTTATCATTTTGCAGAAAAAAAGAGACTGCTAAAAATAAAAACATAAGAGGTTTTTGGACAAAGTTCGTGTTCTCCATTCTTTAAGCACCGGTACGAGCACCATTTAAGCACCGGCACCATTTCAAAAGTACCGGTTTGGCAGCGGTATCGGATAAAACCTAAACGATACCCATCCCTAACAAGCACAAAGTCGCTCATTCACTTGAACACTTAAACATGCAGAAACACACGTACAAAAACTCAAAGTTTTCCAAGCAGTCAAAGTAAAGATTAACTTTTTTGAGTTAGTTTTGATTGCACATTTATTTTATTTGACTTTACTTGAGAGTATTTATACATTTTTGCATTTAAGAAAATGTTTTCCTAAAAAAGAAATTTTCATATGGCACAAAGGGTTTGTTTTTTTGTTTATTTTTTGACAGATGAAACAAAAAACACTCACATTTCTAAATTGAAAACCAATGATCAGGATATTTTAAAAGACCTGTATTTTTTCTGCTTTGAATATTTACTATTGCTCAATAATAAGACAAAAGTATTTCTTATCCGATTACTCGACTAATCAATGGAATAATCAATAGATTAATTGATTACTAAAATAAATGATAGCTGCAGCCCTACTTTACAGCCATCTGTAAAACACGGTGGAGGCTCCATTATGGTTTCGGGCTGCATCTGCATCTGTTGCGAGTGTCGTGTGCTGAGTTTGAGGTCACATCATGTGGAGCGCACCACAGTATTTGTGGCAGTCCTGATGCATGCTCAATCATCAAAAAGTTGATTCTGTTCATGTGAAGTAGTGTTTTCAAAGGGAGAAACAGTTTGTCACTCATCCAAGTCACTTCTTCAGTCTCAGCTGACTGCAGGTTTTCCCAACCTTACAAAGAGTACATTTGCTGTGAGGTCAGTTTCTTAATCATTAATATACAAATTGTCATGACCACTGATCATTGATCAATGGCCATGAGTACCATTCACCATGTTAATGAATATACAGGATACCTGCTGCTGCTGATATCTTGGGATGAGAAATCAAACAGAGATTATGAAACTATTTTACTATCTTTTAATTCAGTCACACTTATTTTGAAAGAAACATTTTACAATTATATTATTTAAAAAAAAACAAAAAAAAAACATTTCCTGATGTGAGATATTTTTTGTTCAGGAGAACACTGCAGCGGCTTCATGCGCCTTAATGGCGAGCATAAATAGAAGTGACTGTGTCATGATACTGCGGCGGCACACGAAGCAACCAATGTGGAGGGTATAGTGGTGCCATAACAAATACTGACTATCAAGCTTATTAACTTTTTTACCTTATACACTGAATTTCCATGTAGGTTTGCACATGTTTCAATAAATCAGTGCAACTATTTTCCATTTTCCTACCAAAATATAAAGAAAGGACTGGTAGCTCTAGGCTTTTGCATAGTACTGTATAGTGAACCAAGTGTGATCCACAGAGAATGAAGTCCCAGTCCCTTTGTATCTGGTCAAGTTTCTGGATCGCTACTCCAACTGTGCATGCATCTTAGTCCACGGAAGTCACTTCTTTGAAACTGATGGGGTTTATAAAAATACAAAAGTCGAAGTCAGAATCAAAGCAAGACAGCAGAGTTAGTCTGGAGCGCTAAACAGGCTGCTGCTGAAATGCCTGTTTTGACGTGCTGCTACAGTGCATATAAGCACCTTTAAAATTAATGAAAGACAATCCTGCCATATTACTTTAGACCGACCCTCTTTCCAGCAGGGGTTTGTACAAGCTACAGCTCAATTTCTCAACTTTCCCCCAAAAAAGTAGGATTAAAGATGGTTTTACTTAAAGCCTGAGTCTTGTCTCTATTTGCAGATCAATATCCCATTAACATGATTTCACACCTCACACGTTACAGTCAAAACAAGCAGTCACTCGTAGCAAAATAAAGGAGTTCAAGCTGACCAAAGCACAAAGCAGATGCACTCGAATGTTCGGTCTTGGCAGGAGGACGGCCAGAGGGAAAGATTAAAGTTTAGAAATGAGGCATAACACAAACAGCCGTTTATTGGTCTCAGACCTTTTTCTGCCCTTTAAAGTAAATTCCAGCCCTCATTATTGTCTCAGCAGAACCCCAGATCTGCCTAGCATAGACAGAGACGTTATGAGCTCAAACACACGTCCAATAAAGACAAAAAAAACAAAGTGTTCTTACCATTCATGGTTGCAGGTGGAAAGCACGGGCAGAGAGGGAAGTCCTCTACTCAGCTGGCGAGCCCTCAGACATCTGCAGAGAAAGAGAGAGAGATGTGAGTGTGTTATGTGTGCATTTCAGTGTGTGTGTGTGTGTGTGTCACGAAGCAAGGGGGGTATAAGTGAGGAATGCAAGCAATGCAAGTGTGAATGGGGAAGACGGCAGAAATGATACACATGCATGCAGGAGCAAAAAAAAAAAAATCAGCTCCTTGTTAACAAAGCAAGGAAGGCAGAGTGAATGGCCAACATGGTGAGAGATGACAGAGGAGGGGAAGAGGCAGAGGAGGGGAAAATGAAAAGAAAAGGATGGGGACCAAATAACAGAGAAGGGCTACAGACAATGCCAGCACGGAGCAGTACACAAGAAGAGAACAGACAGCTGAAGGATAGAACTGGGGGAAGAAATGATAGTGGTCTGGGAGAAAGGCTGCTTTTATTACTGCCTGCTCTGAGATTACAGATGGTGGCTGTGTTTTGGAAATCTTGATGTATCAACTTGTTTATTTTGTCTGTGACATTTTGCTTTCTATGTATCTCGCTTGTATAGTATGTAATAATACACATTTATGGACCTTAATAAGGCGTATGGATGCTCCTAGACAAATTTTTGTGTTTTACTGAGACAAATATAGATATATGACCCTAATAAAGCAAGTACTCGACAGTTTGAAAACAATACGAATTTATCACTGTTTTGGGTGCAGTCAGCATCTAAAGTGGTATGCCAACAGGGAGCCTGGCCCATCTGATGAGATTAATTGATGGGATCTTTGGCATTGTCCCGGGAGCAGATAAGCACATGCAGGTAACATGGAAAACTAGCTTTATGTGTAAGTGGTTTGATCCACACATAAACACTGTTTGTGTATGGTATGTTTGGAGGACTAAAACTTAGACTTTTCAAGTAGGGCTGTTCGATATAACGATATATATCGGATGACGATATGAAAACGTCTATCGTTTCATATTACGCTATCGTTTGTTTCGTGGTGCCGCAAAATAAACTGTTTACAGCAATATTTTTTCATCGTTTTGATGGTCACTGTAGAATTAATTTCTACAGTTCTACTCTCTTTCTCTTATATTTAATATAACCACACTACGGACGGACAAGCGACTGTTTTTATGCGACGGTAAAACCATCGCGTGGCTCCGCCGTCCGCTTGTTTATTTTCCAAATAAACCTTTCACAATAAAGCTGAAGATCCTGTTGAGATTTTTCAAAATAAATTGAATCACGTGAAATAGTATGCAGAGTGTTTACGGATGAGAAGCTAAAAAGAGCCGCCAGGTGCTAAAAAATAAACCTCAGAACAGGCTTTTCCCCCCAGCACGTTGTGTAATAAATACTCACACAAAAATTGCGGCCATTTCAACTTACCATATGTCTAAAAATGTATAGTTTCATGCGTCGGTCAAATCACTGGACTCCAGGTACACGACGCCCAGCTGAAAACACTTCAAGTCAAGTTGCCCGAGATTCACAGAATTTACAGAAAATGTATAATTTTTGTGATATATATCGTTGTCGGGACGATAAAAAGGTTATATCGGGATATGAAATTTTGGTCATATTGCACAGCCGACTTTTAACCCTATGAAACCAGCTGCTAAGCATGGTGGTGTTAGCATCACGCTCTAGGGCTGTTTTGCTGCCAGTGGTACTGGTACAATGCACAAATTTGATGAAATAATGAAGAAGGAGGACTACGTCCAGATTCTTCAACTTCACCTCAAATCAACAGCTGGATGGTTGAAACTTGGACACCACTGGGTGTTCCAACAGGAACCCAAACACAAATAAAATCTGGTTTTGGGATGGATAAAGCAGACTAACATCAAGCTTCTGGAATGACAGTCTGAAAGCCCTGACCTCAACCATATTGAAAATTGTGTACTATACTTCAAAGCTAGGTCTAGAAAACAATAATTAAAAGCCCCAAATTACCACAACACTCATGCTTATTTTGCATATAAACCACACCTATAGGTAGCAACTCTTTCTATCTTGTTGTTAAGATTCTGTTAGCCGCTCCACTTCCCTCCATCCATTTCCTCCATATTTCCTCTCATTTCTCTTTGCGTGCCTGTAGCTAACAGGCAATGTTTCTCCTCATCACTTGTGATTCTTGTCAGGTCTAAGCAATCTCCTTTTTTGCTTTCACTAAGTCCTTCCATCACAACTTTTTCCTCACTTCACCCCTCACTCTGTCTTTTCTATTTCAACTCCTCTATTTCTTATTCATCATTCATTCAAACGTATCTCTTATGATTCCCACATAGTTTCTTTCCACTCTTACTCCCCTTCCGTTCTTATTACACTATTGCTCCATCATTTGCTTCCCTGTTTTTGTGTGAATTCCTGGAGGGGAGACTGTGGCTATGTTGTAGTATAAATCACTGTCTGAACATGCCGGCACTGCCAATTACTTAAGAGCAATGAACAGCCCACTGAGGCTTATGCTTCGGTATATTTCGAGTGTCTGCGCCAGCGGCTCCGTGCAAACTCGCACACATACAACATAAGCAACAAATAATTCACGCGCACTAGCAAACAACATTGACGTTTATGAACTAAAATCCCAGTTTTATGAAAAAAAATACAAACTAAAATAGAAACACAGGAAGCAGTTACAGGAAAACAATTGTTTTATAGTGAATGGAGGCTGACACAAACTCGCTTCTGGGGATGAGTGATGATATAGATTTTAGGGAGTAAAATAATGGGGCTACTCTTCAGCAATGGATTTCACAAACTAGCTCCTTACAGCATGTTAAACAGTAGAGTCAGAGTACGCTCATCTTTTTCTGCATTACACTCTGCAATAGAATGGTCTTCACATCAGCGCATTTCAGATAACATATACACCAATATTTGTCAGTTCTATCAAAAGCAGAAATATCTAATTAACAAAAGTATTTATATTCATGTATCAATGCAGAAGTAATTTTTTGATATTTATTTGTATGCTTGTACAAGTTTTCTACAAGGGCATTTAATTAAATATCCTGATGCAATGCAAAAAATGCATACCTTTATATAAGTCTTAAAGTTAGATCTATAACTAAAAGTCAAACTCAACGTTATCGGACCGAAATGCAGTTTTCCCATAGTGTACAAGAGAGCTATGGAACTATGAGAAACAGATAAATATGAGGCACTCAGGTATATATATGAATATTATTAAAGCTCTACACATTATTGTAGTTCTTCGTATAGACATATGAAGTATACATGTATTATCCACATTACTGCCATCTATGTACATTACATTGTGCAAAATAAGGGACCATATCAATATGAGACTGAATGTGTAAACAGCAGCAGTACAGCCTTGCATAGTATTGGGACAAAAGTACATTTTTTGGTGCTTTTGCCTCTGCACACCATGTATTTTATATCAAACAAACAATATGTGATTTCAGCTTTAATTAAAGGGGTTTAACAAGTGTACTGAATTAGATATTTAAGAATTACAGCCATTTTCATACACATTTCTCTGAGCCTTAACAGTAATTGGACAATAGATTGATAAATTGATAAAAGGTAGATAAAAGATCTGGAGTTGATTCCAATTGCTGACCTTGTATTTGGTAACCATTCAGTAAAAGTATGAATATGAGGTCCAAAGAGACATTAGTGCAAGTGAGGGAGGCTATCATCAGGCTGAAAAACCAGAGAGAGACAGATAACAAGAATCAACAATCTGGTACATTCTTAAATAGAATGAATGCACTGGTTAGCTCAGCAACACCGAAATGCCTGAAATACCACAGAAATATTTCCCTGGTTCTCAACAGCTTCACAACAACTTACAGTACCAATGCAAGAACACTCTCAGGGAGGCACAAACTCCATAAACAACCCAAGTGTTTCTCACACCAAAGAAAAAGGATATTCTTCAATTGCCAATCAGTCACCTGATCTCAACACAACACGGCATACTTTTTAGTTACTGAAGTTGAAGCTGAACAGAGAGGCCGACAAACAAGCAGCAACTGAAGGTGGATCCAGTAAAGGCCTGATAAAGTATCTTAAAGGACCACACACAGCATTTTGTGATGCCCATGGGTTTTAGACTTCAGACAGTTATTAACTGCAAAATATTCTCCACAAAAGTATTTAAAGCAATCCCCATATTTAAAATTATATTAGTTGGACCAATTTTATTTGAGTCTCTAAAAATGGGGGACCGTGCTTTTGCTAAATCCATTAAAGACAAAAGTCTGCACTTTAATCAAATGCTGATTGTTTGACTTAAAATCCAGTGTGGTGGTATACAGACGCAAAATTACAGCAAAGAATATGTGTCATTGTCAAACATATGGACCTGCCTGCAGCTTGTTCCACAAGCCTGAACATGACAACTCATGGGTTGTGTGGGAAGTTTGATTTAACAACAACAAAAAAAAGACGAGATATAGTCTAGATATTATATTCTGGCACAAACTGCCTGTACATAGAAAATGCAACTCCCCTTTACAACAACACTTTGCGATTAAGCTTGAAGAAACACATTGTGCTGTACTTGCATGCCTCTTTTCAGTTCAGTGACTTTCTGGAGCCTCTGTTCCCTATCTATGACTCATCTTTGCTGGTGTGTGGATTCAAGCATCAAAATGATGATGCAAATTATGTTCTTTGGAAAAAAAAAAAAAAAGACAGAAAAAAAAGAAAGCGAATACATGGACCTCTCTTTACACCCAGTAAAGATTTACAGTGCTCAGTCTCCCACTTCACTTGAAATGATCTCACTTTTCCTTGTTGTTGCCATCAGTTGAAACTGTGTGGCTAACTCATCGCCATGTACTAAAACCTCATCAGTGTCTCACCCGAGACGAGGTCCTATAAATAATGAAATATTCTTTTAACACATATATAGACAGAAAGTTGGCAGTTTCCTCATCTATGTGTGTGTCTCTGTGTGTGAGTACATGTACACTCGTGGAAAAAATAATGTCTTCAAAGTATTCTATGCAATCTTCTAAGAAAAACTAAGTATCCCTCGTGATTAGGAATGCCATAGTGATCTGGTGCTTAGCACTGTTATTTTCAAATGCAGTCTGGTTGGTGCCTTTCTGTGTGGAGTTTATTCTATCCAGGTACTCTGGTATCCTCCCCAGTCCCATACACAGCGTTAGAGTAACTAGTGAATCTAAATTGGCCACAGGTGTGAATGGTTGTCTTTCTCCATGTTTAAGCCCTGTGACAGAATGGTGACCTATCCAGGGTGTCCCCTGCCTCTCTCCCTATGACAGCTAACATAGACTCCCCAAACACATTCTAAGGATCTCAGAATAACTCATTCATTTATTCACAGCACCTTTAATGTCCCACTACAGCATTCAAGTTCTGGACTGGGCCACGACTGGGCCATCGCAACACCTTGAATCTTTTCTTTTCAGGCGCTCTGCTGTAGATTTGCTGCTGTGCTTGGGATCACTGTCCTGCTGCATGACTCAGTATCAGTCAAGATTCAGCTGTCAGACAGATGGGCTCACATTTGACTCTAGAATACTTTGGTATACTGAGGAGTTCACGGTCAACTCAGTGACTGCAAGGTACCCAGGACCTGTGGCTACAAAATAAGCCCAAATCATCACCCCTCCACCTTCATGTTCGACCATTGGTATGAGAGGTTTGTGCTGATATGCTGTGTTTGGTTTTCTCCAAACATGGTGCTGTGGATTATGGCCAAATATTTCCACTTTGGTCTTGTCTGTACAAGGAACATTATTCCAGAAGTCTTGTCTAAGTCTAAGCTATGCTGCCATATTCCTTTTAGAGACTTTCTCCTGGCAATGCCTCCAAAAAAAGCCATACTTCTACAGTCTTTTTCTAACTCTACTCTCACAAACATTAACACCAAACATGCTAACTGCAGCCTGTATGGTCTGAGATGATGTGTCACTGTGTTAACAAACAACTGAACTGCCAAAACTTCTGCCTTCATAGAGGTGCTCAAACTTGATGATCATCAATTAATCAAGTGCATTGGATTAGCACCACCTAGCTGCTTCTTACCCTCTTAAATGCTGTTAAAGGATGTACTTAGATTTTCCCAGGACTGCACAGAGTCCTCTGCAAATTTTCCTTTTCACATGGCTCTATGCTATTTGCGTGTACCTAACACTTCCATGTGCAAACATGTAGAGGCCTTTAGCAGAGTCTCATCCACCCTTATACACAACCCTGTACCCTGAGGTGTACCTGGTGTCAAATATAACAATATCTCCCGTTGGCTAGGTTAGAGAGACTCCACTGTTTAAACAGGACATGCTATATCCTGGATAACAACGGCACTGAATCAACAAAAGAGGAAAGAGGACACCCTCTACATCAACAGTGACTGTACCTGCACAGGTTCACAACAAAATGGTACACTGATTGAAGTCCCTCTGATGTCTGAAAATAACTTTAAAATGTCATTATGCGTCTTTGATTTGATTTACCCTGCAGCTCAGCCCCTGCTGGTATGGCAGATATAGTGGAGAGAAACACAGTCATCTCACAATGCTACTTCAAATCATGCCAGATCCCCAAATGAACTTTTGGACACAAATACTACAAAAATAATCACGACGGAAAAAAAACCATTAAAAATTTGAGCATAGAACAAATTACTTTGCAGCACAAGTTTAGTTCTCGTTTTGGCGTCTTTAAGAAGCAAATGAAGAACAAATGGCACACACTATGTTCATACTTACACAGGGTGATTTTGCAAAGCCAGCGGTCAAAAGAAAGTGTGTACCGCTAGCCTTGATGTTACACTGATGTTTAAAAATAACATTGCATTAAACATTTTGAAAGTTTCTAATATGAGGAATAAGACATAAATCCCTTAAAGGCCAGCAGCGCTGAGGAACAAAATGAATCAAAGAACCTTTGACTCTGCCCAGCATGCTGATTGACACCTGTGTGCACCACACTGGACCGGTCTGATGTGAATATCAATGTTTTGGCCTGTGTGCGCGGAGTGTGTCCAACACACCCTCCTCACACAGAGGGGGACCCTGTTCTAGCGGACACAGCCCAGGAAGCTTTGCAAAGCCTGAGGAAGAAAGAAGCCTGTGTGCATGCGTGTGTCCTGTGTGCATGTGCTGGTATTTTCCTCCTATTCACAAGAGAGCAGTAATGCACTGACAGAGACACACACGCAAACACACACACAAGCGCACACACGCCACACACCTTCCCCCCAGTGTGCTGCAGGTGAAAATCGGGGACGCTTCCGACAGAAGAATCATTCTAATCCTTTTGGTACATTTATGAGTCAGCTCAATGAAATGATTCACCTTTTTTTTAAACTTCCTGTACTCTCCCCCCACCCCCGACAGTGAAAAACATACACTCAGCAGCACCTCCAACCTCACCTTCTTCCCCACATACTTAAGACACAATAATAATAATTATAATAATGCCAAATTAACCTCAATGCAGCATCCATGCCACTGTAACTGCTATATGCGAATGGACTCTGAAGCACATCAGTTTCCTCTCCACCAGTGAACACGCTGGTGTATTGTACAGTTATGTGAACGTGTGCATATTACGCAACGCTTTGAGTCTCGGCAGGTGGATATGCAACAGTCCCTTCTGGGATAAAGCCCAGATGTCACAGAAATTGCAGTCAGATGGACTTTGCCACTTCAGCAAAGAAAGTCTCCTCTTTCTATTTTCACTGAGGGCAGCAGAACACACACATAAACACATGCACACACAAAGCAATCTCTATAATTAGTCTTTGCTGCAGTGATTCAACACGTACGTGCATAAACAGCCAAAGCTGCCCCAGTCATCTCATATATAAGAATGGAAATTCCCACCTTTGCTAAACTATTAAACAGTTAATGACACTTTTTTATATCAGGAAAAATGGAGATAACAAACGCATTTGACGGGCTTCGAACCGGAGGCCCTGCTCGTGTTATATTTTCCATCTTTTAACAGAGGAAGCGCCAAATGTAAGTCACCTTTTAGGAAAATTGCTGGGCCTAAGAAGGTGAGCACAGACACCCAGCAGACCGTTAAAGTGACTTTGAGAAATATCACATAGATTTTCTCCCTCAGGTTAAACACAGCAGTAATTTTCAGCATGTTTAATAGTCACGGGGAAGCATGTCATTTCCTTTAAGTAGTACCTGAGGGAACACAGGAATAACCTTTGGAGTTACACCTTTTATCATAAAAACAATATGTCATTGCCTGTTTGTTGTTGTTGCACATAGTATATATATATATATTATTAGACAGTATATATCTAACAATATAAATAGATAATTATATTATCTTGACAAAAGACTAGTAATTTGAAGTCTATAAATCTATTTTGACTGTTTTAAAAAAAATGAATTTCTCTTTAAATCCAGTTTAGTTTCCTTTTCCTCTTCTCTGCCTTATTCAAACAAGCAAAATTAATGAGTAAACAGTGAAAAGATCTGAAGAACCAGTTTTCAGCCATATGGGGTGCTCTTCATCCATAACGCAGACAAAAGACTAGCACTAGTGGCTCAGAGACAGGTTTGAGAGCTCCACATATTTTCAGGATGAAACATTAACAATGGGCTGTACTGCAGGTAGACAAACCTCGTTAATACGCTGCACTGCCTCGCCTTTTAAATGCTGGGTTTAATAAAGCAGGACATCCCACTTACCTTGAAAGAACAGGTAGAGGGGGAGAAAATCTCCAGCGACAGTATCCAGCAAGTCATGCATTTTGTTCGGTATAAGCGTGGTAATGATTTCTATTCATTTACCTGTTGCGGTAGAATAGCGGTGCTGATCGGCATCCAGGGTGACGATCCAGCTACTGAAGAGGGGAGGATCGATCCAGCAGCCGGGCGGGTGTGGACTGGAAATGGGCGTCTTCAGTTCCAAGAGTCAAGCTTCGCGGAAGTGCGCGGAAGACTTCCGGCTTTGGCTTTCAAAAATAAAACTCACAAGGGAGTGAACTACTGTTCAACTCCTTCAGATGTACAGTGCTGTGCAAAAGTTTTAAGTCACCCCTCGTTTCTTTATATTTTTCTAGGAGAATGTGAAATAAGTACAGAGATTTATGGAAACGTGCAGACACACATAGAAAAAGGGGCAAAAACCACCTTAATGACCACCTTCTATTGACATATTCTATATTCTTCAGCCCTCTCTCAGGCAAGCCTTCTTGTCATTTCTTTAATAATAATTATCCAGGCTTATTGAAGAACATTCATAGCTCTTTCTTTGGATTTTTGGCTTTCTTTTCTTCCATTCTCCATCAAGATGATCCCACGCTGCTTCATTATTGTCCAGGCCCAAGCTCTGAGGGGGCCAATCAATGATTGATTGTGTTCTATTGTGTGTTTTTCTATTCACATATGCTTTTATTGCATTGGGAGTGTGTTTGGGATCATTTTCAAACTGACAAATTAATCCGTTACCAATCAGATTCTTCCCAGATTGCAATACATGGTAGATCAAAATCTGACTGTGCTTTTCTGCATTTATAATCACAATGATGAGCATCCCTCCAATAGAGTCCCAGAATCAGGGAATTTTGAAGGGAAAATTTAAGTATGCCTATGTTATGCAGTTTTCTGCTCTTGGTTTATATTTTTATATACGTTATAACCTTTACTTAAGTAAAATGTCTAAATACTTTCCCCCCCTTTACTAAACCATTATCCAACAAAAGATTACATTCGAATTTTTATGCAGCTCCACTTCACACTAATCTGTAATAGGTCACAAGGCTGCACATGAGCCTTAAAGTTGTTATCTATACCAGCCTTCCAACCTGATTTTGTCTTGCAGTAGACATTTGTGTCTTGCTCACAAATCACTTTTTTCTTTCATTTGTCACCTGTATGTTGGATGTTCCACCACTTATATTAGTAATAATCAAAATCTACAACAAACTTGTACAAAATCACAACAGAGTGGCACCCCAACAGACAATTTAGTGATTTGTCTTTGTACATTTTTTATTTTAGAGAACTGTTTTTTAAATTCGTATGTAGAAAAAGTATTTTGCTCACTTTTCTTTTAATGGTTATATGGTTTGTAGAGTAAATAAGGTCCCCAAAGGAGTAAATTATGTTAGTATTGAGCACCACCAACAGCCCAATTTTGGCATTACATCAAAATCATACACCAAGTCTCATGTTAAGGCTCTAATATGAAAATTTCAGCTACAATTAAATATGCAATACTTAGCAAGTTGGTTAGACACATACACAAGAAAACACAAATATTTAGGAAACCTGACAAAAACTTGTTTAAAAGTAAATATTATACTGTTGTTAATTAGGCACACTGGACTTCAGTAAAAAACTGATCGAGCATAACATTTAAACACCAAGACTATTTTTTTTGGGTCGGGAATACAAGTATTAATCACCAACACCTTACACTGACCTAAATTCAGCTAATAAATGTGTTCGCCACTGTAATATTTACACACACACACACACACACACACACATACATATATATAAAACACACCATGACAATATGATAGGTTCGAGCTTTCAAAACTTTATACAAAATGTACATACAGTGAGCTATCAATGTGTATATTACCTCAAATATGAATACATACATCTATTTGTGTTGCAGCTTCAGTTTTAGTAATTTACATTATTGTTGCCATTCTGGAAAATTATCTGAAAAATTTATGTATAAACATATTTACACATTAATGACGTATTCCTATTTTTGCTCATTTATAAAGTGAAATACATACATATGTAAAAAAAGAGTAAAATATATAAAACAAAAAGCAAGAAAATGAGAACAACATAGAATGATAAACATTTTACAAACAGTCCAGGATACCTCAATGGATAAAAAGAAAAGGGAAAAAAAGTAAACATCTATGAAGTTCAACATCCAAATTCTTTGTTATAAATTAGAGTACTAAAAGGTTGCTACAGAAGGGAAATAACACATGTGGTTCCATGAGAACTGCATGCTGCAGACATTTGCCCTGAAACCTTTTGGTCAATATGAGCCATCTTTTCAGGCTTTTAACCCATAGCTCTATTATATTTGTATAGATTGAGACCACTTAAAAAAAAAAAAAAGATTCAACTCTCCTTCTCCATCAACAACAGAAAGCTTTTCACAGAAATTAAGGCAACATTATTCAAACTTAGTGGTCTATACAAAAGACATTTTTTTCCATTAACACTCACATTCCTGTTTAATATCCACTTCACTTTCTGCACTTCCAGCTGGCACATGTTCCTGCTCCTCTTTTATCTCAGTGTCCTGACCTACAGTTACCATGTAGTAATCCATGTATCCCTCAGTGTCCGACTCTGTTTTTATGACAGTCTCACTACTTAAAGATGCAGTTTGCACACATCCATCAGAGGGCTGTGATGACTTGCTTCCATTATTGCTTTCAGAGGTTGGACATGCGGTATGCCCAAGGGATCCTGCAGGATGACCTGGGACTAAATTCTTGGCAGCCTCAGTGTTTGAGTCAGTTCTGACATCATCATTACCTTGGTGATAGTTTGTTTCAACATCCAGTGATGGCATATTGCCATAACGTGGATCATCTTCCTCCTCTTTAATTTGGAGGTTTCCTGGAAGAAAACCGTCACAACCTACAGTTGTGGTGGTACTGATGGAGGTAATCGTAGGGGTATTCATGGGGGTAAGTGTAGAGGTGCTCATGGGGGCAATCATAGGGGTATTAATGGTGGTAACTGCAGGTGTAAAAATTGGGGTAATTGTTGGGTTAATCACAGGGGTAACCATAGGGTTGATTACAGAGGTAATCATAGGTGTAAAAATTGAGGTAATCGTAGGGATGTTCATAGGGTTAACATTCATCTGCATTATTGTCACTGGCTGCATTTGGATTGCATGGTATGTTGCTGGCTGCACACATTGGTTTCCATCCACTCTATGAGCACTTTTATCATTTTGCAGATTTTGTGTTGAGCTCTGTGGGAATTTGGGTCCAGACAGAAATGGTAACTTGAAGATCTTTTCTATTCCAGTATTTCGATACTGTCTGATCATCGAATGGAATTTGGTTGCAGCAGCGATTGAAAATTCCCAGCGCTTGTGATGCTGTGAGCTAATCTCAAAGTTATAGTCTAGGATGTCAAACAAAATAGCCGGGAAATACTGGTTCCTTTTCGTTGCTGCAAATTTCTGTATTTCCAACAGCACTGATGATGTCAGTAACTTCAAGTTCAGCTTTTTTTTGTCCGCTGATTTTGATGAAACATCAAGGTCCAGACCTATTTTCTTGCAAATAGGATAGAGATTTTTCTGCTTATTCTTTGTTAATGTCACAGCACTCAGAGTATTACGTAACAGCATGGCTCTTTCCTTCTTTGCTTGCATTTCCAGTTGTCTTTTTCGAACCGTTTCCTTCCATTCATTTCTCTGCACAGTGGGTAGCTCTTCCTCTGTACTCTCAATGACTTGAAATGTGCGAGGTGGCTGAATAATAAAAACTTCGCTGAACCAGGCGGGCTCTCCATCATGTGGATTCACTCTGTAGAACTGCACTGAAGGATTCATGTCTAGACTCTGCTTGTCCAAGCTGAAGTTGTGCTCAAGAACATCATTGACAAGCTTGTGCTTTGTCCCACACAGTTTCCTGGCAAAAGAATACACCTCGCACATGACCTCCCATGTCAAAACACATGTGTCGAGTTTAAGTTTTGGGTGAGCTTTGTCCACACATAGGCTTAAACCTATTTTCTTGCAGAGAGGGTAAGTGTTCAATATTGTTTCTACTGATGCAGAAGAAGAAGAGGTTTGATCATCTGGAGGCTTTTTTACCGTGCTGCTTGCATTAGTAGAGATGACACTGGTCACGGCAAGAGGCTGGTGAAGCACATTACCAGAGTAAGATTCATCCTGGACAAGCTTGCCATTTTTATCTTGATGACATTTGGGGCAATCTGGAGTATATTCCTCTATGAAAACTGACTGAGGGAGTTTAAAAAGCTTTTTCTTTTGAGGCAGGCTGAATTTTTTTGACTTCAGTGTTGTAATGGTTTGCATGAGCTGCTCTGCGAAGGCAATGTGAAATAGCTCACTGTTCAAATTTAGATCAAAGTTATACTCCAGGATCTCCATGATGAAATCTTTTGTGGATGACAGCATTGCTTCGGCAAATGTGTTAACTTCTACCATGACGCCGTTGGTCAGTAACTTTGGGTCCAGATTTTGCTTTACTCCAAATCCGACATTAAAATCCATGTCCAATTTCTTACACCTGGAGTAAGAATACAGTGGGCAATGTTCTCCATGAGGCACTGAGAAGATGCGTTGAATCTGATTGATCCGCAATCTCCATAGAACTGAATTTAGGTCATTTTGTTGCTTGTCAGTGGAATTGCTTACATTTTGGTGCTTGACTGCTCGAGTAGATGCAGCATTACATATTTCTGCATCTGGCTTGTATTGGCAATTCAGTTTCATGACTATTGGATAATCTCTTCGTGTGTTCTTTTGCTTTGCTTGGGCTACCCAGGTTGCCACATTTCTATGATCATTTGCAACAGGAATTTGTGCAAGAACATGTCTAGCAAGTTCAGAATTGACGTTTTGCAAATCAAGCTCAAAGTTGTGTCTGAGAACGTCCAGACAAATCTGCTCAAATGTCCCACACAACTTTTTAGCAAAGTTTGTCACTTCCATCATTGCTCCTTTGGTCAGTTTGTTGACATCAAGTTTGTTTTTCTGTTGACTGCAGCTTACATGCAACTTCAGACCAATCTCCTTGGAGAAGGGATACAGGTTCACACTTTCCTCGGATACTGTTTTAGGTGGACCAGCTGGTAAACCTGGTATAGTTGACACATGTGGATCTGGTTTAGTTTCACCATCTGAATCAGGGGGGTGTGAGGGTTCAACATCAGACTCATCCAATCTTGATATGCTGCTGTTCATGCAGGAATCAGGGAGTTTAAATACCTCTTTTGAGAATTTGACTGGATCTTCACATTCCTGAAGCTGCCTTATTTTATTCATCAGTTCACATGCAATGGTGTATCTGTGGCTTTTGCTCTCTAGGTCTAACGCAAAGTTCTTCTCAAGAATCTCCATGATGAATTCCTGCTGGGATGAACTCATTGCCAAGGCAAACCGAGCAACTTTATACAGAACAGAATTGGTCAGACAGTCAGCACTCAAATTTTTCTTGGGCCTAAACCCAATATTGAATTCTAGGTTAACTTTCTTGGGCCTGAAGAATGGACAGTACTCTTTGTCTAGGACTAGGAGGATTTGTTTCACACGGTGAGTACGCAGCTTCCACATGTTACTCTCCATTTCCATTTCCTCTTCTTTCATGTCAAATTCATTTGGCACATCCGTTGGAATCTCTTCCTCCTCTTCATATTCTAGCAGCCCACTTTCATCTGGCTGACTTGGAGATGGCGGGTCCATATCTGTGTCTACAACTGCTGAACTGAAGGAACTATCGGTGGTGGTATGGAAAGGAGCAGAGAGGCGAGATGATTTTGGGTTTTCTATGTCATCCTCATTCCCGCTGTTTTCTGAATCTGTGAGTGTGTCTGCTTCTATAGGACACATGTAGCAATAGTCCCCTCCTACTGTTTCGTCTAGACTCAAACCCATTTCATCAAATCCAATCTTTCCTACATTATCCATGGCATAATCACTTGCCACCATGGCCCTTTTCTTCTTTGCCTGCATGTCCAGCTGTCTTTTTCTGATCGTTTCCTTCCATTCATTTGTCTGCGTGCTGGATTGTCCTTCCCTTTTAACCCCAATAACAGGACATTTGCGAGGTGCCTGAATAACAAAAACATCATTGAACCAGGCATGCTCTCCTTCTCGTGGCTGTACTCTACAGAACAACATTGAAGGATTGAGGTCTAGAGTCTGTTTGTCCAAGTTGAAGTTGTGCTCAAGAATATCATTGACAAGTTTATGCTTTGTTCCACTCAGTTTCCTGGCAAAAGAATAAACCTCACACATAACACCCCAGGTCAAAGCACGTGTTTCGAGTTTACGTTTACGGTGTGCTTTACTCACGCGCAGTCTTAAACCCATTTTCCTGCATGAGGGGTAACAGCTCATTATAGTCTTTCTTGTTGCTGCAGAAATAGAGGTTCGATCATTTTGAGTACTTTCTGCCTTTGCATCAGCACAAACATCTGACCCAGTTTGGGGCTGCTCAGGGACGCGACCGGACTGCGATTTATCTTGACGACGCTTAATTCTATCTTGATAACATTTGGGGCAATATGGAGTATATTCATCTACAGATTTTGAGTCAGGCAGTTGAAAAAGTATTTTCTTCTGAGATGCAGCTAGTTTCTTTGTCTTCATTGCTCCAGAGTTTCGCATAAGCTTCTTTCCAAAGGCATTGCGACTTGCCTCGCTGTTCAAATTTAGATCAAAGTTGTACTCCAGGATCGCTGTGATGAAATCTTTTGTAGATGACAACATTGCTTCGGCAAACGTGTTAACTTCAACCATGATGCCATTGGTAAGTAACTTTGGGTCAAGATTTAGTTTTACTCCAGATCCTACATTAAAGTCGATGCCCAATTTCTTACATCTAGAGTAAGAATAAAGTGGGCAGTGTTCTCCATGAGGTACTGAGAGGATGTGCTGAATTTGAATACGCCTCAATTTCCACAGCGCTGAGTTGAGGTCATCTTGTTGTTCAGGGTCAGTGGTACTGCTTACATCTTTGTGTATATTTTCCTCAGTAGAATCAGCTCTACATGCTTCTGTATTTGGGTTATTCTGGCAATTCAGTGTCGGGAGAATTGGGTAATCTCTTTTTGGGTGCTTCGATTTCCCATGGGTTACACGGGTCACAAGATTTCTTTCCTCATTTGCAGCCGGAATGTGTCCAAGGATATTTCTTGCAAGTTCAGAATCGACACTTTGCAAATCAAGCTCAAAGTTGTGTCTGAGAACGTCCAGGCAAATCTGCTCAAATGTTCCACACAACTTTTCGGCAAAGTTTGTTACTTCCATCATTGCTCCTTTGGTCAGTTTGCTGATGTCAAGTTTGTGTTTTTGTTGACTGCAGCTGACATGAAGTTTCAGACCAATCTCCTTGCAGAAGTGATAAGGATGGACATTTTTCTCTGACTTTATTTCAGGTTTGGTTTCAGTATGTGGCTTGGGTTCAGTTTCATGTAGATGGACTGGTAACTCAGTTGTAGTTACAACATTTGGACTTAGTTTAGTTTCAGCTTGTGAGTCAGGAGAATTTGAAGGAGCAATATCAGATTCCTTCACATTCGATCTGCTGCTGAGGTCTGGGCCAACAATGTCCATTCTCTGAGATGTCATTCTGAATGACGGAACAGGACGAGGAAGTTCAAAAACTTCTTTAGAGAATTTGACCGGATCCTCGCATTTCTGAAGCTGTCTTATTCTACTCATGAGTTCACATGCAAAGGCAGGTTTATAAGATTTGTTCTTCAGGCCTAAGTCAAAGTTCTTCTCAAGAATCTCCATGATGAATTCCTGCTGGGATGAATTCACTGCCAAGGCAAATCGAGCAACTTTATACAGAACAGAATTGGTCAGATAGTCACCACTCAAGTTTTTCTTGGGCCCAAACCCAATATTGAATTCCAAATTTGCTTTATTGGGCCTGAAGAATGTACAGTACTCTTTGTCTAGTACCAACAGGATTTGTTTCACACGGTTAGCACGCAGCTTCCACATGTTACTTTCTGTTTCCATTGTCTCTTCTTCCATGTCACATTCATTTTGCATATTTGCTTTTGAATTATACTTTCTTCTTTTCTTCAAGCTCTCGTATAAAAGTTCTTCCATAGTCAGCTGTGCTGGAGCTCTTTTAAAGGGATTTGTCTCAAAGGAAAACAGCTCATTCTTAAAATGTGGACTTATTTTAGTACCAGTGGTCTTAAGTTTTTTTCTCCTTTTCAACAGTTGGGACACGCTGAACAAAACTTGCTTTTTGTCCTGTTGATTTTGAAGGTCAAGTTCAAAATTATGCTTCAGGACACTGAGAATAATAGAGCTGTAGGATGCAATCAGTACTCTAGTAAAGTCTACCAGTTCTACCATCATACCATTTGTCAATAAACCTGGATCAAGGCTTTGTTTTGCACCACTTTCAAAGCGCAAACCAATTTCTTCACAGTAAGGGTATGAAAAGGGGAGAACATCTCCTCTGATTTCTTCTTTTAACTGCGCCCCTAAGCACTCAATTTCCTCTTCATCATCGCTGACATCAGCATGTAGTCGGTCAATCTTTTTTTCAGATGTTTGTGAACAAGGAATTTTGCTTGTATGTGTACCATTATCTTCTTTCTTCACCTGGAAACTGAAATACTGACAATCTGCTCCTGCATTTGGTTCTTTTTTGATGCTTCTGGCCCACACTGGTACAAAAGAAGAACCAAAAAGAGCAGCAATGTCAAGTTTTTCTTTAGGAGGCCTCCTCATCAGGTCCTTGAGCTTGTGTGAAATCTGAGCTCTAAAATGAATCCGTTGTTGCTCATTTTCCAAACCAAGATCAAAATTGTTCTCCAGAATGTTCATGATAAAGTGGCTTTTACCCTTTGTAACCATTTTAGCAAAGTCACAGATTTCAAGCATGACCCCGTTTGTCAGTAATTGTAAATCCAGTTTCTGTGCCGTGGATCCAACATTAAAATCTAATCCAATTTTATTGCTGTAATGGAATGGTTCGGGGCTTCTTGAGTATTTTTTTACGTGCATAATCCGCCATTGCCAGACAGTGTTGGCATCCATCCTTTTGCTGTCCTTCAGTCTATTTGGGTTGGTGTCCTCCATCTTCAGTTCCATTTTCGTATCTTTGCGTCCCCTATTCCTGTGTGGAAACAAAAATAGTATACATTATATATGAACCATAACTCATTAACTCGGTCTAAATGTACCAATTTTCACACTATAACAGCCGAGAAAAAACCCCCCAAAAAAACAGTGCACTTTATTCTACCCACTCCACTATAATTTTATAAGCTTTGGGTTTTGATACCGGGGCACAGACATACTGTAAGACTACAGCTAGCTCAGTACACTGCAAGCCACAGTGTTCAACAGTGTGCAGGACAAAAAAAAAAAGGCACGTATCGATAGTATGTTAACAGTAGTCCTATTGAATCAGAGCTCCATTAACTTTGGCACTGGTCCACATGTGAAACAAACATGCTCATGTTGCCAGCTTCCCTAGATATTTCTTAATTTTTTTCCATCTTTTACCTTTACCTTTGAGCATATTATCTGTTCTCATACTGGACATAGGGCTGCTGTTTTGAAACTTGACCCTGAGCTAAGAATATTTATTTGTGCTATATTATTTATTTGTGAAATTCTACATTTTAATTATATTATCCAACTTATACCAGTGCAGTTCGGACTTTTGGACTCTTACTGGTTATGATAACAGTAAGAGGCCATCCTGAGACGGCCAAAGTGGGACAGACACTTGTAACCAATTGTTGTCCGAGGCTTTGCCCTATTTGTTAATAGGGACTGAGTTCAGGGGAGCAACCATTCATAACATGATCACATACCTTAAACTAAATTGGTCGGCAAACTGAGGATTCTGATCTTGAATTATTACCTAGAAATTCAGTAATAATGGCTTTAGCCACTTGCCCAACCCCAGTTACGGTCACAAAATAATTCCCGAAAGCAGCCCCCAATTTTTTTAATATCATGAAGTAATGTAATTATGTTTTAATATCATTATTCATGCTTTTAAGCGTGAAGATTTTCATTTTGCTTTTGCAAACCAATAAATAAATAAATTTACAAATAAGCAAAGTTGTTATGATGCAATCCACAATTTTTAGAGATTTTCATTAAGTTTTATTTATTAAGTTCAAGCAGCAACTCGAGGTTATTTTTTTCTATAACTCTTGGGTATTTGATAACATCAAATAAGCAATGCAGTGGAGTTTTTTTGCACTCAGAAATGACATTGCATGTACTCTTTAGGCAAAACAAACCTATTAAAAAAGAATTCCTGCATGCAGACTTTTTGAATATTTCCATGACTTCATTGTACATTGTGGTGGCTGTAGACCAATCATAACCTTGATGGTTCAATCCCTGCCTGCTCCAATCTCCAGTCTAATTGCCTAACTATTCTTGGGCAAGATACTAAACCTCAAGTTGCTGTCTGATCCATTCATCAGGGTATAATAATAATAATGGATTGCATTTATATAGCGCTTTTCTAGACACTCAAAGCGCTTTACAATTCCACTATTCATTCACTCTCACATTCACACGTGAGAGTATGAGTCTGTGTGAAATAGGATGTAGGCGACTCAATTCTTAGTTAATTAAACGAAGAAAAAAGTTAATTTAACTGACTAGTCTAAATCCAAGAAACAAACCTCCTGGTAGGATGTGCCCAGCAGCACCCAGGAGGGGCACCCAGGAGCTTTAGCCGTCTCTTTTCGATGTGGAGGAGTAGGCAATTGACGTGTGAACCCCTCTCGAATGACTCAACTCCTCACCCTATGACTAAGGGAGCGCCCATCAGACAAAGCTAATTTCTGATGCTTGTATCCGCGATTTCATTCTAATAGTTTTAACAAACAGATGATGCCTAGATTATCATATTTATGGTGTTTCTCAACAACGATGTGCCATCTGGTGGCAGATGGCTGCATAACATTTAGGACACAATAATTTACTAGCACTGGGCATCAATTAAATTTTAACAATTAGATTAAACGACTAGTAAATCTGGCACCGACTAGTGACAACAGCAACGATTAGTCAGCTACTCGACTAGTTGCGCACATCCCTAGTGTAAATGTTAGATAAAAAGCACTTAGGTGTAGAAAAAAAAGTGCTTAAATGGTTGGGTGTGAATGAGGTTATATTAAGTGCTTTAATTCCTCAAGTAGAAATCTGCTACATAAGAACCAGTCCAAGTGTTCACAGCCTTGTTAGTTTGAGAGCTTTTCATCTCTGGTGCATGTTTCATTTCTTGACAAGCTACTGTAATCGGCTGGAATACCAAAAGCAAATGGTAGAAATGTTTTTTACCTTGAGCTAGGTGCAGCAAAACTATGAAATATGCACACCAGGCAATTGTGCTATACTAATGTGCATGTTAATGAGTCAGAACACAACAAAACACATTTTGTCAAGGTGCAGTTTCCAAGTGGAAGCTGTGCACAAAAAAATTAAATTTGGTCCCTCCTAGACATGTTTTTATTTAGAATTTATTTCAAGGGGCTGTATTATACTTCTGCACTATTTTGCAGGATATATCAGAAACTTCTTTTTTTCCTGTTTTGTCTGTTTTTTGTGTTGATGAAAAGAAAGTAAAAAGTAATGCAAAAACCTACAACATTTTAGATGTTTTTGTTTTGAATATTTTAGTTTCTAATCGTTATCATCATTAAATTAAATTTAAAAAAATAACTGCGTATGAAAGATCGTATACTTTTAGTATCGTTAAGCTTGAAGATATCTGTTTACTGCTATTGCAGTCTAAGTCACTTCTAAATTCGTTTGTACTGTATGAACAAATTCAGAGAAAAAGAGGATGATTTGTGTGTGAAACCTCAGTGTCCTTAAGCTGGCTACTTACTCTGCCCAACATCAGCATATCCAGCACGTCTGGTCCCTGCTCTGGTCCCTTTGCTGTCATCCAAGTAGCAAAGAGACCGTGTGGATACACTGTAGCCCTGCATGAAAAATGAAAAGCTTATTTGTAAAATAATAAATGTATTGATTCTTCAGCTCTTGCTTAAAGAACGATAAACACATGCAGCCCTGTTAGACACCATCTCACAAACACTGTTGACATGTGTTTGTGAGTTACACTTCAGTGAAAGTGGGGCCGTTAACCAGGAGAAAAACAAACCAGCTGTTCCTTGTGACAAAAGTCAAACTGGGGGTATTTTTTTTGTCAATCTACCACGGCACTTAAACGAAAAGATACAGACTCTTTAAAAAAAATGAGTAAATTCAACAATAATTAGTTAAAACAGCTTTACCGAATAAAAGTGAAACCTTTTGGACAGTCCTTTCCAAACAAAGCATTTTGACCAGCAGATGGCGATTATTTTGACTGCACCAAATGCTTCTGAACACTGAAGTGCTTCACAATAATTCACTGAGCTCTCTGGAAAAAAAAAAAACACAGTCCAATTATTATTACTAAAAGGATGCCATCCATGTATTTAACACGGAAACGATGAACAGCAGTGCCAAAAGTGGTCCAACGGAAGAAAAACCTAATCGAAGGTTTGCATTTACTACTTTCCACCTAAACATGGCGATGTGAAGTCGTTACAAACAGCTGCTTCAACGGGAAAGCGACGTCAAAAAGGAGACCGCAAACAGGATGAAGCTTACCCAAAGTGTGCACAACATTCACACGGCCGTGCTTCTCACTTGGTAAAACTACGCACTTCTTTGCGGGACAACGTTTGAAGGATGCAGCGGAGTTGAAATCCCTGAATTTCAGGAGGGAGACTATAGACGCTGCACAGCTCTGTTATGGAAGTGACGTCACAGCAGAACGCCACTACTTCAAAATAAAAGTGCAATACATTAAATGAACCACGGTTTGTTAAAAAACAAAACAAAACAAACAAACAAAAAAAAAAAACCCAAAACAAACCATAGATCATTTTACCCAAAGAGTTATGCTTGAAAAGTTGCACACAGGCTTGGATTAATGTTTAAAAAATCTTGGAAATGGTGAAATTTATTGTTGTAACACCCCACCCCTCCTTTTTCTTTTGCTTAAGTTATGTGTTAGTCTTGGGTTACATAAATATGGACTCAGAGCAGACTGTTTTATGATTGCCATTTTTAAATATGCCATTTAAATATGTGTAAATGTATGACTCAATTAATATTTATGCTAACAAATACAAAGTTATGGGCTACTTATTGGCATTGTTAGGCTCAAATAATTTCTGTCATCTAATTGTGTGAGACTGCACAATCGATAAAAAGTTGTTCTTAGTGATCACCTTTATTCTATAATCCATTATTATGATGAAAATGTTCTTTTTCAGGGTGAAAATGCATAAACCTTGAGGACGAAAGGGGCAGGGAATTATCTGGTTAACATAAATTATGATGTTACACAAGAATAGTGGCTTTTAGCCCAAATGGTTACGCAGCGCTCATCATCACCATTATAAAAAACACCAAACGAGGGAAATGCAACAAAGACTGAGGCATTTACATGCATCCAACCAAACTCTAATATATACTCAAGAAAAACTGCAAATTAAGTCTACTGGAAGTTTGTTTTTCTTGTGTGTGTGTATCAGAGCTTGTTTGCATGCATTGGGATGCTTCAGTCTTCTCTGGATTTTAAAAGCGTGACTTTCAAGAACTTTACTGTAACTAATTAGTTAGTTGCATGAATAAAAAATGTACAAAAGTCAAATTCATTAAGTAGTACAACCGCTTAATAAATGCAAAGACTGCAGTGACTGCTGTGTCACCTGCTGCTGTCGTAGTTTAGTTTACGCTTGTAAGACTTTTATTTTGAAAGCACATCAATTTGACCTTAGCTCTCTGTCTGGGTTTGCTGAATCAATACAAAGTTAAAAAGTTAAAAGTACACCTAAAATGATTCCCTTTTCTGAGAGGTCCATGTGATGAGGCCTGTTAGAAGAAAGGATGCAGTCATTTGTAAGTAATTGCATTTATAAGGCTTGTAGAACTTGTGAAGGTAGGTGGTCAAGGAAGGTGCTCAAATGTTACACAATCTGATATTTTCATATATTGTTTCAGCTGATGAAATGATAGCTCAGAACAGGACAACTGTCAACACATGCATACTCAAAATCCATGAGATGTAAGCAAATAACCAGAACCACTAGGAGTCTTGATGCTCTAACTGAATTTAGAGATAAGCACAAAGAGCAATACACTACTACTAATCAATACTGCCTGATATACAATAATGGCATGTTATAGTTTTTTTTAGTAGTTTTATAAAAGAAAGATAATCAAAAGGATCTTCCAAACAGGTGCTGGATCAAATGGCTGAATAAGAAAATATTACTTTTACAAAGTAAAATTCACCATCATGTAATTCTTTTCTATTATAAAATCACTAAAAGTGATCAAACCACCACCACAAACTGTTTTTCATACCATTTAAGGCAATTCAAGTGTGACAGCACACTTGGTGCCTTCATTGTCTGTTTGGCTGTTTTTTTTCCTTCTCTCAGTTTTTGGGCCTACAGTTCACATCCTTGTTGTGCAGCCTCAATTTCTAATCCACTTTCAAAGACTGAAAATTAGGCAACTAAACTACACCCAGGGGATTCTGCAGGTTCATCTTGGACTAAATACTCAACAAGCGTCCAGCTCTGTCATGGTATGGATGATATTTTTTCTTGGTGTCCAGTTCTGGTATCATGTTGCCACAATGTAGATCATTCTCCTTCGCCTTCATATGTAGCTTTGCTATTGCAATACTGTTACACATAAGCTATAGAAAAGTTTATTTGACTATAAAGCGTATAAAATATAAATAAGACATAAAATACTATTTCCTGCAGTCAATGCTTCAAACAGTTCATTTACAAAGGTGCCTTAGGGCCAGTGAAGGTTAATAAAAATAAGGGACTGGGGAAGGGTGGTAAAATTCTGAGTGAAAACTCAGAAAAAGACCATTATTTCATTCAAGGAATGCTTCACTTTTAAAGGCTCAGGTGGAAATAAATAAATATTTGAACTCCTGGGATGAATAACTCAGAAAAAACATTATCGTAAATTTAAAAATTCAATCTTGAAAATTATTTTTCCCCTTTTTCTTTAAATACCAATGCAGACATGTCTTTTAGTACATTCTTCCAGTGGGCTGCAGGTAATGTGGGCAGAAAAAAAGCAATGTGATTAAATGAATGGCTGTGAGGAAATGGCTACTTTCTATTTTCTCTTTCTTCACTCACGACCTCATTAAACCCCCTTCTTATGAGTTATTAGCCTCTGTATCACCTCTCACATTGTATTTAAGCAGAATGGCCTTCATTCTTTTATTATAAGTATGCTTTAGGGTAATGGGCACCTTGTGATTGCCAAATTTAAAATATGACTTCTCAAACCAGAGGTGTTTTTTTTATAATCACATAGGTATCTTTTTATTTAATCTACTGCATGTTTCTCTTTCCCTCTTCTCTTTCCAAACATCTCCCCACTGCTTCTTAAAAATTTCTTCAAACTGAAATCACTGGAGACAAACAAACTAAATGCACAGAAAAGCTTATAACAAATACAGATTTGTCTTTCTTTGCTGACGATTAAATGTAAGAAACCAAATCCAAGCTGAGAATGCCACTCAAGTTTAATCGAGAAAAGAAAACAAAGTCACTTTCAGTGAAGTTTTACTATATAAATGTCTTAAATGATTCACTCAGCCATATAAACCAAACCAACCAATCAGAATTAAGTATACAACGTTTTCAGTTCAAGTGTAGCAGGAAATGACGTCGAAATCATTGTGCCAGCCATCTCAACAGGCCTCGGCACTAAATGCAAAACAAAAAACAGTCCTTTAGCATTCAATGCTGAAATTCTGGAAATCCTGACACCTTTTAGTTTATAACTCATGTAAATTAAAAATCACTTTTGTTATAGTTTCCCGATTGTGTATGATTAGCATGTAGTGCTATTCTGATAGCTGGAGTTAGGTTCAGAAGGCTCTGAATAGCTGGTTGGGCATATAACCCAGGTGAAGAAAGGATGTTTGGGCTTCTCTCTCCAGGCTCGCCAGCTCCTGGACGGTTGGGGCCAGAACATCTACGTGACCCTTGTAGTTACCACCTAGACAAAGATGACATGTTTTCTGGTCAAGCTCAGCACATGAGCAGACATAATAAACACTACAACCTGCCTCATGATGCTTTAATGCTCATAATCCTTCCAAACAACACAAAAAATTTTTTTAAAGTGCATATGCAACCATTCCCATAGTCTTGTGCAGACATGTCATCCTTCCTTTTTGTCACACATACCTCCCAGTGCTCTGCGCTGCCCATAGGTCACCTTTCCATCAAACTCATCCACGGGTACTTTGATGTCTGGCTCACACTGGGTGATGGTGCACTTAAGATGTTCCTCAATTTCTGATAGGAGCTGTGATTGGAGGAAAAGGGAAAAAAAGAAATGACACAAGCAGAGTTTAGAGTGCATGATGAGGATGTGTGAGTGAAAGTATGTTGTGTGCAACTTTACTTCCCAACAGATTTTAAAGGTGAATGTATTGGACTATTAACCTGGCACACCCCAAACTTAAGAGTGATTATGAATGCATGTGCTGCTTATACAGTACTTCAAAAGAACTGCTGTATCACACGTGTTTCTATTTCAAACAGTAAATTGCAGCTGCTGTATCAACCAGATTAGGTTTGTCTGCATCTTTGTTCACCTCTTTTTCATTATACCAGATGGTGCATCCTCCATCCTCCTTCAGTCGTGTGTTGTAGCAACCTCTTCCTCGGTTCGGGCAAACATGGTACCACACCTGCACAGGTAGAAAAATGTACTTAAAATCATATACAAAATTCAAACTTATATGGACTAAACAGACATCTATAGTCCACCTTACCTTCTCTTTCTCCATAGCAACTAAGGAGATAGCCAATCCCATTCTGCAAGTCGAAAAGAAATTACACAATGTTAATGCTATGTAGAGATCACATTATAATTTATTGTTTGTCATCACTCAGGCACGCCATGTGAAAGTTTGAGGTGGCAATGATGATCATTTAAGATGGAGACAGGTGATCTGCTCTTGTGACCTTTAAAAGGAGCAGATGGAAGAGAAGAAGATGACAAAAGGAAGAAGAAAGAAAGGAAGTAAACGACTTTGCCTTTGTCATCTACTTCCAGATTGACTTTGGCTGATTACTCCTACTTATTTAGGAACTGCGTTCCATTTCGTTAATGCTTTCACCTTCATATGGGCAGCAGACTAGTGTGATACTATCCTACATTTATCGTTGTTTAAACAAAAACTCTTTTTGTTTTGAAAGTGGCGACTTGCTAGAATGATGATTTCTAACCTTGTTTTTTTTCCTTATTTAAGCTATTGTAGTACATACAGGGATGAATGCCCTTCCATGGAGGTTTCTTCCTGTTAAAAAGGAGTTTTTCCTTCCCACTGTCGCCAAGTGCTTGGTCACAGGCGATCATCCATTTCTTGGGGTTCGTTTCTTTCGTTATAATATTGTAGGATTTTACCTTAGAATTTAAAGCTACTTGAGGTGACTGTTGTTGTGATTTGGCGTTATATAAATGGTGAACTGGTGCTATGCCAATAAAACTGGACTGAGTTGAATTACATGCATGTTTGTTTTGCCCTTTATAATCTAGACTGTAATTGGCCTGAATTATGGAAGATTTTTACTGGTGGAACTGCAGTTTGAATTTCCTGATTAACAGCAAGTAAATAATAAATACATGCATACATATATTTTACCAATACAACATGCTCTTTCACACAAACTTATGAATATTAAAATGAATAAATAAGGTAGGGGATAAAAAAAATAAAATCAGTAGGTACCTTTCAGCTCTTCCCACTCTGCCGATACGATGGACATAGTTCTGCTTCTCATCTGGCAGAGTCACGTTAATCACTGGAGGAAGAAACCATTAACATAAATATTAAAAAAATATAGCAACTCTTCTGTAATGTTCACTGAATATATAATTTTTATTTGTAAAGTAATATAATTTTCTAGCAAGCTTCCATATACCATAAGGAACTCCGTGGATGTCAATTCCTCTGGCAGCTACATCAGTGCAGATCAACAGCCTCACTTCTTTTTTCTGAGAACACAAACAACAATCCTCAAAAACACAGACTGGTTGCATTTTGTTAAACAGCATAAGCAGGTTATGATTTCTGCTTTGTTTTGCTTTTTTTGTTATTTTACCTTGAAGCGCTCCAGGTTATTTTTCCGCTCATTAGGCTTACGATCGCCATGGAGGCAAACACAGGAAAGCTGGTGACCTTTGCTGTTTGGACCTGAAGAAGACACACATGAACACAGCCATTTGTAACTGGGGACCCCCCCCCCCCCGAAGTATTCATATTTAGCTGTGTCTTTTTTCACTTTCTAAACTTCTGTAGTGGCTCAATCAAACAAAAAAAAAAAAAATCTAAATTGTTCCAACACAGCCTACCTCCTCCTTGCTGAATGAAGTACTGCTCCATGTTGTCACAGTCAATTTTGGTACGACAGAAGATTATAGCCTGGTCCATTTTGTGTTCTTTAATGGCTCTCACTGCGTACTCGCCCTTCAGGATCTTGATGGCCTCTGACCACATTTCTGACTCACAAAAAGACACACACACACCTTTACTGAAGTTCATATAAAGGTAAGTGTCATCTGTGTTGTTTATGTGATGTGTATACTGACTGGAGTGAATGGACAATAATGGTATTTTACACTTTCTATTAGGGTGATGAAGATGAACGGTCTGAACTGTGCTGCCCAACTGCACCTACCTGCAGTATTGGCTCCTGGTCTGGTGTTATCATTTGAATGAACTTCATCAGTCTACCCAGAGAAACAGAGGAAACAGCTAAATCACCACAACTCTAAACTAAGACAAAGACATGATAACAATATACATAGTGTAGAATAAAAAGGTGATTATTCCTCCACCCAAGTCTGAAACATAGCCAAATTGCTTAACTTGAGGTTTTAGTACTTTTCTGTTTATTCAGTTTCCTTCCCCGAGCACGAGGAACTCACCCGGATGTGGTTCTTGCCGAGGCGCTCCCACAGATGGTCGCTCTTAGGATTGACGGGCACCACTACGTGGTGAACAGTCTCCGGAACAGAGTCCTCCCCCTTCAGATCCACCCAGGTGGGAAAGTGCATGATGCGCTCGGATAACTTCTTCACATCGAATGAATGTAGTGTCGCTGAGCATACAATGACCTGGAAAATAAAGAGATCGTCACCTAAACTACTAATGCCAGCAAACATCCTTCTACAACAATAACATCTATCACAGTACACAGGTTTAATTTCACACATGTAATTTATGCTCAGCATTACCTGCAGTCTCTTGCCATCAGAGGTGACCTGAGGGATTTGATTGTGGATCCTGTTGATGAAGTCCGTATAACCTGCTGACAGGAGGCCATCCTGAGATGCAGAAAGGACACAAAATGGTTAAGGGATTTTATGCTATATTATATATATCAACCATTAAAAAAAACAAAACAAAAAAAAAAAAACATATGTGTAATCTATAAAAAAAAAAAAAAAAAAAAAAAAAAAATTCACATACACACTCATCCAGCACCAGAAAGCGGACTTGGGACAAACTCAGTTTCCCAGTGGAAATGAGGTCGTCCAATCTACCAGGTGTTCCCACCACAATGTCAACCTAATTATAAGATGACACCAGGAAAAAAAACAGGAAAAATGACATGCAATTAAAAAACATATTTCAACAATTTGATTTACAGTAATTAAAACTAATTCAATGTTTTTTGTTTTTTGGGGGTGGGGGTAGGAGTAACTGTATGTGTCACATACCCCCTGTTCCAGAGCAGCCAGCTGGTCTTTGGCAGCCACACCACCAATCACCAGCAGCTCCCTGCAATGACAGACTGACAAATTACCAAAATAGCATGGCTCCATCTGGTGGTGTAAAAACAGGAATAAAAAAATAGACTGGGAAACGCAGGCAAATTATGTTTTTAAAGGGATGACAGAATAATCTGGATTGTTACTACAAATTCATTTTTATTTCTTTTTTTAAGTCGAGGTTTTGTTCAGTTTGTGTCATTCAGTGTCGATAACACCTCCATGGTGTCATACCTGAGTTTGGGATTGTCCACGTATTTCTTAAACTGTGTGACATTGTTGAGGGTTTGTTCAGCCAGTTCTTTAGACGGCTCAATGATCAGAGCTTTGGGTGCATTTGAGGATGTTTTCACCTGACTCACTTTGGCACTGCCTGCACAATCACAGAAGAAATATTGTACTTAACATACTCAAATTTGAAAATGTACCTTGTTTTAACACCAGTGAGTGAAAGAAGGCATGTACCATAAAAGGAACAATCTTGTCTTAAGTGCCTGAAATGAGGTTGAACGCACACACCTGTCTGAGAGGATTTGACAGCATGACCCTCTGGTGCCTGGTCCAGGGCAACAAATCCACTCTTAGGGGGATGTTTAAAATCTTCTCCTCCAAAGTTAAACTTTAGCTCTGCATTCTGTAAAACAGAAAAGATGATTGTGTCAGTCAGGCATCAGTTTTTTTTGTTCTCTGCCATCACTGTGTTGTCTTATCCGTCGATACCTTGAGCACACAGGAAGCAAAGAAACCTTGATTCTTCAGATTTTGAGGAATTTCAAAAGCCACACCCAGGTCGTTACCTGGTGAAAGAAAACCAACATAAACCAATTTGAGTTATTTCTCTATTTCTAACAACTCCGAATAGGTTTATATTCAGATATTTATTTTTCATAATAGAAAATCTGGGACCATACCATTTTTAGAGAATGAAATTTGGCTCTTTTCTAGATCCACGTAGCATCCAATAGTGTCATGCATGGTAAACTCCTAAAAACAATAGCAAAGAGAACCCATTTAAAAAAATCATCCCCAAATTACTTTGAAAAATGTAAATAATATGATCCTTCATTATCTGTTACCTCCCCATAGCTGTCAAACTGCTTGTTGTTGGATTTCTTTCCAGTCCCACCAAAACCAAACCCATACTTATCAGTTCCTAGAAAGAAAAACAAAGAGTCTGGTGTTAAATTACAGTAGTGCTCTGGTGAAATAAATTGTTTAAAGTGGAGCATTTTCTGCTGCATTAATATTGTAGACGGTAGAAAAGAATACCCAGGTCCAGAGCCGCCTGACTGGTAGACCAACCCACCCGGCACAGGCCCTGGTCATGGCAGGTCACCTCATAGTAGTACTTCCCTAACAAAACAAACATATAAGGACAGATAATAATTTACACTTTTATGTTTCTTGATCCATCATACAATTATTTGATTCTCTGATCACTCCGTAAGCACTTGTGTACATCACACACCTTTGGTGACACCTTTAGTGGAGCGACAGCCATGCCACTCTTTGAACTCCCTGCTCTGGCAGCACAGGCCATCTGACCCAATTGCTAAGAAGAAAAACATTAAAAGGCAATGAGCATATGTTGTTTAAAAAAACAAAACAAAAAGCTGGAAAATGACATTTACATAAACATTGCATGTTTTTGATCTGTTCTTACCGAAGGCTGTACTGCGATCATAAGGATTCATCTGCCAGCTGTTGAAAACTGAGACAAAACAAAAGAAGAGCAGGTCAAATGCCTGCAGAACACTCTATATTGTCTACCCAACATTAAAAGTCTTAATTTATATGCACACATTTAAGATGGCATATGAATCATGAAGCCTGAAACCAGATAACTGATTAAATATTCTCACTGGCTCCTCCAGTTTTGATAGAGGCTCTGCCCTTTTTGCCCTCCTGCTGATCCTTCAAGGTCTCGTACACAATCTGGATCACAGGGATACTGAAGGCCTGAGGAGGACAAGGGGAAACTGTCATGACTCAGTAAGTGTGAAAATAAATGTATACAGTGTAGCCATAAAAAGAAAAAGAAAAAGAAGGCATTTCTCCCAAGTTTGTGTCGCTGTTAAGTACTTACTCCTGTTTTGCCACTGCCAGTTTCCGCAGCCTAAAAAGACAGAAAAGTCAGATGTCAGCCTTGCAGCAGAGTGCAAATATCTGTGAGCCAAATGTCTCCGGAGAGCCAAGCTTACCATGAGCACATCTCCTCCACCAAGGATGAGGGGGATGGACTCCGCCTGGATGTCAGTAGGCAACCTGAAAACCGATGATACATTTAGTCAGTTTGATATCAAATATTAAAATGTAAGCATACAACAGCATGCATGATTTTGCAAATTTGTAGCTGAACTCACAGCCAGTCCATCTCTTCCACAGCCTGCGCGATTTCAGGCATTACCCCCATTTCTGTCACATAAAAACACATTAAATGATTGAGTAGGCTTACGTAGCTTTAAAACGGCAGTTGATGTGTAAGCAATTTAAAACTGTAACGTCAAAATTAAGTAGGAATGTAAAAATCTCACCACCAAACGCTGCCATTGCTGCTGCTAGTACAAGTGCAACGCAACCGGATGTGCCAGTTAGCAAAGGCTCCCCCTCAACAGCCAAGTAAAATTAGTTCCGGATAGTGAACAAGTTCGTAAAAATAAAGCGGGGATTTGAGAAAAAAGGTCGCTTGTGGACTAGAGATACAAAACCTAATATTAACATTTATAATAAGCCAAATAAAATCACAGAACCGCTTTTATAGACGGTTAGCAACAGTTCAGTTACAAACGCGTTTCTTTATAGTTTGTCCCTGCTTGTCGCCGTAGATTTCTGACAGCTGTAAACATGGCCGAAGAAAGCTTAATTGAGGGCGAAGAAGAAAACATTTTATACGATTTACTGGTTATTACTGAATGGCCATCAGAGACAGACACTCAGGTTGGTAGCTTTCACTTTTGGGGTTTTTTATTCACGGCGTAGGTCTTGTGGTGAGCAGCTAGCTGTAGAAATGACCAGCGAAAGACAACCGCCTTGAGTTTCATGGGGTCAGCCGCGCAGAGCCACGTAGCACAAATACAGGATAAGTTGCAGTTGGTTGTCTTGATAAACAAAGTTTCACCTTCCCGTCACACATCATACATCACACAGCAGAGCAGCGAGTGCTCATTTAGCCCTAGTGTCCTGCATAAGTTTAATTTACCTGCAGCTTTTATAATGATCTAAAATCAAAAATCTGCTCTGTCAGAGAAACGACCATATTATCACTAGGTTTCATTAAAACTCCAGAATGAAATTGGAAAATCAATATCAAAAAATGGTAATCGCAGCTCATCTGTTACTATTTTACATTGCAGTTGCGAGGCAACAAGGAGTACAGCACCTCTCTAATTGCAAAAGCTGTGACAGGTAAGTTCTGATTTTAGTTGCCATGGTGTGATAATATGCATGCATATATTGCATATATACAGCACTTGCCCGAAGCAGCATTCTCACATTGATTGTGGCTATTCTAAAATGATTAACAAACTTGCCAACAGTCCACCACGCCAATCTTTATATGTATCTTGTTTGATATTCTGTCATTTATGACTCCAGAATACAGTATGGAGTTCATAGAGGCTGGAAGGCATGCAATCTTCTTACTGGGATATTAAAGTCCATCCAGCATACAGTACTGTGCAAAAGTCTTGAGTCTTGAGTTCATCTATTTTCATATTTCGTTAGGAAAATGGAAAACAAGTGCTGTGATTTATTGAAACTGAAAATTAAACAGAATCTGTGAACAGTCTACTTTCCTCATTCAAAAAATGATCATATCATATCATGACATGATGCCAGACTGTTTTATAGATGACAGGTTTTCTTCATATTCTAAAGTAAATGCTTCCAGAAACATTGATCCTGTTTGGCTTAATCTCTGAGACTGAGACTACAGGGAGTGCAGAATTATTAGGCAAGTTGTATTTTTGAGGAATAATTTTATTATTGAACAACAACAACCATGTTCTCAATGAACCCAAAAAACTCATTAATATCAAAGCTGAATGTTTTTGGAAGTAGTTTTTAGTTTTAGCTATTTTAGGGGGATATCTGTGTGCGCAGGTGACTATTACTGTGCATAATTATTAGGCAACTTAACAAAAAACAAATATATACCCATTTCAATTATTTATTTTTACCAGTGAAACCAATATAACATCTCCACATTCACAAATATACATTTCTGACATTCAAAAACAAAACAAAAACAAATCAGCGACCAATATAGCCACCTTTCTTTGCAAGGACACTCAAAAGCCTGCCATCCATGGATTCTGTCAGTGTTTTGATCTGTTCACCATCAACATTGCGTGCAGCAGCAACCACAGCCTCCCAGACACTGTTCAGAGAGGTGTACTGTTTTCCCTCCTTGTAAATCTCACATTTGATGATGGACCACAGGTTCTCAATGGGGTTCAGATCAGGTGAACAAGGAGGCCATGTCATTAGTTTTTCTTCTTTTATACCCTTTCTTGCCAGCCATGCTGTGGAGTACTTGGACGCGTGTGATGGAGCATTGTCCTGCATGAAAATCATGTTTTTCTTGAAGGATGCAGACTTCTTCCTGTACCACTGCTTGAAGAAGGTGTCTTCCAGAAACTGGCAGTAGGACTGGGAGTTGAGCTTGACTCCATCCTCAACCCGAAAAGGCCCCACAAGCTCATCTTTGATGATACCAGCCCAAACCAGTACTCCACCTCCACCTTGCTGGCGTCTGAGTCGGACTGGAGCTCTCTGCCCTTTACCAATCCAGCCACGGGCCCATCCATCTGGCCCATCAAGACTCACTCTCATTTCATCAGTCCATAAAACCTTAGAAAAGTCAGTCTTGAGATATTTCTTGGCCCAGTCTTGACGTTTCAGCTTGTGTGTCTTGTTCAGTGGTGGTCGTCTTTCAGCCTTTCTTACCTTGGCCATGTCTCTGAGCATTGCACACCTTGTGCTTTTGGGCACTCCAGTGATGTTGCAGCTCTGAAATATGGCCAAACTGGTGGCAAGTGGCATTTTGGCAGCTGCACGCTTGACTTTTCTCAGTTCATGGGCAGTTATTTTGCGCCTTGGTTTTTCCACACGCTTCTTGCGACCCTGTTGACTATTTTGAATGAAACGCTTGATTGTTCGATGATCACGCTTCAGAAGCTTTGCAATTTTAAGACTGCTGCATCCCTCTGAGAGATATCTCACTATTTTTGACTTTTCTGAGCCTGTCAAGTCCTTCTTTTGACCCATTTTGCCAAAGGAAAGGAAGTTGCCTAATAATTATGCACACCTGATATAGGGTGTTGATGTCATTAGACCACACCCCTTCTCATTACAGAGATGCACATCACCTAATATGCTTAATTGGTAGTAGGCTTTCGAGTCTATACAGCTTGGAGTAAGACAACATGCATGAAGAGGATGATGTGGACAAAATACTCATTTGCCTAATAATTCTGCACTCCCTGTAGTGTTGTCCAGATCTCAGCTGTTACCTTAAGCTGTGCAACTGAGCAATTGTGTGTGGAGTTCTCTGTTCTCGCCAATGTTTACATCAGTTTTTCCCAGGATTTTCAGGATTCCTCCCACAACACCAGAAAAACAATCTCTAGGCTAATCTGAATCTCCAAATTGTTCCAAATAGTCAATAAAAATCAAATAAACAAGCCAGTCACATTTCTGCAATTGTAGTCATTGTTGAATAACAGAATGCTATAAAAAAGAATAAAATGCTAGCCTACAACACTATTCTTAAGAAAACCCTATTTAATAAACATCAAAATTTTACTGATAAGGCATCATAATGTTTAACATCATTCTCTTTGAGCCATGTCCCTTTACCGTTGACCCCTTATAAAAGAAGAAAACTACTTGCTTCAGTTTGGCTGTGAATGAAATAAAGCTGAGTCTGTGCTTGTGGCCCAGAGTCTTAAATTACAAGCATATGATAGCATTAGTGTAAATTTTAAAGCTGATAACATATGGCCACGTGTGCTAAGATCTCAATAGTTTGCACCAGAAGTATATTTAAAAAAACAAAAACAAAAAGCAAGTAAAATGAGTAACAATGAAACAAAGAGAAAAAACTAAACTTTATGTAATCAGACATTTATTAATTACTACCTGTCATACATTTCTTACAGGCCCGTTCCGCTTGATCCTTCACTATTTGTGGTACAGGTAAGTCATTATTATTTAAAAAGGATTGCTGTCTGCTCCAGGCATGACTTGCTGTTATTTCACCAGTGTAAACAACAAATATGCTGCATAAAGCTGTGACTCCTAGTGCTTAATATTAATCCGATTTTTACAGATACGCATTACATATTTGATAACAATCTCAAATCTTATGGATGAAGTAATGTGATCGTTTTTCTTTGGCTTTGACTATGAAAATCTTGTGTCGGGAAGACTTTTAGTAATGTGATGTTCATAGTGACAAGAACTTTATTCAGAATTTTTTTTTCTGTCTTGGTAAAAATATTTGAGTATTAAATGCGCTAAAAATTAACACACTTCATTGCTGCTTTTTAAGTGACGCGATAAGCAGCAGCACTAACAGCGCTACTGAACTGTAAAAGGAATAGTGTCAACTCTTTTACTTTGAGACATTGTAGATCAACAGATGTAACTTTGCAATGCAGATTAAAAAAAGACATAATTTTAGTTTTATTATAGGTGAAAAATAAATTATATTATTAATTATTTAGTTTTTTTTAAATAGTTAATAATAGCATAGTAAAGCTAAATGACGATACAGCCGTTAACATTACATTGACATAAAGTCAAAAAATTTCGAACAGAAAGTTCTTGGTATTTCAAATAAGGCCCCTTTCGTGTCTGCTATGTCTTAAAAAAAATATTTATCAGAATTTGTTACAATGTACATCATGTTTCAAATGAGATGTTCAAAATGTGGATGTTTGCATACTGTTTGTCTCAGTATGTCCCTCTGAAAAAATGTTGCCCATGCATATATGCTATACCGTCTACCATCTTAAATGTTTAATTATAAAGGGCAATAAAACTGCATTTTTTTTTGCTTTTAGGTGTGTATCTTGAATATATATTTATAGTGCTATAGTACATTATATTGCTAACTAAGATGACAGCTTACTGCAACGCATAACACAAGTCAATCATGGGCTTAGGTCAGGGGTGTCAAACATAAGGCCTGGGGTCCAGAATCAGTCTGGGAAAGACTCAAATTTGGCCCACAACTTGGCCAACTAATTTACCCGCTGTTGTGAAGAGAGAGCAGCCAAAAGTAGCTTCATATTGACACACATTTTGTAGGTAAATGTTACAGCAGTCTGAAAATATTCTTCTCACACTCTCTCGATATATCGCGCTAACACACGCAACAATTTTTCCTGCGGTAGATTCTGTAATTCTCTACCACCAAGGCCTGCTTATCCTCTCAGCGGGTGGTTCACTGGCAACATCAATAACCTTATTAAATATTTAAGAACTCCTCCAGCCATGTTTATGTCCCAGTTCCCCTTCTCTTTCTGTGGATGAGAACGTATTAGCAATTGTGTTTGATAGAATCAGGCTGTTGTCCACATGCTGTGCCATTTGCATTTGTTGAAAGGGGGAACGTGTTCAGCCGAAAACACTTTTACACATATTTATACTGGTGTTTAAAAATTGTAGAAAACATATGTGCTGTGGCTAATGTTGCTAACTACTGTATTCAAGGCTGTACAGACAGGAAAAAAAAAATCTATGTAAATTACGAATGAACCCCCCCCAATACTTTCCTAATTTTCTCTCCAGTCATTGTACCCGTTTGATTTAATAGGAATGTTTTTGCATTTGTTAAGTCACTTAACGCTGACCTTTGAGTCATTCAAGCATAGAAAAGGCTCCTAACTAAAGGGATGAGTGACTTGGATTTGAGTTGAATTGATTTTAATAAAATAACATAATTTAGTTACATCCAACAACCTATATAAAAACTATATAAACTCACTTGTAATATAATTTTTATGCACTAGACCTTTTAGGTACAGTACTCTGTTAATGTACCTACTGAATAATGGTTAACCTGTTATAATTTGTTTTCTTCTTCTCGTTTATTCGACCTTGTGTTTCTCAGCCCCTCCAGCTCGTCCCTGCCTCTCGGTCTTGTCCGCCTGGCAAACAAGCAGATCAACTGGCAGCTGGTGCTTGCAAGGTGCAACAAAAACACACACGCTCACTTACAGACATGCTCTGTCTCTGTAATCAATACCTGAATGTGAGCTACTTTGTTGCTGACACACACTAAGTCTTTCTCCCTCTCCCCTTGCCTATCCCCTCAGCCAATCATTTAATTGCACTCATTACAACAGACAAACCAAGTAGAAAGGCAGTTTTTAATTGACTATCGATTCCACCGTCCGAGACAGTGAGAAGCGTGGTCAAACGATGCTGCAGATGTCCATTAGTTTGATGTGGCTGATTTCTGTCTGCCCCATATCTTTTCTCTCTCATTTCATTTCCTCTGAAACTCTTTTTGCTACGCTTAATGCTCCCGATTATTACTGTTCCTCCTCTCTTTCAGCAGTCCAACCTGGACATTTATTCCCGTCTTTATCATTTCAAACCCCACACAATCCCACACATAATCTTTTCACTCTTGAGGGTCTTCATTTAATTTTGATTTATATTATAGGCAATAACATCTATTTATGTCTTTCTTTCTTTGCTCTTCTGCTTTTCTTCTGTTCTATTTGATATTTTTTTTTCCAGCAATTCCTGACCCATTCTCTTGTTTTACTCCACAGCAATGGCAAACTGTTGGCAGTGGTTCAAGATCAGTGTGTGGAAATTAGGTAATTACTGAACTCTGTCTCTCTCTTTGAGGCTGTGTGCGTGTGTTTGTGTGTGTGTGAGTGATAGTCTTAATTAAGGGGGTGATTTATCACATCTCCCTTTAACAAAGAAGTCCAATGTCAGCTTGCATTTAAAAGATGAAAACTGTGTTTCGAGCATCAGTACAGTCAGTAAGAGCGTAATCCATCACAGGAAAATATTTGAATCAGTTTAGCGTACCTTTGTATCACCCGTTTTGAAAAATTTCAAGCTAACAGTGAAAACACCAATGCATCCCTTTTCATTTGTGGGTGTATAAAGAAAGGGATCAAAACATACACACGCATGAATATCTGTGTGTTCTTTTTCAGTGCTTGTAATTATTTCCTGACATAAATCCAATTTCCCTGTGTGCAGAAAAAATGCACTCAGTCAGCAGTGTGCTTCACTGACATAATGTAGTGCTTTAAAATGAGCAAAATTTCAAAACGAAAATCTATAGCCGTGAACTAGATATATTAGGATGTCTTACTCTCTGGAGACTAATGGTACACTCATTGTAAAGTGTTTGCTCCACGTGAACCTTTGTGTAATTGGAAGGCGGTTTCATATATGGAGCAATATGAAAAAGCTGAATATTTCTGTTTCTCAGTATGCTCAAATTTAAATGTAGTTGACCTTTTATGATCAAGAGCAGTCAGGTCTCTTCACTTTTGCCTCTGCTTGATAGCGTGGGGTACTCTTTTGTCCTTTTTTCACACTATTGTTGTTTTATCACAACGTTTTATAGCTGCGCTTCATGGCATTAATTGAGTTGTGTGAGTGGGTGTTAAGTCAGCTCAAGGCCTTATCCCCTGAGCTCCTTTAAGAGTCTGTCGAAACACTGCCTACCCCCACTTGTCTGCTTGATCTATTGAGCTACTTTAGTTGGCAGGCCGTCAGTGGCTGTTATAACCCAACTTATACCAGTTCGTATGAGGAAGAAGTGTATCAATGTCTCACTGTGCAATGCCACCTCTCCTTACTTTTTTTTTTTCTGTGTGTGCACGTTTCCTCCTCAGGTCTGTGAGAGATGACTTTGGCTCACTCATTGGGAAGTGCCAGGGTAAGACCTTGTCCCTGTGTATTATCAGTCACATTCTTGTTCCTGTTAAATGACGACTAAACCGCCATAACTCACTTCACTAAGCACTCCGTTTGTTTTATAAATGTGGGGGTTACTGTTGTAGAGTACAGTGTGCGTGCCCTTGTACTCCTGCATGTGATATGTCAGATGCTGTAAGTTTATTTAAGAAATATCTGGTTTGTGTGTGTGTGTTCATATACCATGTAATGAATTACTCTAATTACACATATATGAATAAAAAAGATTACAGTTTCACTGTGTTAATGCCTTAAAGTCTAGAACCTAAAAATCCAGCCTTTAGTTGCTTTATTGTTGTTTAATTTTGTATTTATTGTTCTGTTAGTCTGAGCACAGGTGACTAACTCTGAAATAGAGAACATTTTTAAGGTCTCTGGTGGATAAACTATGCACCATCAGCACTCTCCTATCTCTTCTTTTCTTTAATTTTTTATCTCTTGGTCATAATAAATGCCAGAAGGAAAGAGTTGGTGAACATCTGCTTTAGTTCTTCTGTGGTTTATGAGCCCTTTTGGTGCTAGTTTTTAATAATGTAGGTTTATTTTGTGTTTTCAGCCTAATAATGGCGTCCTTAATTTGCATCAACATCCCTTTGGACCTCATGTTGAGAGTTGAACAGCTATGAAATACAAGTTTAATAAGGGAACGCATTTGCCTGAATCTGAGCAAAGCATAAAAAAATCTTGAATCAACTCCAGACTTTTTATTTGCTTAATATTTCATAGCATAACAAGGGAACAGGCCTCACCTGGACATGAAACTGCTGGCTGTAATTCAGTTAATGCGATACTTTTGTAATCCTCCTTCAGTTAAAACTGAAAATCTGCACTTTGTTTGAGTTAAAATACACTGTAGTGTTGTGCAAAGGCAAAATTGCAAAAATTGTTATTGCACAAATTCTCAGGATTCTGATTGTGTATTAGAAATGGTATACATATCACAAGCCTTGCAGCTGACTGACAACCTGTCCAGTCTGCTGCTCCATGATAGCTGGGATATCAGGCTCCCAATGACCCTGAACATACTGTTGGTTTCATATTAAGTTACTGGACATATTAAATATCCTAGCTATACTGTTTTAGGATTAGGAATCCACCAAATAGCTACTGTGACATCTACCTCTGATGTCAGTATGCCTCTGACAGCAGGCATTGCACTAGTAGAATACAACCAGTGTGGCTAAATAATTGTAGATTTACAGTGTAAATATAGCTGTTTTTAATATTATTTAGAACCGTAGCATGTGTATACAAAACCTCATAAAATCAAATTGATGTTAAAAGCAATAACTGTGAATGCTGTGAGTATTAAAGCTGATTTACATCCCCTGAATAATTAGAAGAAATTATGTATTTGGATCAGCAGTCCTTAATTTGGAGACTCGTTTCTACAAATGATCCCACACAATCCTTCAGGGCAGAGTGTCAGATTTTATAGATGCATAAATTAGAGTACCGTGATGACGTTGAACTGTGTCGATTCATTGGCGTCTGTGGATCACTGCAGAGTAAACCGCTGTTATGAATCTGCTGTGCATTGAGAGCAGGGAAACAAAGGAATCGGAGCTGCTTCGTCTGTCATCTTTCCATCTGCAGCTATCAAAAGTCCACTCTGTGACTGAGGTTGACTTAAGCTGCAGTTCTAAATTCACTGTATGTAAATTGAACATTATGTTATGCACAATATTTGTTGTGCTTCTTAACGTCTGCTCTGAGTTTGGAGTGTGTGTGAGAGACACACGTGAACAGCACCGGAGATAATCACCTCGGTGTCTACATGATCACTCATTAAACGCAGCCTTGTTGTGACAGATAAAAACAGTTAGTCTTAATTAGACGATGAAATTGTGTGCTGTGGTAATTTTATTGCCGTTTCTGAACATAGGTAAGCCCCAACTTTCTGTGAGCTCAGACGTTTAAAACATATAATGCTGAAGTCTTGAAATGCAGTTAGACAGATTTAGATGTTTTATATTTATGGTTTGTTTATTTTTGGTTGTTGTTGTTTATTTAAGCCTACAGTGGTTATGGTGTTATGTAACAAATCCAGATATGATCCACCCCCAGCACTAATGGAGCACTTGGTTCATAATTACCTTACTCAACACCGATTCCTACATAAGTGTAATAATTTTGATCTGATAAGCTACTGAATAATACTACATTTTAAGGCGCTATATCTAAGTATTTTACTCTGAAAGTTCAGCCATCCCTCCCCCGGACTCATGATCTACTTCTGCTATCTTGGACAGGGCACTATATAGTCTGCCTGTGAAGAGAGTGCACTTTAAGACTGTGAAATCGAATTTGGCTTATAAAATGCTTACATATATAAGACCTGTAGGTCCACTCAGCGCCCACTTCAACAGGTCCACCTTGCTAGTGCCTGCTTTTTGCTTTCAGAACTGCCTTAGCTCTTTGTTGCATTCAGCCTCAGTTTTCTGTCTGTAGCTGAAAGGAGTGGCACCCGGCGTGGGGTGGATTTCTTTTTTTTAATTTTCTGGCTGCTGTAGCCCATCTGCTTGCAGTTCAATTTCATACATAAAAGATGGATTTAGTCTACATTTGCTGCAATGCTGGCATGTTTCCCCTGGGAACCCACTGCTGTTCCCACTGCTCCCACAAACCTTTTAGTGCCTGTTGCAACTGCACTAGAATGGAGCTCAAGCCAATCAAACAACCTCATCTTAAACCAGGTTCTCTTTCTGACAGAAGCTGTCAGGAGGGGGTAAATCCAGGTAGTTCTGTTAGAATACCAGGCAATATAATGGGGTGGTTACTATGGCTTCTAAAAATGTCTGAACAATAAATTGACAATACTGGCGTCAATTCGAATATGAGAAGTGTTGCCACTGGACTCCCTTTGCCGTTTGTGATATTTCTAGGCTTAACAAACAAGGAAGGCATTGGTCATGAGTGTATACACTCATCTTTCACTTTGTTTGGTACAACTTGCTGGTAATTGATTGGACCCCCTTTTTCCTTCAGAACAACAAGGTGCTGGAAACATTCCTCAGAGACTTTGGTCCATATTGACATGATAGCAATCACACAGTTGCTGCAGATTGGTGGGCTGCACATACCTGTTGTGTTCATCCCAAAGGAGCTCTATTGGGATGAGCTCTGGTGACTGTGGAGGGCATTTGAGCTTTGTGACAACAGGCATCAGAAGTAGTAGAGTGTGGTCATAAAGGGATGGTCAGGAATAATGCTTGGATATGCTGTGGTATTTAAATGATGGGGGGACCAAAGTGTGCCAAGAACCACCGCCACCAGCCTGAACTGTTGACATAAAGTGAGACAGATCCATGCTTTCACGTTGTTTACATCAATTTCTGACCCTACCATCCCAGATATGCAATTTATGAAATACTAAGACCAGCCAATCTGGCACCAACAACTAAGCCACATTCAGAGTCACTTAAATCGCCTTTCCTCCCCATTCTGATGTTTGGTTTAAACTTCAGCAGGTCTCTTGACCATGTTAACGTGCCTCAATGCATTCAGTTGCTACCATGTGATTTATGGTTTATGAGATATTTACACTAACAAGCAGTTCAACAGGTATACCTAACAAAATAGCCAGTGATTTATTTATTTTTTTGGACCTATAGCTTTGTTTAAAAATGGCAAACAAATAACAACATGCGTTGAATTCCAGTTTTGTGCCCATATTTTCTTTTTCATTGGTTTTTCATGTTTTATTTTTGTTTTTGTCATCTCTGCCGCACCTTCTCAGTCTGCATTGTGTCTATATTTGTTCTGCTCTGGCTAGTTGTCATTGTGGGCCGTTAATGGTTCAAAGTGTGGATAACAGTAGCCCCTGGGCCTGTGTAAACCCTAGCCTCCCTGCTCTTTTTCAATCCATTTCATCGCTTTTTTTCCTCCATTTTTCTTTTACTTCATTTCATTTCATGGAGATTTGTCCTAATGGATTTCACTGTGATCCTGCTTTTAATGGCATTTGCTTTTAATGGATAAGTGTGTGTGTGTGTGTGCTTTACCGGCTTTTCTTTTTCTTGTGCAGTCATTTTTGTGTGTTCGTTTCAATGCGTCCACACCTGTGTATCACTCTGCCACTCCAGTCCCCAACCCCCTCTTCCTCCTCGTCCTCATTGCCTGCTTCTGTTACAGCGGAGTTGTCTCTCACCTGCGTACATAATTCATAAGAGTTGAGTTCTGATAAATGCATCTGCAAGGCTTTAGATGGAAGGCTTCTGTTGGGTCATTGGGTGTAATTCTCCTCAACTTCAGCATCTGCCATCACTAGAAAAAAAGACAGTAGCATCCAATTTTCCAGCTCCCCCAAAAAGCCATCTATGTGGAAATGGAGCCCTCTCAACTGCAGAACAACATACTGTATACAATTCATAATGGGAGACAAGATGGCAAGAGAGGCAGTGTGAGAGGGAAATAAAAAGGAAAAAAGAAAAAGATTGAAATATGGAGCAAAAAAGAGTAAAAGAAAACGAGAAAAGAGTAGCGGAGGCACTTGGTACTTATGGTTTTCATAACGGCTACATGTTCTTGTCTGCTCCTAAGCTGAGAGTCTCAAAGGTGTGTTAAATCGCGCACTTCCTTCCTAAGGTACGCTCTGATACTTAGGCCTTCAAATCTGGGGAGCTATTGTGTCTCTCAGTGTGTCGGATTCATTGTTTCCCCCTCTCTTTCTCGTTCAGCGCCCCCCTTTCTCTCATTTTCCCTCTCTCTCTTTGTCTGTCTCGCCTCCCACTTCTTCCCTTTGTTCTTCATTTAAAATTCTAGTCATACAATATCCAACGCCTCCATTAGTTTGCAGTATTGCCCACCAGGGGTTGCAGCAGCACTCCGCAGCCAAGAAATTCAGTACAGGAAAACGCCAATAGGGCTGTTATGTGATATCAACAAAAACATAACTTCCTTTTTAGAAATTTATTGCTTAGACGCAGCACCCGTGGTATCATATTATGTTTCACACTGTTCTCCAACTGCAAAAATCTGAGACTGCGCTAAAAGTTGCATCTAGTTTAATGCCTGAATGATTATTCTGCTGAGTTTGTGCTCATGTTTGCACAAGTCTTCGCCCATTTACCCCCCAACCGCTCCATACTGTTTAATGTGGCGATCAGGTATTCAAAACCAGCTCAGGATCAGAGGCCTGTCAGACTGCCCAGGCTCTTCTATCAGAGGGAAGGATGACAGCGAAGCCTTGAGAAAATGCCAGCAGGCACGGATGTGCTTCATCACAGCGATATGGTTACACTCACAGCACAGCTGAGCCAGCAGATTGCTAAAGCGTAGTCTATACTTCAATAAAAGTTCAATTTATGATCTCCGTTCTCCTCCCCACCTTTCTCTCTGGCTCTACCTTTATCCCCATCTCCTAATACGTGTGTGTGTGTGTGTGTGTGTGTTTGTGTGTGTGTGTGTGCATGTCTTTGATAGACAATTACTGAGGTTTTACGTTTGACTAACCTTCATAGATGATCAGGATCGGACCTTGCGCACATTGTGCTGATGTGTCGCATTAGCCTTATCCGACTCCTCTCATCCATATTCATCATCAGCACACGTCGGATCACAAGGGATTATTCGCAGAGTTTCTCATCTGACTTAATTTGTAATCCTTGGTTCCTTGAACGTCTTGTCATTCTTCCTTTCTGTTTTACGTTCTGTTTCATCACCTGCTACAGTGCCGAAGGACCCAAATCCCCAGTGGCGAAGGGTGGCGTGGAGCTATGACTGCACTCTGCTGGCCTACGCTGACAGCACCGGCACCGTGCGCCTTTTTGACCTCATGGGCAGCGAACTCTTTGTCATTCCGCCGGTAACAGTCCTGAAAAAAATAATAATAAATAAATCATTTCCATGTTTCAAGCTGTGTGTGTGAGTCAAAGTGAAAACCAGCACCTTCCTGTTCTTAGTTTGATCCACCTCTTAGCTCATGATCCATCAGCACAACCGTGAAAGTATCATAGTCAGAGTTATTCCATGATTCCCATCTCCATAGTTTCCTCTATTTTCTCAGATGATCGCTTCAGCTTAAGTATGTTATATCTTATATCACTGAATGCATTTGTGGTATGATATATGGAGGAAAGCATCAGTTTTGAGTTTTGGAAAATAGTTTCTTATTCTGACAAAATGATAGAACGCTACAGGAGATTTGGTGCTACTTCTGGCTGCAGGAGGATTCAGGTCCATAATCTTACCTCCAGAGATGGGCTGAGCTGTGCTGTTTCAGTGCAGCACACATTTTGCTGGGCACTTTGAGCTGTCTGTCACTTTTGAAGAAAATGTCTCCTTGTCAGACACACTCTGTGCTCTCTTTGCCTGTCACTTCTGCTTTCTAATTCACTCTCTGTTTCTTCTTCTCCATTGTGTCCCATTCCCCCCCCCCCCCCCCCCCCATCTTCATCACCTTCCCTCTTTAATTTTTCATGCTAGCTTCTCTCTGTCTCCCCCAGAACCTCCTGTGTTTCTCTCCTCTTCTGTCATCCTTGCACGTGTCTCTCTCAGTACCTCTCCCTGCACTTTCAAGTCCATGTGCCATTCCTCCCTCAGTTTAATGCCCTCTGTGTGCTGCATATTGTCATTCTTCTGTTTCTGTCCATCGTGCCTTTCAATTTCTCTATCCACCCTGTCAGAGATGGCGAGCGCAGACGCCCGTCCTTCTCCCGAGCCACGCACTCATCTTTCAAAGCCTGTGATCCTCATTCCTTTAGTGCATCTCTGCTTTGTGCTTGCACACTTGCATCAGAACCCCCCCTCTTCTGTACTTTGTACTGTTCCCCTTGTTTGTCACTGTTAAGTTCACACAGTGGCGACTTACTGCTATTTCTGGAAGGGATGATAAAAAAAAGTCAATTTGACAGAAAGTGTACGCGTGTATGAAAAAAATGACAGTTTCTTCCCTTTTTCCCCCCACGACACTCAGCTTTTGTCTCTCTCCTGCTTCTATTGTTTTTCATTCCCTGTTTCATTACTTTCTTTTTTAATCTTTTGCCTGTTTTTTTTATTTGGCAAATGCAGCTTGTGTGATGTAGCTTTAGTTATTTGTTTAAAAAAAAAAAACAAGTAAAAAGAAAAAAATTTGTGAGGGCACAAAAGCAGTACTAACAATTAAGCAAATTTTACATATTTTGATGTCTTTTGATACTATTTCAGTGATTCTTCTTTGTTTTCTTGCTTTTTAAATCCAGGTGGCGAGCTTTCCCGGGGATTTCAGTTGTGCAGTGGCAGGCCTGATCTTTCTGGAGTATACAGCTAGTGCTCAGTGGTCAGCCGAGCTCCTCGTGATCACATATGGTGGCAACCTCAAAAGCTATCTAGTCAGGTAAGAGACAAAAATGCTGGATTGAAACTTCTAAGAATGACTGTTTCTAAGGCACCTTCTTATTAGCTACACCTAAATTATTTAGTCGAATAAACAATTCACACCTTTAAAAGTGCAATTTAAATAATGTAGAGAGAGCCTTCACTAGTCAAAACAACCACTTGCACACAATAAAAAGTGTTTGAAAAGATTTTAAGGTTTAAAAAATCTTTTTGCGCCATGCTATACTTCTACTATACATGCACGCATTATGACTTCTGGAAAATGGTTATGGACCTCTATGGTGGTCTTGTGTAAGCACAACAATGTAATTGGATAATATGTTTCATGTTTGTCTTTATGTATGTTTTCTTGGCTGCAGTGTTATACTTTGATTTAAATGCATGGACTGTATTTTCAAAGGCTTCCTTTTTCCATTAGGCAGGGTCACACTTAGATTTCATGACTTGCACAACACCTTTGACCCATTAGATGGCCTTTCATTACTTACTCTTCACATGACAGTTCACCTGCTCTCACCACTTAAATTTCCATTATCACCTTTTATGTACTCATCTCTTTGTCTGACTTTTATTTCCTCTCACTGTCTTTGTTTCATTCCTAAGTATCACTGAGCAGTAAGTCATGACAATAACTGTATTTTGTTCAAAAAATGGAATATTGCTGAATGTGTAATATGGAGTATGTGGTGGACTAAGGGCTTAAGTGGCAATTTCTTCCTTTACATTTTTGCTCCCAACCTCTGTGTGTGTTTGTGTCACTGTAATTTAGCATTAGGCCAGGTCACCGTTTCAGGGTGATGATGATGCTTATTAACCATATGTGCAACATCTCAGTTAGAGATTCTGTTGTTGAACAGTCACAACACAATAAACCTGCATAAATGAGGCTTTTCTTCACTGCGCTGCCACAGCTTTACACTTTAGAATCATACAGTGTGCTGAATGATAATTGCAAATTGTTGTGATCAAGATCATTCACAGCAAACAGATAATTGTCAGTTATCATTAACACCTCCCAATTAGAGATGTCGGTGCATTTCCAGTTTCAAGTGCCTGCTTATTGTTTATTGCTATCCAATTTCATGGCATTTTTTCAAGCTAACAGCTCTCTTAGTCAAGGAGACCTTTTCTGCTTTGTTACCGTATGATCTAAATGCATGCATTTTAGCATTTATTCATTCTTATTATTTAACTTTTAGCTTTTTGTGGTGTGGCTTAATACTGCATGCTTTGCCATACTTGAACCTTGAACATTTTAATAGCATTTCCCTTTTCTTGCCACTTCTCATACAAATGGGAATTTTGAATACTTGATTAATGACATTCTAATAGCTATGTGTTTCCCTAATAGCTGTACACGCCTTCCTTTTAACATTATAACTGTTGCATTATTTCAGCCCCCCCCCGATCTTGTTTGTTATACAGTGAAAGTTTTTAATGTGTGTTGAATCTTGATAAGACAGTGTTGAGTGTGCATAGTGGTGTTTGCTAATAAGATGGGGGAAAAGCTGATTTATTTTTCTATTAGAGGCAGATAAATGATGTTGGATGCTTTTGAAACATCCAAACCGTCAGTGTGTGTGTGTGTGTGTGTGTGTGTGTGTGTGTGTGTGTGTGTGAGAGAGAGAGAGAGAGAGAGAGAGCCTAAGAGAGCCAGAGAAGGAGAGAAAGAGGAGAGGGGAGGTAATTAAGATGTGGGAGACATTTGCACCAGATTTTCTCTGAAAGTGTTTTTAAGCTTATACTCTTCCTCTTCATATGACTGCATTCCAATATTGTCGCTCAAACAGTTTAAATTAGAATTTCAGAATTATAGCTGAGGTTTGACAATAAGTCACCTCTCTCACCCTCTTACACTGTGCCAGCATTTCTTTTCTGCGTGTGTGTGTGTGTGTGTGTGTGATTGGTTCAAGTATTACTGATGTTGTGGGGACGTTATTTGTTTTCATCATCACAATATGGCAACGTTTCTTCCTTATGGGGACAAAATTAAAAATCAAGTCCCTTGTATGTCTTCACGTGCACGCTTTACTGTGGTATAAACACTTAAACATGTAGAAGAAGCCAAACTCTAGGAATTGTGCATATCCCTCTGCTGCTTCCCTCGTTCTCCCTTTCTTTCCCTTCCTACCTTTCGTCGTCTTTTTCTCTCCATACAATGTACACTGAGAGGAAACATTTCCCCAGCGAGATATCCAAACACAAATGACACGTCATCCCCTCTAGCACCAATCTAATTTAGATTGCCCACTTAAATTAGATTATATATTTTGCCATGTCTCATTTTAATTGCAGCTGGGAGAGAAATTGCTCTGTCATCTTCCTCAAAACAGCTTTGTCGCATCATCAACACTTTCCACATGAACACTGGTGTTTTGATTGTTTATGTGCCAGAGTTCAATTATAGGCAACTTGCTATTTTAATATCATCTCTGTCTCTCTGTGTCACCCTCTCTGTTTCAGCATGGGAACCAATCAGAACTTTCAGGAGAACCACAGCTTCAGTTTTTCCTCCCATTACTCCAATGGGATCACCTCAGCTATTTACCACCCTGGCCACCGGTATGTTAAATGTTGCCAAGACCCCGTCAGCCCAGATTGCCTGTTGGATAAAGTTGAAATAATAAGTATTTTGAAAAAGAAAAAAGAAAAGCTTTGAGCTTTTAATTTATCATTGGCACCCTAATTATTGCCCATGGCCTTGACTTGACACCCTTAGACATTTTATTCTTCTTGTGGCCTCTGCCATTCAAGCCCACTTCTATTAGAGCCGCGTTTCATCAAGAGTGTTTTTCATAGCTTTATATTCAGACATCTACAGACATCCTCATAAATCCCTTGAATCAATTTTTATGTTGAAACCCACTGCCGACCATGCGATGCAGAATGATTTCAAAGCCTTTCATCATTTGATATCTTGGGCCGTCGTCAATATGCTCCTAAATATGTATTATATTGATCGGTGAGCTGGAACTAGATGTGTTTACTGCATTAAACAAACCTTTATTTTACTTTACAAAAGGTTGCTTTGCAGAAAGATATACAATAGAATGTATGATATAGATTATCACTTGAAGTCCAATAAATAAAACATTCTTGTACAGAAACAAACACACATATATGTATATTCTGCACAGGCAGAAGATGTTACCCTATGGAAAAGGTCCAAGGGGTTGCTCAGGGATAAATGAACCAATCACTTTAATGTAGTACCTGCAGGAATTTCCTGTGGCAGCCCAGCAAATGTGGCCTTTTTCACTGCATAGGATTCAAAAGTCTGGCTTATATCTGTGACCTTACTGTTCTCACAACGGACCCCATTCTGCACAAACCAGATTTAGTTTGGCAGCTTAATGGATTTTGGCAGCTACTGTCTAGTGTTTTGCCAATTGATAGATGCGATAAAACTTTAATAATTCCCATGCGGGAACTGGGTTAGCATCAGAGAGAATATGATAGATAAGGAAGGGAAGAAAGAGAAAAAGGTGATAAACTGGGTAAAAGAGAAAATATTTCACAAGCTGAGTGTAATTATGAAAATGGTGCATAATTTATTTTGTAATGTGGGCACACATTTGTGTGAGTAGTATGAGAGAATGTGTATCAGAGGGACAAGAGTCTGGCTGAATCCGTTTTCATGAAACAAGAAATCGGAGTATAGAAAGGAAGTCATATTGGAGTTTTTGCACACTCTGTCCTATCCGCCAGTTTGCAAACTCATCTGTGAGATCTCAGCTCCAGCAAAACAGTCTATTTCTGTGCACCAGGGGGCAGTGTTGAGCTGAACAGCAGTCCACCATTCACACCTATCTCTGAGTCCCTGACCAGTATTGTATCTGGCTCTTCTCACTGCAAAGAGAGAGCCACTATCACTGTGGTGTTGCTTGTCTTAACTACTGACCCATTGATTCCAGTCAGACTTTTATCCGATAAATAAAACTGATATCCCCCGGTTTGCTAAATGGTGCTTTTATAGTGTGAATTTTCACTGATCCCTTGGCTTTAACCCAGGCTGAGGATAGCTTCACAGTAACAATTTTAACTTTAAGTCCTTGATATGCAGTTTAATTTGAACTTTTGGGGCACAGTCGCAAAGGTGGTATCCACAAATGTGTGTGCGTTCCTGTTTTTCAGATTGCTGCTTGTAGGCGGCTGTGAATCAGGCGATGATAGTGCATCCAAGGCCTCTTGCTGTGGCATCACAGCCTGGAGGGCTCTTTCTGGCTCACCACACTACAAGCAGGTCACCAGCTATGAGGACGATGTCAGCATGGCAAGGAGTCACACATGCACACACGTGTTTATGCAAAAAATAGATATTTTTATGCAGTATGTAACACATTACATATTCTTTTTGTGTTAGAATCAGAAAAGAGGTTTCTTCAGGATTCCCAGCTTTAGACTCTTTTCCAGACAAGGGGACGAAAAGGTAAGGCTGCCCTCCTCTGTCCCTCTGCCTGATTGAGAATTAAGCCTAAGTTGTGGAAGCTTCTCTTTAACATGATGTGTGTGTCTTGATTGGTCAGGACGGTGTGTTTCGCATGAGCCTGAGCCCTGACGGCACCCTGCTGGCTGTCATCCACTTCTCTGGCCGTCTGTCTCTCTGGGACATCCCGTCCCTTAAACAGAGGGCCACATGGAGTCAGGACCTGCAGGTATGCCTCCGAGTTACTTGTGATTGAAAGCATGCATGATTTTGCTTAAGTAGGGTAAACCTGTGTGCACTTCCATTTGTGTGTCGTGGGAATATTTTGTACATTAGATGCTTGGCTTACTGTATTAATGTAATCTCTTTCTGGCCAAGGTGTGTGGTGAGAAAGATTGTGTGAATGTGTGTGTGTCTGCTTCCGTCAGGCAGAAAGTGACATGGCAAATGGAGAACTTATATTTGCAGAATGCTTTGCGGATTTATGCGGCGTGTATGCATGTTCTGCTTCATTGCTGGCACAGCTTCTGTCTGTGTGTGTGTGTTAAAAGTGTAAACAGGGTTAGCAGATTAATTTCTTCTCCCATCGCTCTCTCTTCTTCTTTTCCTCCCTTCTTCATTCCTTCATTCCTCCCCGCAGCCAGGATTTGAGGAGATCAACCCAGAGTGGAAGACATCGCTGGAGAGAAGGAAGAAAATAAAAGGTAGTTTGGCCCGAAGGGCGAAAGACAGCCTAGTTGGCTGCTGACATAGCAGTCCAGCCTGGATACAATTTAATGATCTTTGACGTGCCTTATTCATTGAATTATACAGTTATTAAACATACAACCATATAGGGTGTGCCAAGGATAGCAAAGGCTGCCCATGGCTGTGTATGGGTGCGTTTCTGTGCTTGTGTAGTTTCCTGTGTGTGTGTATTCTGTTTGTGCAGCTTTGACAGTTTTGGGCCAGTAGTGATGACAGCTGTGACAGCTTCTGTAAGCAATAATCTGTGTGATACTTCATCTCAAGCATGACAAGTGATGTCACATGTCCACATGTGTAAATATATCTTAGAGGAGGAAAGCAATTCAGAAACACTATGATCCCAGAAAGTGGGGCCACTGATGACAAAAGCTGTACAACGCACGCTCAGGCAAACTTTTATTACAAGTAGGGGAACCATCTTTTCTGTTCTGTTTAGGTCAGCTTCCTCTGGTAGACAGTCACATCTTTAACACTACCCTTATGTCTTCCTGTCGCAGATAAGGAGCAGTTCTATCCGCTGGTAGATGTGAGCTGGTGGAGTGACAACGTGCTGATTTTGGCCCGCTGCTCTGGCTCTGTCACCGTCTCTTCTGTCAGGACATTGCGCAACCTTCTGGGGAAATCCTGTGAATGGTTTGAGCCCTCACCTCGAGTCACTGCTGCACATGATGGGGGCTTCCTCAGCTTGGAGGTAAAAAAAAGAAAAACATGTAAAGATAGAGGTGTTCACGTGGTTAGGCAAACAGAGTTTGTACAATGGTGCAGAGCTCATGAAAGCATCCTTTTTCAGTAGTTGGATGATAGATTTTGGACTTCAGGGCTTTAAAAGGCACATGGGAGAATAGAGGACAGTTCTTCATCTCTTTTATCAGTTTTCTACACTGCTTATTGAGTTCAGTGTGGCACAGGCCTGAAGCCTATCTGAACAGGCAGTGGTCTGGAACAATGAAAGAAACTATATGGGCCACATGTTTGTCATGAGGACATCGCTTATATCGTTTTAATTATTAAAGAAAAATGGAAAATGGGTGTGACTGCACATTTTTAATGAAAGGTACACCTACTAACACAAGTGTGTGCTCAGGTCCTCTGACAGCTGAGGTGATTGTGTGTGATTCATTTTTTTTCTGCTAAAAAAAACTACATCTTTATATCCCTGCAGGTATTTCCAGTTTTTTAGTGTCATTGTGTGAAACAATGTGTAATTGTGTATCTGTAGTGGTAAAGGCCTGGGATGAAAAATGATTTCCCGCATCTTCATCCTCACACAAAGACCCTGATATCACTTCACCCTGCTCTCTGCTTTAAGTCCTGTGCTTTTTGATTTTTTTTTAATCTGATTGCGTAGAGCACAATAAAAAGAAAGCAATTTCTTTAGCTGCTAACTCTGAGGAAAGGTTTCATCACCCTGTCTCAGTGCGGAGTGTGGGGGGACGGGGGATGGGCATCTCTTGTTGTATCTTACAGCAGTGTGTGCATTGATAATGCTCTGAACATGGGGTTTCATGTGAAGCTGGGGCTTCTATTGTGCGTATGTCTCCACAGATGTGGAGTGTTTTTCTATATATTTCTATTTTATGATGATTGCTGCGCACAGCTGTTATACAGGTGCTAAACGCGTCACGTTTTTATGAGTGAAAATCCAGAGGGGCATTGCTCCAAAATCGGAGTACTTGCCACAGTGTGCAGTTTTAAAATGGGCTCCCAACTGAGGCAATCACAGACCTACAGATCAGGTTAAGACAAGTGAAAGAAATCACTTTGGACAGCTAGGATTTAGATTTTTCTATTGAGCAGCTTGACCTTGCTGCTGTTTTGTGTTCAGACAGCCTGCTGAGCTAGCATGAGGGCGTTAAATTAAGTGTCCTTACCAACTTAAACACAGCTAGATGTAAACTGTGCTGGATGCTTCATTTTTCATCCGCCATTGAATTCTGGCACCGACGTGTCCATATGCAGCATCAGAAAGTCACTCTGGGCAAAAGACTGTAAATCTGAGGCTCAGTCAATTGGAAATGCGTCGTCTTCTGTTTCACAGCCCTCATCTTATGATCTGGGCCAATGAAACAGATGTATTTTATGTGAAAAGACAACTGTGGCTTTATGATCACTTTTAAGCCATGTATTGGCAGTGTCATTCAAAGTCGTGCACTTCCACCCTCATTTCAGTTTTTCTTGTCTCTGTGTTTGTTTATCAGTGTGAGGTGAAGCTGGCCCAGAAGCGTGGGCGCCTGGAGAGCAGCCTCAGTGGGGGAGCCAGCGAGGATGAGGAGGGAGATGATGGTGGAGAATCTGAATCAGACGAAGAGTCCTCAGCCAAAGCCCGCTACTTTGGCTACATCAAGCAGGGCCTGTATTACGTGACAGAGATGGAACGGTTCGCTCCACCACGGAAGCGCCCTCGCACAGTTATTAAGAACTACCGTCTGGTCAGCCTGAGGTCAACCACACCGGAAGAACTGTACCAGAGGAAGGTAGGAGGCTAACACGGCTTGTAAATAAATGCACAGTTTGATGAGAAAACTAACTTTTTAGAAGCAATAAATTTGTGGGTGTCACTCTAAAGGTAATAATTTTATTGAACAGGTAAAAGCTCACATTGTGCCCCACAGTGAGGATACCCTGCTATTTAGTCAGCATGGTGAGAGCTAAATTTAATAAGTGGGTAGCAGATAAGTTACGTGGGGTTTGTCTCTTGAATTTCAAAGACCTCCTCTGAAGCCTGAATCTCTATGGTTACATTTTATGTTTCACTTTGAATTGCGAAAGTGGTGGATCATGAGACCTTTGTATGGCTGCAGAATAAATCCAGCCCCTCTAGTAAATGGCTATCACTGAAAAGCTTGTGAAGAAGCCTGATGAAAAAGATGAATTTCCATTCAATTTTCTGGAGCCATTTATTGTATGTTCACCACCAAACAGTGAATCCTGGCTTTGATGATCCCCCGACTGATCTGTTGCCGATCCCCTACATGAATCCTCCTGCAGATTAGGGATCCTTGATTCAGTTTACCATGCATCTCTATGCTTCATTACAACTGCAGATTTTCCTTTTCACTACTGCACATCATGCATATAGAAAATATGGTCAATTTTCAGCTCACCTATGCACGCTTCTGTCTCAGCTCTGGTAGTTGCCACCTACGCCTCTCTAAACTGTTGCTTTCCAGTGTGCCTTGGTTTTGACAGGTCTGTGGACTGTATTCTCTTACTGTGCACCTCAGACAAGGAATATTTTGCAGAAATATCTAAACTTAGACAAACTTATGTGCAGGGATGGATTTCATGACAACATTTGTTGTGTATTTTACTTTATGTTGCACTTTATGTTGCATGTTGTGGGTCTGTATGGCTGCCAGCTCTATCTTGGTAAATAGATTTGGGGATTTCCTCGAAAAATAAAAAAAGTTAATAATTTAGCCATAAGAATTGTTATGATATTTGTGATAATATGATGATTAACTCTGCTAAATCCACAAAAATCCCAAATCTGTGGCCATCTACATTTACAACTTGCATTCAGAATCTAGTCAAAGCTTTGTTGATTTCAAATAGAAATTCATAAATTCCTCCACAAATAATGATGTACCTGCTGCAGAAGAGTGTTTTACTTGCAAAATGACATAGGTGCTTGGAAACCATGCTTTTATGTAGGAAAATAACCAGTAGGCAACCAGCTGAGTCGAGTCCACTATTGCAAAGAGGCACATCACACATGAGTTGCAGTCATCAGTGCAGACTGACCCAGGTGGCTGCTGCCATTCATTTAGAGCTGCTGAAAGTTTGTTACATGTCAAATTGTCCAGACGTCTCTGTTGAAAACTCTCTGGCATGACCTGCCTTTGGTGCATCGGCTGTGTGCTTGGCCAGCAATTAGGATGGTGGTAACTCAATTCATATCGACAGTAAATGCAAATAACCATCTTTAAAGCTGAACTTGCTATTTTTTGTTTTTTTTGAAACATTCAGGGAATATGTGCTGTTTGTAGACACATAAGGCAAAGTTTGACATTTCCTGTTGCAGCTGTGTTAAACAGAGAGAGTTCTCAGAGTGAGGTCGCAGAGTTTTGGTGAAAGTACAGAGTCAGATTTCTCTTACTGTTTACTTATTCATTGCGGCACACGCAACAAAATGCTTACGTGTTTAGGCTGTGAAGAGCTGTCATCGGTGCTCATGCTGAGGTGCCTTCATGTGTTGGATTTGAAGCCTCAGCAATCTAAACAACAATTCCAGTGCTGATGTGCAGTTCTCTGCCTTGTGCGGTTTTATAAATTCATACTGGGAAAGAAATTAATATTACCTACTTAACATGTCAAATATACTCCATTTCTAATTATACAGTCCTTTATGTAAGGCCTTTATCATATTAACACTGATACTGAGTCATATATGCCTCAGTGCTATGCCAGTTAATCTTTTTTTTTTTCAATGTTGGATATCACATTTAGCATGAAGCTCTTCATTTCTTTTTGCCACTTAATTTAGCAGCATCTGAAGAACGTCATCTGAATCCATTTGGCCATTGACTGAATTGTAACGGGCTGATCTGCAAAATTGGTTTCTGACTAAATAAATCCTGTGCCAGCTCAGTGAAGTGCTATTGTTTTGTTGGATCAGCTCCAAAGTACTGTTGAAGAGAAATGAAAACCAAGCAAGATGTTCAGTCTGCTTTAAGGCTATTTTTCAGACAGGGGATTCTCTGAAATGCTAATTGCTGCATTAGAAATATGGCTGTTGGTGCTAGTTGCTACAAATTGCAGCAAAGACAACAACATGCTTTATCATAAAGCCCAGTGAGAGTGGTATCGGCTCTCAACGGACGCAAGTTTGAGCACGGTTCATCAGTCATTTTTATGACCCATCATCCACTGCCTTCTTCATCATTGTCATCATCATTAGATGCCATTAGTCATCACCATCAATCCTAACAGTGGAGAGTTACAAAGTAATACATCATTATTATCTCTTTGTAACACTTGGTACTAGCAGCACCATCCCAGCTGCTGCTTCTGCTCTCCTGTTTGATTTTTTTTTTACATTTTTTATTTGTTTGGTTTTTAGTTTGTACAACATGTAGCTCTATAAGTAAAGAGGGAGGGACATATTTATTATATGTGTATGACTGAGTTTAATGTGTGCATGGATATGGTATTTTTTTTGCATGCGTTTTAATTCCAAGTTATCGCTTGTCTTATATATGCTTAGTTTAATTTGATATTTCAGTAGCTACGCACACACAGACACACGCACGCAGACACTTTCACTCAGTCGCAGAAACCTGACCTGATCTCTCCCCAGAGATTCACCTCAGCCAAGGTCTTTGCTGCAATTGACTGCGAATAGACTAGAACAAGTGATTCCAGGTTATTTCCTCAAGTCAGCCTGTTCATGTATTTAAGAGTTTGATGATCCATTTGTTGGCGTAACCCTGATTGTATGAGTAGAATACTGGCAGAGCTGCTAACAGTTTTATTAGCTGAATCCAGAGAGAGAAGGAAACATTTTTTGATGTCCTCCTACGTGAGGTTTAACTGTGTGGGGTTCTTATTGCCCTCCAGGAACCACAGTCTGGATAATGTGTTGCTTTGTACTCCTACACAGAAAAAGAGATGGATACTCAGTGTGTCTGTCGGCCAGTGTTCTTCCACATATGCACTTAAGCACAAATTGAGTGGGCTTGCACAAAAAATATCATTTTGATATTGGGCTGAAAGATTCTGTGAGACATTGATATGACAAAAAAAAAAATCTTTTATTATTATAATGTGCTGACATTTATTCCTGGCCAATAAAATATTATTAATAATGACAACATCAACAATAAATAGAAAGGGACAGTAGCATGTGTCCATTTTCATAAAACTCATAAGACCATTACAGTTAAAATAGGTGATTGTGCTGTTAAAATTGATTAATGTGGAAGCAGAAATGTTCCACAGAACCAGTTTGTCTGACTGTTCACAGCTTTAGATTAATATCATCATAATCTAAATATGATTTTTAGCTAGCCTCTGCATGGTAAGTAATATACTTCTGCATGCTAAATAAAACTAAATAAGGGTAGAGCTTCACTTTAAAATACTTACTAGCATGTGTTGTAAAGTAGAGGCTAATATCCGATGAATTTATTGGCAAGGTCATGTTATCAGCTTATATTAGCTGTGTGACAATCTGTCGGAAGTGACATTGTAAAAGATGACACATAACATTTTAAAAAAGAGAGAGTAAAAGGGAAGAGAAACACCCTTCAACCATGCTATGAGATTTGACATTGCAAGGTTTGTCCACCAGAGGGCAGAATACCAGAGGCTGTTATGAACACGTAATCTGAGCGGCCCGATAGTGTGTGTGAGTGGAAAACAGCAAATAAGTAACGACACATAGCAAATGTTAGGGTCTGCTTATGTTTTTGGAGTCTGAAAGGAAAAAAATCGGAACATCAAGGAGTATTTAGATCACCAAATACGGCATTAGTTTTAAAAATCCTGTCTCAGGCAGGCTCTACTTTAAAGTATATGCTGTGCCGATGGTCAGTTGTGATTGTGGTGTAGCTATTTTGGCTTTTTATTTTATTTTTTTTGAAAGATGGTGCTGATGCTTTGTGACATTTTAAACGGCTTCTGATTTCTCCTTTATGTTTTCTAACTCGGGCCATTTGATTTCTTTTTCTTCAGATATCCCCAGACATGAAATTCCCTTCAGACATTCTCCTTCTCCCTCTTTAGCAAACCCAATTCAGGCTGTGTCACATTGCGCATTGCTACACTGATTGAAATCTGCATGTTCCAGCTGTTCCTATTCGGTCTTTGGGTATTCTGTGCGCATACAAAAAGGCCACAGTGTATGCATAGATTTATTCAATACCCTGACATCCTTGTCCTTCAGTGTAATGGAAAATATGGCTGTGGACAATGCTCCCTCTCTCTTTTTTTTCCTTTCTTTTTTTTGCAGTGGTATTTTGTAGAAACATATACTTTAATGTTTTCTATTCAATTACATTGATTTAGGAACCCGCTGCATGAATCAGTTTGATACCCCTGGGATCAGGATTGAATGTAGCAGAAAATGAAACGAATTGATCTTTGTTTTTGGGTGCTTTTATTCAAATTTTACATTAGAAACACATAGTCAGAGGTGCTGCCTGGCCAATTCCAGGACAAGCTTCTTATTATTTCCTTTTATTTCACAAACACTCGTCATCATCCCTGCTAAATCATTGTTGAAATGCTTGTCTTTCCTGATGATATGGATTTGTTTTAGTGCTGTCTGTTCCACTGTCTGAAAGAAATATGCATAATTAAAGAGCTCATAATGTTTATTGTGTTTTTGTTTATCTTGTAGATTGACAATGAGGAGTATGGTGAAGCCCTGTCTCTTGCTCAGGCGTACAATTTGGACTCTGACCTCGTCTACCAGAGACAGTGGCGGAAGAGTACCGTCAGCATAGCCTCAATACAAGATTATCTGGTAAGACATCAGTCAAAGGAGACACGTACATGTCAGGAAATGAGGAGGAGAGATGAAGGATTTCTGGTGTTAATCACGGTATATTTTGTTGGTTGGCAAGGGGGGGAAAAATTCAGTGTATTTATGTGAATGAGTGGGAGAGGCGCACACTTAAGTGCAGCACAAGTCCCCTTACTCTATTTCACGCATCATTTTTGCCAATTTATAGCAAATTTTTTTACCCTCCCATCCCATTTCTGTATCGTATTTTATCCCATCATTTCTTCTGAACTCATTCCATCTTCTTCTGTTTCCTGCATCCCACCTAGAGCAAGATCCGCAAGCGCTCATGGGTGCTGCATGAGTGTGTGGAGCGCGTCCCGGAGAATGTTGATGCAGCTAAAGAGCTGCTGCAGTACGGCCTGAAGGGAACCGACCTTGAAGCCCTGATAGCCATAGGAAAAGGGGAAGATGGGGGCAGGTATAAAAGCTTCTTCTCTTCCCTCACCATAGACTTTCTCTGCTTGTTTCATTTTGTTTATCCGCGCTTCTTTTTTCTGTCATTTCTTTGCCGTCTCCCAGGTTCATCATGCCAGGCGACGTCGACCTCGATGACCTCCCTTACGAAGACATCCTTTCAGATGAGCAGGAGCTGGAGATGAAGAGGGAGAGGGAGAACAAGAAGAGACGAGAGCTGCTGGCCAAAGTTGACTTCAGCAGGTACACAGCCAGTCAGACTGCCGCTTGTTTAATCAAACAGCAGATGGACACATAATTGTCAGGGCAGACCAGAAATGCTGGCAGTTTTCCGAATACAGAATGTAAGAGAGGGTTCATTTAAACCTCCAGCTAAACTGGTAGTTTAGAGTCGAGCATGGCTGGCAAGCATGTCTCTTGTTTTAGTATCTAAGTTACTAAAGGTAATTACAATCTTTTTATTTTATAGTGTGATACTGTTTTTTGACTAAACCATTGGGAGTTTTTGAGATTATTTTTCTACTGATCTTTGAAGACAAGGAGCTAAAACACCAGCTTTGTTCTTAGAAGCATTTTCTGGGTGGGTGGACTCATCTCTCTAGAGAGGAACCTGATGCTGACCTGTGTGAGTCACCTTGTGTGCAGGTTGTTACTTACTTTTTCTAAAGATTAAATTAAGTCGTTATTATTCCCTGTATCAGTTAAAATATTAACTGTACTTCAAATGCTTGTGGGGAAAAATTGAGAAATTGTGATTTCAGTATTTAAGGTGTAGACCAGGAAACTGGGAGGAGGATGAATGGGTTAGAGTGCTGCCAAATTTATCACTGATTGTTTGACTGGGTTTCACACCAGAGAGGGGATCATGAAGGCAGGGATGTTAATGAGTTTGAGGAAAAGAGAGGGAGAGAAAGCGAGACAGAGAAAAAGCACTGGTGGAGATTAGTGGGTAATCTGCTGGAGGTAATTTATGCTTTTGTTTTCAAGTGCCCAGGGAAAGACTAATGAAAAAGCCTTTAGTGATCACTAATCACCTCTCATAACACACATGCAAACAAATTTACTCATCCATGTATCATGAAACACTCTTAAGCTGAATTACACACAACTACTGAAGTGACCAGCCACAAAAAGGATGCGCTGGGTGCATGGGCTAAAGCGCTTGATGCACATTTAAATTCATATCCGTTCTATGTTTTTGCAAGCAGGCTTTGTGCAGGCGCACATTTCAATCTTCAGTAGCTGGATCGGGCTTTTTCTTTTGTTCTTACAGTAAGCAGTGAGCCTCCTGACGGCTTTTAAATGAGGAAGAGCCCAAGCGTTGTAATGTTAATCCTTTGTAATAGCTGCCCTTCACGTCGCTGTTCAATTTTTTTTCTTCCCCATTTGGTCATCTATATCTTACTGTATAATAAAACTGTTGTGCTTTATTGGAGAACTGCATTCCACTGTAGCTAAAGAAAAGATGGAGGATAAGAAAGAGGACCGAAGAGGTAATAAAAAAAATCGATAATGTACAAACATTAAAAAAAAACATTACATTAAATCCTCGGTGAATAAACTTCTTTAAATATGCCAGTTTTTCTCCTTTATCTGTCTTTGATTCAGAATGTCTGCCAGGCAGCTCACACACGTGCCCCCAGAATGTGTTTTTGTGTGAGTGTGTGCACACATTCGGGTTCCCCCACTAATGGATCTACCCGTGTTGCCTTGAGGCCTGCGGCCGAGGCCTGAGACAGATAATAATTCTCTTAATTTCTTTTTAACTACACCACCATTACAGAAATGGCTCAGTATCGATCACAGCTGCTTCACAGTAGTACTGCGTCTGTGCTTATTTTGTGTGGGTGACACGCGTGTGTAGATAAGGACTGTATTTAACTAATGTGACTCAGAGTGCATCTTTAATCCCACAGCGTTTGGGTTTTGCCTTTTATTTGTTTGATTTTTGTGTGTGTGTTCGTGTATGCTTGAAAGACATAATCAACAAAGATTTTTTCTATCTTGTGTCAATACAATAAATTAAAATGTCATCACTTTTAAAGAGGAAAAAATGACTTTTCTTTGTCAATGTTATTGATCGCTATGTAGAATTCTTATTCAGGAATGACTTTTTCAATAATCAGCCTCAAACGCTCTCAACTCCCTTTTGCTGTCCTATATAACATTAGTTTCTGAGTTCTTGCGGGTCAGGAATATCTAGAAAAGAAACAAAAAACATCTCAAGGATCTTCTTGGCTTATCGTCACTTGACAGTGTGGACTGGTCTAAAACAATTTCATCATAGTCATGGAGCACTGGAGCAGCACTTTGTCTTGAAACTACATATTCAAGTGTATGTGGGCGTTTGGCCAACAAATCTACATTTGATTGTGGATTTGGAGCCTTCCTTGGGATGTCCTGTGGAGGAACTTCAGATGTATGGGATATCTGGCTTCTCCTCGTGGGCTATATGGTCCCTGTACAACCGTAGTGAGAGCTTAGTTCACGTTGACAGTGAAAAATCCAACTTGTTACTAGTGGATGCTGAAATCCACCAGGGCTTCCCTTTGTCACCAACTCTGTACATAACTTTTATGGACCTTTTTATATTTTGCAGTATCCAAGAAATGGGCGTGTCAGGTGGTGTCAGGTTTGTGTTTGCGCTTTTAAAGACAATGTGGTTCTATGGGCTTAATAAGCTATTGGACTGAGTATACAGTGGCTGGAATAGAATTAGCATCTCCAAGTAGGACACCATGGTTCTTGGCTCACTTTGCGTTGCGTCTTGCTGTCCCAAGTGGAGGAGTCTTGGGGCTTTGTTCATAAGCGAGGGAAGAGTGGAGGGGGGAAATTGAATGATGGATTGGTGTGCCATCAACAGTGATGCAGATTTTGTACTGGTCTGTTGTGGTGAAGAGAAAACTGAGTGTGAAAGTGAAGCTCTCAATTACGTAATAAATCCGTTCCTACCTTCACCTTGGTCACAAGGTCTGAGTAGTGACCAAAAGAATGAGATTGCGTATAGAAGCAACAGAAATGAACTTTCATTAAAGGATTTCTTGGCTTAGCCTCAGAGGGAGGGGTGAGGAACTTGCTCATTCAGGAGGGACTGAGTAGAACCAATACTCCACATCCAAAGTATTCAGTAGAGGTGTTTCAGGCTGATTAGGAAGGCTCCTGAATGCTCCTTAGAAGAAGATGGTTGGACTTACTAGCTATGTAGTTGTTTAATGAGCCAAGCTGTCCCCAGTGAGCAACATCTGCACCAGGATGTTGCTCACTGAAAAAAGTAATTAAAGGTTGATGTGTCACATCATACCAGATTATGGGAGTTGGTAAGGAGCACAATAAGCTTGTTTGGTTGGTGCAAATGATTAAAAACTGTAAATAATCCCTTTTAATTGTGCAGCATATTACTTAGATTTATAAGAAATTATTTTGCGGACCCCTTGGCCTCGGGTCGCTGACCCCTTGGAGTCCCCAGACTCCGTTTTGAGAGACAGCACTATTTTAAAAAGTCAAAAGATGTTTCTCTCTCAGTACCCACAGTTTTTTCCCCTTAAAACCAAATGAAACAATGGATATTAATATACTTCTCCAGCCCCTCTTGTTATTACTAGCTGTCTCTTGTTGGCAGTGTGTTGCATTTGCCAAAATGCATTCAGTTATCCTGAAATGTAGTGTCTGCCAAGGGCCATTATAACGGCTACTCACACTTTACTCATACAACAAGATAGATAATACTGCAGTTGTATCTGTGTGTGTGTATGAGAGAGGGGAGGAAATTGTGTGAAGAGAGTAGTGTCTCCTGCAAGGTGTTTATGTTCTTATCAGGTCAGAGTCAGACCTCAGTCAGAAGTCTAATTTTCTCATTTGTTCCAGCTTTGGACTGTGCTTGTGTCTGTGTGGAAGGCTGTTTATGCTTTTATTGTAGCATTTAGATCTATAAAATATATGTGTGCGCATAGATCTTGAAGCAGTTAGTCTCTTTACCTTAGTTTACCACTAATTTAGCAGCTATTTATTATAAGGGCACTCTATTAAAAACACATAAAAATCTTTATAAAGGCTCATGCACTGTGCTGCCTTTTTAGTGTATAGCCAGGTGGGTCCATTTGTATGTATAACAGTGTATTACAGCACACCCTGTTTATGCTGTATCTCAGTGGAATTCAGCTGTAAGATTAGCAATTTAAAAGCAAGAGATGTCGACCTGAATCAAACATTCAGCCATGTCTCAGCCATATTGGTGGCTGTTTCTGCAATACTGCTCTAGCACAATGGTGTTGTTTAAAATTTTTATCAATGACCTTAACGTCTTAAACTGGACATTATATTCTGTATTTAGTATTATTATTATTATTATTGTTATTATTATTTAGAAAGTGATACATTTTATTTAAAGATATATACATAAAGTCTGTATAGTTAGCGTTTTACAGTACTGACATCGCCATGCTTACAGCTTCTTAAAGCTTCTACCAGGCCTATGGAGTCCTTTGTATTTCTATACATGCATGTACAGCATAATGGTTCCTACTCAGTGGTCATGTTTTTTGGGTCACACTGATCATTTCTCATCCTCCAAACATGGTGGGTGGAGCTTATTCCAAAGAGCTGGATTTTTGGTTTCATCTGACCACACCACCTTCTCCCAAGCCTTCTCTGAATCATTTAGATGTTCACTGGCGAACTTAAGAAGAGCCGGGGGACCTTGTGGGTGCTGTAGTATTTCAGTACATTGGTGACTGTGGTCCCGACTGCTTTCAGGTCATTAACAAACTCCTCCTGTATAGTTTTGGGTTGATCCCCCACCTTTCTCATCGTCTTGGTCTTGCATGGAGCTCCAGACCGAGGGTGATTGATATTCATTTTATATTACTTCCATTTCCAGTTAATCACTTTTCAGCATTTGGTCATTTTTTAAAAAAAATCTTATTTTCATAATGAAATAAATTAATCATTTTACAATGCCCCCCCAAACTGCAGTAACTTGGATGATCTTCTATCTCTTAAGCAACTCTGAAAATAAAGTGTTCTGCTCCTCATATCCATCTTTACCTGATATACTTTACCTCACCAAATAAAAGCAGGTGCAACAGATTTGTATAAGAAAAAAACAAATGCCAGGTACTTGCATCATTTCCCAGCATGTTTAGGATGTCACCAGTTCTAAACATTCTGGAAAAGGTTCAATGTCAGCAGCAGGACATTGACCAATTTCTCTTTTTGATTTGTCGCCATAATTGCTCTTGTAATTGCTTCAGTCTTTTTTACTGTTCACAGAGGCTCAATTCAGGCTGCTGTCTTGTGGCTGGCTCTGAGCTTTGGATAACATTAGCTTTAGCCAATTTTCCTTTTATTAACATCTTCAAACTGGGCGTATTCATCTGGGTGAAGGTGATTTAAGTGTTTCATTAGGTTTGTTGTTACGAATGTTTTCATGATAGTTCCCTTACGGTTTATGGGCTGTGGATGTCTAATCCTTTGACATGATTTTTTTTTTTTTTTTGGCATAACATTGGTTAAATACTATTCAAAGATGAGCAGAGACCTGCTGGAGTGCCAGTGTCTCAGTAGTGTTGTATATGTGTTGTGTATATATAGAAAACATTAAACGATAACAGATCCAAAAGATATCAAGTAGCTACCGAGACATTTTACTTTAAATAATATCTACTTGCTCAATAAAGAAAACAAAGATGCCCAGAGGATCAGTAATATCTTTAGAACATGCTATATCACTTATAGCATGGCTAACAGTACATTTTGACACATTCTGTATTATTGCATGTCATTTAATAAACTATGTCAGAGTAATAGAAGAGCTTTGTCAGAACTCCTCTCAACCAAATTAAGTTACAGAGATATCCTGTCACCTCTTTTTAGATTTCAGAGCCTTTCTTGGAAGTTATCATTAAGCCATCATTCAAAACCTCAAGAGGAGAGCAGATGGCTAAAATTGCTTTCTAACATCTCATCTCTCCTCCTTCCCTCGCTTGCCACCACTCTCCTTCCTCCATCTCCACTTTTCTTACATTGCTCTGAAGAAACGAAGCACAGCAGTAATTACCACTAGTACTAGCACTAAGCCGGCGCTCTTTGATGTGCCAGAGTGTGTGTTGAGCCAGTGTTAATCTCTGTTAGTCTGTGTAGAGGACCCCGATAAGACCCGATAGCGCACTCTGTAATGAGGGATTTGGGATTAAGACAGCGGTGGAGAGGTCAACTCCCCTGTGGTCACATCGCAGTTGATCCAGGTCAAGTTTATAAGAGGGGTTGCACCCTGCTTCACCTGGTTGGATTGTTTCTTTGTGAATTGAACTTGGAGGGTGTGTGAGCATGTGGTTAAAAAAATGTTTTATTTTACCTTATGTGTGAACCGAGGGGGTCTATCTGACCACTCCTAGTATTTTTCAGCCATGCAGTTTCTTTCTTTTGGTTGTACCTTGAGTGATTGAGTTTTAGGTAGATCCTATATAGCACAGTGCCTTGGTGTTTGTGGCCATCCCCTTTATTTATGGTTGTGATTAAATGACATTGAAAATGGATTTGGTTCTCACTGGGCAATCGCTCACCTCATTGACGGCTTGCATCCTATACATAACACCTGAATGAGTGGCTCTTGTGGTCATAAGGAGTTGATTTGTTGCTGTTGGAAAATGATTAGGTTTAGAGGGCATGGTATGGTATTGTAGTCACCAGTCCCAGGCCTTATTATATAGGTCCCTGTGGGCTTACTGTGTAAGGTCAATTTACAGTTAATTTAAAGCAAAGGTGTGAGTTAGTGCAGACGACACACTGGGCTTGGCGTTTGATTTGATTGCAGTTAATTTCTGTAGTCAAAGTCATTGTGTTGGAGGTCTCATGTCAATTGTGTTAAATTGTTTGTGCTGGTATGGTGCTGATTTGCGTGTTTAAATATGATTGCATGCTTAGGCTGACTCTGGAGCAGAAGGAACTGTGTCGGAGCAGACTGAAGCTTCTCTCCTACCTGGACCGGCTCGCCACATACGAGGTAACAACAATCAGCCCTTTGACTTAATGAACTCTCCACATTTTCCCAAGTAAATGGATTTCATTAGGACTGCAACTAACAACAGTTATCCTTATCAATAAATTTGCTGTTTACTTTTTCAGCCTATCGAGTAATTAACTTGATGCATGTTTGAAGACTAAAGAGAATCTCAGTAAATATTCACTTTGGGAGAGCTGGACCCAGTGAACTTATTCAACTGTTGCTTAATATTCTTTTGTTTAGCTGGTGCATAATATTCTCCCGAACAAGAAACTCATTAATTAAATTTCCAATATTCAGCCCCAACAATTTTAATTTTATTTACACGTAATGAAGAAATTAAGTAAATTGAGGCTCTGCGGATCAACAATGCAATATCATCTTCCTAGAATATTTAAATGCGATGCAAAAAAACATTAATTGAAAAAAGTCTGTTTTTTTCCATCATATTTAAAACTACTGCAAGCAGTGACTTAACAGATTTTGGTAACTAAACTCAGGAGAGACTTCAGAGGAAAGAGATTGCATTTGAGGAACCATTAATTACTATTACATTTATGTTAAAGTAGAGGTTATTTAATGAATCTAATATTAATGAAGAAAAAACTTTGTTTTCATTGTAGTCTTTATTTCATAGTTGTTTTCCTACTGGCAAACTAATGCGTTCGACTTTAATGTGCAGTCCGTTCAATGCTAATAGGCTTTTCTCATCTGCCATTTTTTTTTTAATTGAAATTATGTCCATGACAGACATTTTAAGTATGTGAAGAATTTATAGTTGATCTGGTAAAAAGCTAGCACTGACACTGAGAAGTATTATTTTAACTTCACTACTAATAGGCCTACAATATCTCTGCTTCAGTGCTACATAGATGGATAGATACGTGCTTAAAGCAGACACTTGCAACTACTTAAAACTGTGGATTTCAGATTCACAGTGAGTAATGTTAACATGCAGACCCTTATCACGGATGAACAGGGCCCTACTCGCTCCCATACAGGAGAGATGAGATTTTATCCTTCTAGATATTTGACTCAGACAGAATGACGTTTCTCTCTTCATTCGGACATTGTCATGGTAACTGCAGTACTCGTCAGATTCCTTTTGCCCCGATACATTTTCTCTGGCTGTCTATGAATATGATATTAGCGTTTTTATCATCCCGACTTGGGCTGGCTCCGTCTGCATAGGACCCCATTCAAAAGCTATCCATCAGACACACACATGCCTCACACACTCTTCTGCACAAAGACACTCACACACACACATGCTCTGGCATAATGGATGCTACAGAGATTTTATAACCACAAATACACATAAATCCCTCTTTCCAGGACAACAAATGGTCCATCCTGACATATGCTCACACACACACACACATGCACACATTTAGATGACTCCAACTAAAAGGACAAGACAGCTGTAAGCCACAAAAATTAAATAGCATCTCTGTTGGCTTTGCTTTAGTGCCTTCATTTGCAGTCACATCTTCTACTTGCACTTTCCCTCGCATCTTTACTCTGAATTCCTTTCCAGTCATAACATTTATTCTGGAAAGATAACCCTCTGACTCACAAATTTCTTTTCATGAACTGTAGATGTATGCGTGTGTGTGTGTGTGTGTGTGTGTGTGTGTGTGTGTGTGTGTGTGTATCTCTCTCTGAGTATTTTCTCTTTCTTTCTCTCTTGCTTTCTACTTTCCAGGAAATACTTGGCGGCCCTCATGCAGCGGAGGAGAAATACGATGCAGAGTTCTTCAAGAAGTTCCGAAGTCAAAACATTGTTTTGTCAGCAAGAAACTACGCCAGGGTAACCTTGGCCTCACACTCCCACAGAATGTCTCACTAATTATCTCTGTGCATCTTTTTATTTTAACTGTATGTGTCTTTGTTTGGAGCTAGGGATGTGATTGATTCTCTACTTTAGAGAATTCAGTTAGGTCATTTAGACACACACGAGGGTAAAATCGAGGCACCAATTGGCATTAAGCGTTTTCTAACATACATTTTTTTGGCCACAGGAGAGCAACGTGCAGGCTCTTGACATTCTTTTCACATATCACGGAGCAGAACTCCTCCAACATCGACTACCTATTCTTGACAACTTTCCGGAAACCACCTCTCCACATGAGTACACCACCTTGCTGCCGGAAGCCTGGTAAGAGGTGCACAAATACGCACTTACAAGAAGGTCCATGTCTGTTTACTTTATAAATGCAGACATAAATGGTTTACCAAGCGCTGCACACTTGCATTATAGATGGGAAAAACTCATTGAGATGGTGTGATTTATTTGTCCTGCAAGAGTAAATGGAGGAAACGACTAAAAAAGTAGAAGCCTTTCTGTGTTATCTTTTGCCGAGACTCTGAGAGAACCAAATGAAACGACTCATTGAAAAATAATGTTTACTCGGAAAGCTAGAACATTCATTTGAAGCTTGGTGTGGTTCAAAGCGATATGAGCTTCATAACCAAATATCTGCAAAACAAATATAATCTGTAGGCAGGGACAAGATTTTTGGTACCTGAAATGCACCAAAAATCCCTGTGATGTCTGAATTGTATTGAAGAGTCATGTTTGTGCAAGTTTTGCATGCAGGTAAATAGTCTGCGTAAAGAGCAAAGGTAGGATTTCATGTTTACTGAAGGAATAAACGTGTCTTGCATGGGAGTGCCTTGCTTTGCATGTAACAATATTTACGTAGCTTTTGTGTTGTGTGCTAAAGTGGCATCCATGGACGACAGGGCTCAAGGTTTCCCAGGAGAAGAGTGGATTATAACAATATGCTCAGTCTGTGGTTTAATTTTCTTGTTGCTGATGAGACACGAGTTGCTGTTTCCCAAACCGCTGAAGCGAAGGTGTTGAAGTAATCCAAATGTATTCTTTAGTCCCCTTTTACAACAATTCACACTCTCGATATAGAAACTGCATTGTTTACAAAGAAAAAAGAAAAGTATACCGCCACTGGGACTCGCACCCTTTCTAATGCCAGAGAATCCACAGTCACACCTTTGTAGAATGCAAGAGTCGCACATCCCTTTACATTTTAAATTAAAATGACCTAAAACTGGAATCGCACCTCAGTCAGAGCGTGCACTCAAGAGTCTTTCTCACATTCTCACAGTGGGAATCTTTTTGCCGTCATTAAAAAGCACACACGTACACAGGTGTATTCTGTCACTGCACACGTGTACGCACAGCACCGCAGCTAACGGGCTGGCAGAGACAGCAATGAAATAAGAGGAGAGAGACTTAATTGCTACTTCTAAATTTACATTCAAACAAAGCCGAACACCTTCAAATGATACGATACTTGCTTGAACAAATGCAATTGTCTGTTATTACAGTGTTATTCCCCCTGGTTTTCACTCTGCACTGCCTGTTTTGTATTTTTTGGCTTTGGGCTTGGAGAAATGCTGAATAGGAGCGAGGAGTGATGGAGGGTTGTTTTGGAGGGAAGAAATCATTCCTCACCTCTTTATGGTTCACTAATAGCAGTGACTGGATTTACTGATGGGCGCAGCCAGTCATTCGGCGTGCCTTTTTCCTTAAATCGTAACTCGTTTTTCTATTTAATCCTCGATACTTCATTTTAGCTTCTCTGAAAATCTTACAACCCTGCATCTAAAAAAGTATGATGATAAAAGGTAAATGTACAAGTGTGCAAATTGTCCAAACCATATGTGTAATTGAGTATAAAGGCGTAAGAATGAAAATCATTATTTTTTTTTTATATGTATGGTATATTTGAGTCATTCTGATTCAAGCAACTGTCCAAAAAGTTGCTACAGGATTAACAAACAAAAAAAGCTGGAAAATTGTCTAATCCTTAAAAAGGAAAAACACCTGGTGGAGCATTTAGCAACTCATTAGCTCAGTTGTCAACAAATTAGCAAGAAGAAGAGGCAAAATCGTTCAGAAAAAAAGGTGGGTGTTGGGGTTCACCCCACTTTTTGGAAGATTACATGGTCAGATAGTTCAGCAGTTCAAAGAGATCATATTCTTTGGTTTCAAATTGAAAGGAATTTGGGGATTTCATCATCTATGTATGTCTTATCATTAAACGATCAAGAGACACCAGAAAAAGACAAGGCTGAAAACCAATTTTGCCATCACCTTTGGGCTCTCGGGTGCCCCTACATTAAAAATGGACCTGCTTTTTGTGGTAAAAAGAACTGCACAGACTCAGAAACACTTCCAGAAACCACTTGCCCGCTGCATCCAAAAAAAAGGTTCAAAGTCAGCCATGCAAAGACCATATGCAATATATTTTCAAGTGCTGATCTTAAGCTCATCTAATATTAACAAAGGTGGATTTTTGTTTTTGAAAATAATCCAAAACCTTCCAGCTTGCCCATGTGATGGTTTGCAACTGGGGGAAACCTACACATCCCCGAGGGACATGGTTAATGCTAATCAATAAAGTTTTGGAGAAAAGTTTCAGTGAAAGTCTTGCTTATTTCAGCAAGATGATACCAGACAGCATCCAGCATATAATCCAGCTGTAGCAGAATGAATCTGCGCACTGCCTGCAGCCCAAACCTGTCACAAAGTGAAATTTTGATATGAAAAAGAACCAAGGAAAATAAATTTTGAGCAGCCAAACACAGTGTTAAAGGAATCTGATGCAACGCTGCTGTAAACATGGTCCTGTCCCACCCTTTTTGAAACTGGCATTACATTCAAAATGAGCATATCATTTGTAGAAACAGGATTTTACAGATATATTCTCTCTGCCACTGCTTTATAAAGAAACATGTATTTGGGGGTGGCAAATTCATCAACTTAAAAAAAAAAACCCCTACAGAAATAGATATAATTGTTCATGTAGTTTCCACGTACGCACACAAACAGGCACACTACAACACAGCTCCCTTTTTATTAGCCACGACTGAGTTTGTATGGAGGTCAGGCGCTTGTGGCTCTGCAGTGAGCATCCATCATGGCTCTGCCGCTGTGGGGCAGTTTCCTATTTTCCCCAGCTTGTGAGCACCAAATGCTGCTCCAACAGCGCTCGCTCCCACACTGCAGCAGACGGAGCCAGCTCAAGCCATCTGTTTGGTGCTTACTCCCTATATACTGAACTTGCTTCACTGGAAAGGGGTGGGGTAATACTCTCCTGTAATATTGATTAGGTCTGTGAGGGGACCTGTAGACTTGGAGAATACTGCATGTATTTTTTTTTTTAAAGGAGTCTTTGCCTGTAGCTTCAAAGGGTCATCTCTGTGGAAACCAGAAATAAACTCCAGCTCCAGGTTTGCTCTGCATCTGCTGTTTTCAATCCTGCTCCCCTGCCTCTCCGATGCGAAGTAGATCAGGGATGCAGGCACAGAATAATTCATTCCTCCTATCGATATCTGGCCGCTCACGCCGATATTTACTTTCCACTCTCTAACTAGGCTGTCTTTAATGAGGAAAGAGCACCTGGGAGTTAGGGAATGTCATTTAAAAAAAAACCAACAGTGAATGAGGCTGATTTTATGCTTCTCGATCTCTGTTATCCTAGTGTTGAAGTTCCAAGCTTAATCAATGAACTGGTGCTGGAGTGTTGGTGAAAAACCCTCCTGCTTTGGAGTGTTGACATAAATCACAGCTGCTGCTTGCTTCTTATGTATTTTGTGATTGGACAGAATTTATGACCGTGCTAAAAACTGCTGCAGCGTGTGTGTGCGCTCGGCCTTTAACTGCACCAAAGCTGTAGATGATTTGTAGCCCACGCTATCTCCTTGAGTTTTACAGCCACAGTACATATTTTTCTGTCCACAAACAAATAGATAACAAGAAGCCATGCATTAATCCTAGAAAAAAGAAACAAACCCCCAAACAAAACTGCTTTTGTTCACCCCGGCGTCTTAGCATTCGTGTCGTTACGGTGTTTGTGTCCAAGCATCGGAGTCCTGTCAACGCTGACACGTGAAGCTACAGAGTCATTCTTCACTTTGGCTTTCTTTTTTTTTACGTGTCCCCTATTTATCTTCCTTAGACCTGTCACACTCAAGGAGACCAGGAAGAAGTAAAGCTTGGGACCAACGTGGCGTTTAGAAAATAAAAATCCCCGCTATTTACAACCGAGGCACGATTCAGACTCTCTTCAGAAGTTCTTTGACTTGTTTATTGTTGTGATTTTGTTTTTTTGCCTCCTCCCATTTCTTTTTCTTATTATACTCTGCTCTTTCCATTTCCCATATGTTGCTTGCTCTCTAGTTTTGCTGTAGTTTATGGCCATGTTTACTTTGAGACAGTAAATGCCTTTGCTGATTTATAAGGTCCCCATTATGCCTGGGTGGGTAGATGTCGCGTGTTGCGGTTTATTGGTATTGGTGTGCTTTTTCCTAAAAACTGACCCCTCTCTCTTGCTGTCTTTCTCCTTCTGTCCTCTCGTATATCTTGCTTTTTTCATTTTCTTTCATTTACAGTCTGGATGACAGAGGTGAGCTGGTGTTGATTCCGTGGGACGAGCAGAGACACAGAGAGATGGACTGGTGTGAGGCAGAGGAGTGCAGGTAAACAGGTTACATCACCCCTGAGGCGAATGTACTGCATTCTAGCTCTGTGCATAAAGTATTATTAAAGCCAACAGTTAAACAAATGTGACGTAACGCTTCATAATTAACTCAGCCCATACCCGGGATAACAAAGCCCCTCGCAGTGTAGAATTGTTAAAATTCATGCTCCAAACAGGCCAGATGCTTGTGCTGGCATCATTTTGTGAAACAAAACATGACATCCTATTATCCAAATGTTAAACACAGCCATAACCAACTAATACCAAATCTTGTTGCACTGCCAATTTATGCCATTTGCCTGCTTCTGTAGGGAGGCCAGGCTTCATTTACAATTTTATTTTTTATTTTTTTTGTTGCTCGTCTGTGGGGAGTCATAACAGCAGTTGCATACTGTTGTATATTTGGCCAGGAATTACAGGATGAATGTTTGATAATGTGATTGGAGCAACATTCCTGGCGACTAGGTTTAAGGCAGTGTTTCTTTTTTTCTTTTTCTTGTAGCTATGTTATATCTGTGCTCTTCCAGCTTCTGTTTCCCTCCTTATCTCTCTCCCCTCTCTTTGCTCAACTCCTTTACCGTTGAGTCAGGTGATATTCTGTGTTTTTCTTATCAAAAATCCTACTATGTTAAACTGTCTTTAAATACTAATATTTGGGCATCTCTCCCCGTGCATCTCGTTCACAAATGTGTTACTTTCATTTAAAAAAAAAAAAAGGAAGAAAAAAAAGAAGCAAACAAACAAGTAATTTCCTAAAGCAGCGGGGCACTGTAGGTAGTAGATAAATCGTCCATTTTTAGGGGAACATTTTCAGCAGAGGATCAGTTCCTTTTGTGATTATTCACAGCAGCACGATCCTCTCTGTGCTATGTTTTTGGGCAACAAAATAGGCTTATGGCACAGGAGTAAGGCTATGGCTTTTGGCTCAACAAAAAAAGAATTGTATCAGTGCATTGTTTTAATCTGTTTGTAAGATTCTTTTTTTTCTTTTGATAAACACATAACTATGAATTATCGCCAAAATAAAAGACCTTTTTCTCTCATTAACTGTTCCCGCTCTAGCGGACTAGCTAAAAATCATTAAAGGAATAAAGTGCACATGCAAGGAAACACCACTCTTCATCCATGTCTTTTTCTTTTTAAGAGCGGTGCTGGAGCAGAATTTGTTTGACGATGACAGTTTCCTGTATGACGAAGCCCCAGACCTGCTGAGATTCCGCACAGCCACGCCCTCCATAGAGCTGCTTACTGATTGGTACATTAGCAGAGCCCAGGATATCGACTCCTGCTCCAGACAGGTACAAACATTCTGCGTATCAGCTTGTAGCTTACAGTCAGTCACTATATGTTTATGTTTTACTATGCAGAAGTCTTGAGCCACCCCTCATTTCTTTCACATTTTTCTAGGGAATTTGGCAAAACCAGAGTTTTAACAATTCTAATGAGCTTGAAAGTCAATATTTGGTATTCTTACCAATTTTTCTTCAGCATAGCCTGCACTGCCTTCAGCAAGCTTTCTTATAAGTAGTCTACAGGAATAGTTTCCCAGGCTTCTTGAACATTCAAAAATCTTCTTTGGATGTTGGCTGCCTTTTGTTCTCTGTGGAGATGATCCCACACTTCTTCAGTAATGTTGAGGTCTGAGCTCTGGGGAGGCCAATCAATGACTGTTAATGTTCCTTTTTATGTTTTTCTATCCACATATGCTTTACGGGATTGGGAGTGTATTTGTGTTCATTGTCATGCTGAAAAATGAATCCATTGCTAATGCTTTCTAGATGGTATTGTATGGTGGAACAAAAGGAAAATCTGATGGTAGCTAACTCCATCATTTGAGAAGATCTCCAACACCACTGGTTGAAATGCAGCGCCAAACAATGATAGAGAAGAATTTCAAGAATTTCTTACTTTGACCTGGAAGCAAAATGTAATGAAATGACGTGTGATTCAAGACTTTTGCACAGTACTCTAGGTAACACTGCGCTGTAATGGTGCAAGTCATCGGGCAGTTCTCTGCTGTTCACTATGTCATGTCTCTCCTCGTGTATATGCCGATTTAGGGTGCCACTCTAAACAACTGCTTGCTGGGTAATCAAAAACTGTAGCAGTGATTGAGCTAGGGTGCAGAGTAAGAAGCATTAAAAAAAAGTCCTTTCTGCAGCTATTTTGATTTTCATGTGATTAAAAAAGTGCAAGCATGGGTGCTATCTAAGTAGCTATTGCATCTTACCCTTCCTATGACAGCAGAATTTTTTACCTGACCTTGCAGACTGTAATAGCAATAAATGTTTTCCTGCTGACCTCTCGTGGCCTTACAAAGCCTTTATTTGTAATCTCAACCTTAACCCTCAAGCATCCAAGCTGTTTTAGAGACTAAAATGATCAGGTGACCTTGCAACTTATAATTAGTTTGTTCGTCCCTTATTACCGATGCAAATCATTTCCAACTGGTCGTAGTTCTTCTGTTAGGGGAAACCTTTTACGTAGACTGGTAACGTTCCTTCTGCTCGATTGGATCTTACAGCTGGGGAGCAGCAGAAAGGAATTAATAGACATCTGGCTATTGAAAAGACAATTGTTTTCGCACACTTCTTTTAGATGATGAGGGCAGAAAAATATGACAAGCTGGGATTCAGCCTGCAGAGGGGATGTTGCCAGTCTCCATCAGTCAAGGTCACTTTGATCTGATCTGTGACAGTTATTATCATATTTGCCATATGGACTTCTAATGAAGAGAAACCGAAGCTTATGTCATCCGGGTTCTGATGCTGTACGTGAAAAATAAGACTTGATAGGACTTGTTTAGTGGAGTAATGGGACGTAAACGCTATAGCGGCCCGATCTCTCCACCCACACTATCCACGCTGCAGCTCCGTCCCCTCTTTACCTCCATCAGAGTGATGGATCAAGGTTGTCACAGCACTCTCTTTGTCTTTGTGAAAGGACTAACTAGGGTGCAGTCATATCTTTCCCCTTCATTTCTCCGTTTTATCCCTTCCACTTGCTGTAAAGAGGCTGGCGAAATAGAGATTTTGGGGTCCATTGCTCATTTTTGAAGACAACTGGGGAATCGCGCCTTTCATCATCCACTCAAGAGAGAAGGAAAGGGAGCAATTCGAGTGCATGTGTAAAAGGAGGCCTTTGTTAGTCTCAAGGAATCACACCAATTCCCTCTTTCATTCTCTCCCTTGTTCGTTTTAATTAGACCTCATCTTCATTTGCTCTATCACATCTTACTCCAGGAGTCTCTTTGGACTGTCCTGAACTCTCACGTCTCTGGTTATTTCACACATTTTGTTTTTTCTTCACATGAGCAGCAGTGACACAGAAATACATCAGAAAATCTCTGCTGCCATTTGCTGAGCGCCCCCCCACCACAGCCACCCCTTCTCCCTGCCCTTTTTTACGTTTCGTCTCGTTTGTTCTCTCTTATTGGCACCCTCCTCCCATTCATCATCTGGCCCTGTTTATGCTTGGGAGAGCGTTTTAATGGAGTAAAATGGGGCTTGATTAAAAGGAGCCACATCAGAGGAAACTGGAGTGTTCTAAACCAGTCACAAAGTGGCAGGAGGCGAGACACTGATGGGAAGATTGACAAGATGACTCAGAGAGAGACACGAGCTAGGACAAGCAGAGAATGGAAGTGCAGCCGAAAGAGGAGATAAATGCTGGGCCGATGCAACAGCCCTTGTTAGGTTAGTGTATTACAAACACAGAAAGAGGAGAGGGCAGCACAGATAGGTGTGGAGATAAAAAGGGAAAGCAATCTCATGGAAAGAGCTGTCTGTGGGGAAGAAAATCACCAGTTATAAGGGGGTAAAAGGGTAGGAATAAAGGATATTAAAAACAAGTGGTTGTTGTGCTGGCAACGAAATGGCACAAAATGAGAGGGTGGCTTTGAAAACAAGACAGAGCGCGGGGAGGCTGGCATACAGAAAAGGCAAAGGGGCAGGCTGGGAGTTCAAATGGAGGCCAGTGTGGTGACTGTTACTTCGAAGAGGTGGGAGGGAAGGGAACAGGATTAAAAGTGAGCAGAGCTGATGAGAAAATGTAAAAATTCCGTTTGAAAGAAAGGAGTGTGATAGGACGAGGGTGAGAGACAAAGAAGCATCAAATTGAGTTGGAATATTACAGTGAAGAGTGGAATCTGCCGTTGTGGCGAGAGGGGGAGAGCACAAAGAGAGAGGGTCGTGTTACAGAAAGACGAGGGAAGGGGATGGAGATGAGGTCGTAATTAAAAAGTGTGAGATTTCAACATCTGAATTGTCTGTGGTTAGCTGGGGAATCTATCTCTGGAGAGCAGGGAGGAGTGGAAAGAACAAGGAGGATCTTCACTCACAGTTAGATCAATAGACTTCCCCCTTTCGTTGTATCTAATTGCTCAGGCTCTGAGTCAAGGTGATTTGGGTTTTGGGTTGGATGTGTGTGTGTTTGTGGGGATACTTTTTGCAAATGAAGACATGCAATTATTTATTCGACAATAAGTAATGTGTGTTGAGATAAGCTGAAGACAACAAGATTGCATTGATTGTATGTGTGTGTGTGTGTGTGTGTGTGTGTGTGTGTGTGTGTGTGTGTGTGTGTGTGTGTGTGCCCGTGGGCACTTGTGCCTTTGTGTAGGAAAGATGCAGCAAGGACGCGTGCGCTGTCTCTAAAAGGTGTAGAAAAAGCAATCATCACCACAGGACCCAGCAGCATCTGCTATTGATTGGCTAACATCCACAGGTGGCCGAGCATCAATTGGCTGGGCGTATTGCCGGCATATAGCTGGTTGCATATTGATTGGTTGCTCTTCTGGATGGAATTGTATCGATTAGGAGCAGCAGGAAGCCCAAAAGCTCAATGTTTTATTGCGGAAGGACTAATGATTGGATATTAGTAATGACTGACAGCTATTATTTGCTTTTGGATTGGACGGGATATTGTTTTTTCCACGTCCCAGTCCAGTTATCTCGGCAACAATTTTTATTGAACGAACATTGCTGTAAACAGGCTTTTTATTTACCTTCTGCCCAAGTGTCTTGGTTAAGAAGTTGGGTTAGTGTGTGTGTGTGTGTGTGTGTGTGTGTGTGTGTGTGTGTGTGTGTGTGTGTTTGTATACACAGTTTGGCCCATAAGTATTCAAACGATAATGACTTTTGTAGTTTTGTTTCTGTACACCAACACAACGGATGTTAATTGAGCAATCCATAAGTGATTGAAGTGCAGATTTTTAGCTTCAATTCAAGGAGTTTAACACACGTTCATCAATAGAAGCACAGAGGCTTTAAAACAAGGCGAAAACCACTGGTTGCACCGAAGAAGAGGAAATCCAGGTTAGACTCTGTAAGAGAACATCTAAAAGAGCCTGCACAGTCCTGGAACACATTCTTTGGGCGTGTGAAACCAAGATTAGCTTGATTTCATTTCTATAGATGCCCCTAGAGTCTTCTCATCTAACTCACAAGATGAAACTATTAAACTGTTCCATAAATTACATAACATGCTCTCTGTTGACACATTTTATTGCCATTCAAGTTGCGGAGCCAGCAGTCTGAGCAGACAGGGGCTACCAGTGTGCTCTCCAGCCAGGTGAGAGATGTAATCTCAATAGCATGTGTTGGGATCTCCTCCCAGTAGGACATACCTACTCCAAGTCAGATGCCTGAACCACCTCCACTGGCTCCTTTTGATGCGAAGGAGTCTCCAGCAACCTATTCAACCTGTTCCTGTGAGAGGGTGGTGTGGCCCCAAAGTATACGTGGCAAATTTTTCGTCACTGTTGACAATTATGCTGTTGGTGGTTTATGAACGTGTTTCTTTTGTTAAACAATGAAAGTGCTGATATGCTCTTTATCATGTAAGCTAAAGGCCTGAGACAACAGATCTTTGTACAGCTGGCTGGAAATTCGTTCGTTCTTTCTCCCACGTTGCCAAAACGGCAGCCACTGAGTGTACAGTGCATTGTTTCACACTCGACTGTTTGACCTTCATCAGGTCTTTTATCACAACACCATCTGTGTACTTGTGATGCACAGTGTGAATGAATGTATGCACTGAAAATATTATGGAAGTGTGAAAGTACCCCAGTAACAGCTTGTTTAATATCTCACTAACAGTGCTCTTTCCTTAAAACGTCCAAGTATAGGAGACACTAAGGAGTTAGTGAAAGTGTGATGTTGACCACTGATCTTGTCTTTTTTGTTTCTTCAATGTACTTTTAAGTAGAATTCATGTAGTCAGCCTCCTCTAACCTGTTTTCAAGCGTGTTTTTCATTTGGTTTTCTTTGTTTCTTGTCTCAGGTGGACTGCGCCCTGTCGCTGGTGCGTCTTGGGAAGGAGCGGGAAATCCCCGGGCTGGAGCGCTTATGCGATGACTTGGTCACCATGGAAACACTTGTGTATGAGACATCATGTGAACTGGGTCTGACTCTTAAAGATTTGCAGCAGCTCAGCGACATTGACAAACTCCGCCTGCTCATGAAAAACGTACGTGACTTAATTTTCCACCTGCTTAACTGCACACTGGGAAAGGTTGACCCCCACCACAGAAACTGTTATACTTTTAGCTGCACAAAAACATGTATGCACAGCAGGTCTGGTAACTGAAAAGCTCACTCTGTACAAAAACTGGAAGATAAAATACCAGTAAAAAGTTTGGACGCATGGGGTACGTGTGTCCAAACTTTTTACTGTTTCTAATTGTCTTTGTTTTTATCTTTATTATAATGAATGTCATTCATTTCATAATTTCTTCCTTTATTTATCCTTTTCGAATACAAATAATTTATTTATTTTTTTCTCAGTTGACAAACGTTGTTTTCCTCACGCAACGCTGTTAAATTGCGTTTCCCAGCCCGCTTGCTTTGTTTCACAGCCTGTGTGGGTGTTCATTGTCTGAACAAATAGAAAGCTTGCCTCCCATTTCCCTGCCATTACATTTCTTCATACAGTTCCACTTTATAGTTACTTTATTGTCCTTGATTGTTGCTTAAAAGAACATAATTTATGCTAATTGCAACTGGAATAGGCAACAAACAGAAAAGTTTAAAAGACTAATTGAACGGCAGCCTCCAAGTAAATTAGTTCCTTTTCATTCCTGAAATCACTCATATTTGATGATACGAGCTTCCAGCAACATGAGAGCTATGAAAGCTATTCTATATAGCAGGTACTACAGTTACAGGTCCCCTTGGAGTACATAATATGAGCTGTCCTCTAAATTGTAGCTAATAACTGCCAGCTTTAGCCTATGAGGACCATTGCCAGTAGTATCTGCCACACAGGCAGGCAGCCAGCAAATGTTGTTGACTGCACTAACACATGCTGTTTGACTGGTACTCCCTCTGGACGCTGTGTGTGTGTACGTACGTATGTGTGTGTGTGTGTGGTTGTGTGTGTTTGAGTGTTTACCAAACTCGCCTAGATTAAATCTCCCTCTTTGCCTGCGTCTGATGTCTTTCTTTATCAGAGAGACAGTACAGCAAAGCAAAAATGTTGCGCGTGGGTGTGCAAGTTTGCATTTAGCATCCAAGTATTTTTTATTTATTTATTTATTTTTTTGAATCTCATTTTTCCTGCTGATGCTCTCTTATCTGTATATCCTGAGTCAGAGCTGTCGCAAGGTGGGTGCAAGGCCTTGCACGAACTTGACATGCATCTGCTCAAATCACAGCACAGCCCACATACTGCAGCTATTATGGTTCAAGTTCAGGCTTAATTGCACGGCACAATTTCATGTAAATGTGGTTTGAAGTACTTTGCAATTTTCTAACAAACATTCAAAAACAGAGAAAAAAATATTCAACTAACTTTCCTTGATGTTCCAAACGCGCGCGCGCACACAGACACACACACACACACACACACACACACACACACACACACACACACGCGCGCATGTCTTGCGTTCTTATCTGTAACACAGCACCATCATGCAGACATCCCATCATTCCCAAATTCATTCTGCAACTTGATAAAAAATATAATAAGAACATAACTTCTAAGAACAGGACTAAATAGAGTCCTTCTTGTATTGGGATCACAACGGTCTCAGTATTATTGTCTTGGTTAAAAGTTTAAACTTTTGGACTACATTCACTTTTAACCCTTAATTTGCCAGAAGAAGCAAAGACTCGCTTTCTGGGGATATGAGGTGAATCATGGTAGCAGAAAGTATTCACAAGATAATGCTGTCTGAACATGGACAGAAAAAAAATCAGCTGTGTCAAGATTTTACAATGTGCACAAATGCTTCCTGAAAGATCTGGAATGATTTCATTCATTTTACAGCCAAATGTAAAAACTAAAGTACATTAGCAATGTATAAATCTTGGTCAATGAAGGGTTAAACTTTGTCTTCATTTTGATATCGACTACCACCCAGAAAGACACATTAAGACAAAGTAAAACCACCTTTAGTAGTAGTTGTGTCTCCTGGACCACTTTACGTAATGATGATACTCACACTTATACACACACACATACACACACACACACTCATAGTCACAAGCTGAGAACAATACCAACCATGCTGTTGTGGCTTGTAACAAGGAGCACTGCAGCAGATGGTACGACCCCCACAGAGCCTTGATCTCAACATCTTGGATTCAGTCTGGATGCCATAAAGAGACGGAGGCATTCGAGATGGCATAAATCCACTGAAGAACTGTGGCAAGTTCTTCAAGGTGATTAGAACAGTTTACCTGCCAAATCCCTTCAAAAAATAAATAAATAAAATGAGTATCAGTGCCTTTTAAAGGCAAAGGGTGGCTGCATCAAATGCGTATTTGATTTTTTTTCTTTTTACTGAAATCTATAAAGTTAATTGATCAATAAAAACTGATAATGGCTTTTTATAAAGCATTTTATAGCGTCATTACTTTTAGTGCCCTAATGCCAAATGCCAAAAAGCCTTCACTGGTACAGCATCACAAAATTGCTGCTCCCAAAGTTTGCTATTGGAGAGGATGCTGTAGGAAATTTATAGGTGATTGGCGCAAAATCTGTCTTTTTCACTGTGGAAATTAGCCCAGCTTGTGCTATGTAACTACTTGGTGTTTGGATCAGAAACCTGGTGACATGTCAGTAGGCTCTCAAAAGCCAGAAAGGCTTAGCTCAGTGAAATATGTGTGTCTATGTGTTGGTAGTTCAGACCCCTTGTTATTTGTGATCAGTGCAGTATTCCCTTTCTAAATTTAGCCCATAGGAGTCTATGACTGCAAACAGAAAAGTATCATGTAATCATGTTATCATGTAAATGTAAAGCACAACAAATGAAGAGCATAAAATCAGTGACTAGAGTTTCTTATTATTCTACTAGTATGAATTTTAGCCCATGACACCACTCGCTTTAGGTGAATAATCTATTCAACACACTAGGTCACATTATTTTTTGTATCTTGCCTGAATTGCATCTTTAAGTATCCTTAATGTCTTTCTGTTATCAGTCCAGCACCGAGCGCTACGTGAAAGACTCCATCCAGTGGATGGTGCCATTCCTGCATCGCTGTGAGGGACAGAAAGAGGGTGCTGCTAAATCTCTGCTCAGAGAATACCTGGTCAGCCTGGCCCAGGAAGACCTCACCCTGCCCCTCATCATTTTCAAGCACTCCAAACCTGATGCAAGTATCCGTATACATACACACACACACACACAATGCACAAGCGTAGTCGGCGTCACACTTGGGTAACCATAAATGGAGAGACAGGAAAATGAAAGCACATCCACGTAGACATTGCAGCTCTGGCTGTTTGTGTGATGTCAGGGCCGATGTTGTTGCCCCTGCGCTGTAAATGCTGTATTTATGACCCCATAAGGACGCAGCCAAGGACAGGTCTCTGGGCCATTAGAAGCCATGAACCACACACACAAACACTCCAGAGGAAGAAAACGCTTAAATTGATGCAATGCTTGAGTGTGTAGGTACAAATAAATTACGGGGTCAATCACACATTGATATGCACATACTGACTCTTATTCTTCTCTCCTCCAGTGCCAGCAGAAGATTATCAGGGACCCAGACCAGCTGATGGAGGTCGCTTTGGAGTGCATCTACAGCTGTGAGAGAGACGACCAGCTCAGCCTCTGTTATGAAATCTTGGAGTGTCTACCACAGAGGGGCTACGGGTCAGACACACACATCCACACACACAAATCGCACACACACGATGCCATGCATGATAACGCACAAGTCAGCAAGTCAATTGGGCATATTCTGGTAATGACAGAAGTAAGCTTTATACATTACATAAGCCATGATATAAGGATATTAAAGCAGTCCGGCGCTGCCTCACCCACAAGAATACATTGCTTCCAAGCAACCCACCTTTTTCCTTTCCTTTCACCTTTCCATCTCTCTTAGGACCTATCAATAAACCTAACTACTGCCTCAGGTTCTGCTCCTCTCCCCTTGTACCTTTCTTTCCCTCCTCCTCTTCTCTCTCTTACGCTTAGCTCTGACTCCAAGGAGCCATCAGTTAGCGTAGCTACAGTCTACACAGTATTTCCTACCTGATGGTATTGCTGTCTCTGCCTTTCTCTCCCCCACCTCTTCTGCAGCACATTTTATTTCATATAGCAAGAGAGGCTGTCCTTTAGGTTCCCCATGAGGCTGTGTGGGTATGTAGTGCATTTGAAGGAGAGTGAGCGGGTAGTGAAGGACTGAGCATGGGAGGGGGGGAAAAAAGAGAAAATTGTTGATAAAGTGGACCGTTAGAGAGTCAAGAGTAGCTGAAATTAATTCTAATGACTTATTCTTGGAAGGATTATCCATCCAGTGTGCACATTATTTGAGAAATTAAATGACCACTTTTGGCGAGCTTTGTTGTTTATTGTTCGCTGGCTACAATATGACAGCCATGCTTTTCAGCAATTAGATCTTTTTCCTTTTGCAACTGGCTCACGTAGCTCCAGTTTGATATGCATTGCTGTGAGTGGCATGTATTTATTTCCTCCAAATAATGCCACAGTGGGGGATAACTGTACTGAAATAAGTCACTGTTATGGGCAACAAGCAATGTTTGGTTGGGGACGTGATTTCAGCCGCAGTGCAGCCTTCCACTACACTGAGGAAGTGTAACACAGACAGATAGGTGTGTCGGTTTTACATTTTTAAAGTTGTGAATTAAAGATACATTTTTTAGCACATGTCATGGTGAGATATCAATCATCCATCTGTCCATTTACAATTCATAAGATTTGCCACTCTGAGAATATTTGTCAGAATTTAGTTAAACTTGCACACACTGATCACCCAATGATGGCCACCCAAGGTCGCAAGGTCGCATCTGTCATTTTATGAGGAATAACCTGTGAATTGTGATGGATTATGAGTCAGATGAGCTACTACATCATTGATGTTCTGGTTTCCACTTTTCCTTATCATCCATAATATTCCATAATATTATTAATGTAGACTAATCTAAGCTATTTGCTGGGTTAGTTTATCTAAATCACAAAAATGTATTTTCCCTCCTTAAAAAAACATGAACATAAACCTTTTTTATGACGTTATTAGCATTTCTAAGCAATCAGCAACAAACAAATTGTTTGATCTGTTTTTACCTTAATGGCACACTAGCTAATCCTGAAAAGCTACTCAATAATGTATACATTGCTAGCACCCATATTAATATTAGGTATTTTACTGTCAGGGAAGTTTACATTGATAAATGTAGATGTTTCATCCAAATATGAGCACTGCTATTACTTTTCAGTGTATTTAGCTTGCTAGTTTTTCCTCAAATATGTACTTTGCTTTAACCCATGATCTATTTAAATATGAAAAAGCTTCTCATTGACAAAATTGTTAGCAGACTTATTATTGTTTTGTATCATCTAATGAGGTTTTATTTATTTATTTTCTTTGTTTTGTTTTTAGTTTAGTTTTTATTAGATTCAGTGTTAATTTTAGTCTTTTTAATTCTTCTTCTTATTGTTATTATATGTAGGGATATGAAAGAGACAACATTTATAGAAATCAGTGCAGTTATTACAATAAAAACACAGAACTGTTTGAATGCTGTTGACTCACAGTCTCAATAAACATGCCAATCAATGCCATCAGGCATATTTTAATTTAATTAAATATGGTTTTCCAAGTTTGCAAAATTGTTTTACTTAGTTTAATTTTCCCCCCCAAAAAGTTTATTTCATCTGTTTCTTTTTAAAAGTACCAAGAAAGTAGAAGATATTTACAAAAAGAGCACAATGACAAGCTTTTTTTCCTCATGGCGCAAAGTAAAAAGAGGAGAATATTTAAATAAGATGCACAGAACTGATTTACTTATGTTTGCGACATGTAGTTTACTGCTAGTTGCATCGCCTTTTAATGCCGCTTGATATTAAAATGAAGGAACTGACTGCAGCTGCTTTTAGAAACAACCAGAACTTTTACAGATCGTCTGTAAATCTAACGGTCGGTATTTTGGGGGTTGCGCTCACACTAATTTTTTCCCTGTACAGTAAATCAGGTGCTAGGTGCAGTTTTTTTTTTCTTTGGCTATATAGTGTGCAGAACTTAAAGTACTCAGAGCTGTGTACTGGACAGGGCAGAATTGTGTCCTGCTCAGTATATTTTACTGTATATTAAACAGGTTACCCTCTTTATTTCTCTCATTTAATATTTAATTGCTTTATTATATAATAAATTGCAAGTTTTAATGAACACTCCATAAAAAAATTGCTTTATTGTTACACTTTTGCTTTCAGTGAGCATAATACCCATATATGCATTTCAGACTAAACATTTTCTTTCTGCTAGACAGACCAGCTTTCTGCAGTGTTTGGTTTAGGAGTGCTGCAAAGCGCTATACTGTATATGCAATGCCTTCAATTTAGCATTTCTCTCAGGAGTGATGTGTCTGACTTACTAAGCTGAAAATTGCTACCCCGGCCAAGAATATTACAGATTTCTGCGAGCTAGGAGAGAAACCATGACTTAGTAGTTTCAACCCAATTTTCTGATATTTCTTGTGAGACAGCTTAATTAGGTCTAAATCTGCTCAGAAGAATGTAACGTGCGTTCAACCTTAGAGAGTGGGAAATCCAAAAATGGACAAGGGATTAGACAGTGATTGAGGAGAGGGAAAAAATAGAATGAGGGAGAAATGGGTATTAAAAAGAGGAAGAGCTAGAGCTGGAGATGGATTTGCACAGACAGTCAGAGATGGGGGGGGGAAAGCAGAGAAATGGAAAGGTCAGATTTTTTTTTAATTTTTTTTTTAATGAACAAATAAATAAATAGATACATTAAAAAAAAAAAACCCTCACTCGCTCACTGACACACATTCACAGTCACTGATGCTCATAAACAGAAGGTTGTTTCATCAGGGTCAGTACTCTAGTGGGGCGCAGGCCAGCCTGACCCAGAATCCTTTGCCTCAAGGCAAAGCATCATGGGGTTTTATTTTTAGTGGAAAATCAGTACAGCCTCACTGGTTGGCCACGTACGCACACATTTACGGTACAGTGTAGAAACTGTACTGCCATAAATACGCACACAGGCATGCGCTTGGGGATTAGGCGTACACTTTATGATGCAAATCTTTTTCCTACTTTGCGTTCTACTTTATTTATTCCAATTTAATTTTAGTAACACAGACACACAGAGAAGTAACAACTCTTTTTGTGTGTTTTATCGTTCTACAGGCCACAGACGGACATCACTCCATCACTCCACGATCGGGTGGACAAACTTGAGAAACACCTGAGGTAAAGTAACACAGTCTGTCAGCTTTCACTTCCTCTTCTCTTTTGTCGTCTTCTGTCAGCATAAGCAGTTGGATTTACAGATCAGAGCTGGTTTTATCATTTGCTGCTTTTTCTTTTTCTTTAATAGACTCAATTTAACATCGTGGGTTTTGATCTTCCTTTTTTATATAAAAAAAAAAATCTTAAGTATTCACACTCCAATATTTCTCGTCTGTATTTATTGGCAGGGCACATAAATTGCTGGGAGGAACAGCCCTTTAGTTTTTGTGATTATTGCTGCAATGCTTGGGAAACGTTCAATGTGTAGAAATACTTATTGCTTGGATGGGTACACATACAACTTACGCATATGCTCAGTATCAAGCGTCCGGTGTGCGTCCCCTGGCACAAGCTCAGGCAATTTCTCTGTTACAGGTTTAAATCGGCAGTGTGCCTCTGTCTCTCTTTCTCTTTCTCATCCACCCTGCTCCTCAGGGTGAACTTGCAAACACAAGGCACTGATGAGGAGGAAGGATGAAGGTGGGGATTGGGGGAGGGAAGGAGGGCAGGAGCCTGAAGGAAATGGGAATGTGGATGATGATGATGAGAAGGAGGAGGAAGCAGCAACAGGAAGCAGCGTTAAGGCTTAGTGTGTCCTTTCACATACAAGTTTACTTACATATTTGCACACAGACATACGCAGCTATGCACAAACACACCTCGGGGTGGGAGGTGGGGGTAGTGTGTTCGTGTACATTTGTGTTGAAGCACAGTGACTCACACGCTCGTATCCAGATGAATCAGGCAGTAAATGCAAAGTGTCTTCTTGCCAAGCGCCTCCAGAATGAAAGCCGTTTTCAGCTGCTGCCACTACCACTTGCTGGCGCATTAATATGTGCATAGGAACATGCAGACCCCCCCTCCTCCGACACACACGCACACACACATGGACACACATAACACTTCACACTTGAGCAAACATGCACACACAAACACAGTTGTAAATATCAGGGCTTGTTATATGTCTTACACTCACACACATATAGCTACACACACACACATACAGAGGCACCTGTTTACTATGGTAATGAGTTGCAGCAGAGAGTGAACATCTGTAGCAGCACGACCCTGTTGAGGCTGGTGGTGCCATGCTAATCCCTCACCGACACACACACACACGCACACACGCTTTCACGGTTTCTCTGTCCCTTGGTCATATAAGACTGCATGCATTCACGTGCTCCTAGGTGCTGTCATTTTGACGTGTAGTTTATCACGCTGCTCTTCAGTCTTGCTCTACGTTTGCTCCATCTGCACCGCGGCTCGCAAATGACTTTCTGCTGCCAAAATAATGAACAGCTTAGAGTTTACATGTCTTCTGTCTCTCTCCCTTGGATCGCTCACAGGTTTCATTTTGCCATGTTTTTGTCTTGCTTGGCGTTTCCAACTGTGACGCTTACTGATGCCAGTCATCCTGTCTTTGTGTTTTTTGTTTTTCCTGAATGAACGTTTTGAAAAATGCAACTTTTGTTTTTTTGTTGTGGTTTCATTGTGTGATTTTCCTAATCTTAGTTTGTGTGATCATATTAGCGGTTTCCCCCTTAATGACAACAGTGATTACATGCTATATTTGTCCATCTATTCCAATGCCTAACAGTGTGGTTGAGGTTCTGGAGAAACATGGTCTACAGAAGCCCATCTCGTATGTGAAAAACAGCCAGAACAATGACGAGGAAGCCCACCAGCTAATGGTCAAACTGTGTCGTCACACCGGCCGCAAGTATGAGCTTTGAAAAGTACACATGTATGAATAGACACATAGATAAATGCCATAAACATGCTGAACGTTTGTGTGTGTCCAGAAACCCTCCAGTGAGTGAGAATATGTGGAAAGTTCTACTACAGGACCTGCTGGATATGCAGCAGAACGTTTACACTTGCCTAAAACCAGAGACATGCCATCAGGTAAAACACTTCAGTAATATTGAGAAAATTTGTGTTGGCAAGGTGCATCCAGTATTCACTCTGATTTTAATTGGGATTCTAATTTTAGCTAGAGACAGGTGGATCTCACTGAGGAACCGAAGACACTTTTTATATTTATTTATTTCACTCCAGTTGAGTTCATAATTTTCAAAACTGACATCAGGCTATACTGCGGAAAACTTGAAATTAGCAAGTGTGATCACAATCTCATAACAAAAAGTTTTATTCTGGGTTTTGTAAACTTTTTGGCAAAGAATATTCACTTCAGCTGGCTAATGGGACAAACGCTTGTTTAGAGCAGTTCCTCATTAGCGTTATCTTGTAGACCCAGAGGCCATGTCCATTATTTATATACAGTTTTATGCAAAACACGCATTATCCATAGACTGTTAGGACTTGTACTAACATTAAATGTGTAATTAAATGTGTTAATGTGCCTGCATTTTCATTTTGTACCTTGGGTGACACTGTGGTCTGTAATTCACACATTAAGCTGCATGTTACCGCTCTCAGGCAGAGTTCAGATAAAATACTAGAGTGCTACAATGTTACAACTTTTGTTCGGTTAAACGCTGCCTCTCCCTGCATAATATCTCTCCTCCTCCCTGACCACTGCAGGTTTTTGTCGAGTCCCTGCTGTGCTCCAGCCGAGTGGAGAACATACGCCTGGCAGGACAGCTCATGCACTGCTCCAAGGTACATTAAATAAGACGCTCCTTCGCAGAATTACACTCCAGCTTCACCCTGGGTTGACCGAATATTAAACTGCTTATTAATTAAATTAATTTTGCTGTCTCACTAATCCCCACATGTCATATTAATGTTTCCAGGTCAGTCAGGATGTTCCTGTCAGCTTGTCTTTTCGGGGTAAAGGTTATGCTCTGAAGGTTGCCTATGACAACAGCGTGGAATTAGTGCTGGCTGCTGCCAGGGAGTACTTCAACTCATCCAAATTGCTAACAGACCCCTGCATGGGGCTGGCCAGGTGAGCAGGAAAAGAGAGAGTATTTCCTTTCCCCAGTTCTTTATCTTTAAGGTATTAAGGTGAATTTATTTCAAAACTTGTACGGTCACTACCATAAAAAAGAAGTGTTTATTTGCTTGTGATGTGTGAGACATAATGTTTGCTTCTGTGGAGGTAGGTGAATGTTATTGCACTTGTATGGCTATGACCAGGAACAAAATAATGGTGTCTCATTATAATTTTTCACCTACTACATGAACTGTATACCAGGTGAAATATTTACACAGTGCCATGAGTTTTTGTCCCCTAATGATTTCTTAGGTTTTAGCTTATTTGTCACTTTTGCACGCTTTGGATCCTCAAACAGTTTTTAAAATTAGACAAACATAACTCAAGTAAATAGAAGATGCATTTAAATGATGATTTTATGTGGAGGGAAAAAAGATATACGAAAACAACCAGTTATTAGTTTTATGGGGAAATTAGCATTTTCTCAATTAATAAATAATTCAAATTATCCTTTAAAAAAACATTTTTTATTTAAACAGGCTATATTTCTCCAATATTAAAACTGATTGATGATCTGAAACGTTTAAGTACAGAAACCTAATAAATCAGGAAGGGGGCAAATACTTTTTTACAGCAATGTATGTGAGTGCAAACGTGTGTGTTGCTGGCCTCTGATCTCAGAGGGGGGCCGGTGGGCGTCTAACCTTGCCGTCTGTTCCTAGTGGGGAATTGGGACAGTAATTGGGTCGTCATTCATTTATAGTAACTAATACAAAGACCCCCCTCCACACATTTGGACATCACCATCAATTGTAACACTTCCACTGTGTGTGCATGTAAATCTGTGCACGTGTGTGTTATTTGGGTGAGGGTGTTGGATAAAACATGGTGTGTGAAATGTCTGTGGTGCTGTGAAATTAATAGTCCACACATACTGGCTGCCCACCAACTAATGGTCAGACTGTGTCCTTTAGATTAAAATAACTGTTCCACAGACACACATTTTACCCTGTGTGCTAAATAAGACACACACTAGGACAGTTAAACAAACTACACCTGACTTTGCCCTAAACAAGTGTGGTCAGTAGCAACAGGCAGAAGGACAAAGGGACTCGACTTAAAATAACACGGGGATCCCCTGAAACTGATAAAATCTTTGCATCATAATTTTCTGGGAATAAACACACAGAAAGATAAAGAAAGAAAAGAACAAATGTGATAAAACAGATTAATACATGAATGAATTTACATATATATATAAAATAAATATCTGTAATTATGCGTAATATAAAAAAGGGTATCCTAGTTTAGCAGGGCACAGTCACCATGGCAACTTGAGCCGATCAGGCTGCAGACGGCTAAGTGATGCAGTTTTTCGGACAACTTTTACGAAGGAGACCCTAAGTCTATAGACTGAATTAGTTTTTTTTTTTTTTAAATCTTCTTTATTTCAGTTTTATTTATATATATTTTATTTATATAGCACTAAACCACAGCAATAGCCACCTCAGAGTGCTTTATATTTGTAAGGTAAAGACTCAAGAATAATTGAGAGAAAACCCCAACAATCAGACAGCCCTTTATAAGCAAGCACTTGGCAAAAGTGGGGAGGAAAAACTCACTTTTAACACAAAGAAACAGGGAAGGTCGAGGTGAAGGGAGGGAGACAGGACAAAGTAGTGTGGAAGAATAATAATAACTAATGATTAAACAGAGAATGGTGTGTGAACACACAGGGACTGTAAAAAGGTGAATGAATTGGATATTACGTAATTGCAGGAAAGCCGTCCTACATATTTGTTTAATATGTACAAGACATATCCATCCAGAGTAAATATCTGGTTAGACACCATGTTAGGGCCGAGTACAATATTTCCACTAAGTGACCGTTATAGTGACCCGAAAGCTTTTTAATTGTCAAAAGTTAGCATTTATGTTTGCTGTTGAGGCTGCGTAGTCTAAATTCAAAGTAAGTGAAACATTACTTAACACTAACCTGCCACATTTAAAACTGGTTTGATCTAAATTTCATCAGTATGGTCTGTCAGCTTCGCTTGAGGTAAACACTTTTTGATCTTCTTCAAAAGAAATATGAGCCTTCATGAGCAGGACTCACTGTGGTCATCTGAGGGTATCCCTGCTCCTTTTTTGCAGAGCTTATGAAAGTTATTCGGCTATTATTAGCTGGCTTAATTTGGAAAAAAAAAATCATCCTTTACTCAGAGTGCTTTTAATGCCTTTGAACACTGTTTACTTTTTATTACTATCATTTTCTGTTTCCTTAAAAGGATTTTGATGACATTGCTAATATGTGCCTCACAGCAAGAAGATTAGGGTTTGAACCCAGCAGCCGGCTGGAGCTTTTTATCTGTGGGGGATGTGTTCTCCGGTGTCATTGTGGATTCTCTCCAGATACTCCCATGGTCCAAAGACATGTGCATTAGGTTAACTGGTGATTCCAGATTGTCCATAGGTGTAAATGTGAGTGTAAAGGGCTCTGTGACAGACCGGCGTCTTGTCCTGCTAAGCAGCAGAAAATGCATGGACAGATTAAAAAGAAAAACAAGTGTTAGTGTTGGGTGTTAGAAGTAAAGAAATCCTTTATTTTCGAAAGGATTTCTTGCTTCTTTTGCTTTTTTTAGCCCGTTTATTACCAGCTTCAATGATCTGAGCAGTTACCATACTGCTTTTGTCTTTTAAAAGTGAAAGCTTTTTCCTTATCATCCACTAATTATATTAGTTTAGCATTTTTGAAAAATCCTCTTTAATATTTCCATTTCCTGTGTATTTTTGCTGCGTTCTCTTCCCATCTCCTGTTTAATAAATTTGTTTATTATTTATTATATGTTGTTCTTTTTCTCAATCTGCTTATAACATTATCTCTCCTGGTTCTTTGGCTGCTTCCTGTAACACATTAAGTGTTACTTCCTCGTTGTCATTGTTCCGGAGGTAACTTCTAATAGCTTGTTGAATTTTATCCCTAAATCTTATATCTTCTAATTAGGATTTCTTTAATCTCCATTAATCATTACATCTTCTTGCTTTCATATTACTAGAGCATGATCCTTAAGTCGTACTACTTAAATAAGCTTAATTTAATGGAGTTATGTTGCAATTTTTATGAAAACATGCAGCTCAAAATGCTTCATATTCCAAGAAAAAAACAACACAAAGAAGAAGTTTTATTTGTATGATCCCACAGGACTGGCTGTGAAAAGAAAGAAATGAGGAATGGCAGTTGAAACCTGTCACCTTATAGTCTGCATACATCAAAGTTTGATGATGTACCAAAGTTTATTAAATGGGAAGTCCCCAGTGTGCAGACACTTTTGTGTTTTATTGTTGTATGTTCCACACTTTTTACCTCTCAGCCGTATACAGCCATACGTGTAGCTACTAAAAAACTGAAACAAGTTTGAATCTCAGTGATCTTGAACTTGAAGGTCGAGGTTAAAGGTCAGCTTTTCTGAAAATCAATTAGAATTTTCAAATGTATACCATGGGTGCATCTGGGCTAGTGGATCTAATGTATCTAGGTAAAATTGTACTGGTGGCTGCCAGTGTTTTCTCCTGTAGCTCAGGAGATAGAGCAGGTCATCTACTAATTGGGAGATTGGTGGCTGCTCTAGTCTGAATGCCATATATGTTAGATAGAAAGCACTTAGTTAGGAAAAAGGCGTAGCAAAAATGCTTGTGTGAGTGGATGTGAATGTATGAAGGGTACGGATGTATAAAGGACTTTTAATGGTTGCTACTCATGCAGAGTAGAAAAGTGCTGTATAGGAGCCAGTCCATTCACCATTTACCTTCTCTTTCCCCTCAACCCTTAAGCTGGGATTGCTGCCTCTCCATGAGCTTGGTTCTGTTGGAAGCCTCTTCCTGTTAAAAGGACGTTCTGCCTTCCCACAGTCACCAAGTGCTGCTGATAGGAAATTGCCTGATTGTCTCTTTAAGATTGTGGGGTCTTTACCCTACAATTTGTAGGGTCTTGATAGGACTTGATGCTTAAGTTGTTAAAACATCTTAGTGAGGAAAAAGAAAAAAGGGAGATGAGGCAGATGTAGGCCCAGCAGGGATGATTTTGATCCTTTTTGTTGCTGGTTGTTTCTGTCGTACGTGTGAAAGCTCCTCTCACAAGTCCTCGTATGAGTAGGAAAGAACTTGAGTGTATATGACACAGAAATGTTGGAAGATAAATGAAAAAAAACCCAAAACAGGACGTCAGCACACTTCTGTTTGATGTTCTGGTGCAAATGAAGGGCAAGGTCTGTGCTGCTGTGCTCCATTGATAACTTCTTTACAAACGTTACCTTGTGTTCTCATGTGTCTGTTTAGCACAAGTAGTTAATCTGGAAATCACAGTGTACATGCTGCAAAGCACATCATGACTCTTGAAAGTGAAATAGATAATTTTTTTCTTTTCCACTGATGTCTTTTCTAAGGCTGTGTCAATACACAAACACACTCACACACACTCGCCTGGAGATACTTCACAGCACGAGTACATAATCAGTATGCCCTCTTTCTGTCTCTCATTCGCCCATCCACAGCCCTTTCCTCTGCTCTCATCCTTGCCAGGACAAACCTCTTGTTCCTGGCAAGAACAGCAGCCATGCTCAAAGAGTGGGAAGCTGCGTGTGGAGTGCTTTCCAGAGTGTGTGCACGTGTGTGTGTACTCTACTCAACAGTTTTGAGTCACTGTGTTTTTAAGAAGTAGAGGTTGGATTTCTCATTACACTTACAAGGATTATGAGACATTTCTGTCAGTTGTCTTTGTTTACCCACTACGAGAGTAAAACACTCTTGAGCGAACACACATCCCAAGGACAAGTTCCCTCGTCTCCGCTCAACTGGTGCTGACGTCAGAACTCTTAAGCTGCTATTTTATCTGGGATTTGTGCTATTTGCAAATTAATCATTTTGCTTTTTTTTTTCTTCCTCTTTCACTCGCTGCTATATTTTACTTTGCTCTATATACACTTGCAGGCACACACAATTTGCGCATTCAGTGTTATATATGCGGCGTGATGTGCTACATAATCCTATTAAGGGTAATGAATGCCGCTCGCGTTTCAAGAGAAAACTGTTATATTGTAGATCTGTCAAATTAGTCTAGACTTTGTATTTAAATCCATTTGAAAAGTGTCGCCATGTTTCTCATCATGATGTTGAAACTTCACAGACTTCAGGCTAGATAATCACTTTTTTTCTACATCTCTGAAATGTGTACCAATTTAAGTAAAGCCCCTTTAGTTCTTCCCACTCATTTTGTCAAGCGGTAAGTTGTGTTTTGGAACAGTTTTCTGCAATGCTGTTAGATTAAATGGACTGAAGGTAACTACATCACTTTTTAGGTGCATCAGCTTGCACAGATTTAAGCAATTTTCACTTCCTCTGCTTAGAAAAGTTAAGTTTGTGTACACCTAAAATTCAGACTTCCTTTTTGTGCCACAAGGTCATCTGATTGGCTAGCAACGGAACAGATTATTAGTCATTCCCTGCTGTTTTAACTGCTTATTATCTTCATCAGGGGGTGTCTCCAGCTGATCACAGACTGTCCTCCATCCATCCAAGAGGAACTGGACCTCATCAACGCCCTCAGCCAGCTGGAAGACTTCAACGTCAGCATTCTTCCCCTGCAAGGTAGCATGAAGCGTTTGTGTGTCTGGGAAGCTGGGAAATTTCAAATGTGCGCTTTTGTGTGTATCTGAATGTGTTGTCGGTGTGTTTTGAAATGGTTAGCCATTCAAATGTTCTCACAGACGATTAAAGCACACCGTTCCCCACCTCCATCGCCTCGGCTCACTGTCCAGCCTGTCTCCCTCCCTGCTGTCACGTTCTCCATTCCTCCATATGTTGCTGTTTCTTGTCACTTTATCAAAATATATTGTTATTTATGGATCGACTGTTGAGCAAACAACATCTGGCCAATGGCCTAATTAGGAATGAAGTGTTTGGTTTGGACGTGTGCGCTCTGTCTTACACACAGAGACACACACACACACTCTGGGACACAATGTTTTATCCTTCAGTTGTAAAGCTGACCAATCTATATTCACCTCCATGTTCTTGCTTTCGTTCTTTTCTGGCACCCTACATCTGTGGTTCCAGGCTTGCCTCCCTTTTAAAGAAACTGTGGAGCCAAAATAAACCAGCTTGGCCCCTCATCGCCTCACCTTTACAGCGAGGTGTTGTTTGCCCCCAAGGCCTCCGCGCTCTCCCTCCTTTGCCCCCATCAAATCGAGCTGCCAGTATAAAACCACTGTGACAGAGAGAGCCATAAACTGCACGGTCTCTCGTTCCTTCCCTCCCTCTCTTGCTCTCCGTCCCTCTCACCTTCTTTCTTCTCTTTACATTCATCACTTACCTCTGGGGTTTTCTCTCTTTTTCCTAGCTCCCTACTTCCTTCTCTTCTTCTTGCGGTGCTCTCGCATGAAGTTTTCACTGCCCGCTTAAAGCGAAGAGAGGGCAGAGCTTTGGAAGAATATGAAAGAATGAATGAAAAACAGTGAAAAAAGAAGGAAGCACTGCAATGGAGAAAAACAGAAACTGTTGTAAAAGAAAATGTGAAAATCTTGTTTTATTGTGACACATTCATGCATTAATTATGATGTCTTAGGTCAATATCAGTGCTTAGGGGAACATTGAATTCATGGCTTTGAATCAAGGTCATAGTGAAAAGAACAGTTTCTTTTTCTCCTCAAAGTAATAGCTCTTCTCTAAGTTCCCGTTCTCACAGATAAACATGCACAAATATGAAGTCGGAAGGATTTGAACATAGGTAATCCATCTTAGGCTGTCCCCTGCAGCCCTCCTATAGAGCCTAAGGCGATGCTTCATATAAACCACCCTACCCAGAATTCCCTCTAGGCCTCGCCCAAAGTCATTCAAAGCCATAAAGATCCTCAGCAGGGTGCACAGTGCGCACAGAGGCCTGCAGAGGCTCTAAAGATGGCATTTCTCAGGGTTTCAATATAACTTTAAAGAAAAATGGAAATGCATCTGAAAAAGTTTGAGGTGTGTTTTTGGAAAAACACAAACTCCCTACTGTCCTGTGGATGATATGTGCTGCAGGTTGTTATGAGTGAAAAGTGTAATAGTTGATGTCAAACTATATACAATGAGTATGAAATATCTAAGACTGGAGACTGATTGTGAAAGATCAAAGGCTTGCTTTGTTGTAGTTTCTAAATCTCTTGCATATTGGAAGAATGGAGTAATGCTAACGCTGTGAAGTACTACATGCAGATCCCAAACTCAAAACTGTAAATAATATACCTGGGGTATGAAGTTTGTTTTAGTTTCTGTGCCACATGCAGCCCTATTTGATCTCGAGTGATACTACAGCATTAATAAAAAAAACATTTTTCACTTTCTTTTAGTGTAAAGAAGTACATTCTGGAAACGTTCACACTTAATGAACCATCCATTTACAAAATGGATGATGAACAGCCTCGGATATCTTAAGAAAAAATAAGAGCAATTTCCACAATATGTCTCAGTTTTTACACAGTCATACTCATTGGAATGAAATACTACTGTCATAAATCAAAGAAATGTGTCTGCATGGCTCTGCGACTTAACCATCTACTCCGCAGAGTGGTATGGCACACAGGTAGTGTCTGTGACAGGGACAAGGCTGTGACACTTAATGATTCAGACACTCATTTTAAAGGACATATTTAGGATATATTCTAATTATTCTTATGACTTACAACACAATGATTCCTAATGTACAACATATTGAAAAGTTCCACAGTTAATTAAATAACTAAGACCACCCTCATGCTTTTTTTTTTTTTTAAGGATTATAGCCACAAAACCAAAAGCTTCAGCTATCTCGTGGTCTGATAGATGCTTCAGAGAACCCCTTTAATATTAAAACCACTCAAAATGGCTTATGAAAGATAATATTTTAGCACTGGCATGTGAACGACTGCTGTAAACTCATGTTTTAAAGTACACACAATATTTTTGTCTAATTTTGGCTCTTTATATAGTTTTGTTTTTTTGTTTTTTTTATTCTGAAGTGGCTGCATCCAACAATTGCTGCCATATTTGTTAACTATGTGTTCAATTTTCAGTGTAACTGGGAAAAATCGTCCCATAGGAGAAGACAAACACAGTTTTTTGGACACTTGAATTTGTCATTGGTCCCACATGGATGAATTACATTAATCTGTTATTCTTTGAAGCTTACTTTGCTGTTTTTTTTTAATTACTATTCAACACATACAACATACAATTTTAATACTGACTAGATACATGGAAATTTTGACACATCCACGCCCTAATTTTAATAATATTTAATTATGCAGAATAAGTCAGCAGTATCCACCAGTGTATCATTGAAGTAGGGCTGGGCTACATGTGTATGAATTATACAGCATTATATTATTTTCCTGACATTTTGACATCTGCTGCTTTATCATTCACTGTTCATAATTTCCTATCACTTTGTCATCAGCCGTTACTTGTTCCAGATTGAATATAGTAATTAGCAAAACAAGTCTGACACCCATCCCCACTGTCTTCCGTGTTCCCTCCAGTGCGACTGCGATCAGACCGTCTGTCTCTCGTAGAGGAGTGCATCGCCCACTGCTCCACAGCTTACAAGCAGTCCACCACTCTGCTCAATCTGGCCTCACTCCTCAGAGTTTCAGGTACTTGCAGACACACATGCACAGTCACACATGATCAGGTGCTCTAAACACACCACATTTCTTTTCTTTTGAGTTTTATCAAGCTAAAATGTGTTTGATTATAATTTTCTGTTAACCAGATCAAGGCAGTTTGACAGCATGAGAAAATCCATCTTCATAAGAGGTGTATTTATGTGTGCTTGTGGCTTGCAAGCACACAAACATATAGTACTGTGCAAAAGTTCTCAGCCAGGTCTACTATGTTTATATTTTGCTAACGTGAAGCAAAATAGTTTTGTATTTTTTAAGTCCTGAGTAATAGTTCTCCATGATTTATGAGGAGCATAAAAAGGTACCTCCCTCAAAGGATGAAGCAGTGTTTTACAGACAACTTAGCGAAGAGCCCATTTTAAGTTGTATCTTTAGGCCATTTCTTTAGTTTAGTCAAAGATAACACAGTTTGACATGTATAAAAATAGTCTTCTTTCACCAACAAGATGATTCCCAAAAAGTAGTCATCAAAAACCTGACCTAGCTCAGTGTGGTGTGCCGTGGATCATTAGAAAATTTAAGGTAACTGGACAAGTGGACGACGAAAGAAGAGTGGTAGGCCAAAAAAACCCCACCAAGTGAGGAGTATCAGAGGTATGCCAAATTATACAAGACACTGAATGAAAGTCAGTAGTTTGATTAAGTGATAAATAATAATTTGACATTTTTAGTTAGTCAGTATGCGGGGAGGATGTCGGGGAGAGGTACTACAGTAAAACATGGTGGAGACTCTGGCATGTTTGGGTCTGCTGTGTTCTCACAATTTATGGACCTCTGAAAAGTGTTGTCAGATTTTGATCCACCATGCAGTAAAATCTAGAAACCATCTGATTAGTACAGCTTTATTTTTCAGCATGACAATGATCCCAAACACACTGCCATTGTAGTAAAAGAATAGCTGGATTAAAAAAACACAAAACAATAAAAACACAATGCAACACTATCTGTTATGGATCGACTTACCTAGAGTAGGGCCCTCAACATTATTGAAGGTTGATGGTTAGCGTGGCATCATCTTGACAGAGAACACAACAAAAGTCAGCCAACATCCAAGGAAGACCTTTGGATGTCCTTTAGGAAGCCTGGAGAACTATTCCTGAAGACTGCTTGGAGAAAAAATAATAAATCTGTCTAACAGAGAGGTGGTCAAAACAAATATTTACTTTCAAACTCGTTAGAATTGTATACACTCGTGTTTGCCTTATATACTGCGTTTACATCTGTCTGTATATTTCAATAAATCGCTGCTTCTATTCAACATTTTCCTGGCAAAGTGAAAAGAGATGAAGGGTTGCTCAAGAGTTTTGCACAGCATTGTATGTATACTGAACGAGCAAACAAACTTACCTTGTGAGCTCTCAAAGCTGCCTTTTTTCTGCTCTCAGGCATTATGCAGTTTGACAGTAAGAGACAGATTCTGTACAAGGCCATAAGGTCTGTATGCCAGCATTCGAAACTTTGTCAAGAGGACTGCTGCTGCCTTGGAAAGACAGCCTATTTATACATTTAAGTTTACCTGAAGAAGTCTTGATTTTGTTTTGTGGTAATTTTGTCTCCAATGTAGTCTCAACAGTGAATTCACTGTTCAATGAGTTGTTTATGAGACTGGCACGACAGCTGATCTACAGAGACTCTGTTCTCTTCATTTTAATCCCATTATACTGGAATTGGCTGCAGGTAGAGTGTGATCACAGAGAATTCTCAGTGAATAGCAGCTAAAAAGCTAACATAAATATTTATACCTGCTTATAGACTTGGCCAAATTTGTTTAGAAATTGGAATTTTGGTAAATGTAGTATTGACTGTATGTCTAAATTAAGATGAAGCATGAATTTTTTATTTTTTATGATTTCTTTACAGGGTTAAAAAAAGAAACTATTTTGCCAATATATGCTGATTGGTTGGTTAAAGATACATGACAGGACAACCTCCGTTTATGACACCCTTTTCTAAACAATAACTATGGTGAGGGGAATTAAGTCAAAACAGAAACCTAGTAGCATATGTAAGTGTAAGAAGCAGCTAGTTGTGGAGGTTTAAGGTGGCAGAAATGCTTCTCATTTGGTGCGTGAAATGAAAATGGCCGAGTGGCTCAGAATGGTTTGTGATGCTGGGAAGTGGCCTGATACTGACAGAAGGTATTCTACTATAGTCAAAACCCTGAACATTCAATTGAATTCATTTTTGCACAGTTTTATTTGTACAGCACCAGCTCACAACAGCAGTCACATCAAGGCTTGTAAGGTCAAACTCCTAAAATACTAGAGAGAAAACCTCAGTAACTAGACAACAGCCTATGATGAAGTACTTGGTGATGGTGGGAAGAAAGAACTCCCTTTTATCAAAAAGAAACCTGCAGATAACTGTTTTTATATTAATATTGTATCTGTTTTATATCTCATGAACCCATTTTTAGGCTATAGTCTCATACATCATAGCTCTGGATCAACAGGCAAAGCCCCCTGTGAAAGTGGAAGTTGCAAGATTGAGTTTTCTCCTACATAGAACTTCTCTCCTTCTAAGATGTGTAGTTGTTGTGCCTGTCTTAGCTACTGTCTAGGCACCCTTTAGTCAGCCTCTTTGAAGCTGTTTATTGTCTCATGCTGGTTGAAAGTCTTGCAAAGCATAAAAGCATTGATCTGTCTTTTAATGTTGACATACACTTATAGGGGGTATTCATCTTAATGACGTCTTTGTTACTTCAAAGTTGTCAGACTCATGTTTTGTAATTTGTAACATCTGCAAGACTTTGGTTATTATCCACATGATACTAATAGTAGAACGGCAGTTGTTGAAGAGGTATGCCTAAGGACTGAGTCAAAGGACAGACTTCAGTCCAATTATTTTGCATAACCTGGCACGTCTTTGACTGCAAATGAATGTGCAGTAGGTGTAAGAAAATGGGAAATGAAATGGAGTTTATTCTCAGTGCACATTGCAAATCCTTCCATGGGAAACGCAGCTCTTAAAGCAACAAACTACAGTCACAAATCAAACAAGGTTAATGTACTACGTTTCAGCAAAGAGGTTTAATTTCCTTAAGATTTTCACTCTTCCTCTATATGTTCTCTCAAATCTGCCTCCGACTCTATGCTGTCCTTCATCCCCTCATGTTTAATTTCCTCAGGAATGTTTACAGACTCTCGACTCGAAAAATCTTTATGTGCAGTGTATTTGCAGTAATACCAAAAGCAATTTAATTCTTTATGTTTTTATGATATGTTATTTTTCATATCTCCCGCATGATTTTCAGACCGCGGAGCTGTATTTTTAGTGAATGTGGCAACACGGTAATGGAATCCATTTAATACATAAAGATGTGAAATGCCGACAGCAGTGCTTTCAAATCTTTTTTTTTTTTTTTTTTTTTTTTGAAAGGGAACTATAAGAAAAAAACACGAATAGTAGAAGCTTGTATACTTCGACCATTTTAGTTCCAACCCCCACTTTTCCAGTGCTGAAAAAGTAAAAACCCACTGTGGGGAAAACCAAGATGTCCTTTTTCTGCACAAACTGCACAAACTTTACGTCTCCCTCTGTGTCCGTATTTACTGTTCATCTTTTAAGAATATAAGATAGACAGACACACAAAAAAGAGTCGATCTTTCATGCTCTTCCCTATTTTGTCTTCTGTCTCTTGGATTCGTAGTCCTGTCTTTTCTCTCTGAGGCCTGTCACCAGCTAAAGGAAACCTGCTAACTGGTCTTGTGGCATTTCTGTGTCTGTGCTGCTCACATTCTGTCAGCAGGAAGCTCTCGCTGTGTGGTTTCAGAAAGGGGGGGGGAAAAAGAGGCAAAGGGAGATGAGAAGAGCAATAAACAAATTTTTAAATAAATAAATGCAGGAG